>NW_026136720.1:16215509-16861759 GCF_905237075.1 Dicentrarchus labrax | reverse complement strand
AAAATTAATGAACCTGCTGTGCACTCACATTTGTATCATTTGTATTCTCACTACTCTCTCTTCGCTGTAGGAAACTGGTTCCAGATGGTTTCAGCTCAGGAGAGGCTGACCAGGACGTTCACCCGCAGCAGCCACACCTACACACGCACTGAGCGCACAGAGATCAGCAAAACCCGTGGCGGAGAGACCAAGAGGGAGGTACGAGTGGAGGAGAGCACCCAGGTGGGCGGGGGAGGAAGCCCCTTCAGAGATGTATTTGGAGACTTTCTGGGTAGAGAGAGCCTCAGCAGCTTTGCAGGCATCACTGCCAGACCTGAGGGTGAGAGTCCAAATCTAAATTTGAAATGTGAAAACTTGCTTTGACTTAAACTGTCCACCAAGAATATCTGTTCTAAATCCTGGCTGTATCTAAACACACCCTCTGTGCTGCTCTGCCTCACCCAGTTGAGAGTGGCTCTCAGGCCATGACGGCTCAGGTGACCAGTCCCAGTGGGAAAACAGCGGATGCTGACATAGTGGATGGAGGGAGCAGCACCTACAGTGTGCGCTTCATCCCCCAGGAAATGGGACCTCACACTGTCAACGTCAAGTACAGAGGCCAGCACGTCCCTGGCAGCCCCTTCCAGTTTACTGTGGGGCCCATGGGGGAGGGAGGAGCACACAAGGTCCGTGCAGGTGGACCTGGCCTGGAAAGAGGCGTGGCTGGAGCACCTTGTAAGTTCACTCTGCGGACATGCTCTCAATTGTATTGTTCTTAATTACTATTCAAGACATGGTTTTAAATGTTTCATAAAACTTAAGATGAATCTTGATCTAATTTAGCTTTGTTTCACCATCTCTAGCTGAATTTAGTATCTGGACCAGAGAGGCAGGTGCTGGCGGTCTCTCCATCGCTGTAGAGGGCCCCAGCAAGGCTGAAATCTCCTTTGAGGACAGGAAGGATGGTTCCTGCGGTGTCTCCTACATAGTTAAAGAACCAGGTAGAACTTTTGTGTAGTGCAGAATTTTCCTGAACATTTCATCTCAGTGTTTTTTGTCTTTAGGCTGCTAAACTTCCCGTTCATTGATGGAGAAAGTAAATAACCTGTCTGCTTCCCCAGGTGACTATGAGGTGTCAATCAAGTTCAACAACGAACAAATCCCTGACAGCCCATTCATCGTTCCAATTGCTACACTGTCAGACGAGGCCCGCAGGCTCACTGTCACAAGCCTTCAGGTAATATCACACTCACAAAATCCACATTAATTTATTGCACAAAACAATCATAGACATAAAACGAGGACAGTCACAGAATATGAGAGCTGAATAACAAATTGAATGTAATATAATATATATAGTGGTTGTAGATATTTCTGTCTAATAGCACTCTGCCCTTGAAGTGTAATTGAATGCCAGTGTTGGAGCATTATCCATGACTATAATACTGTGATGCTGGCCAGTGATGAAGGGCTGGATTAACTGTCCCATGCTAATATGGGGCAACACAAGCTGTGCTATGTGTGGGCAGTCAGCTTTGTCTATGTGATTGTGTCTCTGTCTGAGAGGAAGAAAGCAAGAAGCGAGTGAGTGGAAGATAAAGGCTTTTTTTAGGGATACCTGTGACAGCTCACAATATTGGTCTCCTCAATTCACTGGCGCTTGTTGTATTTGCTTTCATAGTTTGCATTACAACTGCCAACAATGCATGTATTTTTAGTCAACTCAAATGCCACTTCAGAATGATTTTCTAAAACAAGAAGCCAGGTGAAGTGCAATATCAGACCAACGTTTAAAATGTCACGTTAGCTCTTATGTCTGGTAGGACCACTCGTCCGCCTGTAGGGCAAAAACACTAAACGCCTCGCTGTAAACTCTGACCTTTTCTACCTCTCACACCCAACCGCTCAATCTATTCTCGTTCAGGTATGAGTCACACACTTTGTGTCCCTTGAGGTTCAGGCGCACACAGACACACACATTCACGTATGCATATATATTCTGATCATATTCTTTCCTGTCTTTTGTAGGACAAGGACTTGAAGGTAAACCAAGAGGCATCCTTCATGGTGCAGCGCAATGGGGCTCGAGGTGTGGTGGACGCCAAAGTCCACACCCCCTCTGGCTCTTCTGAGGAATGCTATGTCACTGAGCTTGACAGTGGTATGCCCCAACCTCACTTTGTAGTCCAAAGACATAGACTTCTGACGACAGTATACTCAGATTTTTTGTCTGTAAGCATTATTTATGAGTAACAGATCAGTAACATCTCCCACTTGTGTGTTGTGTTCAGACAAGAATGCGATCCGCTTCATTCCACGGGAGAACGGCGTTCACTCCATAGATGTCAAGTTCAATGGATGCCACATTCCTGGAAGCCCCTTTAATGTGCGAGTGGGAGACCCAGGGCTGGTTGGAGACCCAGGCATGGTGACAGCACATGGCCCTGGACTGCAGGGAGGAACCACAGGTATAAACTACCACCACCACTACAAATATGTACCACATTTGCTCATAAATAACGTAGTTACTATTTTCAAATTTGTTGAGCATCTTTTTCTGCATTGCTCTCTTTCTTCCAGGTGTACCCTTAGAGTTTGTGGTCAACACCTGTAACGCCGGCTCTGCCACTTTATCGGTCAACATCGATGGGCCATCCAAGGTCAAGATGGACTGTCGAGAGTGTCCTGAAGGCTACAAGATCACGTACACGCCCATGGCACCTGGCAACTATCTCATCACCATTAAATACGGAGGGCCACAGCACATAGTCGGCAGCCCTTTCAAAGCTAAAATCACAGGTCTGCTTGACAGTCATTCTCCCATCTGATCTGTGGATCTCAGATGACAAGTGTCTTGGTTATGAAACAAATGTTCTGCTGAAGAAAGTGTGGAAGTCAGGAAATTGTTATGTCATCTTCGTTTATGCTGCTCAGTGTACATCTTACATAAAAGCTGTCTTTCTCTGGCACTACACTGATATATGCCTGTCACTACTTAGTGCATACAAACTCCTTTTTTTATTTATGTATCATGAAAATACTTTTAGTTCTGGAAGTTCCCTTTATTCAAAAGGGCTATGAAGTATTTTTGTAACTGAGCTTAGGCATGAGTCCACTTCCTTGCCTTTTTTTTCTGTGGAGGGAAACTCTTCCCACAAGCAGCAGCATGTTTGCTTCCCTCACATCTTTGTCAATACTGTGTGTATTATATAATGTCTGGACTGAGCCAGGATGACATTAGATAAACTCTCTCTCTCTCTGTATCTCTCCTACAGGTGCCCGGCTGTCAGGGGGACACAGCCTCCATGAGACCTCCTCTGTCTTGGTTGAAACGGTTACCAAGACCTCCAAAGTGGGCGGTGCCTACAGCTCCTCCTCCTCTTCCACCACCTCAACAAAACTGACATCTGATGCCAGCATGGTGGTTTGTCGTGGAACAGGGCTGTCCAAGGCTTTAGTCGGACAGAAGAACAATTTTACAGTTGACTGCAGCAAAGCAGGTGAGATTATCACCAACATACAGACATTGTATTCAGTAAAAACATAAACCAAACACACATACAGACACTGTACAGACACTATAGACGGAAGTAGTATTGATTTTTAGCAGAGGAACAAGCTGTTAACAAAACACTCACATGTTATCACCCCATAACTTTGTGATGGTCAATGTGTTAGCAAACAATTGCCGGTTTACACATTCAGCCAACACGGAACAAAATTACCATTCATTTGGAGTCGTGTTTCTGGCAACCCGACCAAGTCCAGTATTCTCTCCTTAGTTTTCTTTGGCATCGACTGACTCCTGAGGGAAATATCTGGGTCTTAAAAGCCTTTTTTTTTTACTAAAAACAGCTGCCTGCTGCCACTGAAAATGAGGTTAATGACTGAGAGTAAACAAAAACGTTAAAGTAGCAGGCATTAAAACCAAAGCAAAGAGCTGAAAGACACTAAAACACTGCAGTAGAACTCAGGTGAACTGCAGAATCGGGAGATAGTTCTCCTATGAGCATCCAATCTACAGACCATCAATTCATCCATTTGTTGTGTAAAATTTTTAATTATCGCATCTTTAAGCCAACACAACCTTACACCATGACCATTATCCCCCCCCCCCCCAACTGCTCCGTCCAGGTACCAACATGCTGATGGTGGGCGTGCATGGACCCCATGCTCCCTGCGAGGAGGTGTATGTCAAGCACATGGGCAACAAGCTCTATAACGTCACCTACACCGTCAAGGACAAGGGCAGCTACACCGTCATCGTCAAATGGGGCGACGACAACATCCCTGGGAGCCCTTTCAAAGTGGCTGCACCTTAAAATAAACTGCACCAGTGCCCCGTCCACCGACCCGCCACCCGGTTTCTCGTCATGTGCACGCATCAATCAAACTCCCTAGTACTTCTTTTCTGCCGCTGCTCTTCGCCCTTCAGCGGATTGCAATATACTCCACATGCACTAAAACCTGCAAGGACATTTGCTTACAGTTTTTCTTGATGACAGCATATCTACATTGTGCCAAAGTTTTGTATTAACTCCAGAAATTAGATTTAGTAGAAGTACACATCCACATTCAGAGTAATGTTAGTTAAATGTTTTGCTCGGTCCATAAAATGTCCTCTCTCTGTTGTGTTGTAAACGAATGGCATAATATATGAATGTTAAGAGGTGTTGGAGTAATCAGCAGTATTTAAGTGTGATGCAATATGGTTTTGTATGGTTTAAGAATGAGATATTGACTTTTTTGTTATATTAACCTATTTTTGGTAAGTCTTTGCAGACCTAATAAAGATTTAATGACTAACTTTCCAGACGAAAGTGATTGAATTTATTTGATTTCTCGCAGTGCTGGCGGACCCTTTGCTAATTCAGCAGGAGGCATTTTTTACTTTTTTAGATTTTTATAGTTTCATTATGCAGCTATTTTCAGACCACTGCTGGTTCTTCTGCCTGAGCAGCTGTCAGAATATTTTCTCTTGATCGCACAGGCTCTCAGCTGGCAGTATCTGATCTAATAACATTTAAGACTGGTATCTAAAAGATATTTATATTCCATGGCTTTTATTATTGAGTGTCACATCTGGGGATCTTATGATAGTGAATCTCCAGCCCTTTATTTACCTCTGACATCAATTCAACATTACTGATTAGTCCTGGATCTGATGAAGCAGTCACGTAGTAATTCTTCCAGTTCTCTCATTTACATCGTGTACTTGTCCAAATGCAATCACAAGATGGCAGCATAGTCATGCTCTCCTCTGTATCCAACCAAATACACCACAACAAAATCTCCATTGTTCCCAGTGAAGATTAACTACACCATCCTTTACACAAGAGAGCCTGCGGAGCATAGAAACCAGAAGCATCAGCTTCCATTGTGTGTGTAATTAATCCTGTAAGATCAGAGATGGAACACAAGTGGTTTCTGTTGTGGCACCCTCTTTTTTTGGGGGGGAGGGGGCAGACCCTGTTGAGGCACAAATCAACCAGAAAGAAGGAAGATTCAGCCTCTTTGCTTATGTGTGTCCTCCATGCATATGCGTGTGTAGTCACTTGTGTCTCCTCCCGTGGCCTATGTGTGTGTTCTGCGTGTCCTCCGCGTGGTCTGCAGGCCTCAGTCCCACAGTGAGTCAACCAGCCAGCCTCCACACGCTGACACACACCACCAGCACCAGTACCATTCTTCACAGAGAGGAGCCTATAATTAGGTGCTAATTTTCTCTGGTTCCACTGTGACATGATGCTGGGGGCCATGGCGAGGCAAGACAGAGGGAGCGGGTGCATTTGATGAAGAGTGGCGAGAGCTCGACTCCGGACCATCTGGCCAAGTGGCTGGCGCTGCCCGCTGCTGCCCGTGCTGACGTTGGGACCAGGGCAGGGCCCACCCACGTCAGTCTGTCGTCCCCGTCCTGCTCCTCCGGACCGGGACCCAGGCGTCTGTCCACCCCAACATGTTTATCTGGAGTGGCTGCCAAGTGAATCACAACCGCGTGGAAGACACACAGCTCCCTCACCATGCACACAGCAGCGATCAAGCAAGCAGAGAGAGAGAGGGAGAGGGAGAGAGGGAGGCAGAGAGGGGCTGGATAGAGGAGGAAGGGGGTGGGGGGTGGATAGTTGGAGGGAGGGA
Source organism: Dicentrarchus labrax (assembly GCF_905237075.1). NCBI lineage: Eukaryota > Metazoa > Chordata > Actinopteri > Moronidae > Dicentrarchus > Dicentrarchus labrax. The sequence goes on along the minus strand of NW_026136720.1, from coordinate 16,855,648 downwards.
GGGAGGGAGGGGAGGAGAGGGCAAAGAGAGTGTGGGATGAAGAGAGGGAGAAAGATGGATTAGAGGAAGAGAATGGGATTAAAAGAATCCAGATGGAAGAATTGGAGACAGACAGGCACACAGACACAAACCAAAAACAGAGAAACAAACAAGCAGAAGTACATTTGAGGCAACCTAAAAGACACACATATGAGTCAATCACTGCTTCAGATTCATTTTGAACATGCGTACGCGGTGTATAGCTTAACCTTTAGAGCTATCATGAATGTTGGATTTAGTGAACTGGGTGATGACTTATTAATTCTGTTCTAAAGGGGGATCAATGAGGGGAGGGGGGTTGTCACATTTACTGCCACTGTCTCTCTCTCTCTCTCTCTCTCTCTCTCTCTCTCTCTCTCTCTCTCTCACACACACACACACACACACACTCTCAGAAATCTGGATTATGTTAAGAGAAAAATTGTGTAAAGGCATGCCCCCAAAAGCTTTTGAAGTTGGTGCTCTCAGGGCAAAAATCTCATTCTCTGGTTTGCCCCTATCATGCTGACTCTCTCCTCTCCCTCTCCCTCCATCCACTCTGATCCAGCCTCTCCCTCCCTTCCCCCCAATTTAATTTTTCCTCCCTCTCTCTAAATTCCAATCAATCTAAGCCTCTGCAGATCCAGTGGTTTATTTCTCGTCTTGCTTCTTCGGTCACCACAAACCCCCCCCCCGACTGCTTCTTCTACCTTTGACCTTTGTTTATCAGAGCAGCCAGTCTCTTCAAAGTCATATGGGAATCCCTATAGATTGAGTCTCAAGACACTGACGTCTCTTGAAGTAGATTAAAAAAAGGAAAACTTCCATGGCTGAGCGAACAGACAAACAAACAGCTAAACAATGTTTGCACAAACAAATGGCCGCCCGGCTGGATTAATGAATGGACATGTAGAGAAAATGGAGCGAGGGATCGTTGTAGGAATTCATCCATTCGGTTTCCATCCGAGCCTCAAGGCCCTGGTATGTAATTGCTTCATGCATAGTTGATACGCTGCATAATCACCCAAATACACTAGATTTTTTTTCTGAGTTTATGTAAAAGGCTGCCCTTGCATTTGCAGGCCGTTGGTGAAGTTTAGGTTCAAAGAGAGGCATGATGGAAAAGCTTATTCATATCTGAGTGCTTATCTTTCCCCTTTAGAATGGATGATCCACACGGGACCAGTGAAAGGTATGCTGTCCTATAGTTGAATCAGGACCATGTTGTGTTTTATTCATATAGAACAAAGATGAAATATTTATACCAGAGTGTTGCTATGCTTTCTTCTGCGTCTCTTACCTCTCATGTACAAAAATCTTGATTACAAATCAGACGGTACTATGGCCGCAAATTGTTTCCCCTCAAGTAGGAACGCAAAAACAATGCAAATGGATGAAAGGAGTTCCCACTGGGCGTCAGCAGATTGTGTTCATGCAGCATGCAAATGCATGAAGCATGAAGCTGGTCCAACCTATCTCAACCCAGTACAGGCAAGCTGAACATACTGCACTTTATAGAGGGCTGGATTTCTGTTGATGGAAGCCTCAGACGAGAGATGCATGCCAAACACCACCCCAAGCACACATACACAAGATCACACACATTTTCTAGACATATACACATAAGCTTGACCAGCAATTCATACTTACACAGACACACATACAGGCAGCACCACACACGAAAAGAAACAGCATGATGTGAAATGGTTTGGCTTCATGAGGGGAATGAACAGCAACAGCCCGAGGCAGGAGAAATGACAGGAAGGAAGCCTTTCTTTTGTATGAGAAAGGTGTGCTCACACTTCTTTTGTGGAGCAGCAGGGACATGTCAGGGGCAAAGTCCCCATGTCTCCATCTCTAATTGGAGCGTATCCCTCTGCCCTGTCCCTATCACACTATGGTGGAGGCAGGATGCTGTGTTAATGGATAGCCCCCCTGTGGAGTGCTTGTCCTTGATGTGCTGGGTTGACGGTGGCCCACGCTGAGGGTAGACTGCAGATTAGAGGCAAATCAGAAGATTTGTTTGTCCTCTCCAAGCGGGGCGGGACATTCAAGGAGAGAGACCAGCCATGGCTGTGATGGAGTGGGTTGGACCGGTGCGACAGATGTGTGTTAGTGTGACTGATGTGTTCTGGGTGAGCAGGCTGCGCTGGGTCACCGACACCTGGAGAACGAACATAAGCCAGTCCAAGAAATGCATGGGCATAGTGATGCTGTGTTTGTCTCGATCAATGTCCAAAAGGCAAACAGCTGAGCCAAAGGTAGCTTTCTGTGATAACACCTTGGGTGAAGATTTAGGAGAAGATAACGATGTTGTAATTACCTGTGCTAAATTGGAACTGTGGATGCTCAATGAGCTATAAACAAGGTTACTCTGGTCCCCTTGGGGTAATTGTTTCAAAAGCCTGCAACAGTCTGGTCCAGTGATGGTGGAATTGGAAGGGGTGGTATCCTGTAATTTCTCAGATCATTGAAGCATGTCCTGTGTATAGGCTAGAAACCCAGGCTGATTTGAAATGGAAGCATAACTTTTTGTTCCCTCCTACTGTAGGAGTCAAAGTCATTGGTCTCAATCAGCTTTTAACCCAGAGATGATTGGGGCCTGTGGGTCATTGGGCACCACCTGCACTGCTTTTTACATTTCAGTGAGTATGCCAATTCCATTTTACACAATATTCCTGCAGCCATGGCCGCAGCGCTTCTATGAAAATCATGTTGTATTAGAATATGTGCACAGGTGGTTAAATCTGTGTTTCACCAGATAGAAATAGCTCGGTTGAACAGAAATACATCCTATTTGATGCTCCTTGCAGATGGGCCGTCTGTGGCCATTAGCATAATGGAATTCAGAGCACACTCACAGAAATTCACTAATTCATCACAGCATCAGGCCAAGCTAAATAATGCTGTGGCCCTTGAGCTTTGAAAGGGCGATGTGTTTCCAAATATTAAAGCAGATTGACTGTTTGCAGCCTAAACGTGCTGGACTTAATTGTTGAATCTTAATACAAGCAGGCAGCATTGAATGGGGAGATGTCATGTCAGTCATGCAGGCTTGACCATAGGAAAGCTGTGAACGGACGGGTTATCCCTCTGATCTTGCTAGCTTTCTCCTCAGCCCACATCACACCATGTAATGGTGAAATTCACAGCCACAGCTTTGCTGCTGTGATCTCCCTCTCATTTCCAGTCCTTCTCTGCATTTTGTCCTTTGTATCTGTCTAACAGGGCTCACTTTAATGCATGCATCACTGGGAGAGCCTCTGCTAGTTTGATCAAAGTTTGCTTATTATACAGTCACCTCCATTTGAATGTACCAGCCGAACACTGGGCTGTTGGTAAGATTGAAAGATGAGAGGAATCACAATAAATGTGCCGCACCAAATTGATGCTAGAATGTCATTTTTGACTACTGTATGAGATAATGTAATATAATGCATCATCGCTGTCTGTGAAAGTCGCAAGGTGTACATAGATTAAAACGCCCATTCAGATGGACACACGCACACACAGGCACGCACGCACACACACATGCACATCATCAGGATTGCCTCAAAATGCATGCGTTGCAGGCACTCTGTCTTCTAGACGTGCTCCCAGCCATGATTAATAATGTGTTGCTTACATTATTTAGAATCTTTAAACTAGATGCCTCTTTATTAACATGCATATTACATTATCAGGTAGGTTCAGGCCACATTAGTGTCATGTAGGCCCATCTTGTTCCCCATGAATTTAATTAAGCATGTTGTCTTTAGTGTGTGTGGGGTTGGTGCAGGCTGCTCAGGAGGACATGATGTCCAGGAATGTCATTAACATTTATGTACATTGGACATCCTACATCACCGTCAGATAAGCACAGCAGACTTGTAATTACACAAGACTGGAAAGATATTGATGGAAGGATGGAAAGTTTGACTTATTGGAAAGATTGGAGGACAAATATGGTGACAGTGATCATCAGAGGAAATCAATCATATATGATCATCTAATGAAAGCTCAGTCCCACATACAGGATATTACTACATTAAATATGACATGGCACATTTACCATATAAATGACTAGCATTTTTGGATTTGGAATTGGTGATTTTAACCGAATTATGAAAAATAATCATTTAGGTTGTTTGAAACTGATTATAGATTAAATTAGGGTTGTTAACTGTTGCAGACATTACTGATGTAAACAAACATTTAAACCTGATCTTAACCCTAACCCATCAGTCAAACGTTGATAACTTTGATGTAGCTATCCTGTGGAACTGTCAATCAATGTTGGCGTCATAGCTGTGTTTTAGATTATGATTGACCGACCCTGTTGATTGTATTTTTGAATACTTTCGGATCATGGTGCCTTGAAAGCTGCAATAATAACTGAGTGTACTCTGAAAGGGGTCCACAGAGAATTATAACCAGATTCTGCAGTTTCCCTCAGCTTGTCAGAGCTTTTTAGTGCCTTTTAGCTTATTGTTTTGGTTTTAACAGCTGCAATTATCCTGATAGCACTTGCTACCTGCCCAGCACCAAATGACAGAGCTAAGAGCTAAAGATATTTTTCTCAGGAGCTGGCGGAGAACAAAAACTGAGTTAAAAGAGAGTGCTTATTGGACTGTCGTATGACCAGACACACAACAAATGTATGCTAATGCTGCTGTACTGGACCTGTAAATAGACAACTGTTTGCAAACACATTCGCCATATTAAGGTGATAATATGTCATTGCTGTGATTACAGCTTGTTCCAAAGCCCCCAAGTGAAAAAAAACATCAATCAATTTCATATTAGTTCCATGTCAGAATAGAGAGACAAAGTATTGTCATATTTTGTCTCACAGATGCCTGCGACTCCTGTTTATCCTGTCACGGTAGCCGACTTCATAATAAGACATAACAATGTGGATCAAGGTGGTAATGTGATGTGGATCAACCTTGAATTTCATTTACAACATTAGAAGCCTCATTGCCATGTGCATATTTTGGCCCTCTCCTTATAACCAACATTTTAAAGGAGGTGGGGTTAGGGAGAGCTTACAATTATGCTATTATTCCTAGTGTGTCCTTTTCAGCTAAATACTTCAAATCCAGTTGAAAAGACATGAATTAATCTGGTTCATTTGAATGGGATAATACACCCTGTGTAATAAGCATTATATCGAAGTGAGTGGCAGCTTGTCTCTTGGTCTCAAGGTGTGTGTTAGAGAGAAGAAGAATGAGAGAGAGAGGGAACATATGTGCTTGTGTGTTGATGTGTATGCCCATGTGTGCATGTGTTGTCTGTTTATGTGTTTATGGATTTGTAATTCCGACGGGGCGAGGGGGGGGGTTACAATTTTGTCTGTTGTGATCCAGTCCCAGCTGTGTCTCATTAACTGCTGTCATTTTAATCCTCTTAGTCAAATCCCATAATTTTGTCCATCAACAAAAACATAAGCAACAGGGCAACGATTAAGCTACCCAGTTTCAGCCATTCAAAATGGAAGAATCTAGATAGAGTCACCAGTAGTTCATTAACATCCACCCTGGTGTTATGTAAAACAATCAGGAGGCCTTTCCTCTAAACTTTCATCGACTACTTGGTGCAAAGCTAAATTAATCTGGTTTGGACTCAGACTCAGAATTCTGGGAGCTGAAAGGATTTGCAGTTCATAGCTTTACTCTGTTCATCTGTGGATTCTCTGGGGAGGATGAGCAGTTCGGTTACGTTACGTACCACTCTGGATTCCTGCAGTCAAATTCTAGTTTGCCCATGTGAATTTATTTGAAAATGTATGACTGATTCAGTCTCTTCCTCCCCGCTGCTCGACAGTCCTCTCCCCTCAGTGATGAAAGCTATTTTCTTCTCTTTCCCCACACTGACAGCTGGTGTGTGCTCTTCACCAGCAACACTTCAGCTCAGACCAGCTCTATGTATAGATCGCCGTCATTGAGAAAGCCTATTATTGGCTCTTGCTGCTATGAATATATGTGCAACATTGTGCCGTGCTTTATTTCCAATGCAATTACCTCTTTCTCTCCAAATGAGTCCAATAATGCTGCAATGCGCAAGCTCTTCAGGGTACATAAAATCCAACTTCTTTCGTGATGAGAAACTCAACATGATTGTCCAAATGTCAAGCTGTCCCCCGAGAGGCATTGTAATGTACACAGAGCTTGTGGTTGGTTTTAATTGTGACATTTATGAGATGTGGGAGAGCAACATTTGTGTTCCCTTTCTCCTGTGCCAAAGCTACCAAGAGGATTCTTTTTTCCATGAGAGTGAATCGTCCATTAATTGTGGGTACAACTGGTGAATCGATCTGTCAGGTAGTATTTTCCCGAGCTGCAAATTAGTTTCCCTGGAAGCTGTTAGACTAGCTATGAGAGAGTTGCAGTGTCTCTACCCAGTGTATGGTAATACCACACTGTGTTGCCATGATGCCTATAAAGTTCAAATCAACACATTGCAATTACCATCTATTCCTCAGTGTACAGCTGCCCGTAGTGGCTGCCTCCACCAGGAGAGTTAGGACAAGCTTCACTGCTTTATTCTCCTGTATGTCATCCTGCACTGAAAAACAAGATTAAATTGGTTCTGCTCAACTATTTGCTGTCAGCTAAAAGTAGATGGTTCAGCCTCAGAGAAAAAGGTATCCTGTGAATCTGCGACCAAACACTCACTCAAACAGACAATAGAGGTGTGCATGCACATATGCACGTGGATGCAGAAGCACACGCACAACCTCGCACTCATAAACAAATAAACCAAAGAAATTCAAAAGCACAAAAAAAAAATTCACAAAAAGGCACTCATCGAGAGATGCTTGCACATGCTCATACACAAACATAGAAACACACACTCAGTAAACACGCACACAGTGAAACACACAGACCACACAGTCAAACATTAGTGGTGTGTCAGAAGTCTGTCATTTCTTGTTTGGAAGATGTGAAGGCGTAGGCCGGATTTGTGACCTTTGTTCTGACTGTGAGGCGTGTTTCTCCCTCTTTGGCGAAGATGATTAATTTCTGTTATTTACATTACTGCCCTGAAGGCTCTTCAATAGGCCTCACACATTTGTCATTTCCACTGCACTGTTTTTCAAATGGAAATGAAATAGAATGTACAGCCTCCTGGGTTCGCCTCGCCAAGACTCTTTTAAGCAGAGAAGGCGCAGGAAAAAACTGTATTTGCTCATAATAAAACAGACGTGTCAACATGGCGCTGCAGAAGTCACACAGTGCAAAGTCTTTTGGCTCTAGTAAACAACAAAATAATCTTGAGAGCTATGAGGTGCTCTGCTCCCACCATTCCCACACTGCTCTTGCTTAATTAGAGCACTGATTGGATGGGCACAGTCCATAAACCAGCCATAACACTGGTTCAATCCAGCTGCAGATCTGCACTGCTTTTTTAACACTGGTTTATAGCCTGCAGGAACCATGACACCCCCAGATGTCTGTCTGTGTATTCCCACACCCATGCAGCAAGCACACACACACACACACACACACACACACACGCACACACACATCTTAGTGAAACACCTAGTGAATTTATGTTCACCCTGTTCTCACTTCCTCTTCTTCCTCTCTTCCAACAGTTCAGGGCTTATTTCTTTCACCTCCTGGGAGTGTGGCAATGGAGTAAAAGAAAAGTGAGAGGAAGAAACAGGGAGTTGAAGGGAAAGTGAGAACGACTTGAAGGTGTCCTGAGAGCGCTTTTGCTTTATGGAAAACGCTGCGGCTAATCCTCTGAGTGTCACTGCGCCCTCCGCATCCTAAATAAGAACCTTTGTGCACGGTAAGTACAGACACATCTCAATACGTGACTATCTCAGCCCCCCCCTTCACGCAGCCTTGGAAAAACAAAAAAACACTAACAATCAACTGCATGAGCTTTGCTACATCATGACCATCATTAGCTTTCACCAACACAATTAGGCTTTTTATGCAGTCAGAAGAGCAGAAGCACAAAGTCACTGTTTTCATCATTAGGGCCTGCAGAGTTTCACTGAATGGTCTGATTGGAAAACAGCAGCCACTGATGAGCCATATGAGTTATGGTCATTTATGCTAATCTAAGCTAAGCTACACATTACACATACCTCGTTCTATGTTAAACAAACACTTGATTTTCCAAATGAGAAGGGCTGGCATTTGTTCCCTGGGGTTGTATTACTACAGCTGGCCTACAGCTGTGATCATAACTTAATGTCTCCATAATGGGCCTGGCCCTCTAAGCAAGCTGACCTGTTAGGCCTGGGACTGCTTGACGGCAGTAATTACACATGTGAGCCATTTAAATGAGCATGATTAGCCAGTAACAAGCTGAAAGAGTGAAAGGAGGTGATTAGACAACTGCGTGCTGATTCATCCACCAGTGGGAAAAACCAAACCGCTGCAGGTGTATATTTATGTTCCTTTATGTAGTAATAGTTGCCCTAACGATGTTTATACTTGTAGTGGTAAGCCCAACCATAACGAGAATCTTAAATTGTAGTAAATGTGGTTTTACTACTCTAATTTAGACAGAAGGCCCACTAAGGCACAGTGAAATGGAAGTGCTTTAATGTTGCTGTGTCTGCAGAGGTAGATCAGATAGTCGAAATCTATTTAATATCAGCAGTTCAGTTTGGGTTGCTCACCTTGTGTTTATTTCAGTCTCTTGTTTAATTTAACCACACGCTTGTGTTGTCAGCGTAGCCCCTGAGCTATGCTCAAAGCCCCAGCATTGCCCTCTGGTCTTTTTTTCCCTTTGCAGATAAAGAAACCCCTGGCTAAGCGTATCAAAATATTGCACTTTAATGTGGCAGGTTTATTTATAGAATGAAGGATTTATAATTATTTTAGCATCAAAAGACATGCTGGTTTGTGCCATTCTAAAGCTTGTATGTGCTACTCGCCATCATAATACCTGACAAGCAGCTCCAGGCTATTCGCTGTGTACTGTGAGCAAGAGCCCAATTCTGTTTTTGTGGGATTTCAATAATGCTCCCTGTCCAAACTTTTTTTTCCATTTAGATATTCATGAATTTAAACAAATACTTTTGCAATCACTTTTACAGCCACTGCAGTCACTCCTGCGGGTGCACACATCTTTAATTAACCATGAAACATACATTTAAACTTTTATGGATTAAGTTTTAACAGTGTTCCTCAGATCATTTCAAAGGGAGTTGAGTGCACCACAGCAGCAGAACAAAAGAAAGAGAGAAAGGAGTAGAGAAAAACATCTTGAACGCTTCGGGTGACTGATCTGCACTCGACACGCAGTGTGACTCTACTGTTTTGTTGCCCGCAACTGCATGCGATCAAACGTTACATTAAGTAGAACATGACATCAAATTAGACTCAGTGATTAGTGGCCTTAGTATAGGTCAGTAATAAAGCAGGACACATCTTAAGTAAAAGCTCACAAATGCATATAGCCATAACCCAAACACACGTTCGATAATGATCCTTCACTCAACTTGAAAAACTTATACAGCAGCAATCCAGTTCCAGCAGCCATTGCCATTAATAACATATTAACGACGTATGTCTGCTTTGAAATTATAATATTTTTGCAGAGACTCAATTTGAAATCCATCACGGGTGTGTGCGGCTCATTACTAGTATGTAGCCGAGGAATTATCGGAACAAGGCCCTGCACTGCCTGTCTGTCATTACGACACTGTCAGATGTGCTTTGGCTAGGGGGCCTGTTAAAGGGAGCACGGGGACTTATCTGCTCAGCTGTAAAATGATTTTCTGTCTCTTCAAGAGATACCGGGAGTGTGTGTGGGGGGGTATCAGTGATCTGAGAGTAATTAAGATATGGGTTCACATCACACAAGGGCTTTGCACGTGGGAGACGAGCAGATAAAATTGAACGTGAAATAGTTGAGTTTAAAGGGGGACTTTGATTAATTACAAAACTCTCAAAGGATGGTCCACCCCCTCTTAAATTGAACTGCCATCCAATAGCAGCTGCTCTGGAGCTGATGACCTCAACACCTCCCCTTTATCTTTAATAGGCAGGTTATCTCGTTATTCATTGCAGCTCACCCGTTCATTTGCTATATGGCTCTTTCTACAAGACTGAAATACATCATTATCTTTGTATCAAGCTGTTCCATGTAAAGATTTTCTTTAAAGGGTAAGACAATCGTGTGCTCAATGGAATTTCAATTGAGTTTATGACACATTTCCTATCTACACCGGTCTTTCACTTTCACGGGGGTTCACTCTCATTGCTAAAGATGCTGATTGCACGGTTTCTTCATTAATAATTAACTCTTATCTCTGAAAGTGGCTGTCGATGTCATTCTGAAGCCCTCAAAAATAGAAAGGAATATGTTGATATTTTGTGAAATAAATTGGGTTGGGTGAGAAGATTGATACCACTCTGATACTTGTTGAATATGAAGCTACAGCCAGCAGCTGGTGAGCTTAGCTTAGCACTGGGAACTTGGAAAAATAGCTAACGTGGCTCTGTACTGCAGTCAAAATGTGCCTACCAACACATCTACAGCTCCCAAAATAACATGTCATACCTTATTTGTTTAATCTGTACAAAAACAATACTGTTAAAACGATAATTTTTCGTTACACAGGGGATTAGCTGCCGAACTATTTCTTGGCTCTGAGCAGTTGCCAGGCAACCAGTGGAGACTTCAGGAAGTTATTGCTCCCAGCCAAGAAATAGTCCGGTACATAACCTTCACTTTACACCACGGTACAAATTAAACAAACAGATACAACGTGTTAATTAGCGAGCTCCGGAGGTACTGTAGGTGGGTTTTGTTGTAGCCTTACATTAAACCGACAGATATCAGAGTGATATCGATCTTCTCATCTAACTCTCTGCCAGAAAGGGAATAAGTGTATTTCCCAAAATGTCAAACTATTTCTTTAACGGTCAGGCACCCACAGTATATATGTGATACTGTGTGCATTCATTTGGTCAAATTCGGGTTTGCTTGGGCACAATTCCCCACGGAAAATAATTGTTCATTTATAGTCTGGTGAGTTACACAACAAAAGCAGTGGGAAGTGATTGTGGAAATAATTAAATATGTTAAGAGAAGCAGCTCGCGCTGGGCTTTTGTATGGATTTATCACCATGTGCATTCCCTGTCATTGCATCTCTGTCCATATAATTTCCTGTGACTCTTCCTGTTTGTGCGCTTTCTAGTAAAGCAGAAATGATTTTACAAAAGCGGCTCAAAGAAGCTTTAGATTAAAGTGCTGATGCTTATCGCAGTTTACTGATATGATGTATTTAGAGAAAGCCCTCCTTCATTTACTGTTCCTCCAAGCTGTGATGCCTATGATTGATAAAACTTTCAAAGGGAGTAAATTGATTTGCCTCCTCCTAGTGGGGTTAATAGGCCATGCTTATATATACGCCCCACAAAGTGTTCAGTGTGCTTTTCAACCCATGTCTCCGTGGGCTTCTGGACTACATCACAAGATATCTAGTTCAATGACAAATCTGAGTTCACTGGTTGTTCCACTGAATACTGTTCACAGATGACTGACAATTCCTTCATATGGGACTAAGGAACGGATACAAGCAAAAAAGAAAGAAAGAAAAAGAATAAGAAAAAAGGGGGACACAAGAGAAACAAATTTCGCAGTCCAGATAAAGGGGAGGCGGAAGAGCTGTGTGCTGCCTTCATGATAATATTTCACCCTGAACAAACAAGCTGAGCCTCACAGAGAGAGGAAAGCATCGATCTACCCGGCTCCAATCATAATACATCCACTTTTCCCCAAGTTTACTTTCTGGCATTCTATCAGGACTTTATAAATTATTTTGGGTGACAAATCGATCTGTTGCTTTGCCCCTCTCTCTGCTGAGTGAAGGGAAACTTGAATGTAAACAGTATATGTGTGTGTGCGCTTATGTAAATGTGTCGGTGCGTGTATGTATGCGTGTGTGTGTGTGTGTGTGCGTGTGGATATGCTTGCGTGAGTGTTTGTGTGTTGACTGCTTTGGAGGCATCATCTGCCATCTGGCCTCAAAGTACAGGGGCCACATGGTGGGAAAGCAAATGTCACCGGTCAGGCCAGCCAGTGCCAAGTCCCGACAAATGACGTCAGGAGAAGCCCACACTGTCACTGCCCAAACAAACAACCCCGCCACCAAGTCTGATCCCCCCCTGACCCTTTGCCTCACTGTCAGTTGCTTGTAATGATGGTGATGGTGATCAAGGAATTAAAGCTTATCCTAGCGTGGCACTCAGTGACAGTCCCTGTGGAAAAGAGCTGAATGCCGAAAAACAAGTATGATATATCTTTAGGGATTATAGACAAGTTTAGAGAGTGCAGAGAAAACACTGATGGCATGAACCTGTGGGTATTTATGGACTATCATCCCAGGCAGATCTAATCTAAATCTAAAAAGATAACAGAAAGCAGATCCAAAAAAATAGATTGAATATCTACATGTGTGCCAACCGCATTAAAGCCAGTGACATTTAAGTATCAATCAACTGAAATGGCGATGAAATTCTGAACACGTGCCAATGAAACTGTACCTCACATCTGCCAAACAAATACGATTCCAATGCAGATGTAGATTAGATAATACTTTTTCTATCTTGGATGCAATCCCATGTGCTCAAACATAACCGTCATTTAAATCTATGCCCACTGATGATGGGCAATGAACTCTAAATGTGCTGGTTAATGTCTGATCTGATGAACTTTACGGCTAATTTCTGTCTTTCCTAAGCCATCACTTCAGTGCACAGAAGCAGCAGGGACATAAAGGTTTTAACACTTGCCACAGCTTCATTTCAATTTGGGGCTGCTGCTGCACAGACAGTGTGAACCTGTTAAAAGTCTTTTGTTTAGATGTTCACATAGCATCTGCTCAGCACCTCCGCAATGGGGATTGTGTTCAACAGATGAGGTGGGTAAACAATGCAATGTCCTTGGAAAAGAATTACTATTTCAACGAGGGTTTGCCAGTTGGGTGCCATGCTGTCTTTGGTTTTTAATTACACACCATGAGAGAAACACACATCTGTATTTTATGCACTGCTACAAGGCCAGAAGCAATACTACACGATTGAACTGACAAGGCAAGGTGGGGTAAGGCATGATTCAGTGTATTTTCATGGCCGTGCTGTGCATTTTCCAGCTGATGTATCAGTGTTAGTTAAGGGACTCGTGGCTGATCTGGCAGTGATGTGCTGTACTTGAAGCGTTCTCAAAAGCCTAGACACATGCTGCAGTGTATGTGCTTTAGCTATAGGCACAAGCACTCACACTGACAGGCACCTCCCTTTCTCTTCTAATCCCTTCTACACCTCTTCACCAGATGACGAGAGCTATTTTCCCTATAGACACAGTGCGAAGGAGCAAGGTGAAAAACAATTAAAAAAGCGCTAGTGGGTGGAACACTCATTGTTTCCCATCCAGAATGTATTGTACATAAATGATAGAATGAGTAAGGCCATATTTAAACAGAAATTGTGTGTTTTGCCAGCCTGTATTGGTGCTACTTACGTAGGCTTTAACATATTTAGTTGTCTCTAGTGTCAGCGGAGAGAGAAGAACAAAACTTAATATGCCTTTAAAGGTCTGGTGTGTAGGATTTATTGGCCTCAAGTACTAAGGAGAAAATATGGTGGCTTACGAAACTCACAAAAAAGGCAAAAGGCCCTATCTAGAGTCACTGTATAGTTGGTTTACCCTTCTGGGCTACTGTAGAAACTTCAACATGGCGGACTCCATAGAATAAAAACTCCCTCTGTAAATAAAAATGGCTCATTCTAAGGTAACGAAAACACAACGATTATTATTTTCAGGTGATTATACACTGATAAAAACATACCTGTGAATATTATATTCCATTTCTGCCAATAGATCTTCATAATGTTACACGCTTTATTTAAAAAAAAAACCCCACAGGTAGCATTACAAGTGCTGTGAACCACACATTCCCATATGGCTTATTTGAAGCGTTCTGACAAGCAGCAGTTGTTAAATTACAGATTATCCCTGCAATCCTGACGGGGATAAAACTAGTCATACAGTCCTCAAGCACAAACATCAGCCTCCCCTTCCCTGCAGTGCATAGCGCACACACACACACACACATTTATAACACACGTATAAATAGCTTCACACATGGCTGCATGCATGTGTACACACACACGTGGACACAGGGATGCAGACACAAACACACCAGCTGCCATATGCAATAAAGAAACAAGAAGACCTACTCTATTTTACACATCCGCAGGGGGTCAATAACTCATTAGAGCAGAGGAAAGGCAGAAGCAGCTGAGGGAGATGACGTGGTTGGAGTTTGGGCTGTGTGGTAGCTGTGGGCCGTTCACCTGCGGATATCAGCATGTCATTGTGCCCAGAGGTCATGAGGACGATTCATGACTTCATTAGCAGCATGTCATAAAACATGCCAGGGTGTTTCCAGGCCTGAAATAGGGTACTACATATAATTTGCCTGTTTTATTCGTATCTAACCTTTTTCTTCCTTTCTGGGATTTTTACTGCTTATCATATTGGCCTTTTATTTATTACCCTTTTATCGCTTCTCATGAACTTTGCATCTCGTTGAAATGCTCCATAAAAATAAAGTTTATTATGAGGTTAAACTAGGCCTCCATCCCTCTACCAACCCGGTGCAGAACATCAAGCCTATATGATTGCCTTTAAAGACATTGTACTGTAGGCATTGAAGCAAATATTTGCACTGTACATGATTCATTCTGCTCGCATGTTATTTCTGGCTTAAACTTACAAAATCGCTTCAATAGTTTCAAATATTTTGAGTTACTCTATTGATGACCCGAATCAAATAGCGGCTGCCCCTTCACTTCTTCCTTAACAAGCCCTGGCACATCTCCAGTGAAGGGGACTCATCTGTTTAATCATCTCAATCACTGAGCTGGACCTGACTAAATATAGAATACAGAAAACAGGCCGTAGTGTGAGCTGCACTAGTGTATTACAGTGGACAGATAGACTGTTACTGTCAATGGCTCGAATGCAAAAAAGATGGTGTTCTGCATGTGAGGGTCCAAAGGACAGTCAGTGTTTGTTTTGGGTTCATGCCTTTGCGTTACAACACTGAGCACACTTAAGGACCTGTTTACAAAATGTATCCTGTTACACAACCTAATCCCCAAGGCTTCAGCATCACTTCAGTGGTAAAAGAACGTCATCAGGCAATATCTGGCTTGACAGGACAAAATCCTGATTATGTATTACTATTACAGGAAGCCACTGACAAAATTTAATTTACCCATTTATTGTACATCTAGATCAGTGGTTTACATCATTGAACTGAAGTCCCCTCAAAATACCACAAACATGCAGGATGAGTTCTTCAACCTTGTTAAGGACACATGCTAATTATTTGATCTAAAGAGTAAATCCATAAACACACAGACGATGTAATTAAATCATCTGCACAGCTCTGTGTCAACACCAATCATCTGAAGTGACCTTGGAACTTCTTGGGATGGAGCGTGTTCATAAAGTGTGTCAGCACCTTGGATGATGTCATTCTGACCATCCCATCCCACCACAGCACAGACCACCACCATACAAAATGACTTGTCCTATATTGTGTATCTGTTGGTATACTCTGATGGGATTTTATTTAAAGACCACAGGATAGTGGTTTCACTTGTTGAAAGATCTTGTAATGTTTTTGAGAATTTACAAATTCAAGGCAAATGGATATGTGAGGAATAAAAGATAGAAAACTGCCATCTATTTTCAATTTGTCACAAAACCACCAAAAATCACATTGACAGAAATATCCAGAATTCAGTTAAACCGCTCTGCTTTACTTAAATTACAGGATATGTAAATGCTAAATAACCACTTTCACTACCTTTTAAATTTAAACACAGTGGCTATCTGTGCTCTGACAAGCTTGCAGCTAGTCTGGCATCCAGCTCAGCTGGGACGCCTGTGTTTGGTGCCATTTGGCAACCGCTGGAATATTTAAATGCCCTGATGAATACATAGCCCCCGGGCCTGACTGCTCAAACTGAACACTGAGTGTGCTCTGACATGCTCAGCATACACTAATGGGACTTCTGACAGTCCTGTGCATTCATCCCATAAAAACTCAGCATTGTGCCAGAGGGGACCAGAGGCTGGGTATGAATGTAGCGTACTGGCTGAAGATCTGGAAAGCAAAACGCCACAGGTCTGACTGGTGTGACATCAAATGTGTCCATCAGCAGCATTATACTGTTAAACTGTCCTTGGGCAAGACACTGTGGTCCTTCCTTCTCCCTTGCACCAAATTACAGTACAGTACTTTGGATAAGAGCAACAGCTGCAGCAGATTTTGAGTCTACACCTCATTTTGGTTCAGGCTGGGATTCTGGGTTAATGGTCAAAGAGAGCATCCATTTTCTAGAAGCTCAGCAGCTGTGTGTACTTAACCATGACTCTGAACCCCTGTGTGTTTAGCTGAAGCTGGAGAAGATCTACAGCTGACTGACTTCAGTGTGAAACATGCCAGGAAACCGTAACCTGCACGCACACAGAGGCACGTGACATCTGCAGAAAGCTCTGGTGCTGTCCATGGTGCTGAAAACAAAAAACAAAAAAACAACTGAACGGGACCAAAATCTGTTAATGAAATCTCCTAATTCGTGGATCTGAAGCCCAGTATGGTCCACGCAGCAACACAGTGGACGCAGCTGTCTCGACCCCCCCCGGAGATGCCAGTGTTGTGTTATGGAACACAAGAGACATTTCATTGATTATGGTTATTTTGGAAAATGTCAGTAGAACAGTGTTGCCCAATGATGTTGACCTTTAAAGCCGTGTTACTCCGTTGAACAGCATCACAGAACGATGCAATCCAAGAAACAATATTGATCACGATTTCTTGCAGATCTGATTTTTATTTATTTCTCTTCAGGAAAAAAAAGACCCCAATAGCCTATATTGCAGTCAATACATTTCGCTAAGAAACCATGCGTAAGAGTTTTAATACGTAAAACAAACAACAATATTAACTCCCCAAACTGACTGGTATTATAATTGTTATTTTTATTCTCTGTATCAGGGATTTTTCGAAAGAAAAAAGCAGGAAAACTTCAAAGGACTTTGTGCATTAATGTGGCCAGAGGAAGCCAAAATTCATTACGATCTACACAGAAATGAAGCCACCTTATCTAAACATTTCCACCATAATCGCTGCATCATACACGCTATTATACACTTGGGGTTAGTTGAATTGTGAGTGCTGACTGTGTGCAGAGGGAAGAAACACACAAACATAAGCGTTAACTTGAGGTTTCGGAGCTGCCGCCTACTTAGACTACCATTACGCATTGATTAGTCCCCCCCCAGAGTGAAGCAGCAGAGGAATTTCTGGGTGCAGATAGGACCACTCCTCTCTCTGCATATGATTTTCTCTCCTCTCTCCACAGTCGGGGCTCGGTGGTGGTGAGAAGGGGGGGAGGGTGGTCTTGCAGTCGACGAGAGGAACAGGAGTTTATTGAGGAGTAGCTGCAACGGGAGGAAAAACGCATGCAACCGATCGCCTTTGCCTCGCGGATTGTAAGAAGAGAGGAGGAAAAAAAAAGAAAAGATCGCGCTCGGACGAATGACCACTCTCTGCTGAGAAACTGCCGCTCCAATTGTTTAACTTGTTGATGCGACGTTATTCTACTGTTTTTCCTCTATCGCCTGGCTGCAGTGACAGATAGATGGGTGGCGGAATCACAAGTATTCTCTACCGTGGATAGGTATTTCATTAAACTCACCGTGGATGCAGTTTAAAGAGCAGCCTTCCCTAAGGTGGGTGGTTTTTACGTTACTTAGATTTTCATTGATAAAAAAAAAAAAAAAAAAAATCTATCCCTGTTTATTGATGGGTGAGGTTTTTCGAAATCCAATTCATATTCTGCCGCAAAGTAGGCTTCCATAACTGAACAGGTACAATGAGGAAAAAGGCTTGAGAG
Organism: Dicentrarchus labrax; assembly: GCF_905237075.1. Lineage (NCBI taxonomy): Eukaryota > Metazoa > Chordata > Actinopteri > Moronidae > Dicentrarchus > Dicentrarchus labrax. The sequence goes on along the minus strand of NW_026136720.1, from coordinate 16,837,699 downwards.
TGATACTCAACAGTGCTATGCGCAGTATCAGTATAAGCAAATAAGCAAATGGGTTTGTGTGTTTTTCTAATCACATTCTGTTAAGCCTAGGAGCTTCAGAACCCTAACCACCAGTGTCTCTATCTGCTGTTCTTCCTGCAGATGCAATTCATCTCTGAGCCATAGCACTGTGATAAACGGAGCAGGGTTGTATTAAACACTATAGGTCAGCATGGCAGCAGGTGTAGCGGCATGGCTCCCATTCGCCCGAGCGGCGGCCATAGGATGGATGCCCGTGGCGAGCACCCCGATGCCCATCCCTCCCCAAGAGAAGAAGAAAGGCCAGGACGGACTCATCATCCTCAACGTGAGTGGGACCAAGTTTCAGACGTGGCGAACCACTTTGGAGAGGTACCCGGACACTTTATTGGGGAGCACGGAGAGAGACTTCTTTTTCCACGAGGAGACAAACGAGTACTTTTTCGACCGTGACCCTGACATCTTTAGACATATCCTCAATTTTTACCGCACGGGGAAACTACACTATCCGCGCCAAGAGTGCATATCTGCGTACGACGAGGAGCTGGCGTTCTTTGGGATAATCCCCGAGATCATTGGGGACTGCTGTTACGAGGAGTACAAGGACCGGAGGCGCGAAAATGCCGAGAGGCTTCAGGACGACGAGGAGATGGACATGAGCAATGACGTCACGCCGGTGAACCTGACTTACCGGGAGTTCCTGTGGCGGGCTTTTGAAAACCCGCACACCAGCACCTTAGCTCTGGTCTTCTACTATGTCACAGGCTTCTTCATTGCCATATCTGTGATGGCCAACGTGGTGGAGACGGTTCCGTGTGGGACTATGCCCAACAGGTCGAAGGAGATGTCCTGTGGAGACCGTTACGCACTGGCTTTCTTTTGTTTAGACACTGCGTGCGTAATGATATTCACTGTTGAGTATCTCCTCCGTTTAATCGCCGCTCCCAGCCGGTACAAGTTCATGAAGAGCGTGATGAGCGTCATTGACGTGGTCGCCATCATGCCTTACTACATCGGCCTGGTCATGACCGACAATGACCAGGTGAGCGGTGCTTTCGTCACGCTGAGAGTCTTCCGGGTCTTTCGGATTTTCAAGTTCTCCCGGCACTCCGCGGGGCTGCGCATCCTGGGCTACACCTTGAAGAGTTGCGCCTCCGAACTGGGCTTCCTACTATTCTCCCTCACCATGGCCATCATTATCTTTGCAACGGTCATGTTTTATGCAGAAAAAGGCTCCACAGCCACCAAGTTCACCAGTATCCCCGCAGCGTTTTGGTACACCATTGTCACCATGACAACACTGGGGTAGGTGGCTGCATTTAAGTCCATAAAACCTTTACAGCTTTTCTAACTCACCATAAATCACCGCCTCAGCTGGCTTACTGCCTTCTCGACACATCCATGTTTTTCAGTTAAGCCCAGTACAAAACAAGAGCTTAGTTACAACAATACCACGTATTCATCAACTATCTTTTTTTTTTTAAATCTTATTTGTCTTATTCTTAAGGAATATCGTTACATTAGCTTGCCCGGCCACACAGAGCCTAATGTTCACAAATGTTCGGCCATTGTTTGAACTAATTGTCGCGCGGCCACAGGTGTGCATTTATTGGGCATATTAACAGCCTCGAGCGCTGCTCAGCCAGTATGAGGGCAGGCACGAGGAGGCGTCTGTGCGCCATTCACTGCCTATCAATGAGCCTGCACCTCACAGGCAGCCCTTATCCAAGGGTTAGGCCTCGTCCCTGCCTGTTTTCAAGGTTTTTTTATTTTGTTTATTTTGTATAGTATGCGCTCTTTTGAATAGGTTACTGCAATGAACTCGCATATTTCATTAGAGGGGGTCTTTTTTAATTCCACCTCACAGGAGAGCTCTTAAGACCAAAGACAGAAAGGCTCTTAGCTGGCCAACATCCTGCATGCCGCATTTACAGGCCAAACTGAGGAACAAATGATTAAATTAAAGGCAAAGTAGTTTACAAAATACACACACACACACACACACACACACACACACACCTTTCCTCTTCTAAATCTGCCTCCCCTCCCTCTCTCAGCCTTTCTCTCTTCCTTTAACGAGGAACAGTAAATATCTGAATGCTAATTTCATGCTCATGAACAACGTCAGCTGTACTATGTGCTGATGTAGCATAAATTAATTAAACACGGTTAAAACGATTACATCAAATTAATTTGTATTGATGAGCGCACTCAACCGTTCAGCTGCTCTGTGTGTGTTATTATTATTATTATTATTATTATTATTATTATTATTATTATTATTATTATTTTTGTTATTGTTACCACTATTCTCTCCAGCTCAGCATTTTGGGGCGGTGCGCTTTCCAGGGTGCTGAAAAGTTGTGTCAATGAGCCGATTTGTTTTTTTTTTTTTTCATCTGTTCATATGAATAAAGTGAATGCGGCGTTTTGGCTGCCTGGAGCGTTATTACAAGTTGTACAGTGCGAAATAATAATCAGACCGTTTCTAATTTGTGTGTAAAAATATCCTGGTTTCTTCTTTACTCGCTGCTGCACGTATGAGGTTGAACAGCCACTCAGACAATGTTAGCGCTCACGCCCTCCTCTTCACTGCTGACACAGAAATGAGGTCCCGTTGAAATAATGTTGTCTTTTAATTTCATTGTCATAACATCACAGATCAAACATTGCAAAACAAATTGCCACTGGCTGTGTGTACTTGTGTGTTCACGCTCGCCTTTGTGTCTGCAGTTGTGTGTGTGTGTGTGTGTGTGTGTGTGTGTTTGAGATGTGGCATAATTCTGTGAATATAAAGTTTAGATTCACAGTTTCCTGTATTATTTTTAGTTTTTCTGATAGAGGATTGTTCATGCTTCTTGCAAACAAAATGAATTCTTTGTCTGACTTTACTTGTGTTTGATATAGATCCGTCTTGTTTTTGTCTGCCCTCATATCTGCAGTGATGCAGCCACTCTGCACCTGGTTACCCTTCAGCTCTGCAGGCAGCATATGTTACTATTATTATTACTGTAATAATTATTATTATTTATTGTCACTACGCCAGCCTCTCTCTGTCTGCCGTCATGCTGTGGGTGACACAGAGTTAGTGGATTTCCTGTCTTCTTAATGACATACAGAGCTTCCCCGTGCACTCACTCAATACCAGTCGAACTACCACTCACCCTCGAAATGACCAATGAGTGCATAATTAGTGATATGCACGATCCGGTGATTGAAGCTGCCACCTCAGATGTAATGCTGCATTGGCCATGCTTTCCATTCAGATTCAAAGAGCAGATGAAAGATGAGTTGTGTAAGAGGGTACATTATTTATCTTTGGAGAGCAACAAAGATATTGCTGCATTCAGCTCGGAATCCCCTTTGTGTTGCTTAAGATGGATTTGAAAAAGATGTTCTGCCGTGTGAGAACAAAACTGAAACGTCCTTGGTAATGGGGACGTTTCTGTCACTCCATTGTGAACCATGACAGCCTGGCTGACAGATTTGCAACCTGAACTGAAGCCTTGCAGTGGTGCAGAATGCTGCAGAGTGGACCACCGGTGGAGAGGCTGAATACCCATCACTAAAAGACAAAGTCGGCTCCTTCTCATGATCCATCATTGTCTTGACGCTTTTAAAAAACATGTCTCATACAACCCTACAGTAAAGCTGAAGTGTGGTTGTCATTGTCTACGCTGAAGTGAAGACAATATCTGTTGTCGTACTCTCCTCCACTAACCTTCAAATGCTTATCTGATCAGGGGAAATTATGTATTGTGATGGTTTGTCTCAGATCACAGCATGCAGAAAAATTTATCCACGTCTAACAAATGGTTATTTAAGTCCGATATGAATTGGGTAGTCTTTTCATTCGGTTGCAAATAAGCTCTTTTAAGACTAGAGGGAGTGCTGCTGGCTGGAACCTCCATTTGAAGCATTTGATTTCATTCTGATAGTCAATGATGCTTTATGCCTGCATGGTATCATGATGCCTTTCCACTACATATATTTTCAATTTCCCTGACTCACACCCTGTGGAAGTAAAGACAGTGGCATGCGTTCTCTCCCCTGCTGATGGCCCATTGATTGTGCTTAAGCAGACGTGCAGACATTGGGAGAGCAGGGGCTCCTGTTCAGAGGCACTTGGCAGGCAGCCTGAATGAAAAGGAAGGGTGCCTGGAGACCAACGGAGAATCAATAGCACTGTGCAGCTGCGTGTCACACCTCTGTGTGTCTACTGCTCTGTGCCACCAAACACAGGACAAGACCCACTTATCCCTCCTTAGTTATTGAGCCTAATCTCTGTGGCTGCTTTTGGGTACGCAACAAAGAGGAATCTGCCTCTGTCAGAGTGCTCCTGCTAAGAATTGGGTGACCGGGTGTAAAATATGACATTTTTATCTGTCGTATTGTGTTTGCATTATCTCGGAAAAGTGCAGTAAGGTCTGAGAGTATAATCTTGAGACTTGATTTAATATTGTCCATTTAAGGCGACAATAGATTCCGGTATAAGGATAGCGTTGCCCTTTATTAGTCTGGAATCAGATGCTGCAGTGTTTTCCTGCACTTGTTTTCTCTAGATGATCCACGCAGTCAGGGTGAATTAGCTGCAGAGGGAGTTTTTGGTGCTTCAGATCTTTTAAGTGATTTAAGGTGTAATGGAGTGCACTGCTGAGAGCAGCTGTGAAAACGCTGGAAGTCAAGCGCAACCCACAAGGGAAGAGGAGTGAGGAGGACAGGGTTTAGTCTGGCATGGAGGCAGACACGTTCCTTTGGACACAAACAGACATTACCTCTGATAGACATAATAGGCCTTAGCTTCCGACACACACATTTTTTCAAACACACACACACACACACACACACACACACACTTTTCTCCCAATTCTCATATCAATATCCTTCCAGCCACCGCCTCCGGATTATGCTGACAGGAATGATCATTCTAATTACTGATTTGTCATGACATTTATTGTGCATTGTCCTATGGTTCAACAAATGCAGCCGTACGTTGTAGTTCAACAGATGTAAAATTTATCACCATGTCGTTTGTCCATGCTGCAGCTCCACCCACCAAATACGACTAGAAAGGCTTGACAAGTGAGCACCTATAAACCTCTCAGGATAGGATTTATAAGACAGAGGAGGCAAGGTTAACAGACATGAGGGTCACTGTAGGGCCCATAAACCACCAGAAGTATAACCATTATCATGCTTGCCAGTTTGACACCTCCACCCCATGGCAATCAAAGCCTACAATGCAAAGAATTAACTTCATGGTTCGATGTGGTGCAGAGCAAAGCTTTTTGAAGTCCAAACCCTTCACTGCATGTCAAATCTAATTGAAATGTACAGGGACAATCTGGAGGGCGTTTTACTGTATCTGTACTCAAGAGATAACAAATGCATTTTTGATGATATAGTACTCATGTGGTTGGATAAGTTACCATGCCCCTGGCAGGCAATGCAGAGGATTTTCACTCTCTTCCCTTTTTTTTTTCGACAGAGCACGACAGTCAGCGAGAACATTTGGTGTGTTTGATTATGTACTGCAATGGGTGTAATTTTTGTGTTCAGTAGAATACATTACACCACTTGGCATTGTGTATGTTATGCACATTATGAAATCAGCAATCCATTATGAGCAATGTGATGTATTACTGTGTAAAGCAGAAGTGGCTGATGTGAGGTGTGTAGGTTGCCATTAGCCTGTAGGCTCGCAGTGCCCCTCCAGGTGCTTTATTGGGGAGGAGAGGTGATGCTAATATGAGACTGGTATAATAGTCCTGAAGTGACAGGTGACTTAATGAGGGGAACCTGGCACTGAAATGTGTTCTGTTCAAGCTCCTTTCAGCCCATGCAAATGACTACGAAATGGAGGAGTGTGAGCGAGGGATGGGAAACAGGCAGCCCTCTTCATTGGAGATTAAGATCATTGTGAAAGACAGAATCTGTGAAAAAAGAACAACAGAGCTGCTTTTTTCTTCTGCTAAATTAAAGATACGCAAGCCCCTGCATTTTTTTTAATTCTCTTTGTTTTCATCACACTGAAACAGTTTCACACTGGCACCTAGAGATTTAAAAGGATGTTGTGGAGGTGTGAGTTGAATGATTGATTAACATTTTATAGGCATTCATATATTACAGATTTATTACAACATATTTATGTACTTTAGTAGGTGGAAACTTCAAAGACTTTTATTTGCACCTTAAATTACATTTTAATGATATTATATATTCTTTCATTGAATAGTACAATGTCAAAAAAAATAAATTATTTGTGGTCAGTCAACCCTGAACTGAAAAACAGATTATGGCCAGCTGGTAGGTTGATGTGAGGATACTGCGTGTGTGAACTGACTCTAAAAGCAGGCATGCCTCACTGCGGATGGTCAGATTGATAAATAATCTATATGGCAAGGACAAAATGGCTGTCCCTCCATTTGATTCGATTTCTTTGACAACCCGTCTTCGAGGCAGCGCCAATAACACTCATTCCATGCGGGGGGTTTTCATTAATTCACTCTGAATGTGTTGCATTAAGCAGGGAAATAGACTAGCATGTTTCTGCAATTGGGCCTGGGTAACGTAGTGTGAGGACATAAAATATGGCATCAGTGTTTTTTACACTGCTCAGCATTTTCATCTTCTTTGTATTGCGAGCAACGTCAAAGATTAATGGAATTTTCCAGAACAAGATTAAAGTTACTACGAATGAATGCAGCATCACTGCATTAGGAAATAAGGAGATATGTGAAAAAACACATCACCTCAATTTCATTGTTGTTAGAAAGCATTTGCTCTGCCTGGCTCCACTTCCATCCAATCTAACAGCCCAGAAACCCTGACCCAGCTTGAGTGAATGAAGGAAATTGGGAAATATTGCCTACCATGTGACTCTGTCCTATCTTGAAACTTGATGTGTCGTAAAAGATATCGGATGTAGTGTACACCATGAGCTCGCTGGATCAAATGGTGTGTAAGTGATAAACCCAAGCCCAACAGCTATCTCTTCCTCTAGTGCTGCATGGCTTATTTACATAGTCAGCATTTACATACAGATGAAAATGGCTTGTCTGGTCATGGACATTGGTATGCAGACTCACATAATGCCTCCTCATCAGTTTGTCGAAATGTACAACAGTATTCAAAGTGGATTCTCTTAGTATTAGATGCATGCAGTTATCATGTCAGGATCACAATAAATGTTTTCGACAAGATTTTAGGAGGAGGTATATTAAAGCTTGTTATTCTGAACACTGATCCTTATTATTGTTATCATTATTACTATATCCCTACTGACAAAGGTGCATAACATTTTAGTTGTTTGCACTAGGGATGAGCAACGCCGCAGAATTTGGTTTCGACCCATTAGCATGTAAGACCAGGACCAGAATTACCAGAATCATTATCAAAGGCGGTACTGTACAGAAATATCATGTAGTCATGATATTATCGTCATTAAAAGACTATTTCTAAATATATTTTCATCACCATCAACATTATGCATTTCTTTTTACTATTCTTTGTTAACAAGTTAACCACATGTTAAAATATAAGACAGTTTTTAATGATAAATAACATAAATGAAAGACATGAAAAGCAAAGAATCCATTCCAGGTTTCATTCGATTTTTTTGTATCAATCCTATTGATTCATGTATCGATACCCAAAACAAGACATAGTGTTGGTGGTATCAGTCCTTCAGATATCAGTCCATCCACCACTGTAGTGCAATGCAACTCAGGATGCAACAGAAGCATATAAATAAATAATCTTCAGCAGTTGTGTTGCAATATATATGCAACACACAGAAATAAACAAATGTGAAAAAACAAACACAACCAAACAGATGTTTCCGCAAGTCATTCTTCCATTTTTAGTGTTCCTCCGGTAACGTCCATTGTGATGCGTGTGACTTGAACCAAACCAAGTCGTTTTTGTTTAACCAAACCCAAAAGGATCCTGGTGGCCATGAAGCGTACAAAATATGCAAACTGCTCTGTCTACAGCCGGTGTTTGGTTTGTCTTTCTGGGCTACTGTAGAAACATGGCAGTTCAATGGAAGGTAGATATAAAAGGCTCATTTTAAGGTAACAAAAACACAATTATTCTTATCTTCAGGTGATTCTACACTCATGAAAACATACCTATGAATATCATATTTCATTTCTCCCAATAGATCCTCCTAAATGTTACACAGTGGACCTAAAACCTTTATTTTTCAACAGTGATTTGTAAACCTTGTTGTCCTGCCAATAGAGATGTCAGATCAGAAAACGCTTTTATGTGTCATCCTAGAGGGAATGCATAAACACTACATTTTATAATTTAAAGGTCCAGTGTGTAACATTTAGGATAAGGGTTAAATGATCGATTGGCAGAAATGGAATATAATATTCATATGTATATTTTCATTAAACACCTGAATATAGGAATTGTTGTGTCTTTGTTATCTTAGAATGAGAAGTTTTTTATCTACAGAGGAACCAGGCAGCCATGTTGAACCGCCATGTTTCTACAGCAGCCCAGAACAGACAAACCAAACACTGGCTGTAGATAGGGCCATTCACGTTTTTCATGAGTTTCACAGCCACCGTGGTTCTTCCTACACACAGGTCATCAAATACAGATGCGAGCGGTGTTCAGTTAGTTGAACTTCACTGCTAGATGTCACTAAATCGTAACTTGTTCTTTTTGCAGACTTGTTGACTCTTGGCAAGAAAGTGAATTAACATATTTCCCAAAATGTTGAACTACTCCTTTAAGCTAAAGTGCATTGAGTTCTCCCAGCCACTGTACTACTCTCTTATTCTGAGAGGTTCATTATTGTGAAGCTTTTTCAATATTCCATTGTATAAATTCATGTCCTTTCATTTTATTCAGCTTTCTCTTTGAATAGAAAATGTTCACATACTGTAGAAACTTTTACATTTGTGAATGCAGGAACAGCCACTAAAAGTTTCCTTGGAGAGACAAAGTTACTACTGCTCACTTGTTTAAATTTTCATGCTCAGGGTTTCACTGTTAGGTCAGAAAACTAATTATCAACTCAACATAGTGTTGAAACAACAGAGGAATTAATTGATACGAGTAATTCCCACACTGTCACATTAGCATTGTGAAAAAAAGTCACTGTAATAAATTGTAGAGTTAAACATATGCAAGTCACTGGCCTTGCACTTGTTACTTTGTGTAACACTTCAGCTAATCAGCATACAAAGAACAGGCTGTGGTTTGTTTTCATGGAGAGCTGTAAGATTTTTAATGTCTGCTATGCCTGTCTGAACATCACACCACTCCCTGCATTGGCATGTAATGAGTGCTGGTTGAGGGAGAGACAGTTGTTTCTTTTATTTTTAGCTGCCACTGTCACTATGGTAAACACTCCACTAGCATTTATTATATTGCATTTCCTAGACCCAATCTGCCCTTTTGCCCCCTTCTTGACCTCTAAATCCAGCTTTGCAGCACTGATGTAAGAACAAAATGTTGTGAGGAAGGTGATGATAGTCCCACCCGTCACTGTGACGAGTTTGGGAGGGGTGTATTGCTCTTTGCAGTGATTTTTTTCTCTCTCAGGCGCATGGGACAGCATAGCAAACACAATATCTTGAAACTGTGCCAGATTTTATAATGCCAGAGTGTGAGTATCCCTCCCCCTGACATTTGTCTCTTTATCAAAACTGCCCCTCAGCCAACAAGCCAACATCTGTGATCAGCAGAGATTCAGAGATTATAGCTAACAGCAATCATCAGCCTGCTGTGTGAACGAAACAGAAAAGAATTCATAGATGTAACTTCTGCTGGTGTGACACCTTTTCTGAAGAGTGATATGATATCACTATAGATACAGATTTAAAGAGAAAGTTATGCTGTTTTTAAAACCTCTCAGCAAAACATGAACTGGGGTGAAATGAAAGAAATCCATTATCTTGACAGTATCCTAGTTTTTAAAGTGCCTATACTTAAATGCTTTGTAGCATACATTTATTTTATGGTGACACACTTTCATTGTATGATAGTGTGTATTGTTAACACCAGTCTCTCTCTTGTATCCTATGAGAGGACTATAATCAATATAGACTTTCATGTAGCAGAGACAAACAGAAGGCGTAGCGTGGCTTCAGAGAGAGCAGTGAAACTTTGATGCTCACGCTTTAATTGAAACTTGGTTTACAGCCCATTCATAATACCTGAACGTGAGCAGCTTCATGGCAAAGTCATGAATATTGATTCAGCCCGTTTATCAGCTCGAAGCTCTGCTTCACTGTTCATGAAGCGTCTCATTTTTGTCAGAGCTGAGGAATCGTGCCAGTTTACAGCGCCAGGACACCACAGTAAAAGCTCCTCGTGATCAGTACTGATCCCACTTAAATGAAATCCACAGTGTTCGCTGTAAAGGAAGAATATAGATCTCTGTAAAGTGCACAAGTGCGGTTTCAGATGGAGCTGCCCATACTAGCCACTGTTAACCCAGTTTCATTGTTGAGTCTTTGCTACAGGCTCCATAGATTATTAGTTTCTGTATGCAGTATGAATGATAAGAGGCTATGTCCCATTTCAGTTTAGGTATAAAGAGCTTCCTACTGTCTGCCTGGCAGGGAGGTCCTGCTGAGATGAGGGATGTCAGGCTGTCACCCTGACGCATGGCAGCTGTTTCCTGCCTGGCCCAGCTTCTATAAATAGCTAAATATATCACCTAATGTAGGCCATTTGGTCAAACAGAAACTAAACAGGGCATGTGCTCTGGGGCTACATATTTCTCTTTCACCTCAAACTAATTTCTCATCTGCAGGTGTATCAGTGTCACCACCACAGTCTTCTTTAACTGTCTCCATGCAGTCTTAGATGGATGGATGACATATTAAGTGCCGATCATATAGTGCCATTATTCTAATGTCAAGTTCAGACCTTCAGACCCCTTCAACTGATAGATTTAGATTTAGATTATTTTTCAGAATTTTTAAAGATAAAGGTAAATATATGTGGTTTTATTCTGCTAGATAATTTCCAGTTGCTATTAAAACTATTATAGACTTCTGTATTGGTTGTGGACACAATAAAGTCTAGTATAATAAAAAAGCACTCCAATACAATAGCCCTACAAAAACTACCAGCTTGTGAAAACTGCATTGTTTTTTTAGTTTTTGTGTAATTTTTGTGTGTTTGTGTGTCGGAAAGATGTGAGTTCAGGTTATGGGGGTACTCAAAATTTCAATCACACATAACAACGTGATGCAATTGAATTACCACAGTGTTAAATCAACAGTTCCCTGCCACAGTCTCAACAAGAATTGAGCATTAAATCTTCACAAAGGGAAATGGTGATGATGCTTTTATTGTGCCCACCCATTGTAAATTCAGTGCAGTCACATGACAGGTTGAAGGCAGCACATATCAGTGGCTGTCTTTTGTCTGTATTTCAGCATAATTTACTATCCCACAGTGATCAACCATAGTATTTTTCCAGGTTTCTGCATAAACAGTCAGTAGTTTTATTTTAGCGACGTGGCTCTATGAATGGCAATGTCATTCTGTCAGCTGGTCGGCCCATAACGTTAGTCCAGACTGAGATAGCTCAACAACTGCTTCACAAATTTACATGAAATTTTTTGCAGACACTGTTGGTTCCCAGAGGATGAATTCTACTGATGAATTCTAACTTTTACTCTAGCGCTACCATGAGGATGACATTTGTAGTTTTAAGTAAAATATCTTGGCAATTGTTGATGACATTCATGTTCAGTTGTAATAACTTTAATTATTATTATTATTATTATTATTATTATTATTATTATTATTATTATTTCATCATTATTTGAAAGGGGCCATTCTGAATTCTGAATATTTACTTTGATACTTTAAACTACAGTATTATTAATACTTGATAATAGTGCAACATTTTGTAACAGAGTATATTCCAATAAATATAAATAAATAAAATATTATTAACCTTTACTTAAGAATAAATGTAGTTCTTCCAACACACACTGAATACACACTCCAGGGGGTAAGTTAGGCTAAGAACTAACAAGGTCACATTAGGTAAGCATGTTAAAGTTGAAAGTAAAAAGCAAAATGACAAATCCTAATCCTATTCTGTCAATATATTCTTTTTTTTTTGTAATCAACTTTTATTGATTTTAAACATTAATAACACAGGAACTAAACACAAACATTGAATACACACAACACCGCTACCCATCCCTCCCCCCAGAACACACAGAACCCCCCATCACTCCCCCCTTCCTCCCCTCCTTCCCCTCCCCACTGAACACAGAACACCCCCACATCCCTCCCCCCTTCCTCGCCTCCTTATTCTGTCATGCTGATACTGGTTGGATTTCATTTGCTTAAAAACGGCAACAATTTAAAAGCTTTATTTAGAATGGGATGGATGATAGCTACTGTAGATTGATATGTTTGTCTAGGTGTTACTGAAGTACAGGTTCAGCTCTCACCTAGAGGATTTCCCGCCGGTGTATCTCTCTGCAGGCGTCCTACACAGGGTATCTCAGCTGCTTAAGGATTGCATTTCCATGTGGGGATTTTCACTTCTTTTTCAAGGTATTAGTGGAAAACCGTAAACAGTTGATTATTATTTGTATTTTCCCCCTTAGCCAATTGTCCGTAATCCCTGTGGAGGAGCTTAAGAGTTAGATTTCTGGCATGCATGGCCTTGTCTTTACGTAACGGCCACAGACAAATCGAGTGTGTCTCTATTTGACCAAGCCACAAATTTGGGCCAAAAGGCAAAGACAAGCAAGCGAGTTAGCAGAGAAGAAAGCCGCCCAGACAGTTAGCATTAATAAAGCCGGACACTGCAATCAATTTCAGGCACACCTTCGTCTCATTTACTTGCACATACAGACTCGCTTCCACATACATGAAAACAAACTTGACACACACACACACACACACACACACACACACACACACACACACACACACACACACACACACACACACATTTAAATTCCTTATGTATCTGCTGGTGGCATATGCGGTGTTGGTGGATCCTCCAGTCCTTGCTGTCCTCTGGAGGTCACAGGGGAATCATGCCTGAGCATCCTGGGAGACAGATCCAGCATCATCCTCTCTAATGTGACATTCAATTACCTCCAAAGGTGAAGTGGTCTCATTCGGAATCCAAAAATCAATTTTGCATGGACACTGCTACAGTTTACTCCTCAACGCTCTTTTCCACAATTTTGTGTACACATGTTGGTGACAGAAAACAAGCTGCATCGTCGTCGTTCCAACTCCCATCGTCTTTTCTATGAAATGGCATCCATCAAAGTTAATGGGCTGTAATCATCACCACAAATACACTGTCACACGTCCCACTGCTCGCTCCTGAGTATTCAACTCCCAGTCAATGGGATGTAAAGAGTGACAAGCATGAGGAGCACAATTTCCCATATCATTAACAACTCTAAGTGAGAATTGGAAGAGAATCCCAAAATTTTTGCCATTTCTCAGAATTTAAAAATTGCGTCTGTTTACTCAACATCTTTGGGGACTGCAGAGGAGACACATTTATCAGAAGTGCATGAGACATACAGTCAATACCACTGGCACTGTGTTTCAGGCACCCATCAACATTGACATCTTGTGAAGTAAGTCTTATTAAAGTATGTCACTTGCACAGATCTGCTGTGTGGTAGATAGATTAATTTCCAAGTAGCCAATCCTGCCAGCTTCAAATCAGATTTCAGCGTATGCTGGATATCTACTTATCTCCAGGCTGTATGCTGCTGGACTTCTGATTATACATCACATACACACACACACACACACACACACACACACACACACACACTGACTACTCTTTCAGTGCCTGGGATGGCAGCGCTCCAAGAAGACTGTCCCTGATGTATTTGTGTGTTTGATAGGATGTTTTAGCTGTAGCTTCCCCAGAAGACAATTTGTAGACCTCAACAGATGGAGAAGCCCAATTAGAAAGCAGGAAAATGAATGGGAGAAATGGGAGACGAACGTTCCAACTCTTTTTCTCTCCCCCAGGACAGACAGCTAATCTTAGAGTACAGGTACAAAACCAACGTCACTTCTGTTTTGGAGGGGAAACATTCGCAAAAAAAGAAATAAAAGCTAGAAAGCAGGCAAAGAAAAAAGCGCCTGTGATTTGATTTCTTAACATTACAGTCAAAGAGGAAGGTGTTGAATTTGATACAGCTTGCTCTCATTCCACATCTACAGTATGTATAAATATCTCCTTCTGTTGTCTGATTCTTCAAGGGCAGACGTCCCACAAAGCAATTGCCTTGCCATCAGCCAAGACCAAAAAAAGGAGAAGAAATGAAAAAGTGCTTAAATATAGCAACCCCCTGGGATAGTGGGAGGGAGGGCGTGCTGTAGTGTGATTAAAATGAATAACCTTCATTCAGTCACGATTGTTAACGGTACATTCGAAGTGTGCCGTCTGCGGTGGAGCCAAAGTTGTGCCTTTAATCCGCCTGTGTTTGGAGTGCTAACATCATTATTCATCAGTAGGCCTGTCCTCTGCAGTGACAAAGATGTAGAAGTTGTAAATAAACGGAATTGTGTCTTTAAGTACACATACAGTACTTTTCTCCCACTGGCCTGGGGTCAGTTTAATTCATGTCTCAGCCACCCCTGCTGTGAACATAACAATAAACCTGTTGATGACTGATAGATTGTGTGGATGCAAGACCAATTTTCATTGGCAAAATGACCTTTCGGCTGTGTTGTTGTTGTTCCGACCCATGGCCCTGAGTTATTATTTTTCGTGTCATTTTTTGATTTGACAGGAGAAGTCTCGTGGAGTGAAATGGAAAAAGTAATGACGTCCCCAATGCGCATGAAGTAGCGTGGTGCAGGCGGGGAGATGGTGGATATGGTTGCAGCTAGCAGCTCTACTCTGCCCCAGGGGCCAGACAGCAGCTGTTAGAAGAGATGCAGCTCTTCCCAATACTTCCCCACAGGTTCTCGCTGGTTCCTGGTACTCGCTGTTATCTGGGCTCACTGCTGTCGCCAGTCTGGCTGCTGTCCACACTCTCTGTGAGAGCGCTCAGTACATTTTTACGCTTCACCACTCTTTCTGTCTCATCCCAACCTCCGCTATTCCCCTCAGTTTCACTGTGAGATTTTGAAGTGTTCCTTTGAACTTGCAGCTGTTTTTTTTTAAACGGCTGGAATTTGTACCTTGATGTTTGTTTCAAAGACCCTCTGAGGAATCTAAAATTATTCTTTCACTGGTATGGCAAATAATCAGAGTCTGTATCTGTATTAAGTTCTATATCTGCTTACAGTATCTCATGTGAGCCATTAACTATCCTGCATGTGAGTGTTTTGTGTGAACAGGAAGCAAACCTGAAGTTGAGGGGCTGCAGCTGTTTGGTATAAAAAGCTGATATAGACAATTTAAAGTTGCAACTCAAACAGAATCGAGAAGTTTTCTTTTCCAACAACATGCATTATCTTGAGACTTTCTCCTTTCCTCCAAATTTTTGATATATATTTCACCTACTGGGCATTATTTTATGTGTATGCCTGAAGTCTTTTTGTAAGCCTCTTTTTGTAGCATCAACCGTAGACTCACAAGTCAGTCTCTAAACACCCTGGTCAATAGAGACTAAGGGACTTTTTCCTGGCTTTTGAGATTGAGATTTTAAAAAGAAAACCTGCATTGTAGAACCAATCCTTCAGTTTAAGTATTTAGGGTGGTGACATGTGGAAGGCGTGTGCTTGTAAATGCTGTCGTACTATATAGCTGACAGTCTAGTGGCTAACACTAGTAAAAATGACAAGCTGACATTAACCAAGACAGTGAAAAACACAGTGAATTAATTAGGAGAGGGTTCTTATTTGATATGAGTACAGAAGGAGAAACAATCAGCAGGGTCCATTTGAAAGCATTTATTGTCTTTCTTTCAGTCAAAATTCTTTGGGTTGTATAATTGGACACATAAATAACCTTTTGGTTTTGAACTGTTGGTCAAGACATTATACCTCAGGTCTGGTAAATGGGGGATGGGCATTTTCAATTATTCTTTGACGTGTGCATTTAATAGTTTGAAAGGTTCAAAGATCGAAGGGGTAAACCAGCAATTTATTTTTGCATTTCCATAAAGTTGTGATACAAATAAAAAAATAATTGTCAAAAGTGAAACAGCAGAGGCTATGATATCTAACTTTAAGTCCCTAGGATATACAGGATTTACAATTCCCAAAATGCAACTGAAAAACATTCTTTCATTAAATCCTCCCTGTCCACTTCTTTCAAACTCCACACTTCTAGTTTATAACTCAGGCTTTGTGTTTTAAATTTGAAGTTTCCAAGCAAGTACATATTGCCCTGATAACACCACTATGACATCATCTGAGGTTATTTTCTTAGACATCACAAAGCTCCAAAGCCACAGAAAACATTAGCAACTGTTTTTACAAGCATGATGAAGAAACTTTAACATTTTAATTATTTAAACAATAAATTACATTTCAATGCTTCTAGTAGGAGCCCAAAATCTGTTCTCCCCCCTAAAAAAAAGGCTGATTTCTAGATACTGTAGCTCGTGAATGCACACGCTGCAAACTCAGAGTTAAGGGCCATTTGGTGGAGGGAGCTGATATCCAGCGGCTGCTCTGTGTGGAATCACACATCAAAGTTAATCTTGCACCGTCTGCTCTGGTGCCGCGGAGCACTAATCTGCTGTCAGTGTGATGAGGCTCCTGGACCAGTTCCCCTTTCCGACACAGAGCCACTAATCCGCAAGACCTTTCACGTTTTTCCTCTTTACCATCACCAAACCACACAACAAAGGTCACAGGGGTCACTTGGAAATCTCATCTGATCAATACTAGTTGACCATTTGCATAGGTCCTTATGTACAGTGTGGGCCTATTTGGTCTGTTGTGTCCTTGTGAGCAGCATCCTGATTGTGCTTCTTCATGTGAAATAAGAATTTCACACATTGCAGAGTACAAGAAAACAACAAGACAGCTAATAGTATTAACACTGTATTACTAATGCCACTGCAAAGCAAATAAATCCACAAAATTTTACAGTGAAAGATTTGTATTTACACTATTAAATTACAACTGAAAAACACATGTATGTTGATATTATATATTTATATATGATATATAATTTATTGCTGCCCAATTAGCAAATGTGTTGCAAATCTGATACCAGAGAATATAACGAAGTAACCTTCAATAACACTGCATGTAAACATTTTACAGCCTTTGAATTAGTATTAGTACCACGAAGGTCTTATTAGAGTGCAGAATACTTCACAGACATGGCTTCTTTCACAGGTTCTGCTGCTAGCTTGATGGTCTCTTTCTCTGAGCCAAAAACAGCACATAGATGCGCTGAATGTAAGAAGGAGGTTCAGAAACGGTGCATATAAATGTCGATAACGCAGTGTTAAAGAGTGAAAGACACTAATTATGTATTGCATGTGGTGACTTAAAAATCTGCTGTTCGGGTATAGCTACAGTACATGTTGATGGGGTCATCTGACAGACCACTGACTCACTGAGAGACCAGTTTTGTTCAGACCACTTGAGGAAGACACATAGGGAGGAAAAGGTTTTGTTTATCAGTGAATTATTTCAAATATGGAGTTGGTTTGTATTAAATGTATATATTCAATACATAATTTATTTCGAAATAATTTATAGGCGGGGACAAGTTCGTCAGAAGTCGGAGGGGACTTGTCCTCATCTGCGCCCAGGGAAAAGACAAAAAGCTAAGCATAGCAAAAAGGAGCACTGGGCCCAGGTGCTCCAGATCTGGTTGTGTATCTGACAAAGCACATGCACGCACAAACAAATTTAGAAGGAACTGTCACAGTTGGTCCTCTCAAAATATTAGTGTTTTAACCTTTAACCCCACCTCGGGCCCTCACACACCAGAGGTGAGGTAACTCGCTGCCTGCTCAATCAAACCTTTCTGTGTTCAAGAAAATGCCACCGCTCTCTCACCCGCATGCCGATTAGCCTGTGATGAATACGGAATGAGTTCATTAGCATAATCGCTTGAGTGTCTGATGATTACGTTTTATTATCACGTTCTCTCATAATCCATAGCTCTGGCGCCCCTTCGTGCTTCCAACCCCTCTTTCATGTTCCTTTGCCCTCCCCATTCACCCACGAAGCAGTGTAATTGCATTATCAAAGTATTATACTGACGTTGTGGGAATATATTTTTAGCCTCTGGCTTTCTGAAGTAATGTAATGGGCAGGAATCTAAACATGGAATGACAAATTAAAATTAGATCAGTGTTTGAGTCAGTTTACCTAGGTTTCATCATGTCCTGGCTGATTGAAGACTTGCATCATCCAGACCTCCCCCTGACAAATGATTATTCTCACATTTATGTTTTTGCAGGAGAGCATGCTATTTTATGGATCCATGTGGATACCTAACCCTCATAAAGCTTCTATTAATACAGAACAGCCATTCATCTAGTAATTAAAAGAAATTGCTACAAGGAATTGGTTGTAATCATGACGATGAGGAGCTGAAGTAGAGGTGACTTGGCATATAATAGCAGTGAAATAGGGGTGCTTTTTTGCGTAGGACAGCAGTTGTTTCTCAAGTGTCAGCAGGTGTAGACTGAGAAACTGGAGAAGAGCAGAAGAAAAGAAAAATGTCAAGCAGGGCTGTGCTAGCACTGCATGATAATAGAAAAGGAGGAGAAAAGGAAAGAGAATGAAGCGTTTCATCTCCAACTCATAGTTAGACGCAGGCAGGTCCAGGCAGAGGAAGGGTGAGTCAAAGTCAGGAATGGAAGAGCGGTAGAGAGGAAAGCTTTTTATCATCCCTGACTCTTAAGAAGATCTCCCAAATGAGAGAGGGCGTGCATGCTAATGTCAAAGCCATGGTGATAACTAGCCGCCTGGTTTCGCAGGGTGAGGGTTAAGCTGGGATTTGGAAGGCTGAGGGAATACATGTTTGATATGTGAGCGAGAGAGAGCTGAGGTGCCTTTGCCAGAGCTATACGTGGGGGATTATTCTATATGGTTTATCTGTGTCTGCATGGCTAAAAGAGAGGAATTTCTCTGGCCTTTATTGGTTCTGTGTAGTTCCTTAGACTCCAGGGTGAACGTTCAGCTGGAAGATCAAAGCAACATTGACACCGCTGCATCGCAAAGTCTTCATTTACAATGCATCAATACCGACTGGCATGTAGCCATGCATGCTATGGCTGTTTCCTTGAACTTCACATGCTAACCTTGAGCTCTACCCATCGTTTTTCACAAATCTGCAGAGACTGGAGCTGGATTGTAGAAAGCATACAAAACAATCTCCCACATCTGCTCCACATTTCATTTTTACTGCATTTCAAAATCCCGTCGGAGCGTCTGTGCATTTTTGCCCGCAGAGTCGGCTATGTTCACCTATCTCAAAGTTGTCCATCCCTGTAGCTATTGTTCGCAGTTACTCATACTTGAGTGCTCTGTTTTTCCTACCACACGCGTTACACCAGGCAGTGCGGTCCTCTGGCTCCCTCCTATCTCTGCTTTCCCATCTCCCCATTATGTTGTGTAGTTCTGCCAGCCTCTCCTTCTCTCCCTTATCACCTGCAGTGAAAATCTAACGGGCTAATCCCACCGCCTGTGGGATTCCCCCCCTCTATAATGATGTATATCTGAGGGATAGCATCAGAGCAGAGTCCTATCAGCCCACACACTCTTAATCCCATCAGTCTTTGGTGTCCAAACCCAAGAGAGGCAGCGTTTTGGATGTTGTGCTCCCGGGCTGTAGCCAGGGATGCAGCGCAGAACATCAGGAATGATACGTGGTGTTTAGGGATCATGTTGGAGATCATGTTCATTTATTGTGCTCCTGATTCTTGAAACCTTGTGTTATACCTCCCTCAAGGATTGTACTGCAGTGGTACATACTGTAGCTGTGCCACTGCATTGAAAAATCCTTGCAGGGTGTTAGCCGCCACCAGTGATGCTGCCAGTCTCTCTGTGATTACAAATATATTCTTTTACAATCTGTTCATGGTGGAAATAGATAAATAAAGGATGTGCTTAATACTTTAACATCAATTATATAAATATATGGTACACCAGAGAGAGTTTTCCTGTTTATCTATAAATGCAGCAATCTGTTTGCTGCATTGCTCTTCCCTTACTCTGTGGTCAGATTCACAATGCCTATTGGCACAGAAAAGAACAGTCATATAGCCTTTCCTTTCTTGTTTTTACGAACTAAATTTTTTATATGAGGGCTCTGACATAACCACCCTCAAGACCTCTCCTGCAGCTCTCCATAAATCTTGCGGTCCACACACCACAGAAAATGTATATCTTCTTGTCACTCATGTTAGAATGCCTCTATGACATGCAGGCGGTGTAATCTATTTTCTTCAGGTTCCGAATTCATAGTTGTTTGAGCATGATGGAGTTCAGGAGGAAAATTACATTCTTTTTGTACATCTATTATTTAACTGTCAGCAAGGATGAATATTGTGCTCTTTCAGCCTTGTAGAGAAGGTACAGAGAACCGTATTGTTGTGGCACGTTGCTCCATTTGCTCCTTGTCATGTAAAAAATGGGGCCTTTCTCAGTTGGTCAGTGTAAGGCTTCATCACTTCTATGTCATGTTCTCAGATAAGATTTTAATGTTGTGTCCACTCTGGCACTCTTTGATTCTCCTAGCTTTACATTTCACATCACGCCCGCAGGAGATGTCTCCACTGTTAGGGTATCTGGTACTTCCCGACCTTGCCACTCTCCCGTTGTCCCTGCACAGTTTTAATGCCTCTCTCTGTCATTATCAACTTTTGATTGGTACAGTTCGTGACAGTATCGGAGTTTCAGGATAATTGACAGGTTTTGGTCTCACAGGTTTGGAGGGCTTGTCTGTGCTGTAGAAACCATTGAACTGTGAAACTGAGCGAGTGAATTACCCCAGGAAGCACTGATAGGGAGATGGGTGTGCGATGGGATGGTTGGTGAAGGTCAAACAGAAAATCATGCATTCACAGAATTATCAAAGACAGGCTGAGGACACTCAATGCAGAGAGCATGTTTGGAATTTACCAATCTCATCTTTTTGAAATGATAAAAAATGCTAATTCTGTGTCAGACCAAGGGTGGTTGACCTTGACATTCTTTCCTCAATTAAGGGCTTTTTCAAATGAATGTCTTGTTTTAGCATCTCAAAGAGCATTTCATAATAACTTTACTGTGACTCAACACGCACAACAAATACTAGTGAGTCCAATGAACGACGATTTCCCCCACTCACACATAATAAGAGACAAACTGCAAGAGGGATGCAAAGTTAAACCAATCTCATGGAAGAAGGTGAGATTGAAATTCATTTCAGATTTAGATGATCAGATTGCAGGCCCCTCAGTAATTATTGGCATGAAACAGCGGAGATAGATGGTGCACGAGATAGGACAGTTTGCTTAATTCATCTTGATTCTAATCAGCTGATGAATCAAAATGCTTAATGTATTAATCAAATTAGTTTCATACCATTGCTTCTCATTGAAATATCAAAGTGGAGTAGATCAAAGTGCAGTTTGATGAGATTCAATGTCTTTACCATGACAGATTTAATAGGATGGCACCACACAGTCCAGCAGCTCCTTCATCACAGGATTTTTTCTTCATTTGAACACCTTGACCTTGATCACTCACATCAATGAAATCAAATGCTGTGAGGCCATTTGAGCGTCCGTTGGCTTTCATTATTGCACATTACTACAGTCACTTCTGCAGGAGGCGAGTTAGTTTCACAGTAAAACCCTGGAAGTGGAAGCTAGAAGTACTATGACAGAGGTGCCAGTGGATGATTGGATTTTAACGCTGTTGACAAAGCCCTCTCAGCTGAAAGATCTGCCACAATCCTTCTTGGATCCTAATTGTCAGCACCGCTAAGCTGTTGGCAGTGATCTCAACCCGGCATGTCAGTCGGTGGGACCCTGGGAGGACTTACTTTAGACCTCTACGATTACATCAGCAACTTGAACCTGTGCTCGCTTAAGAGGGCTTTTTTATGTACACAAAGTGTTTTTTTCCTGCCAACACTTTAATGTTTGCAGCGGTGCAAGTCATGATTTTTACAATTTAGGCTTATTTTACCTAAAAATATTTAATTTAATTGTGTTTGATATTAGATAGAAAATACCTGCCCTGTCTCTGAGATGAAAAATAAACAAATGACGTGTCTGTAAAGTCATCCAGATATGTTTGTTGTTTTTTTATTTTCTCGCTTCCCACTAACCAGATGGCAGTCAGATTTCAGACACAGGGTTCTGGAAGACAATCAAGGAACAAGATTGCTTTTTTAGGAAAGGGGATTGGTTTAACTAGATGTCAAATTAAAGGCCTTTTCACACACACACACACACACACACACACACACACACACACACACACACACACACACACACACACACACACAGGTGCATGTTCTTGTGACTGCCAGTGTATGTGTGTGTTCCTGTGTGTTCAGGCGTGTCCATGTTTTTGGGTGTCAGCGCTTGCTGTGAGGCGGTGAGGTCATGTACAGAAATCTGTCTCAGAGCACCACCTGATGGAATACCGCAACACTTTTAAGGTCAACCGCACAAACTCTGCCACACAGGTTGATACAGGGACTCATGAATGTTTGAGTGGTCCATTATCCAAGCCGGGCGGGGACATTCATCGCCCACTTCTAGAATTCAAATATTCCTTTTAGTGTGACATTTCTCCTATACCGTCTGAGGCGATTCCCCAGTTTCACTCTCTCTCACCACGCTGGGCTTCATCTGCAATGCTGTCATCTCACTGTAGGACAATTCTACAGAATGCGAATGTTTTTAAGACCAGTGCGAGCGCAGTATGGTTTCAGGTGGGTGGAACTAGGGAATTGATACTCAGTCATTCCGACACTCCTCTTCCTCCTCTGCAGGGTGGATAAGGATCTGGCCATCCATCTTTGTGTCTCACCCATGTCAGCTCGGGGTAGCACACGGGTACCTGGTAGTCAGAGACAACAAGAACAAAGCAGGAACATTACTTTAATCTCTCACTGCTGTTAATTCCTACCTCTGCCGTCATCCAGAAGGCAGAGCTTTGTGTATCTCAGCTTCCCCCTTATGAACAATCCATCACTGTTAGTGCTTCTCTCTCCAGAGTGCGCTTGCTCTCTTCTTTTTTTCACCTGCTCGCTGCTATGCTTCGCTTTCAAAAGACGACGCTCGCTGAAAGAACTGCAATACATTGTATTCCACAGTTGACTGTTCAGGCTTTTTCTTACATGCAGCAGCATCTTGACACTCCTCCCATTGGAATAAAGCACACGTGAGCAGTCAAATTTATGTGAAGGAATGCTGTCCTGCATTTTTTATGTGGATCTCTTAATAGGCTTTCAACAGTACATCCGAAATCTATAATTGACACCTACTGTCAGGCTTCGTCGGTGATTACATAGGAAAATGACTTGACCTGTAATGAACTGTAAAACTAACGACATCTGTGTGAGATTACTCAACTTGAAAGCAAACTGTTGTACATGAAGTCCCATCAAGCGTGATATTAAAATGTCCACTTTTACATCTTTCCGCCCAAGCTCTGTAAAAGCCCAGGCTGTTCGGCCCAACGTGATGGAAACCTGAGGCTAATGACTCAAACAGACGGCCGTGGGCATTAGACAACTTCATTTATGAAATAGTCAACCTCCCGTGTAGCGATACATTCACATTACCCTGCCTCACTGGAGAGACGCGTGGCTGTCACAGCCACTGAGCAATGCTGATGTCCTTTCCTACCTGCATTCATCTTACTCTTAGGAGGTAATGGTCTTCTCAGGTCATTTGCGCATTAGGGTCTCGATCAGTCATCTCACCCACCTGCAATCCTGTGGATTCCTGTCCTCCACAGCACATAGCGGGATGTTTAGAAAGACAAGGAAAACATACATGCTCTGAATCATTAATTTGCACTCTTTGTGTTAAATCCCAATGCTGCCTGTGGCCTAAAATGTCTGCAGAGGGCTATTCATGAGCATGCAGGTTATGTTCTAATGATTTGTGGGTATAATTTGCAGGTTTGTGTCTTGTGCAATTAATTGCCTGGGAGAAGTCAGGGTTCGCTGCCTAATTCTCCTCCCCTATTTTATGATGCTGAATGATAATAAGCTCTCTGTGTGGCAGCAGTATGTGTTTGCGGCTAAATGTTTTTAGTTTGTTAGTCATGGTAGTATTGGCTGGTAAGTGGTTGAGGTGTTTAATACATGTACGAACAAATCTTAAACACATAATCTTCAAACGGAGCCGACTTTTCTGAATCACGTTGTCACTGAATGAATCAGTGGCTTTTAGCAGTGGAACTATAGATAAGATAAATATGTTATTTCCTCATTAGAATCCAATTAATTGAGCACAAAGCCACAGAAACAATCATGATATGATAACTTTGTCACACATTGCGGTCTGCTGACCCATTAACCTTAGCGGTGTCTGTATAGTCTGGTTTTTAATTGTTTGAATCAGCACCACGCTGAAGTTACTGCTGAACGTTGCGTCGGTATGAACAATAATTAATTCACTTACTGTTGAACATACTGAAGTGAACTGAAATGGAAATGCAGATGCCTATCTTAGAAAAAAAGTGAGCAAACTACAGTATGTAGTTAATGAATACAAATCTTTGACCTGACTGAACTGATTCATAGTTTCCACCGCTAATAAGCAGCACTGGAGATGTCAGCTAATGTAAAGAAAGTGAGATCATGAAGACAGTTTGATTCTAGCTTTACCTTGAGCACGGACAGGTCCAGCTGCCTGACAGAAGACAGGCGCATTAATCTCTTTAATGGGGATGATTTAGTCCCATCGGACATATGTACATACATTAATCCGTTTCATGCTGAATTTAGCCTGTTCAACATTGGTATAATGTTGAAAAATGGTTGTGCTCAGGTATACCATCGGATCAGTGTTGATCAGTGTTGCAGAATTGTTTTAATACGGTTTCACTCTGAATCTGCATTCAACATTCAGGGTCCATTTTGTTGTGTGAAAAAGAACAAAACATACAAGTGGCCCACAGACTTAAATGATTCCTCCAGGGTTCGGCATCACACTGTTCTCTTCCCCTTTTGCTTTTACTCGATGTGATACTACTCCCTGTATCTTTCACAAGCTGTTTGGCTAACAGAGGTCACAGGGGATGTGTAGCATGCTTGGTCACGATGTGAAAGCATTAGCTGGTGCCAGCAGGTGTGTAATTATATATGAACGTCACGATGGCATGAAGAAAGTAGGCCAGGAAGAAGAGACTTCAGAAAAGTCCTATTTATTCCTCACCCACTTCAAATGTGTGACTTCTTATTTGAAGTTGTGAAATAATCCAAGGTCACTGTAACTATTTCGAGACTAGTAAAAATAACATTAAACACACAACTACTTAACATGATAAAACAAGCCTCCAGCGTGCTCACTGTTGTCTGTTTTCTGTGTTTCAGGTACGGTGACATGGTGCCAAAAACAATCGTGGGGAAGGTGTTTGGGTCCATATGCTCTCTGAGTGGGGTGCTGGTCATCGCCTTGCCTGTCCCTGTCATAGTGTCAAACTTCAGCCGCATCTACCACCAAAGCCAGCGGGCAGAGAAACGACGAGCCCAGAGGGTACTGACTCTCTCCCTCCCTCCGCCTCTCTCTTCCTTTTTCTCTCTATCTTTCTTTGTTTTGCTTCTATCTGCCTCTCTCCTCTGTCCCTGTCTTATCCGCGCGTAACAGAATGACAGGGCAAACACTATCTTCCAGAATATTAATCTTTTATTGTGTTTCTGTGTATGTGTGTATTGGGTGGGCTAAACCTGCTTGAGTATATTTCAGTGGGAGAAAGAAATAAGAGAGGGATGACAATGACTGAACAAATGATCTTCAGAGTATGGTGTCAGCAGCTTTTCAATAGCAATATGTGCATTTCTTCCTAAAAGTGTTTGCTAAGGCAGAATTTTCTAATGGTAGATTTAAGCATAACCTCTCCCTACTAAATACTGTGGCTGCCAGAGGAAGACAGAGCCAATTAGTGTGACAGACAAACCGTCAGAGGCTAAAACAGAGGTCTGTTTGTTCAAACAGAAAACTCGGCTTGCTAGAATCCGTGCTACGAAGACTCGAGGCACTAATGCCTATATGCGCTACAAACAAAATGGGCTCCTGATCGACTCACTGGCGGAGGTAACGGGACCAAGCAGCGGCTTGGGGGCTGACTGACCGGGGCCTCATTGACGCTTGCATGCAGCTCTGCTTGGGGGCCATGCCACCACACATAGGGGCGGGGGTGGGGGGGCTCCTCATGCTGTAACACAGGGGCTGCTGTCATTCCAGTGCTTCTTCAGTGTGATCGTCCACTCTCTTACATCACACCTCTCAGCTGCAGCATTGACATGCTTTGTCAACACTCTCTCTCTGTCCATACAGCAGGGGGGCCAGGCAGGCACACTTGCCTTCTGGTGGAGCACGGCCATTACAGTCACACTGACTCATGACCAAGCTCTGCATGTCTGTCCAACAGGGTTTGGAGGGGAAGAAGGGAACCAGAGGCTTACTGGACAGTAGGTCGCCTATGGAGGCTGTCTGCTCAGCCTGCATCTCCTCTAAACTCTGTTTTTGATCTGCTGTGTGTTCTGTGTGTTATTTCTAGAGCATCCAGGTTGTAGTGCCGACTAACACAACATACCTTCCATCCCAGAGCCGTGCAGAGTGTTCATCAAAGTGTGGTTTTGTTGTGGTCTAGAATCTGTGCTGTGCTTAGTACAGTCTGTTCGATCTGTGTCTAGGTGTGCCACTGCTGTTGCACTGAAATAAGCTCAGTTCTAATTTGACTTTGCTGGTCTTTTTCACCAAATCAGCTAAATAATGGCAAAACCAATTCTATCAGTGATAACATGTTGTAATTAGTCACTGTCTCTATGTATTTCTAAAACATCCCCATCTCACTAGGTTCTCAGTAGATTGGCTGCCGTGCTACAGATCAGCATTTCAACCCTCAGTGCTTTGCATACTCTCCACTACATCAACGAGCTAGCTATTGCCTGAAACTCCGTTCCTATGCAGAGTCATAACTTGCTCAGCTACACTGTATTTCTTTTTTTTAAACTTTTCTATTCGAAGGCCTCCAAGCAGGCAGGACGAGCCCTGGTGGGGAAGGCTGCCAACCCTCCTTTTGAGAGCCAGCATCATCACCTGCTACACTGCCTGGAGAAGACCACGGTAAAATCCCCTTTCTTCTAAAACTTAAAAGCTGTGTCTACTGGAAAACACACACAAACAAATCACTTTGGTATCTTTCATTTTTACTATGTTGGTAACAGTTTTTAACCAGTTTAAAATAGCTCAGTAAATAATAGCTTCTTTTATGTGAAATTGCATCACTTGTGCACATCTGCGCTGTCATCGGTAGTGCCAGTCTGGTACAGTGTGTTGGAAATAGAAACAAAGTGAGTCTTTTCATCCATGCACAAACTGTAGAATCATTTCATATGCATCACAAGTTAAAAATAGCTGAAAATGGGGCTGGGAAATGTCAAGTCCCCTCTCCAGCAACATGCTAAAGATAACATGACTCCACCAGCCAGTAACATTATTCCTTCCAAACAAACCAGCATACTTAATTTTACACTATCTATAATTTAGAGATGTAAGAGCCTCTTTAATGCTTGGTTGTGACATGAGTTTTACACTTGCTGCTCTAAACCCTGTACAGAGACTCGGACAGGCAGTAAATCAGTGTTCCCTTCTCATGGATGATCCTCCCCCCAGTAAAAGGCTTGCCAGTCGTCTGGGAATAGCTCTGTAAAGGCTTCGTGCCATTCAGATGGCAGCGCACATGTTTACATTAGTCTTCTCATATATGGTAGAGTGCAGTGCAGGAGTGACAGAGAGATCATATAAGAAGGGTGCATGATCCAGGGCATGGCATCAGATCCTGCACAGTGTCACTCTGCCATCTGCTGGCAAAGCCTGAAACGCACTTGGAGCCTGACCTTCAAGTCATGCTCATTTATCACAGGGATAACAGTTGTGAATGTTTTCACAGATGGCACTTAATATGGACATCTGGGCCAATATATTTCTATTCCCTTGATGATTCATTTTCCAATTATCAAACAATTTTGCTGTGGATTCTGTTCAGTCTGTTTAGTCTTTACTGTGAAACATCTTCACTCATTGTTTAGCAGAGCCAATCATCATTGATGTAATAGAGTGATTCATGAGCAACATTTCCGCCATCTTCCTCTGCAGAATCATGAGTTTGTGGACGAGCAGACGTTTCAGTCCAACTGCATGGAGATCTCTGTGATGAACAAATCAGGCTCCCGTGCGTCCTCGCTGTCCTCGTCTCCACACGGACTCAGCTCGTGCTGCTCTCGACGCCACAGGAAGAAGAGCAGTTTCAGCTTGCCCAGCACAAACAACCAGGAACTCAGCACCATACAGATAAGAGAAAGGCCAGTGGCCAACAGGTACTCTCTCAGTCTTGCTCTTTTGTCTGTCTCTACATCTCTGTCTCTTTTGACTCACTCCACTTCAGATTCACACATATGCAGGCAAACAACTGATCCTGTATTATAAAATAAGATAAAGATTCAGTTCTGGGAAATTAAATGATGAATTTATGATACAGATATATAGACAATGATCCATTATAAAGTAAAAAAAAAAACATATTGTCACCGTGCAGTGAAAATCATCTATCTCCAAATTTTTTTATTCAGAAAATTCTCTTGTGTCTTAGTTTTAAAAACCCTCATTTTATTGAATTAAGTCTTAGTTTTAAAAACCCTCATTTTATTGAATTAAATGCATTGTCACAAAGCTTCAGTCAAATTAATATTTAATTAAATTAATTATCTAGATTTTGGAGATACGTAGTTTATCTATACTGGTATCTATCTACAGATAGTTTTGGTTTTATTTATCCTGGTTTGAACATATCTGTTTCTGAGATTCTTGCTTCCAACCCAATACAATGAAAGTTAATGGAATTTTGTTGATGGCCCTCAAAGGAATATTAAAAATCTGCAATTTTTTCCTCCAGAAACACTGTGCCTTATACTCTAGATCTCTTCTACGAAACAGATAGTCTCTTCTCTCTGTGAAAATTGTTAAACAGCTTGTTCTGTGGATTATCCAGAGCAACTAGGACGCTGTATCTAAAGAAGCTGTTGAAATGTTTCGATATAAGCAGCACAAATAAAATTCCTTTCACCTCTATAACACTAGAATTCTCAGAGATGGATATCTCAGTGCTGTAAAATGTGCTATTTTATAAATTGGGTGAAATGATACCCATTACTCTTGGTGTGAAAAATGTCATACAAAGGTCAAACCATCAAACTATCTATATAGTACCTTTCAAACAAATCTAATGCAGTTCAAAGTGCTTTAAAAGCCTGACAAAACACTGACAACTGGCAAAACATAGGATGTTTAAAAGGATTGAGAGACTAATGCACACCAAAACAGAAGTTAATTGAATAAAACAATAAAAGATGCGGGCATCCTGATAGCGCTGGTGCCCAGAGTACTTGCTACAGTGGCAATGGGTTCAACTCCGACCTGTGGCATGTGCTTCCCTCTCTCTCTCCCCCTTTCCTGTCACTCTTTAGCTATGACTATCAATTAAAGGCAATAAAAGCCACAGAAATATGTATAAAAAAAGTCGATGGGTGATAAAAAGATGGGTATACTATAATAAAAGATCATACAAGCAATAAAAATAACAACAAAAATAAAATAATGAAATATTCAAAATCAATTGATTAAAGTAAAAACTTTAATTAAATTAATTGATGAAATTAAATGGAATAGAATAAATAATGATAAACAGTAAAGTGTCGTTAAAACGAAATAGAATGAATGATAATAAATAATTATAAATAATAAAACCATGAAATTATAAAATACTAGATAAATACTACTTAATAGATGGGTTTTTAGTTTACGTTTAAAAAAGCATTTCTGATCAGTAGTTAGGCGCAAGGCCATGTAATGTTTCAAAAACAAAACAAAAACGTGTAACCAGTGTAAATACTTTAAGCTTGAAATGTGCTGTCCTTTTAGTCTTAGTCAGCACTCGTGGAGCAGAATTTTTAATTAATTGTTGTTGATTTACTGTTTTCTTCGGTAGACCAGAAAGGAGAGCTTTACAGTAGTCTAGCCTGCCAGTTATAAAAGCGTGCATCAGTCTCTCTGTGTTACTTAGAGAGAGAAATGGCTTCACTTTAGAGATATTTCAAATTAAAATCAGAGTAAAAAAATTTATTTCTTGCTTCTTAACTTGGGATAGGGTTAGGCCTTTGCACCAATGATCAGTACTTCTGTTTTATCCTAGTTGAGCTATAGAAATTGCCTCCAGCCTCCTGATGACACTGCCCAAGTACAAATTAAAAAGTAACAGTCCCAAAATTGATCCTTGCGGTATCCCACAAGTAACCTTATAATATCTGGTGAAGTGGTCATCTATTGACATAAAGAAAATCTTTAAAAAAGCAATTTAAAAGCAATTCCGGACAAGCCAACATGCCCACTTTATCTGAAAGAGTCTGTTGGTCCACAGTGTCAAAGGCAGCAGTCAGGTCTACTGGCACCAGAACTGCTGTCAAGATTTGTTCTGATATCATTCACCACTTTTAGCAGGGCTGCCTCTGTGTTGTCACGTGTCCTAAAACCTGATTGAACCATTTCAAATTTAGTGTTTGAATTTAAAAAAAGTATTAGCTGATTAAAAACGAGTGTCTAAAATTGTGCATAGAAATGGGGGGTTTATTATTCTAAAATTACTGGGTGTTAAAATATCCAGGTTCCCTTTCTTTAAAAGGTGAGAAATTGCTAATTATTTTTTATGGTTATGACTGCCATTACATGTAATGACATTAATTTATTGTGTGAAACCTTATTTCACATGCAGCAAGACAGTACATACTGTACATAGTCAATTATACAGTTTATGTGTCACATGCATGCAAAAACAACACATATATATATATATATATATATATATACATATGTATACAAGATACTCTACATTTAAAAGAGTTGTATTTCAGATATACGTTATATTCCTCTACATTGTGATCTCTATGAAAACTGAAATAGACATTCATGAGCACTCATTTTATAACAGGTGTGGTGCAATACATTCACAAGGTCAGGCCTCTCACCCTCTTCTCATCCTGTTTTCTTTTACAGCCGCTCCAGCCTGAATGCCAAACTCGATGAGACTGTGCCCTTGAAATGTGACGAACCTTACATCACTCCCTCCATGGTCAGCCTATCTGCCCCAGTGGTGACCTCATCCGACGGCCACGGCTCCACCACCACCACCGCATACTCTCAGAGCAACATTGTCCGAGTATCTGCCTTGTAGATGTCATGCCTATCTGATCAGCTAACTGGTCTCAAGAAGCACCAGATGCTGAGGAGAGGGACCACCGAGCATCAACCTGCCATAATCTAGAGGGATTATAAGATTAGCAGAAGTCGGGGTTTTTTGAAGTAGTGATCTCATCTGATGTCAAACTCTGCATGGTATTAGAGTGATGAATGGACAGCTGCCTTGGAAATAAAAGCAAACCAGCAGATCTTGCTCCATTAAGCACAGCAGAGCAAGGAAGTGTTGGGATTGCGTGGTTATCGTTGTTGCCTAAAAATACTGAGAAAAAACTTTATTTTTGAATATGTAATGTAGTTGTATTTGTTGTCTTCTGATTCAAAGGAGGAAAGGCAGATGTTAAAGGTCACCCTTGATGGCCTCTGATGACAAAGCACACATATTCATTAACTGAGGGCCATCTTTGTGAATATTAAATCAGTCTACTTACATGTTAGAATCATTCACATCGTTCACCACTCAGTTAAATAGATTGTTTTGAAACCCCTCAGTTAACTGGTATCTAATAATCCCCCACACAGTTGTAAATTCAGAAAACATACATCAGCTGGAAGGGATAACTGTTGTGAATATTCATTAACTGACTCATTAACTGGTTGATGTCATCGCTTGATGAGTAAAATATACTACACATCCTGACATGTTTGTGAAATGTGCAAGTGAAAGTCAAAATGACAAAAAATTGTGTTAGCTTACATATTTGACATTCTGATATGGATCTTTGTGAAAGCCACTGTCATTGATTAACAATTGATATTGAGAACTATACAGGGTACATATTAGTTAGGTCACAAGGTAGAAATATAAGTGAATGTTCTCCGCAACACTTAACTGATACTAACCCTAATGTGGACACATACAATTGACCTGGAGAACAATATGAAAGAGTGTAGAACATTAATTCCATTCAGTTCCTCTTAAATTATAATATTCATAAGCGAGACTTAGTAGATTTCACTGTGTTAAAGGGCCATTTTGTACATTTTTCATATTGTAAATATCTCGGTTAGAACTTTATCAACTGCATTTGAAGTTGGCTCTTCTTATTTCTAGATTTAGTTGACAGTTGTTGGCATACTATTTCTGTCTGTTAACTGGTTGAATTAAGGATTTGCATGCTGTCATTGCAGAATTCTGTTTTATTAAAAGTATGTCTCTTCTTGTTGGAGGTTTATCAGTAAAAATGAGATTGATGGAAGGAAACACAATGAGGCTGGTATGTTGTGATGTAAATTCTGCAACACTTTGCTTTTAATGAAATACAAATCTTGTCATGGAGTACATATATAAGAGGTAAGGAAAAGGGACAAATAATCACACATTGTGCAATTGGTGCAGTGGATAGAATAAATACTGTAGCTCTACTGAAACATCCATTAAATGACCCATGTCTTGTTTTTTACTAGAACACAATTAGATGGATTTCATAATGTTTGCCTGATTACTCAAAGAACATCACTAATAGCAGGATGAGATAATAATTAGGTGCTGCTGGAGGACATGTGAGGACCTGACTGGCCCAGTGGTGGGTCTTGACTGCAGGGTCTCTGGAGACAGACAAGCAGGCCTCGGTGATTGTTTGACAGAAGACTCAGCAGCGCCCACCTGCTGAGCTGATTGTGTCGGTCCAGGCTGCTTCCCACAGCATGCAGCGCCTCTGCTCTGCAGTGTTTAGAAACTGCTGAGATGTCAGCCAGAATAAAATATAACTCAACTCAGCGGCATATAAAATAATAGGCCTCCTACACAAATAAAATTTCACACTTTGACGTTTGGGGTTTAATTTAGTTAATATTTGAACAATGACAAGACAAATGTTAACCATTGTATTATTCAGATACATAGTGAATATTGAATGTGGTCATCTGGTCTAGTGCAGGTCAAAAGTAGACAAAAGTGGAGATATTATCATTTCTTATTGAATATGGATTTAACCTTGTTTTTAAGCCTATAAAACTCTGTCCGAAACTGAGGGTTCACTGCAGCATATATTATTGGGTCACTCAGTGATGTGATGCAGGCGACAGAGACTGACAGAATCTCCACGTCCCGAATGACTGTGATCTAAAAAATATGATAGAAAATTCAAAAGTGTTAGAGAACAGTAGGTATGTAACGGCTATCAACCTGTAAAACAAAAGCTTTCAACCTTGGATTCAGAGACCTACATGTAATCACTTGTTATGTAGACATGGTTATGGACATTTTTGTTTGTTTGTATGTATCTATGTGTTGAAAATACATTGCTGGTGTCATTTTTAGGACCTAAAAGTGAGTTCACAGTCCAGAAACAGTTAAGAGGCTTGTAAGGCTTCCACTACAGCAGTATAAGAGCACAATTATTTACATTTATTAAACATTTTTCACATACAAAATGCCAGTAAAAATTGCACCCCTACCTCTACAACTACTTACCTGTGTATTCTTGTTTTTGTGTACAACAAAATTCATCAGGATGGTTATGATCAACGGCAGCCAGAATAAGAGGAAAGTTATAATTATGTAGCCAGCCCGCTTAGCCATTTTACTTTCCTTCTTTTTTGTCGCTCTCTCTTTACTTGCTTTTGAAGGCATCATGCAAACAGCACCTTCCACCTCCACATTCTCTTTTGCAGCTTCTGTCTCAGGGACTTTATTCGAGACTGGAGTTAATGAAGACACTTGATCTACTGTAGCAACAGCAAGCGTTTCTCCCCCGTCGTTGTTCTTAGGTTGTTTTAGTTCACTCACTAATACAGAATTGGATCCAGGGGTTTCTAACTGTGCAGGTGATGCAACATGGGGGCTGGTTTCTTTCATTTCAGAGGGTGCTTTGTCAATTTCCAGTCTATCTTTGGACTGCTTTTCTGTGTCGAAATTGCTTGACACCTTCTGCGGCTTTGTGGTTGAGCTCTTAACACTAGCAACAGCATCTCCATTTGATGGGTTTGCTTCAACTTTCTTGGCACAGGGATCGGAGTGCTCTGTTTTTAAAGGCCTCTCCTCAGTCTGTGCTGCAGCCTGCATTGCAGGTGGGCGAGGTTGTTCTGTCTCCAAGTCGGTTAACTCCAGGGTATTTTTTAATTCTGTTTTATTCTCCGAACCGATGGAGACACATTGCAGAGCTTTTGTTGAGGTCAGTAAAGCAGCTGTGGAATCTTTCTTCAATGAATTTTGTTCAGCTTGTGTCACTACTTCCACCTGAGCAACACTTTTGCTCAAGGTTTGGTTTTGCTCTGATTTTTCGCGTCTATTTTCCACAGCTGTGGTTCCTTCTTTCTTCTGATTATCTTCTGTTTTGTCTTTTTTTGAAAGAGGGAAACTACCTTTGTCAAATATTTTGCGATTGTGCGATCTCACAAGGGTAAATATGCGAGTATAGAATCCAATGATGACACCAAAGCAAGCTGCCCAAAGTGGGAACAACATGTAAAGTCCAAATGTGTCATATGAGGATGATGTTTCTCTCTGTAAACCTTTACATCTCACATGCACGGGTGAGTCCTTTACAAATACCAGACAAAACCCAGCCACCACAATAGCCATGGTCCATGTGACAGGAATCAGCACCATAATCCGTCTTCGCCTCTGAATGGTTTTGAAGGGTTGTGCAATGGCCTGGTATCTCTCCGCACTTATGCAAGCCAGTGTCAACAGTTGGATGCAGCAGCTGAAGGAGAAAGATGCCACTTGTGTGTCACAGATCACATCGTCCACATGTCCCCTTTGATACACAGTCACGACGATGGTTAAGAGAATGGGGCAGTCAATGACACACCTCAGAATATCTATAACTGCAAGATTTACCACCAGCGCATTGTTGGAAGTTTGCAGGGATTTTTGGTGATAAACTGCCAGTATGACAAAAATATTTGCTGCAATCCCCACGACAGAGGTGACCAGCAGAATCAAGCTGTTTGCCAGCACAAAGGTGATGTCAGTGTATTCCTCCCAAACGGTGCTGTTCCCAGAGTCCCATGCAGGCGCAGGCTTGCTTCTCATCTCCAGGTTCAAAGAGTCAGCATGCTTAGTTCTGTATCTTCACTCTCAACATACAGTAAGACTTGTAGGAAAGTGATTCTCCACTGAATGATTCATATTTACGGGTGAACCTGCAGCTTGGACAGATTACTCCAAAGTATCCGCCCTTTTCATTATCACTCCCCAGCAGCAGCAGGTCACCTGGGAGTCCTCGCTGTTCACATTCATTAAAAACTGTGCTGTGTATTCACAGTATAGACAACTGGAAAAAAGGATGGCTGTTTAGTAATTGAGAAGTGCTTGCGTCACTATTGTCTCAATCTTGATGTACAACTTTTGAAAAACCCACCAGGGGCTCACAGCTGACATGAAATAATGCTGATTATCATGGCACTGTGTCGCATAGAATATGCATATAGTGTGAAGTGAACAGCTGTCCGTTTGATTTAATACATTACCACACAAAGGTTAAAAGCTATGGATTAAGCATGCCAGATGGATGACTTGGGAGTTTTTGAATTGGCTAAGGAAATAAAGGGAGCCGTGCTGCTGGATTATAGCATGACATTGTGTAATCCTGTTTGGAGATAAAGTGTGAAATGCTCTTTGCTTCAAATGTGCAAGCTTATGGCCTATGCCAAATCTGGGATTAGATCAGCACAATACATTTTCCTCCTGTCCATTCTACATATTAGATTTATCAAATGTCCTGAAATCATACAGATAAAAAAAAAACAAAAAAAACCTGGAAGTTCTGGAAAGAAACTGTGGTGAAACACAAAACAATTAATTTTAAACTATAACTGTAAACTCAGGATAATATGCAACTTGATAAAACAGAAATGCTGAGACAAAAGAATAGTTGCAAATGAAAAACACTTAACATACGTCTTTAAGAGCAGATTTATCCAACAACACAACCGTAGAAAACATAGCACTGAACAAAGTCAAAGGGAGAATGAACTCTCTCTCTATGCTTATGGTGCTTCAGGTATTCATGTTGGGGATTGGACGACTGGATTTCAATCTGACCAGTGAGGGACAGATGTTTTTGAGGGGGGTGCCTCTTCACTTGCTCAAGAGACATAGAAATATTTCTGTCGGCTTTTGGAAAAGATAGATTGTCAGATTCAAGAACCATTATTGCAAAGTATTGTGAAAGTTGCTGAATTGAATCAAAGTTTAATAAATATAATAAAATCATTTCTCAGCAAAACAAACATATAAATTAAAAAAAATTAAAAAACAATTAAATGAAGAAAATCACTAAATATCCCTCTTAGACATCAAATCACCAGGGCCCCTTGATAGCTCATTTGGTGGAGCTGTCCTTGTTGCAATGGCCATCGGTTCGATTCTAACCTGTGGCCCTTTGCTGTGTGTCATCCCCTTTCTCCCCCATTTCCTGTCACCCTTAAGCTGTCACTATCAATTATAGGCAATAAAAGCCCCCCCAAATGTATATATGTACATAAGAAATCAAATCACCAAATATTGAACTGTGAATTAAATCTCTAAACCTGGCTAAACCTCAGCCAAAAAAATCACAATCCTAGTTGTTAGCGCAAATTTAACAGTTGTACTTCTCTCTAGCTGTGTCCTTTTACTTCATCTTTATTCAGTGATGCATATTAATCTTTTCTGGTGACTCAGTGTACGCTCAGGCATGTGCCACATAAGACACGATGTCCTGGGTTTGAATCAGCTCAGAGACTTTTGTTATTATGTCATACTTCCCTGAACTGTTTAATCCCCCTCCGAACAGTCTATAGAGACAAAAGGTGAGATGTTGAGCAAGCTTGCTTGACAAGTGCACCCAAATTTCCCTTGTTTTTTGATTTTGTGGTATCGTACAACTTATTTAATCACATTATGTCATTCTTATGTATTAGGCCAGTCTGAAGGAGAGCATATTATGTTGCCTTTGCAATTTCCCTGCAACGGAATAATTGTGCTGAGTAAATCATGTATTTAGAGCGCTTATGAGTAGAATGATGCCTTTATGTACTGCAGCGATCTAATATTATGTGTTTTGTGCAGCAGATTTCTGGGAAGTTTGAGTGGTGGCAAAAGGCTGGACTTACATTGCATACTCCACGATAAGTACAATTACCTTGCATCGCTGTCAGTGTTGATGACATGATGGAGTTGGCTATTGTTTACACTGATTTCATTTATACTCTACTTTATATAAATCAATATTTCATGCCACAGAATGCATTACACTGAAAATGTTAAAACGTTTAAGTGACTTTCAGAAAGAAGGAAATATTCTCAGACTACATGAAAACAGGTTTGGTGTATTTTATTTATGAACATAAATTCAGAGGTCAAATGTTTTCACTTTGTCTCTGCAGTCCGGCTGTCTTTGTCTGTTAAAAATGCATGTAAATGAAGAAATTACAAATGAAAACCACATTTGTCACAAAACCATTTCAGTCAGTGATTTCTGTCCTTTCTTTTTGCCAATGTCCCACATGCATACAGTACACGGCTGCAAACACCAATATGAAAAAAGTAACAGTTTATTGATCTAAACAAATCACACAAATAAAAGCATTTACGGAATACTCTTATCGTTCAAGAAAAATTAGATGGACAATAACTACAGGAACACCTGGCCTATAATGCCATTCAATAAAATGCCAAAACAACTTAGTTTGTTTCCACTTATTTTGTTCACCTTCTGAATATCAGCTATCAGTCTCCGAGCTGAGTCTGTTCTCACCGGACTACAGTGACCTTTCTGAGGGACATGGACCTGTATATGTGCAGGTCTGTGTCCTTGACTAGGCACCAATAAACAGTGACAACCATTACAGCTTCTTGTTTTTTGCCGGAGAAAGTCACAGAGGCAACACCTTGCTGTACAAGTTGACGCTCTTGCCCAAGGAAGCCTGCCGGCTCCTCCTGTTCAAGGAGCACATGTTGATGCTGACGCTGGTGGGCACATGGGGAATGTAGTGGCCGCAGGACAGCACCTCCAGAGTGGCATCACGGAACTGTTGGACACATTAACACCGTCAGGAAGTACATGAGCATGAAGTTCACATGCAATTTAAATATGGGCTTTGCGGGCCCTCAGCTTGTGCATCTTAATTTGTTACAGCAGATATACACTTTAGCCGCTTACCTGCTTGTTAGAAAGGAAGTAGATGATGGGGTTATAGACAGGACTCGTCTTAGCAAAGTACATAGGCATGGTGGCAAGCAGTGGAGGGATGTAGATCTCTGGATCCACGACTACCACTACTGACAAGATTGTGTAGGGAAGCCAGCAAATAAAAAAAGTTATGATCATGGCCAGGACCATACTAATGGCGTGATCATTCTCCTTCTGGCTGGAACGCCCACCCTGGAGCTCCACACTCCTGTTCAGCTACGAGCAGAAAGCAAATTTGACACCCATTAAAAGCTAATAACTTGTTTTAGTCTGTGGGTGGTGAATTGCAAACAGATGAGAATGGAGGTATGAATTTTAAATCAGGTTCTAATGGTGTAAGAGTGTAATAAATATGCAAAAGCCTTCACAAGCTTACCTTATTCATGGATTTGAGCACTTTGAAGTAGCAGTAGATGATGACTATAACAGGTAAAATGAAGCAGAGGAGTGTGTAAAGGATGAGATAGCTGTAGTTGCTCCACGATCTCTCCTCCCAGGCCAGTGAGCAGGAGGTCTGGACTCCCTCAGGTCCGTAAGAGCTCCAGCCAAATAAAGGAGTCACAGCCCAAAACAAGCAGAAGATCCAGACGAATAGCAGCCCGATTAAGCTTCTCCGCATGCTCAGCTTTAGACCAGCTCTCGGCTTACACACCACGTTGTACCGCTCGTAGGCAAGCAGGGTCAGAGTGCAGAGAGACACCAGACCTAAGAAAGAGAAACAAATTACAAAGAGAAGTCTTAGTTTAGAGATTTAACTGCATCATCAAGTCTTTATTAGGGAATAGAGTTTGTTCTGTTGTCATAGAGAACATCTCCTATATCCAGTATCACAACTGGGAAAACTCCATCCACTGAAAAGATCAGGAGAGCTTGTTGAAGTTGAATTACAGAATTACAATGATCTTAAATTCAGAATAAGGCATTTTTCAAACAAGGAACATGACATTTACATGTCAATTTACATTTAAGATCTGATGACAGTAGAAAGACATTTTCAAAAAGCATTAAACAAACACATATTTTAAAACTAGAATATATTCTGAGTTTAATTGAAAAAATATTGCAGAGGATGGATATGTTAACCTTACTCTTTGAGTTCTTCAATAATGAACCACCAGCCACAGAGACAACAAAACTGATCTCAAAAGTTTATACAACAGAAACTGCTCTCTCACAAACTTCACTTACCAAAATAATTGACTGCAAACCCTTGAAACACGCAGGCTGCGTGGCCAATGAAGAAAGAGCCTTGGTAGTTGGTGATGGTGACGACCAGGGAGCCGCACAGGCCAATCATGAGGTCGGACACAGCGAGGCTGAGAATAAAAACGTTTATAGGCTGGAGGAGAGACTGATTCTTCAGCATCACGGCTATGGCGAGGCCATTGTTAAAAACTGATAACACTGTGTTGATGAACATGAGGAAAGAAAGTATACTGTAGCCCAACCGGGGGAAGATGGTGGGCGCCACAGTCGCCAAAGTGACCACATCGGGGTGGATGGATGGAGGATGAGAGCCGGAGCTCCACGGCGTACTGTTGCTGTCCATGGTGCCTAAATGAAGTCCAGCTTTGGTGAAACAACTGTGAGGCCAGAAACTGAAGCCGGAGACACTCCGCTCAGCTCAGGACACAGCGTCATCGATCTTATCATCTGTGATCCCCGTTAAACCACTCCGCTTCTCTTATTTTCCAGGATCGCAGATTGTGCACCTGTTCTGATAGAGAAAGCCCCAAATGCAATATGGGAAATTGGTCCCTAACACGATTTGGAAGGGTTAATCCCAATAAACCAACCTGCTATAATGGTGATTGGAAAGTTGAGAGAAATAAGGAGAGATGAATCTTCAAAATTATTTTTCAAATCATGAACTATTTCTTCCTCTTGCTGATTATAAAGGGCTAATTGAAAGGGGGAAAAAAGAGCATAGGGCACAAATAGACCCACACATTCAATAAACACATTCCTGCTAATTAAACCTAATTACAGAACAATTATCCAACCACAATAAGTTGATTTAAATTCATGACATAAACATGTGGCAAGGTCATTAAGCCAGTTCCATTTTAATAAATAGTGAAATAAAAATACACTTCAGTACATATTTGAAACTACAGAAACACTGATAACCCATGAGGTCTCGGTTGTGACCACTGGTATTTAAGAATTCCCTTTTCTTCAAATAATTAAAAACTAATATTCCAGCTTACAAATATATTCTCAAGCCCTCATTCCAGCATGTGTGAAAACATTTCACACGTTTTTTGTAAAAGTGTCAAACCCACAAAACCCACTGCTGTCTTCACAGATCAAACAGCAACACTCATGCTAAATATAGCAATGATGCTCTATATTCTCCTGACAGATATTAACATTTCTAACTGCTTAAATGAAACTTACAGGCTGTGTTGTACTGTATTGTAAATACAAATATCTCAGAACATAAATGTGCAATGTGCATCACAATGTGCCGTTCAAAGTGAAATGAACTAAGATGCTGGGTGGCAAAATTTGAAAAGCTTGATTACAATAAATTATATCAGACTATTACAAAAATATATACATTGCAGTAATGTGCACATGAGATTAAGGCAACAAAGTCTGTCATTTAAATGTCACATCTGAGTATTTGCATTTCACTGAGTCTCTTGTATAGTTGTGTTACAGAGCTCCAAGATACACTTGATGCGTGACTGCTCCCTATTGTTTAGATTGTGTAACTGCATCATCTTTGTATAATCTCTCACGACCCTTCTCTCTCCCACACACACCAAGACACACACACATGCAAACCTAAAACAATCAGTGCATCCAAAGCTCCAAATTCTGTGTAATAAAAATGTAAAATATATAAGTATCCATGTTTTAAACATTAAAAATGTCAAAATGTTCCTTCTGTCATTTGGCTGAAAAAGCAATAAACCCACTGTTCTTCTTAAAGACTGAATAATTTGAGAGGAAGTATGTAACTAACTAGTTTGAAGCTTAATTAACATCAACAGTTTACATGATTATTACCAATTATACACATAAAATGTGGCATGCATCATCTAAAATGCCATGTCACAAAACTTAAACTAAAGTAAGCAATGGAGAACCTTCAGTCCTCCTCTTTATTTTGGAAGGCCTTCTTCTCTCTCTAATCCGAATTGGTCCTGTGGAGCTGCGAGGAGACGCTAATACCAGCAGGACTGTGTTCGGGCCAGAAGGGGGACTCGTGCTGCAGGGGAGTACGGCGGGGGAAAAAGGTGTGCTGGAAGTCGTAGTTGAGCAGGCAGCTGATGGAGGCCATGTAGATGTCAGCAAAGCGCGAGAGTCGGCGTGAGAAGTAGGTGGGGTTGTGGTACGTCCGGAAGAGACTCCCGAACTGACCGTTGAAGATGTCCTTTGTCTGCGACCTGCCATTAAAACACATTTATACCATCAAGATGAGGTTATCTATCTATCTATCTATCTATCTATCTATCTATCTATCTATCTATCTATCTATCTATCTATCTATCAACCATAACATTATGACCAACTGGGCACCCTGGTGGTCATAATGTTCACTTCCTGCCTACTATATCCCACCCAGTGACAGGTGCCATGATAGTCAGTCAAGATAACTTCACCTGTCAGTGATCATAATGTTATGGCTGATCAGTGTGTGTATATATATATAAATTACATTACCTCATGGCTTCTCTTTCTCTGATCCACTCATTGACGACAGCTTGAGATGCTGGATCCCTGTGGACCTGTTTGGGAACAGTGCATAGAAGTTAAAGGGGGCACACGGATAGCACACCTGGTAGAGCGGGCGCCCCTCTCTCTCCCTCCCCCCTCTCTTGTCACTATCAATTAAAGGCAATGAAAGTTAAAGGCCTAGTGTGTAGGATTTAATGGTATCTAGCACTGAGATTTCAGACTGCAACAAACTCGCCTTACTCTCCCCTTCCAAGCGGCGAGAAACTGTAGGAGAAGAACGCGAAAGGCCCTGTCTAGAGCCAGTGTTTGTCTGTTCTGGGCTATTGCAGAAACATGGCGGACTCAATGGAAGAGCAGCCTCTGTACATAAAAACGACTCATTCTAAGGTAATTATACAATAATGAAATTAATGAAAACATACTTTAAGCATTATATGCCATTTATTGTCAGTAGATCCTCCTAAATGTTAAACACTGGACCTTTTAAAACAGAAATTTCAGGGTGGAGGCAAAAAGCAAAAGACAGACACAAATGTTTTTATGAAGTCTCCTGACCTGCATCTGTTCGATAAGTCCAGTCAGTGCCTGTAACCAGGCCATCATGTGCATGTACTCCTCCGTGTTCATGATCTTGATCTCCTTCCTGAGCTCAGGGATGATGGCGCCCGTCCTCCAGCCATGTTTCAGTGTCAGATCCTGCAAAACAAGATACAGACGAACAGTTTTTACACCCAGGAATTCAGCAATAATAAATGAAATGGAGTGCTTTAAACAATTTCACAATGCTGACATTCCAATACGCAGTAAATGTAGTAGTACAGATAAAATGAAAGAAAATAGACTTGCAGTTATGTGCATAAAGCTCAAGTAAAGACTGACTCAATCTCACCCATGTTGCGTAATTCTGACTTTATTCTCAGAATTCTGACTTCAAGGTCAGAACTCACATATTTTTATTAAATGTGGCCCTAATCCTCTTCTGTAATTAAATGTGGTTTAGATTAGGTATAAAGAATTACACTCTTCAGTTATTTTAGTATCTTTGTTCTATTTCAAGCATTTGCTCAGTATCTAACTATGTGCATCTTCTAACAGAACCTTAAGACTCAGACTATTGCATATAGGAATTAACTTCCAGATACACTGGATTTAAATGGAGCATGGTCAAAGCAGGGCTCCCCTCTTTGTTCATAATATCATAATCTTTCATACTACAGTGTTTTGTGTAGTTATAATGAGCCTTTTGTTTGAATATATGCCATGGATGCTGCTTACTGCCAAGTCACTGTAGATATGATCACCAAAGTAAAGCACTTTGGATCCTCTCCAGCCGGTGAGTCTCAGGAACTCATAAAGGTTTCCCTACAGTGATCAAACACACACAATAAAAAAAATAACAAATCAACCATATATTTTTATATGGTGCATTGAGGAGAAATTTGCCAAGAATTTTATACTGGCATGTCATTCTCTGCCACAACACCTGTTTGTAGATCTTCCCTTTTTCCAACTTGTGAATCCTGTCCCACAGCAAAGCACCTTTGTCTGTCACTCGCCTGAAAGGTCTGGGAAAAAATACACACAAACAAATCTTACCCCCTTGTAATATTGGCAGCTCCCAAACATACATAGCCTAATCTTTTGTGCACAAATAGTTGACACGGTCTACTGGTAACGATGTGGGCCAGCGAGGCCCTTAATGCGATAAAAGAGACACAGCATGGACACAGTAACTTACTTTCTCCTGTCATTGAAGAAACCAGGTTTGTCGGCCTGAACAATCACAACATCGAAGAGGTCCATCCAGTCCTTCCCTACAATGTAGTGCATTCCTCTGTCCCTGAGAAGGACAAATATTCGAGACATAACCTAGTCAGCAACATCTTAAAGCTCACCATGAAGATAAAAAACACTTGAGCTTAGGGCACAACGATGCACTAGCATAATATAACGTAACATATCAATCTTTAAACATCAATCATAACAATCTATCTTGTACTCTGTTAGTATGACTTTAAATTAAACTGCCATATTACTGTCTACGTTGTTGTTCCATGTTTGGTGCAAAAAGAATGAATTGGGTGCACATCCAACCCCGTGTACCCCAGTATAGGAGTACAAAAAACAGCAACAAAGCAAA
Organism: Dicentrarchus labrax; assembly: GCF_905237075.1. Taxonomy (NCBI): domain Eukaryota; kingdom Metazoa; phylum Chordata; class Actinopteri; family Moronidae; genus Dicentrarchus; species Dicentrarchus labrax. Next base: position 16,793,333 of record NW_026136720.1, on the reverse strand, counting down.
AGAAGAGGCTGTCTGTGCACTGAATTTTTTTTCAGCTTTTTAAAATGTGGATAGATTGTAAACATGTATAAAGAATATAGATCCAGGAGGAAGTCAAGGTCAAAACTTTGGAATTTGTGTGTGCGGACAGCCTCTCCTTTTGACTGAACGTAAGAAACTATTACATCAAGGACATAGGTTTCATGTTTTTGGGCTGTGGAAAGCCTTTTGAGGTTGGATATGCATAGCTGGTCATTTTGGGCAATCAATCCTGACTTCAAAAGAGGCTCACAGTCAATGACTTCCAATGAATTACAAACACTTGCGGACAGAGAACCCTTTGATGTTACCCATCTATAAAACTGGTAACATTACACAGCAGCACAAATTAAATATTAGTATGCCGATACATGACGTTTTTAATGAATCATGCAGACAACCACGTGCACTCTGTTTGCTCACACTTACACAAAGTCAAATGGGCTATTGGTAATGAGGAACATCTTTTTTCCATGCTCTGACAGCTTCTTCAGCACAGCGTGACTTTGCTCACCATAGCAGATGAATTTCTCTGGAAAATGAGAAAACAGAGGAAGAATGAAGAGGTGGGCTGTGTGTGTGTGTGTGTGTGTGTGTGTGTGCGCATGTGTGTGGGGTGATACTGATATAACTTGCACAAACAAAACTGCACTGCTTTTTATTTGTATATCACAGTCTCATTATTACTGAGTTCCATGTTCCATGTTTATGTCCTGGCAACTACTCAGATGTGGCCCAATAATATCTTTTATATTAGCTCCAACAAAGTAAATAAATCAAAGAACATTACCAATATCTGCCTCCACCGCTCGGTACATAATTCCCTTGACGTGAACATCTCTAATGGCTTCCTGTGAAGAGGAAAAAGTAAACAGCCAGGAAGTCATGACTTCAGTGACACAATGTTAGCATTCAGCTCCAGTAGCAACACTTTGCTCTTTATATAAACAGTTGACTTGGTAGCACAAAAAAAGTGCATCTCTGAATACAAATTAAATATGAAGAAAGCAGCCCGCGGAGTTACTTTGGTGACATAGTGAGAAAGTTTCCACAACATTTTCAACAGTGTACCTTTGAATCAGTGAAAAAGTAAATAGACTCTCCCTTGCAAAGTTGCACATTTAAAGGACGTTTATGAAATGCAAACATTATCTGATGTACACAAAAGTAAAAGGAAACGTAAGCAAATCGACGGGGTTAACGCTGAATAATTAATCGGGCTTGGCAGGAAAAAATAAGATTGAGCGGGGTGTCCTTCAAAAGATATGAGAGGCACTCGCAGAACAAAGAGCCTGTGTGAGGGCTTTTAATGACAGCGATCTGTCAAAGACGCAACACTGTGTCACCAAGAACAGACAGGACCAGCGTGACAGCTGCCCTCAAAGGGAGAACACAGCGCTGATTCCTCGTCACTCTCCCTCTGAAGTAACAGAGCCCCCAGAGAACAGACGCAGATGGCTGGAGGAGGGACTTGCTCGACTAAAATTAGACACCGGTTTTCAGAGCTAAAATTAAGATGGTATTGAATGGCTGGAGTATCACAGCACACTACAAAGGTGTAAAAACATTAACATTTATGTACATGTGCAGCTATTTAAAGTCTTAACACACATTGACCTCTAGGAGATACAATAACTGGGAATAGCAGAATGCTACTGAGTCACCTTGTCAGATTATTGCAGAAATATTGTATGCTTGTATGAGTTTGTCAAAACATCAGAAACGGTAGACCAATAACACAATAGTTCACCTTTACGTCTTTGTAGAGATGGACTGGCTCATAGTCGATGTTGTGCCTCATGAAGAAGTCATTGACACAGGACAGAAGGGTCATCTCAGGAAGGGAGAATATGTCCATGAACTGTTTCATGGTGTGGCCATGGGAACTCTGCAGGACAGTGATTAACATCATTATATTCTTTTGTTTGTGGTTGTTTCTGTAATGTCATATAGAAAAGGAAGAAAGGATCATCACCTTGCCATAGAAGTCGCTCATGATCTCTAGAGGTACGTGACTACCTTCATACATGGCGATTACTTCCTCATCAGGAACTGGATGAAGACCCCTGAACAAGACACACAAAATATCGAATCCTTAGACAACTCATATTATCATGTCATTTATAGCATGCGTAACCTCCTAAAAGTGATGATAAACTAAAGAAAAGCTGTAAAATGTATAGCCTGATATATTCAATGATTGCATCAGTAATATAATAATATAATACACATATCTTCTCTAAATCTGCTGATTTATTAGAAAGAAGCATGCTATATTCACACAGTGTTTCACATTTGTCATCAGTGTATTATTTAATAGTAACACAGTGCACAGATACCTGTAGACAGTTCCCAACTGGATGTAGTGAAAAGCATCAATCTTCATCAGCAGTGCCTGTAACAAATTATTCAATATTTCCACAAAAATTAGCTTCAACATACGGAGCAGTACAACTGATACAAAATATAAAACAAGTGAGACCTTCCCACCTTCTGAACGTCATAGTGAAGTCCTCTTACAGCAAAATCAGGAATATACTCATAGTTTCGCAGACCCTCTGGATACTAAAATAAAAGAAGAGATTTTCAGTGAGAGCAAAACAGGACTTTAGATCAACTTGATCTCAAAACAACTGAGCAACATCAATAGAGTAAACCACAAGGCTAATCCATAATCCAATTATGTAGGTAAAAACAATGCCTTATTATTGTCATAGCCCACTTTAAACGTTAAATGAGGGCTGATTATCCCGTCATAAACACAGGTTTCTACCAGAGTATCTTTACTGGAAATGTTTCGGGGGTTAAATCGTTCTAGTGGGATCTTGACCTGATTCTATATGACATATTTTTATAGGCAAACAAGCTAGGAAACAACTGGTTGCATATCATTAGTTTGCAAATTAATTTCAGTTTCATTTTAGAGAGTCACACACACCCTGAGGTTAGTGATAAGGATGTCCCGCGCTATGTCGAAGATGAGGGTGTGGAGGTGTCTGGAGTAGAAGGCCAAGGTGTAGTCGTAGTCGAAGCCATAGATCTCAATGTCTCGCAGGCTCATCTCATTGTTGGCAAAAATGGTGTTGGGGTTGACTGAGTTAGTGGATATGACTGGCAACAAATCTAAGAGTAGAGAAACACATTTTTATTATTTTGCAGTTTCCTTCCATTTGGGAATAAATTACTTTTGAGTACCTGCACTATTTCTCAGTACCACCACTCTCTAATGAAAATTGATTGAAAAGTTGATTCAAACCTTCTCTGACACATTCTCAACAAATACTGGACATTATATACTGCACGTATTTCAGTATTATTGCATGGCGTCCACCCTGTTTGCAAAATTCTGTAAATATTTGGGTACGACCACGCTCCTTGAAGATAATGGGTATGTTGGTTTTGAATTGGTGTTAAGCATTGGATAAAATACCTGGAATGCCTTAGAATATAATACAATGCACTTCACATAATTACTTATATATATATATGTAGAAAGAGAGAGATTTGAAAACTAAAGTTGCCTGTTATAAGCTTCACAAAAGGTGGCCTTAATCACACTGCTAGTGTTCATGTTCTTTTGTCCATCCCAGTGAAACAAATAGCCAATAACTACTGTACAATATATTATTATTATCAGATGTGCAGGAGGAGTTTATTGATTGAAAGGCTAACTTGAAGCTGTAGAAATGTTTGTTGCATTAGTCATCAGTTATAACAGGGTTATAATAAGGCAACAAGAGTTTTGTGTTTGCCGCAGTGCTGTATCTTAATGGGTGAATGCTACTTTTTTCTATTATGTGCCTACCTTCAGTCTGCTTTTTGGTCTCATTGTAAACAGACCACAGCCTATCTGTCATGTCCTGGCCGTCTGAAGAGCTGCTGCAAACAGATGCTGCGTAGCTTTTGCCTCTGGGCTGGTGTGACAGTAGTTGACCGACTCCATGTGCTACAGCACCGAAATTCCGTTTCCATAAGCGAGATCTGAGCGGCCGGTGGTGTAAACCCTGCAGCACATTACAGAAGATATTCGCCTTCTGCGCACAGTCCTTGAGCTTCAGAAGGGACGACAGGGGGAAAGATAAGGGCGCCATGACTCTCTGGGTGGCAACCCGTGTGTAGGTCGCTGTGAACTCCTTGATGATTGCATTCAGTTGACGGACTCGTCTGTAAATACCGAAAGTGTCCCTGAATGGTTGCTTAGTACGTCACTTCCGCGTTTGGGAAGGTCCCACCCAACCAGCCAATCAGGCGCCGGTGCGTCTCTGGTTCAGTGGCTTGACTGAGCAGCTGCGATATTGTTACCAGATACGTATTAAATATGCATAATCCAGAAAAGGACCTGTTGTTATGGTTACTGTGGGTAGGCCAGTAAGGGTGTCTGTTTCTCTTGCATTAAAAGACCGGAGATTGAAGTGACATAAATGAATATAATCATGGAAAATCAAACTTTAGACTTTTTATAACACACTTGTGAGTTCAACTAGACTTAATGTGCCATCATTTTGACTTAAAAAGTCCAAAGTTTGACTGAGTATCTCATTATTTGATACTTTGAATTGAATTTCTCCATTCTGGATTAACAACATAAATATTCTTCTTCATTATTCTGACTTAGTACCTGGTAAAATTGCAGTAACTCATGAATGCACTGAGATATCAACCTGAAACTCTGAACTTATGGGGCCACCACTGGAGTGCAGAAGTACATCAAGTCAAGAGAGGTTAAATTTTATTTATATAGTTTAAAATCACAAATAGTTTACCTAAGGGGGCTTTACAATCTGTACAACAGTCAACCCTCTCTGTCCTTAGACCCCCAAATAGGGTAAGGAAAAACTCCCCAAACAAACCTATTTAAGTGGTAAAAATGAACTGAACCTCAGGAAAAGCCACAGAAGAGGGAATCCCTCTCACAGGATCGACAGACATTCAATAGATGTTGTGTATACTGCACAAACCAAGAAAATCACATTACATACAAATACTGATGACACCATTTCTGATACATGAAGATTATAAAATATATGTGCAGAATGTGGATCCAGAAGGAAACAACATCAGATGTCACTGAATGAGACATACAAGCTCCTCTCCACCATGGAGATCTGGAAGAGGACAGAATGGATCAGCAAAAATATCACAATATACACATAACAAAAATACAGATATATGGAAATAGTAAAACATGAGAGGAAAGTAGGATCCAGGGAGATGGTGAGGTTCAGGTGTCTTCAGGTAGAACCTGAGACACACAACCTCCTCTCAGCCATGGAGATCTGGACAAGGAAAGACCACACAAGCACAGAAGAAAGAGCACAGCATTCACAGAGATAGGAAAGACAAACACAGAGCACATATGCAAACATTATTCTACGTTCAAAAAAATATGCTAAATCAACTGACACCTAAACTCACCAACCACTGGTACACCTGTACAATGTAATGCAATCCAACAGCTCTGCAATGAATTCTACTTTTAAGAAGCTTATAAGTTTATGTTTGACACTGTTAGAAAGGTAATAAAGGTTCAAATTCTTCTTTATGTTTATTGCTTAGATCATAGTGGTTAGTGGTGTTGTACTGTGCATTATATTATTATATAATATATAATATTCCAGTATTCTGCCTCTCTCATGTATATAACTGAAGTCCAGTTCAACACCACTGCCAACTACAACCTCAGTAAACATACTGTTAAATTAATAATAGCTCTCAGATAGCAATCAAAACCAAACATTATCATCTTTGTGAAGGCAGAATTTATGGCAGAGCTGTTGTATTGGACCATATTATTGGTGTGCCTAATGAAGTGGCAGGTTGAGTTTATTTCTCCACAAGTCTTCATTCAAATGCTACCATAGACACAGACATATTCATTATCCATAACCCTTCAGCTGCTTTTTCATACAGATTAAAGCTAGCAATTCAGTCTAGAGTCAGCTTTTCAACCAACCTTAAGACATTTCATATCTTTAATACATTTTTAAAGCCAGAAATGCAGTGTAGCGTCAGCCTTACAACATCTCTCTCTCTCTCTCTCTCTCTCTCTCTCTCTCTCGCTCTCTCTCTCTCTCGCTCTCTCTCTCTCAATCTCTCTCTCTCACACACACACACACACACACACACACACCCCACCCATAACTGTAACTCTGTAACTGTAATAAGTGATATTTGACACCTGTTGCCTTATGCTATACTTTATGACCGGACACACACTCAGACACACCGAGCAAGCAGCACAATAAACAATGTGCACATTTGTATGATAATGTTACCCCCTATTTATCCATTACTGATTCCAGTAGAATATATTCTTCACATATTGATCAGCCTGTGTTTGGAAAAAAAAAAGACTGTTTGCCATAATTTGCATTTTCAGCTCACTAACTGAACATTACCACCTCGTGGACAAATATGAGTGGTGCACATATATTCCCATCATTCAATGTGTGCTTCCACAGCAGCATGTGAGTACAGTGAATCCACATCTTTATAGGAACAACACTGTAGTATAAATACTGTATATATACATGCCTAGATACACATTATAAGAGACACAGAATACAGAATACAGTCAGTGACAATAGACCCATAAACCAAACCGTGCTTGTATCTTCAGTGTCATCAAGTTTCAGTGTGACCCTGGCTGTGATGTTGCACAAGAAAATCAAAGTTTAACCAAAATGTTGACTGTGATTTCTTTCCTTTTTTCTTTCTTTTTTTTACACAGAGAGATAAATTTTAGGAAGTGATGTGCTGATTATTCATTCTTGGCCAATGGTGTCTAGCCACGATTTTCGGGTATTGACTTATGTTGAAGAATCTGATTGGACAACATGTACCGAAGACTCTGCTGTGATTGGTCGAAGGTTGTGCGTGGTGCGCAGCCATTGGTCGGTTGTCACGGGTTTAATAAAGTGGGCTCTTTCGGTGGGAGAGGTAGCTTGTCAGTCTCTCTTGTAAAGGCAGTGCTGCATGCAGCTATCTCCCGGCTTTTGTCTCAGGAGCTGAAGATACACATCGGCAGTCAAGCAGTATCTCAAAATGAAACGAGTTTGGGTGATAGGTCTTCTTTTCGCACTATTAGCCTTTGGTGAGTAGCGGACAGAGTTGATACCTCGTTGCACTTTTCTTTTTTTTTTTTTATTACCCACCATTTAAGCTAACATTAGCCAGTAAGCTAGCGTTAACTTGCTTTTGTGCTTCTTCTCCGCTCATTCATGTGCAAACCCGCCATAAATGTGCAGCTTTTTTTTTTTTAATGATAGACAGCATGGTTTATTTGACTTTAACACATTTCTTGGAGCAACGCTGTCCGTTGTTCTTATTTGCCTTTCCAGAAGTTTCTAGTAGAAACACCATGTATGTTAAAGCTGTCTGATGCTAGTTAACATGCCAGTGAAAATGCTGTTGCGTAGATGTAGCTAACTATAACGGATTAAGAAAAAGCCAGCCTACTCTACCTAACGTTACACCCTACTTATTTGCTGTTTTGACCACGTTTTTGCTGAGCTTCAATCTAAATGAAATCAACCTTAAATGCTGAATATATCTTGATAAAGGTCTGCAGTCAGTATTAAGTAAGATATTTTTATCCTAACAACTTTTTGTCCCTTTGCAGCTGCTGTAAAAGCAGATGATGAAGTTGACGTCGATGGCACAGTAGAAGAGGACCTTGGTAAAAGCAGGGATGGCTCCAGAACAGATGATGAGGCGGTGCAGAGGTGGGTGTCACTTATGAATATCTTTTCATATGACGCCTGTTGATTGCACAGTGGTTGACATTATCAAGGAAGGTCAACTAAACCTTGAGTTAACAGCACAAGGTCAGCGTGACTGGGCTTGTGCACACAAATTGTAGTAGTGGCAAAGCTTTGTGGTGTACTGAACGTCCCTCATTAAAGCTTGGGAATCTCGTGTGCCTCGGCTTCAACCTGGACACTGATCCCTAGAGGGAAGAACAGATTTGCATGTTGTTTGTTGACTGCTGTGATTTGTTGTTGTGCATGTCCCTGATCTCACCTGTGTGCGCATCTGTCTTTCCTCAGAGAGGAGGAGGCTATCCAGCTGGATGGACTAAATGCAGCTCAGATCAAGGAACTCAGAGAAAAGTCAGAAAAACATGTTTTTCAGGCTGAAGTCAACCGTATGATGAAACTAATCATCAACTCTCTCTACAAGAACAAGGAGGTGAGCAGGAGTAAATGGCATCTTGATTTACAATAATCAGTTTTGCATAATGATTTTTATGGACATAGTTGTACGGGATGCAGGCGTGGTTTTAGGGTTTAGACCGGAAATCTTTGAATAAGTCTGGGGTCATGTGTCAATCTATAAATATTGCAGTATAAATATTATTTTTTTATTGTAACATACACTCCCTGGCCACTTTTGTGGTATGGCTATACAATTTAATGTAAGCCTATACAACAGATATAGCACAAATTCTACAGGACATTATAATTTATTTATTTTTTGTTGACACAGTCACTATCAGCTTACTTAAAATTAAAAAGAAACCACAGCGGGCACCCGGTTAGCTCAGTGGGTAGAGCTGGCGACCCATGTGCCGAGGCTGAGTCCTTGTTGCTGCAGCCCAGGGTTCAAAACTGACCTGCTTTGTTGCGTGTCATCCCCTATTTCTGCCCCCCTTTCCTGTCTGTCTTCACTTTAATAAAGGCAATAAAAAGCCCCAAAAAATACTTCACACACAAATACAGCACACAGTAGAGTAAAATTAGCATTTGCCAAAATGAAGGTGTCCAGTTTTGAACAAATATTCTACCCACTCAGTATTTGAAATAATGAATGGTTATCAGCTGCCACTGAATGAACAAACTGGGTAATGTTGTATATTAAGGCACACCTGCATTTTCTCCATGAGATCCAGGGGATGGCGTGAATAGGCAAGAATAACAGGCCTGTCGCAACTTCAACACTTTATCAATATTATTATCATTACCAGGGACAAGGCAGTGTCCAATATGCTGTTAAGCTTTCTGAGACATTTTATGATCCAGGTCTTGCTTCCTTATAGTTTTTATGTATTATTATTTTCAGTCTGCACGTTCATGTAGACACACAATGCGTGCACATTAAATGCGCTACCAACTGTAATATACAGCTGAAATTACCAGCTAGAATGAACTGTTTATTTTAAGCTTTGATAACTTAGTTCTGAGTAAACATAGCTGCCCAAAGTTGTTTACTTTTACATGCTTTCTTTTTAGTGGTCTGACTGTTAGGACGTGAAAGCTGGTGGGAACTCTCCACCAGTTTCAAACACCTCGGTTTCTACACAGCTATGATCAGGATTTATTACAAAAAATGCCACACTGAATTAATGATCAAATGACTGTTTATCTGTTTCAGATCTTCCTTAGGGAGCTGATTTCCAATGCCTCAGATGCTCTGGATAAGATCCGCTTGTTGTCTCTGACCAATGAGGATGCAATGGCATCCAATGAAGAACTGACCATCAAAATAAAAGTAAGCACAAGAAACATTTACTGTATGTTACAGTCTTTACTGGTAATATCAATAGTTCTTCCTCTGTTGGTAACTTAACTGTACTGTTCCTATCCCCAGTCTGATAAGGAGAAGAACATGCTCCACATCACTGACACTGGTGTTGGAATGACCAAAGAAGAGCTAGTGAAGAACTTGGGTACCATTGCCAAGTCCGGCACCAGCGAGTTCCTAAACAAGATGACAGAGGTAGAGGCTGAGGGTCAGTCAACCTCAGAGTTGATTGGCCAGTTTGGTGTGGGTTTCTACTCGGCTTTCCTTGTTGCCGACAAAGTCATTGTGACATCCAAACACAACAATGGCACTCAGCACATCTGGGAGTCTGACTCTAACCAGTTCTCAATCATTGAGGACCCCCGCGGGGACACGCTGGGCAGAGGAACCACCATCACGTGGGTTTACATTTTGTTTTTATTCACCTTTTTAAAATCCCCTATAGCAATTTTAGCTACTTTTTAGTAGGGATGCACTGATATTCGCCTTGTTGACTGATTACCTTTTGGAAAATAAGATGCCATTCACTGATACTGGTGGCCGATGTTTAACTGTTGTGTCACGTCATTTTGTCTAAATGTTGCGTTGGTTATTTCCATCTCTGATACTGGAGAAATAATCACCTTCATTTTCTAGCACTTGCACAAATTACATGCAAATACAGATGTGCTCCATGCACCGAACGAACAGTCAGCAGCTGTTCTGCATCTTACTTATTGGATGAGAAGAGAAAAAGACTGAGGTGCAACTATTTTTGTAGATTTCTTTGTTTCCCTGGCACAAAAGAGCAAAATATAAATCAGTATCCACCAAATTGTTATTTTAAACATCGGTATTGGCCCAGGCTTTACCAATCACTGCATCCCTACTTCTTAAGCATTCTGATCAACTGCTGTTAGTCTTGTTCTTCACGCCTCTCATTCAACACCTACTCAATTGGACCTTGAATGCTGTTTTCCTGTTACTACTCTACTCTCAAATCTTAGAATGGTATTGACTTTGTAATTAAATCCTTCACAATTTTATCCAACCTCAGACTGGTCCTGAAAGAGGAGGCCTCAGACTATCTGGAGCTGGAGACCATCAAGAACCTTGTCAAGAAGTACTCTCAGTTCATCAACTTCCCCATTTACGTTTGGGCCAGCAAGGTGATTACTTAAGACACTTCCTTCCTCATTTTGACTCAGACTTGATCCTAATACGAGTTCTATTACGAAACTTACAAGTATGGAATAGTAAATGGTCATTGCATAATTTCTTCCACGCGACATGACAGACTGAGACAGTTGAAGAGCCCATTGAGGAAGATGCTGAGGCAGCAGAGGAACCAGATAAAGAGGCTGCTGAAGAGGAGGCTGAGGTAGAGGAAGAGGAGGAGGACAAAGAAAAGCCAAAGACAAAAAAGGTAGGCCGTTCATATAGAGCTGGAATAGAATAAGATATTTTTCCAAGAAAAATCATATTTTCTAGAATTTAAGATAACAATTTACATATTTCTGTTAATGGTGTTTAATTTGGTCTGAAGTTCTGAAAAATATTTTTGGCTGTTTTTAAAAATGTGTTTGTAGGTTGAGAAGACTGTGTGGGACTGGGAACTGATGAATGATATCAAGCCCATCTGGCAGAGACCAGCTAAGGAAGTTGAGGAGGATGAGTACAAGGCCTTCTACAAGACGTTCTCTAAGGTAGGCACCTGAACAGTAGCGCTTCGTCAAACAGCCATGTAGATCAGGCTGTTCCCTAGGGTAACCCTAACCCTATCCCATTATCTGAATTTTAGGCTTTACATTTCATAAACCTGAATTAGACAGGTGTTGAAATCTATTGGATTTAAAAAGTCTTACATTTAACTTGTTGAAACCCTGTAGATTATGTACCTTACTTGTAGGCTGAACAGGATTAATTTTACAATTCAAACTATGTTTTTGTTCTCAACAGGACAGCGACGATCCTCTGGCCTACATCCACTTCATGGCTGAGGGTGAAGTTACCTTTAGGTCCATCTTGTTTGTACCCACTTCAGCTCCCCGTGGCCTGTTTGATGAGTATGGCTCCAAAAAGAATGACTACATCAAGGTATGGCCCTCAAGCAGAACCCATTTTTAGGGATTGTATTGTGCTTATAGAAAGATATTCAGGAATTCCCTCAATCTGGTTTCAAAGTGAATGTCTCTTTCTGTCACAGCTGTTTGTGAGGAGAGTTTTCATCACAGACGACTTCAATGACATGATGCCCAAGTACCTGAACTTTGTGAAGGGAGTGGTGAGTGATCTCTAACTGTAGTGCAGACAGCCATGTGCTAATATGAACTGTTCATTCTTTGCTCCGATAGTACCTGCACTGTGATCAATGGAAATTTATTTTGCTAGGTTGACTCTGATGACCTTCCCCTGAATGTGTCCAGAGAGACTCTGCAGCAACACAAACTGCTAAAGGTGAGTTTCACATCTAACATTAATACAACACCATCTAATTATTATACCAATTATTTTTTTTTAATCTGTAAATGTCACCTTTTAGCATTTGTAGTAATATTTTATTTATCATTTTGTCGATAGTGTATCTGGTCTCTATCGACTGATCTATAATGACTTTAATTGGATGCAAAAAGATTGATACGCAAGCAGGAAAGCAACCTTATTTATAAAGCACATTTCAAAACAGAATTCAGACAGTGTTAAGCAGGCAGCAAATAAGGCAAAGACGGATGGAAGTGAAAGTTACAAAGAAAAAGGTTTAGTACTGAGGAATAAAAATGAAATGAAAGTGACAAACGATGTAATGCATACCTTCCCCCTGTTCAGGTTATCCGCAAGAAGCTGGTGCGTAAGACTTTGGACATGATCAAGAAGATCGCAGAGGAACAGTACAATGATAAGTTCTGGAAGGAGTTTGGAACCAACATCAAGCTGGGAGTCATTGAGGATCACTCCAACAGGACCCGTCTGGCCAAACTGCTGCGCTTCCAGACCTCCAACAGCGAAACACAAGTGGCCAGCCTGGAGGAGTATGTGGAGCGCATGAAGGAGAAGCAGGACAAGATCTACTTTATGGCTGGTACCAGCAGGAAGGAGGTGGGTGGATTTATTTGTATAGTTTGGTCTAGTTAAATGCTCAGTTGTGTAAAAAAGCTGCGTAAACAGTCACATAGAAAGTATGCTAAAATTACACTTGCATCAAATAAACCAAGCTTTTCAACTAATATTAACTGTATAGCCTGGCATTGATTGTCTGTCCGATTTGCTTTCTGCAGGCTGAGTCTTCTCCCTTCGTGGAGAAGCTGCTGAAGAAGGGCTACGAAGTGATCTACCTGACAGAGCCCGTGGATGAGTACTGCATCCAGGCACTGCCCGAGTTCGATGGAAAGCGCTTCCAGAACGTGGCAAAGGAGGGTGTCAAATTTGACGAGAGTGAAAAGGCCAAGGAGAAGAGGGAGGCCCTGGAGAAGGAGTATGAACCACTCACCACTTGGCTGAAGGACAAGCCCCTGAAGGACATGGTAGATAGCCAGTTATTTCCTAATACTCATGACACTGAAAACACCAGCCACAGTGGCGATACATTCTGTCTATTGCAGTTCGGGGGAGGCTTATGTGAAAAATATTACATTAGTTACCAAAAGAAGATCACATAGAATAGGCTAAATGTGTGTGATTTTTTTTTTTGTTGAAAGAGGTACAGTAGTTTTGGGAAAAGTTTTTCCTACTTTCCTAGTCAGACACTAATAAATGTATTGAGTATGATCTGAAGTTATATCAAACAGAAATATCAGGCTGTCTTGGCTCAGTTGTTGAGTGTCTATGGGATCAAATAACATAACCTTGATTCCACAGACGTCCAGGAATTGAGCGAAACTAAGCAAGTAACCTAAGCTTTGTCCGATGGGAGGCCCACTTTTAAAATCGCCAGTCTGTTCCATCAGTCACATTATTTATTACGATGTCTTTCCCGCAGATCGAGAAGGCCGTCCTCTCTCAGAGGCTAACCAACTCACCCTGCGCTTTGGTTGCCAGTCAGTACGGCTGGTCAGGAAACATGGAGAGGATCATGAAGGCACAGGCTTACCAGACAGGAAAAGACATTTCCACAAAGTAAGTTATCAACCTGTGCTTTTCATGTTGATGCTCCTTATCACGGTTGTAAAATGCTAATGTAGAACATGCCTTGGCCTGCCTGACTGTTTGCTGAGCGTATATGGTAATTCCCCTCTTCTCTCTTCTAGTTATTATGCAAGCCAGAAGAAAACATTAGAAATCAACCCCAAACATCCTCTTATCAAGCAGATGCTTAACAGAGTCAATGTAAGTCTGACCACTATCACTTCACTGTATACGTGCTGTTTTAATGATGCAATATTATACAACTTATAAAATAACTAGCTTGCTTACTTGCTGTTTTGTTTGAAGTTTATTTTCCTTTTACGAAAAAGTAATACGTGTTAGGCCATTCACATTAAGAAATACAGTTTTTCAACCATTTTTAAATATGGCTGCACATATAACATGGCTAAACTTTGTTACAATTGTTCTGCTAGTGCTAATCATGTTTTAATACAATGATCTAACCAGTTAATGTAGTTGGTTTTAGTACAACATTTCTGAACATGAAATCGAACAATCAGAACAGATAGCTGAACACTTTGTCTTCCTCATGTTCTTCAGGCTGACGCCGAGGACCAGACTGCATCAGATCTAGCTGTGGTTCTCTTTGAGACGGCCACGCTGCGCTCAGGCTACCAGCTGGCTGACACAAAGGCTTATGGACAAAGGATAGAGCGCATGCTTCGACTCAGCATGAATGTAGACCTGAACGAACAGGCAAGTCACTTCGAACTGCCACGTACTGTATTACTTACGATTTGCATAGAAAAGATTCTCAGTTTCAGTGAGCATGTGTCACATCTCGTTTTCTGGAGCCAGTGAACACATTCTTATCTGACTTGACTAAACAGTTAATTTGCATTGGAAATGGTTCCCCTTTCTGTTTGTAGTATTTTCTGTCTTTGGGCATCCCTACCTCCTTCAGGTTTCCCAGTTGTTTCATTTTTTTTAAATGTGTCAGCTCAGTGATGGTTGGAGATTGTGGATGTTGTGTTAAAAATGATATGACTGTTCTACAGATTGAGGAAGAGCCTGAGGAAGAGCCTGAGGAGGAGCCAGAAGAGCCAGCAGAAGACGACTCTGAGGATAAAGCGGAAATTGTAGATGAGGAAGACGATGAAGAAACGGTGAGAATGCTAAACATACTGTGGCGTCTTAAAGGGTAACTTCAGTATTATTCAACCTGGACCTTATTTTCCAGTTACTAATGGAGACGAGTCTTGAATTTGGTCCAGTATTGAGTTGAGTGCAGAGCGCAAAACGGACTAGGATGTTGCAGCTATTTGCGCACTGCCAAAGTACGTTGATTAAAAGTGCTTGTTGTTGCCAATGACCAACTCAGATTATGCGTATAACAGGACTCTACAGAGAAATTAAATGTTTTCTGCAGGGTCCTTTCCATAATGTTGTCAGATACTAAGAACAATCTGAGCTGGTAACTAGCAAAAACAAATAGATTTTAATGTACGTATTGTAATCATGCACAGAAAGGATTAAGTTGTTGACCATTTTGCAGCTGCAGAGCTCTCACTCACTCCTGGAATGAATACAATACTTGTTGTCCCAATTTGTCACTTTGACACAACATGGGAAAATAAGGTCATGGTTGAAAAATGCAGAATCTACCGTTTAAGTATGTCAAGAATTCAGATTCGCTCTTCTGACTGTTTCTTCATAACTTTAATTTTGTTCCCTTACAGACAAAAACAGATAAAGATGAACTGTGAAGCACTGAATGGAAGAGCATGTAACAATGGAGCTGGACATGGATTTGAGTCTTGTTGCAGCGCCACTGTGGTCAACGTTTCCTGGGTGGGGTCCCTGGGTTGGGGTTTTTTAAGGCGAGCATTGTTCTTGGTTTTTTTTTTATTACATTCCTCATGACTGTAAATTTGTTAATATTTAACTGACCTGTTTATGGAAAGATGCGATCCTGTCTCTTGATCGAATAAATGTTTCCTGGAAAAAGGACCTACAGTCTGTATGTTTGGTGTTATACGCAAGCCACCGAAAGGAATGTGGCTTTGGTTTAGAGATGCATATGAAATGTTTTTGGAAGTAAAATGACTGCGGTGGTCCACAATATATAGAGTGAATCTGAGTTACCGGACTGTAGTGGTGTATAAATAATAAGTGACAAGGGATAGACATTTTGCTTATTCATCTGAGAGAGAACCTTGAATCAACACGACTCCATTGAATATTTTAGTTTTTCAGAACATCTGAGTTTTAGTTTAATCAAATCAGAAAGCGTCTTTGTACCTTCCTTAAACTACAATATAATCAGAAACCTCTGTCACTCTATTTCACTACTCATTCCACTGTATATGATCCTAACAGAACACATTCTGTGTGTATATTAGTTCATTATTACCCATTGTACTATGCTACCACTAGTTGTCCTCTGTTACCTGCTAGACCACTGCTGAACCTGAACCTGTATCTGTACCTGATGCAAACCTAGACAAGAGAAAGAAAATGCAGAGCTGGAAGTATGTAAATTATTTTTTAAATCTTATGGTGAAGGTTATTTTGCAGTAGCAATGTAAAATCTGTTCATACTGCAGTGACCTGAGAAATCCTGTAGGAAAAAAAACTTGAAAACCAGATTTGATCCTCTTTCTGTTGTGTTTGAAAAGTTTTCTTCTTGCTTTTCTGTTTCATCATTGCACAATCAATGAAGAATACATATCTTTGATTTAAAAACTCAGCTGGACAAGACACCCGTGGTCTCTTTACAGCACCTCTGAGGGAGCCACCCTACCGGTCAGGCTTGACAGTAAACAGTGTCTGCTGTTCATCTTTCTTCATTGAACAGTTTTACTGCTGCTTGTTGCAGTTCAATGATGCTTTCTTTTTTCATTTATCGAAAGTGAACAAAATCAATACAGAGTTCAATGGAGAGGCAGTTTATCCAGGTAGGAACCACTCAACTATTGTTGGATGCTATGGGTTTACTGTTATTACTGTTGTTAGTAAGTCACAAAAAGGGTATATTATCCAGCTTTTATAGTAGAAAACATGGGTCATTAATGTGCCAGCAGTGCTGCATCAACAGAAATTGATCAAGTGCACTGAAATACTTTCATCTCAGGTCGTGAAGTCAGAGCATATTTGTTGTCACCAAGTCACTGTCAAGACTTTCAGTGGAAACTGCGCAATTGTTATTGGTAGCATTTGTATGTGGTTTGGTAATTGATCAATGGATTTTATTTAATGATTTTAAAAGGCACAATTACACTGCACTGCAGATTACAAATTTGAATTTAAATCACTGAGGATAAAAACACTAAAGCCTTTATTTCCAGGCTTTATTTCCATTGTGGTCCTCTGATAATACACTCAATTATAAATAGCAGGGGGTGGAGTAGCTATGTCAACATGCATTTGTTTTTTTTGGTCATAGAAAGGTAAAAAGTATGCTACATGGTACTTTGTAACCATTTATTAAAAGCTACTTAAAATGTCCTCCGTAAAATACTCAATTTGACATATGTGGGAAGATTATTCCACTGAGCTGATGCACTGTAGAGAAGTATTTTTGCCCATTAGTCTGCTGAAATGAAAAGGCATGAAGTCAGAAATGTGATAAGAGCAAATGGAATGGGTTTATTGCAATTATCTATCTGTTGTGGAAACTTGGCATTGATGGTTTAAAGCATCCTTGCTATAAAGCACAATAAGAACATTGTACAAGTAAAAAGTGTGACATTTCTGCAAATGTTAATTTCCCGGTACATTCTTTATGCAATACCACATATACCATGAGATATAAATATTAATCCTCCATGTTGATCACTTCTCCCCTTCATTGATCTCAGCTCCGTCATATGCTCTTATAGAACAACAGGAAATGCATCAGGAGGATGATACCACTGTTTAATGGAGGCTCTGACTAAACACCAGAATTATTTATCAGAATTGAGTTATGTAAAGAAAAAATATATTATGCATTTTAACAATGTATTACAATGCCACATCCAGTAGGTGGCACAGTTACCCACATCCTGAAACAGTGAATGGCACCATAGGATGTATTTAAAAATAAGAAGACACATGTCTTATGGTTGTCAAAGGTGTTGAGAAAAGGACAGCCTGCAACTACACTCAGTAACCAGTTTCTTTGGTACAAATAGCTAAAAGTAATGCAGTCCAATACAGCAGTCCTACCTACATGAAGGATATAATGTTCAGTTTTTGTTGATGGGTGTTGATTCAACTGTGTGGTCAATTTAGAGGCTGTAATTTGTGGTGCTGTTGAATTGTATTGCATTACCTAACACTGTTTGGTCCTTTACAAAGAAGTGACAGATTTGTTCAATGCTACACTTACAGTAACATTTATATACCATATACCTCTCAATTTTCCATCATATTGTCACAATTTAAGTTCACTTCAGTACCTCATACTTTTTATCAGTCACAATGTAAATAGTGAGTGAGCAGGTTTTGCCCACAATGTCTTATTTTTCTTATTTGGAACAATTGTGAATGACATTACTTTCTCTAGGAATGTATCGCACAAAAAAGCTGATTATAAGCAGTTTAGTCTGATGTCTTAAGTACATTTGTACTATTTAAAAAATGTACTTCACACTAATAAGAGGCTAGAGAGGTCTACACTTTCTACAGGTATTAACTGCTGAGAAAGCACGGAAACACTCAGCATGAGAGGTGTGGGTGAGATACCCAATCAGCATATTTACTTTGGATGTGTAAAAATGTGGCCCACATTTTGAGATAAATGAAATCCTACACCTGGTCTGAGTTTATACACCCAGAGCTGAAGCACAGAAGTAAACACAGTCATACTGCTACCAACAGTTAGCATATTGGAAATGGTTGATACTATGTCATGTTTATTTATAACATATTAACATATAGTTTTACTCCTCCCAATAGTTCTCGTACTTCCACAGTTTTTGTGGCGATATGTGAGAGCCACTAACGTGGAGTAAAATATCTTTTAAAGGCTACTGTTGTAGTTTAATTTTGTAGTTTTACTCCACACTGCTTGGCTCTAGCTGCAGATGGCAGCCTGTATAAGCGTATGGTACATTCATGAGGATTATAAAGTTCAGTTTTTTGTTGAAAGTGTTTTGGAGAGGTGTTGATTCAACTGTACTGTCACTTTGGAGGCTGCAGTATGTGGCACTGTTGCATTGTATTACTGCAGGTGCTTTTATGAATTTGTCCACCTAAAAAATATCAAGGAGGGCAAAATAAAGACTTAACAATATAGGTGAAGGGTGGATTTCTTGCAGGACTGTTGAATTAGATTGCATTAGTTTTGGCTACCAAGTGTATGTTCTTATCTGTCGTCACCATGTCTGTCAACTAAAAACCAGCAGAGGCAAACTCCTGCTTGTATTTACAGTAAACAACCTTATTTCAACCTAAGGACGATTCAGCTTTTCTTTGCATTTTGAAGTGTAATAATTCCGCAGCTGCAAGCTCCATTGGTCTGTACGAGAAGCAGTAACAATCGTCAGGATCTACGGTTCAGTGAGCAGGACTGATGCACTGTGCTTGTTCTCTACCAACAGCTGTTTCTTCTCACAGTAGATACCACGATGGGGAATGTAGTGTACACATCCTGATAAAATCCCTTTGGTGGACAGCTCGCAGCCTGTAGCCTTGAATGGTGAGTTTGAGAGCTAGCAGCTAAGCAGCAGCATTGCATTACAGGTCACTCCACGCATGTGCTCCCATGTTTCGCCTGAGTGAGAAAATGTTGTGCCTTCTTAACAAAGAGTGACAGATATGGGCCACGGCAGGGGGAGGGGTCTCATAGTGGAGCCACAGAGGCACAGAAGGTGGACAGCCCGGTAGATAATAGCTGTGCTCTTTGGGTAGATGATGTTCTTTCCTCAAATGATTCCCTGCTGCTAACCTGTAGCATTATTTTTTTATCTCCCTTTAACCCCTTCTCTCAAATTCCAATGCAATACCCCTAAAATATGGCACACAAATTAGGGTTGTGGAAGTCTCAAGCTCACCTAATCTGCTTCATTGATTCTTCTGTTGCTAAATATTTGTCAAAAACATGGAATTTATGTATTTACATTTTAATTTTGCCTTTGCTTTTCCTTTACTTTGTTCTCATTCACCCTGATTTGCTGTGTTGTGTTTAAAGTTGAGCTGAGAAACCTGAAAACTATAAAGTTAAACTTTAGGGGAGGGAGTTACCAGTTCAGGGGCACATGTGAATCCCAGAAATTAGGTTTTCTTCTAATGTGAGAACCAGTGACGGGGGGCTAGGCTCTACGTGCTGATTTAACCATTTCAGAAACCCACCAAAATGACTGCATCACTTGTCACAGTGTTTTTATGTAAAGGGCTCTCCATATGACTATATAAAGTGTGTTAACTAGCACATTTTAGTTTCAGGCCAAGAATATTGTGACAGCAGCCCCCCGGGATCCTGAATGTTTCATTCTGTAATGAAGCTTTCAGGCAGCATAGTACAGTATTTGCCTGGGAATCACACAATGTTCTGAACGGCCCCATGACATTAAAATATGCATCAAATGTATTTTTTTTCCCCTCCCTCTGAAGCATGCAATAGGGTCTAAACTGCTGGTGCTATTAAAGGGACAGTCCCTCTATAATGAGCCCTTGCCTTACAGCTATTACATTTTATAAATGTAATGAGAAATTGCAAGTGAGCTGGACTTACAGTATACACTGCACCTTCTAGGCTACATTGCAGCCGTTATTAGCTGTTTGATCCAAATGAAGGATTGTGTATATCATTTTCTATTTATTAATCTATGATAGCACCCTTTTATCTTTGGCAGGGCTATTATTGCTGGATCTATTTTCTAAATTTTAAATGCCCATTTTTATCATTATATTTTGAATTATTTTATTATTGTAAGTTACACACTGTAGGTCTGTGCAAATAAACAACAGAATTTAAAAAAACATGTCTATAAAACAAGACATTTTAAACGTATTACTGGACAACAGACACCATACGGACATCTTTCATCTCATGCCATCTCTCTCAGTGAAAATCAATCTTCGACTGATTAACAAGCGGGCTTTTCTTTCCTATAATTTGTATTTTGCGATTGACTGCAGTTTCTGCGCTGCTGCTGCTCATACGCAATCCCTGGATAGGTGGTTGCCATGGATTCCTGGGTCACATGCGTGGGTTTCCTGTAGCCAGAAGCAGCAGAAGATGCTTGGACCAAAAATCCAGAGCCATTTTCATTCAAGAAAAAGAGAGGATCCGCTGTGGATGGCTTGCTGACTGGGTGGCCTGACTACACCCGTCTCCTAATTTAGACTTTTTTTAAAATCTCAGCTGTATGCTTTTGATTATTTCAGATTCGCAGCAAACCGGTTTTGTCCACATCCATAGACTGATAACAGGAATGAGTATAGAAATTCCTGAAGGACTGACGGAGCTGTTACAGAGCTTTACCGTGGAAGTGTTGAGGAATCAGCCCAGGGATTTGCTCGAGTTTGCATTACAGTACTTCACCCAGCTGAAGGAAAGCGAGACCAAAGAGGCCTCATTTGGCAATGACCAAAATTCGGCCCCAAGACCTGGAAAAGCGGTCAATTTCATTGACGAAGCCATGCAGATCGATTCGGAAAACGGAGAGGAGGAGGAGGACGACGATGACGAGGAATTCATAGGTAGGCTAACATATATACTATATGTCAGAGAGATATGTGAAAGTGAAAATATATTTAGATTTATAAGCATGTATCGCTGTGTGCGGGGCTGCTGTTCAGTGGCGGAGAATAGGACACACATTGGGCGCAGTGATGCTCCAGCGCTCGCCACCTTGCATCCACCACGGCTCTGTCATTTGCCATATATGGTCACGGAGGCTGAATAATGGTTAATGAACGTGTCTTGCTCTCCATCTATGCAGACACGTTTTTTTGTGTGTGATAAGGCTTTGTATTAAGGCACATCAGCTGCAGAAAAAAGGACTCTGTGTGTGTGTGTGTGTGTGTGTGTGTGTGTGTTTTTTTTTTTAGGAAGACCCTGCACCTCTAGGTCATTTGAATATTTTCAGTTTCAGGTGCAGGCCTGATGGGCCTACCCTCATTATGTGTCAAAAATATGACAAAGCAAATACATCTCAAAACTCAATCCCTGCTATGATGCAAGTAAAATAAGACTTATACCGTCCCAGATTCATTTGTCTCCCCTAAACGGCGGTCATATTTAACACAATGGCCGGTGCAGTATTGCCATAAGGTGCAGCAAGTAGCATAGCAACCCAGAGCTCTGACACAGCATCCCAATGAGTGGTGGGGTCTGCAAGGGCTGGCTGCAATGGTTACATAAGGACAAGTACACCATATTCAGTCATTTAACTATTGTAGTATTTTTAGGTCACATTGCGCCCCATCATACCCCCCAGTGCCTTGTCTTAATGATATTTCAATGAGCCACCTCGGAAAACACTTTCTGGCTGGCTATTAATGGATGAGACCTCCTATCTAATGTATATTTCATACTGTGCTATTGTGCTGGAGCTTGGCACTTTTCTTTCTTTTTTTTTTTCTTTTTTTTTTGCTGTTTTACATTTTATTTTATTTTTCTCATTTACATTTGATTGAAAGAGGCAAACGCACTTCAAAGCAGCTGTCCTTATTCAGGTTTTATCCAAATGAATATGGATCCTTAATGAGCACAGGGCTGGGTATGCTCCATTACATGTACTGCTGTAGCAACACAGTGCATTAATCTAACCCTTTCCAGCAATGATTGAGTTACTGTAAGATAAATTTACTTTAAGATGAAATTTACCATGTTAATATATATTGTTTTATTCTTCTGCAGCCCCGGTAATAAACAGATTCATCAGACGAGCATCGGGTGAGTTGTCATTTGCTGGCTGTTTAAGGCTGTTCTGTCAAGAGGAAAACTCTGGACACTGTCATTGTTGGAAACATATAAAACGTCTTTGACACATGAATACTGAGGCTACGTCAGATTTTCTCCAGTACAAGCAGTATTGAAGTACTTTTCCATCTGTGTTTTCTCACTGTCTTCAGTTTTTTGATTTATTGGTGTGAAACCACTTTTTATCAAACCTTGGTAATAATGTCAGTGTGTGACATGGATGGGGAGATCAGGACAAGTACTAATAATAACCACTTGTTCATGATAATAGTACAGTTGTAGCTTTACAAGAGTAACCGTATTAGCCGTATTAGGACTGATATCATGTGTGGCACTCTGAAGGGAAAGAATGAAATGTCAGGGTTTAAGCATTATGTTTTTACAGAATCAAAATACATTTCCCCACATGTGTGAATTGAAGTATAAAGCATTTTATCAATTTTTGTCCTGAAGAAGCTTAATTAATTGAAGTTGAAGAACGGTTTGTTTTGACCGTATCCTGCCGTTAAAATACAGGAAGGAAATGTGGTATACGTGTCACCACAATCACCACATTCCCCCAAAGCTCCTCAAATTAGATGATAAAAGTTGTCTTTATTGAAAGATATATTGCATTGAAATGCTGCTAAATCATCCATGAGATTTGCCTTTTGTTATTAGACTGGGATGGAAGTTGTGTTGCTGTCCCACTTTAATATGAAGCCTTATTCTTTAGTGTTTGAGTTAAAATGTTGTTTCCAAAGGCTCTGTCTTTTAAAAAGGGTTTGGTAGAATTATGAAGTGCTGGATAAATTTGCTGTCTGGTAGTGAGTGTCCAATTCATTCATTTGTTGATCTCTGTCATGCAGTGTGTGCTGAAGCTTTCAATCCTGATGAAGATGAGGAGGAAAAAGAGCCATGGGTAAACTTTGTTTCATACCACAAAGATTCTTTCTTAATATTGAGGTTGATTCTTTCAAACAGTATGAACCATAGCGCTGAGTCTGAATTAAACAATCAACATTATAAAGTCTTCTATATGCACTTTAATGTGTAGGCAATCAGAGGATCATGTCACTAGACTGTGCTTCAATTTGCAGGTCACACACCCAAAAACTGATGAGCAGAGACAGAGACTACAGGAAGCATGTAGGGACATTCTTCTGTTCAAGAATTTGGATCCGGTGAGTGGATTATTCCATAAGCACTGTGAGTTCCTCTGGTTTATGCCCAGCCATCTCTTAAATTACACAAAGGAAAATGTGGCCTGAGGCCAGCAGCTTTTTGCCACAGCTCAGTGCACTATGCATGATTTTTAAAGATGGTTGTTTTGAAGTAGCTGAAACAGCATGCTGACTGGATTCTGCAAGTGCAATTCATGTATTTATAAAGATTCATATTTGACTTGATATTTTACTACTTAACAGGAAGAAATATCACAAGTGCTGGATGCCATGTTTGAGAAGTTCTGCACTGAAGGGGAGCACATCATTGATCAGGATGATGATGGAGACAACTTCTATGTTATTGAAAGGTGATCTTTCTCATCGCTTGCACAACATTAGTTACTTATTATATTTGAATCATATATATGCAGTATATCAATTAATGTTTCTTGCTGTCTTAAGATTTCAGGAGACACCAATATGGCTGTCATATCTGTCTATTTTCTTTGATTTTCTATTTTTCCTTTGCATTTATTCAGTGGGACCTATAACATTTTCGTGAAGGTTGACGGCACAGACAAGCTAGTAGGCTGCTACGACAACCAGGGCAGCTTTGGAGAACTGGCGCTGATGTACAACACCCCCAGAGCAGCCACAATAATCGCCACCTCGCCTGGAGCCCTTTGGTGCCTAGTGAGTAAACCATTAAATCCTCATGCAAGAGCACAGTTGGCTCCGTACTCAAGTTTTATTACACGCTGTGCTGTCAGTTGTCATGATTTACAGTAAATATCCAGGTTGTCTGCGGCAGTGTTGGTACCTGGTAACATAGGTTATATAATGTTGTCTGACTGAGATAACATACTGTACAGGATCCAGTAAATGCAGCAAAAATAGAGAGCATTAATGATGCCCCTGAATATGAATTTACATGCTCATTAATGTATTTATTGAAGCTAATGAATGTGCAAACTCAGTATGAAAAAAAAAATATTTACAAATGTCAATACAGTGCTATTTTGAGGTCGGCTCAGTATGCACCTCACATGAATTTAGGTAGTTGAAAATGTCAAAATATAAAAACTGGTGCTGTCAACACTATCATGGAGAAAACACAAGTCAAGGTGAGAACAATTGTATTCCCCCACATGACTCTGATATCTAAAAGTAAAATTGTATTTTGTTAAACAGCATCCACTTAATAGAACAGCTGTTGTGAGCGTTCAGTTGCTACTCTTTCAGTGCGGAAGCTTGTTTATTAATGAATCAGTGAGGGTCGTGTCCTAAAACTGTGGGTAACAGCTTTGTTATGTCATCTGTGTGCAGACCGGGCAGGTTGCAGCTGTATCCCCAGTTGACCTGGGTACTTGTAGT
The DNA here is from genome assembly GCF_905237075.1 of Dicentrarchus labrax. Classification (NCBI taxonomy): domain Eukaryota; kingdom Metazoa; phylum Chordata; class Actinopteri; family Moronidae; genus Dicentrarchus; species Dicentrarchus labrax. Next base: position 16,768,298 of record NW_026136720.1, on the reverse strand, counting down.
GCGTGCTTGAGTCTGTGAACAAGCAGACGGTCCTGTTCAACCAACAATCCCCTGAGGTCTGCTGAAGGGCCTCAAGCAAATACTTATCTATAGTAGGAGTTTTAATTGAAGTCTGGCTTGTATGCAGTAAACTTTGTGGCAGCCATGATATTTAGCTACAGTATTCTAGGCCCCAGGACCGACTCTACTGGCCACTTTAAAACAAGGTCAGAGCCGTGTTTGCTTGTTTGGGTAGGAAAGAAATGTTTCCGCTGGAGGGCGCCGCAGGCGGCTGCTTATGTTTCGTACAGTACATTATGTAACCAGCTAACACTAACATGTCGCTAGAGATTATTTGAGTCTAAACTGTATATTTCCCTGCTGAAATTTCATACAACTGAAGAGATTTCTAAAGGTTTATCATTAAAAGCAGCAGAATGACGTAAGGGCTTGGGTACTGCTGCTTGAAATATCCTGAGTGATGTTATGGTTCGTAGAACTGACTTAAAATCTGGTTTGCAGCGACCCCTACAGCAAAATGTTGTTTCATATGAGTTATTGTTTGGTGAAAGGGCGTCAGAATAGTCGTAGAAACTGTACAGAAAATGTAAATGAGCATTACTACCTATAGTCACCCTGACTTTTAGTGAGTGCAGGGAAGACAAGCCCAGGATAAATAGTTATGGTGACGCCACACTTTCTGGGCATCCTGGAGTCATTCTCTATTATGTGTATTATTTGTGTTATTATTATTAATCTGTTATGTATTCAAAGCTGAGTTTAAGATAAGTTCTCAAAAATATTGTAAAATGTTTTACATGTTACAGGAACAGGAATAAAAATACATTTTAACATTTTAATAGTTTAAAGGAAAAACCAACTTAAACCTCCCTCTGGAACACACCCCATTCTCCCATAGGTGTTCAGTTGATTCCCATTATTTTCATTCTCATCCAACCATTCAATAATGTCTTGTGTGCCGTATGAAAGCATCAGCATTTGTCCTGTTTTGCCACTCATTCATTCAGGTTTTTCCTTTAATCTGTCACCCGTCTATGTATAACAACACAGGGAGAGAGAATTACACCGTGTCTTTAAACACGAAGCTGAATGTTTTTCTTTTCTTTAAATTTGTGTTTCAGGATCGTCTGACATTCAGGAGGATCATAGTGAAGAACAATGCCAAGAAGAGGAAGCTGTATGAGGCATTCATTGAAACACTACCACTGCTTACGTCATTAGAGGTTAATATTAGCTTTATCCTCCAGCTCTAAGAAAGTGCAGTATGCATTTACAGTGAAACCATTGTCAACCACATATCTTTTCATCCACAGCTCTCAGAGAGAATGAAGGTAGTAGATGTAATATCCACCAAGGTGTACAGTGATTCACAGCAGATTATTGCTCAGGTGAAGAATCTCTTTGCACAATCTGTTCTACAATTGGTATTTTTATGTTCTGCTGCAATGGAGCATGTATATTGTAAAGTTGTTAAATTAGTTTTTTTGTGCTCATTTATGACATGAATGCTTTGTATTACAGGGTGATTTAGCGGATTGCTTCTACATTGTCGAGTCTGGCCAAGTTAGAATCACCATGAAAAGAAGCAGGGTATGTTCGCCTTATCTACCATAAATTCTTAAATGTACAAAACCTTCTGACAAAGAAAAAACACAATGAGGTTTTCTAGGGTCTAATAGTGTGCATCTCTTTCTTTGTTTGCCAGACGAAAAAAGACCAGGAGGAAGAGGAGGTGGATATCGCCACATGCTCTAGGGGCCAGTATTTTGGGGAGTTGGCACTTGTCACAAACAAGCCCAGAGCGGCATCAGCGTATGCTGTGGGGAGCGTCAAATGCTTGGGTACATTTTGTGCAATTTTAGGATCATTTATGTCCACCATGTATATTTTGTATTAGTACTATTATTTACATTACACAAACTATGTCTGACTCCTCTGTTCTTTGTTTTTTTGTCAGTCATTGACGTTAAAGCCTTCGAGAGGTTGCTGGGCCCATGCATGGACATCATGAAGAGAAACATTGCTAACTATGAGGAGCAGCTGGTGACCCTGTTTGGAAGTAGCACTGAGATTGAGACACAAAGTGCGTAAAGACGGCTCCAATGGACCATGAACCAGTGGATGAAAAAGAAAAAAAAGGCTTGTACGGATGTTTTCCCCCCATAATCACTTAAACAGCTTTTCTAACAATAAATGTGAATATCCACTACAACATTTGTGTGCCAGATAAATGAAACCGACTACGTCAGATTCCCATATGAGACAAGGTTAATTTGAGCAGTGTTATGATGAAAGTAAAGTAAGCCAAAGCAGAGTTGCTTAAAGGTTGTTTAAATTAGATTTCTCACAACTCTAACCTTAAAAATGTAAGTGTACATTTTACTTGTCAGTGTTAGACACATTATTATGTTTGTATACTGAACACTTTTGTTAACTCTCACCTTTTATCCACAGTGTTATAGTTACACCTACAGTATAATATCATTTGTACATTTCTAAACATTGTTTGTTCAAATCAGATGCCAAAGCTAATTTCTTACTGGATAATTGTGAGCAAATATGCCACATTCTCTTGTCATTTTTGGCAACAGCACTAACACTCACAGCACTGAAGTGCACTGGTACAAGAGTGGACCCAACATCAGAAAGGATAAACAATTTGTAAAGGAAGTTGATTTGATTCTGTGTTTGAATAACATCTTTCACATTTTGATCACAGCAGAATGTAGACTTGGCAGTAACATTTTTACAAAACACTTCTGTTTATCATAACATTTAATCCCTTGAATACATGTTCATAACTGTATATCATTGTTGGTTAGTGTTTGTGGCTGTTGGCCTAATACTATGCTTTTGCAAAAAAAAAAAAAAAAAAGTTCAGAGAGATAGCTGATAGTTTTGTAAGAATATACAACTCATTGCTGTACAATTTGAAACTGAGTATTTACTGTTATTATATAGGCCCATCATTAATTTAATAAGTTCCCCTACTAGACTGTAGCCATTATAGGCAATGTCTCAAGACAGTTGCTTTTCCTGTGTTTTTTTAATGTAAAATTTAAATCATACTGTTTTTGTGTCGGTGAAACATATATTATGATTATGACATCCATTATTGCTGTCTACCTCTGCCAACAACTTATACTGTTTGGAAACACATATTCTGATGTTCCCTCTCAACAGGAATCACAGGAAGTGGGTCTTCTCTCTTTCTCTTCTCTCTCTCTTTTGAAAAATAATAATTGAAGTCTTCTGTATTTTGTCTGTGGTTTACTGCAGCTTAAATTGTTTAAAGCTGGTTTAACGTTTAAACATTATGAATTTATTTTCCCCCTTTGTGCAAATAGTACTGGTCATTTTTGAAGGCAAACCCATAATACTGGTTGGAAAGTACTGTATGTTTCACTTTTCATGTCAATAAAGAACATTTTTATATTTGCGTGTCACATAATCGTTTGTTATAACAAATGAATAGCACACTTTCATTCAGTCACTCGTTCACCATTCATTCATTTTTTTTGTCGGAGTCATCCATTTGTTCATTCACTAGATTTTGTAATGAAAAGGTAAAACAGTTAATGACACGGAAAAATAAAAAATAATCTAGAAAGCAATGTGAATAAGTACTTCTTGCTGCAGTTGCAACATTGCAGCTAAAAAAATAACCATGTATTGTTCCTGTTATTGCCAATCAGCTGTTACTGGGTAGGTAACAGGCATGGACTTTCATCCAATGATACGATGATCAACAAACTAAGCCCCACCTTCGATATTTTTCTCCACCGTATCGACCAATAGAATACCCGGATTCTTGTTTTTGACGTTGCCATCCACCAATAGGAAGCCTTCTCTTAAAACATTCATCCCCACCCCTCGAGCGAATGCCAGAGAGTTGGTCGATGGCGACAGGTTAGGTAAGTGGGAAGTTGACTACTTTTTTTCGAAGAAATTAAAGGTTTTAACTCATTTTTAACTTGAGCGTTGCGTGATACGCGTCTTTGCAATCCTAACGTGGTATTTTATCGGGGTTGTCACGCGTTTATTTGATGTCGAATGACAGATTGTGGCTCGACAATGTTTTTTTTCGCCGTGACGCTTGTTGTTTTGGTGATAACAAGCCCATCCGACTGTAGTCTGGTGTGTTAAAACAAGTTCTTCAGTAAAAAAGTGCTTCGAGTAGTGAGAAAGTGTCGTTAAATGGCTTGTAGGGGTTTTCGTGTCATTCATTTTGAACGGGGCAGAGAGGTTGCGTCATGCCTCAACTTGTTGACATTCTTTTGTTTACAGTGTTAGACCCGACAGCCTCTGGGTTTTAACGAGGACACTGCTGTTGCTTTTGAGGAGTGGGGAAACAGTAGGGCCATCATTCAAAGTATCTTTTGGGACTCGATGAAACTTATTAAAAGGTTTTTATCAACGGTTTGTTTTTTAGTATATCCGCGTATGCGAAGTCGAAGCAACGGTTTGCCAGAGCCTGCAGCGACCGTTGATCCGTTGTCAGAACGCAAATAACCGTTAGTTCTTCCTTGGAAACCAACCAGTTAGTTTGATGTTCACTGGTTCTTTTATATTTTAAACATTCTTTTCTTTTTAACCTTGTGTGTCGCCAAATACCTCATAATTGTCAAATCAATGCGAAATGTTTTACTCCGTCAAAGATATTCTTTTTCATTTTCTTCAACTTCGCGTTTTCGATGCTCTGTACGCTACTTTTCTAAACGAATTTATGCGATTTATCACTTTTGCTACGCAGTTATGAATGAATGAGCTCTGGTACGCATGCGCGAAATCCTTTTAAGTTTATAAACAAGGCCTCCACGCAGCGGGTCACATGACTAGTCACGGAGGTATACTGTGTCGATTCAGAGACAAAGGATTCCCGAAAGGCTGCCTACTTTTTCCATTATATTGGAGCAATACATGGCATGTCTTGCAATGATAACATTTTATAAGATGTATTTTTTATTTCGACAGATTAAGTATATTACTTTAATGTTTTTCTTCCATGGATCATATAAAAATGCACCTATCACCATTCATACTTAAGTATGCAATTACAAAGAGAACATTTTCATTAATGATGAAATGTCTGATTGAAACAACACCGTAAATAGAACTGTAAATAGTTTCAATTTGTTTGTGAAAGCCCCTAATTGTTTGTCTCTCTTTTTTGGCCTACAACCAGCTGATGCAGCATATTTAGATGATGGAAGCTCAGTAAATTGACCAGAAGCCTGTTAAATAAAAAAGGAAACAGCCGAACATATTGAGAATGGACGAGTCCTTTGATCCACTCAAGTGTAACGAGGACCTGCCTTCCTCACCTGGGTGTCACATGGATTATGGTAAAAATTTAAACCAGGAAGAAGTCCCATTCTATATTTAAGAAAACAAAAACGATTTTTCCACATATTCATTATGAATATTACCATTGACCCCCCCCCCAGATGACATGCCAGAGCTGCAGCAGGTGGAGGAGGACCAGAGGTCTCCAGGGTTATTTCAGGTTGGAGCAGGAGTGTCTCACCAGGAACTCAGCTGCTCCCCCAGCACCAACTGGCTCGCTGAACTGGCCAACATTGCCACCAGTCCTCAGAGCCCCCTGCTGAAGAACGCCCCACATAAGAGGTTTGTACCATTATGAACTAGCATGAAGATCAGCTTAGTTTGATGTGGGCATACTTGTAACATGAACTCAAAGAGAAGTTGACAACACATGTAATAACACAAGGACACACTAGTACTGCTGGGGCAGTGAATGGCTCATTATGTTTACATCATTATAACCAGGATACTACAAAATCATTTCCACAGGAAACCTGGCTAGCTAATCTTCTGTTGTTGCTTGATCATAAATATTTTAAAATATACAGCATCACTATTGTGTGCACTTATGACCATGATATATGTTTACGACGTTGTCATTTTTTTCAGATCTTCTCCAGTCCACATTTTTGGCAACAGTAATAGTTTACATTCCTACGCCCGTCCCCCATTAGCTAGTAGCGCACCCAACCTGTCCAGAGGCCACCTCAGGGAGCGCAGGCGTGTCAGGGTAACCTTTCACTTCCAACCTCAACCTCTGAAAACCAATGAGTCATCCATTCCTGTTGACCCAGTGATAATTTCCTTGTAAGTTCTGTGTGACATGAATACTGAAATGGTATATTTTACTTTAATTTATTACAACAGGCCAGCAGTGAATCTGAGTCTGGAGTTTTCTCTATGTCCTCATCATTTTCTGATGATGAAGACATGGCCTGGTCTCACTCCTGGCCCTCCACAGCCTGGCATTGCTTCCTTAAAGGTACATACATACACACTCATGTACACACTGTATGCATCTATCATTGCACACGCAGACACTTACACCTCCCCTCACTTCACTCATTCACTCACACACAATGAGGTTAACGTTGAGCTAGTCTAAGAATTTCTTGAAAAGAAAAAATGTTTTTGAGAATTTTGCTTCACAGCTCAAAGGCACAGATCAGTGTGGCATAAACATGTACTCTCCATTAGAAAACAGTAATGTCATTCATTCACATTTTCTTAAATGTGTTAATGTTTACATAAGTAATATTTAATTAAAATTTAATTTTCTCTTCAATATATTTGTGAATAGACCTGTGATTTATATGGTCAAAACATTACTGATGGGCTGCTTAACTGCTCTGCTCTCAAACCAGACATACAATCAAGACAACTGTAGTGGTGCTGATACACTTATTTTGTTTACACTTTTGTGAAAGGATCCTCCCTTCACCAGGAAAAGCATGAATTACAAACATTTGTAAAGAAATTCTGACCTCAGGTGTCCAAACAGCAGCATTGCATCCATTTTCCAGAATTCTCTGATCACTATAAACACACATCTGCTTATTAATCATGTCACATTGTGGTGTTGATATTCAGGAACTCGCCTCCGCTTCCATCGAGGTCCTAATGTGGAATGGCAGGAAGCTGATGAACTCGGGGATTCAGATGATGACTCAGATGATGAAACCATGATGCCATCCTCCTCTTCACATAAGGTAGGCAACAAATACTGAGTTTAGTCCATCTTAAGAATATATCATATTAACCTCCTATACTGTGAGATGCTTTCCAGCTGTGTACACCGAATGTTTAGTATTGCTGCATTGTTGACTAGATGAGTGCATGATTTCTGTTCAGTGTAATGTCAGTAGACATTACAATGACTTTTATTGGCCACAAGGTGGCAGCAGGCTAACAGTGGAGGTACAGGAAGTGAGTGCACAGTTTTGAACCACATTACATCTTTGATGATTTGTAGTAGTGGTCTCATTTTGTATCATAGAAACCAAGTGTTCAGGAAGTCAGGCACCATGTTGTATTTACACCAATTCCTCTTTGGTGGCAAGTTTAACTAGGTCATCTTGCTGGTGAGTAAAGAGTCCTCTAATTGGTCTTTTGTTTCATTTACAGAGGTATGGTTCAGATGGGCTGAAGTTGGTGAGCCATGAAGAGACAGTGTCTTTTACCCAGGCAGTTCTTAAACTAACCTTTGACCCTGGCTCACCTGATGATGGCCTGTTAACAGCTGAATGCCGTCTGGATCACCCATTTTTTGTCAAAAATAAAGGTAAAACAAGCCTAAAATAAAAAAAATTCTTAGATTCTGTTCAAAATAATTAAAAAATATCAACTGCAGGTAATGTTCTTTCTTAAAAAAATCTAAACAAAAAACAAAAGATTGATGATGATCTCCAAAACAGACTTTATAGCAATATGCGAAAGTAGTCTTTGCCAACGGATGCTTCCACTGACCAAAAGTTGTTTACCAAATGCCAACTATTTATTTTTTTAATGTAACCAGCTTTATGATCAAAGTATTCTGTAATTTACCATCTGTGTTTCTCAGGGTGGTCTTCCTTCTATCCGAGCCTTACTGTGGTGCACCATGGGATCCCTTGCTATGAGATGCAGTTGGGAGATGTGTGCCTGCCACCAAACCACCCAGATGCCATTAACTGTGATGACTCTGTGGTCTTTGACACTTTCAGAAGGTACACTTTTATAACTAAAAGTGCTTTGTGTAAATTTACTGTTCTGGCTTATTCTTACCGCTCTCATAGTGCCAATTTTCAGCTGCAGCCGGCAGATGTTTCCAGTGAAAGCTCTAATAACTCACAGACTTTACCTGCTCAGCACTAGTTGGCAGACAGACACAGTTAGCAACTAGCTGGTGAACATAATGAAGAATTTAGCAGCTAAAGAGCCAGACATTTCCCTCCCAGGAGTCGGTACAGACCAAAAATAGAGCGAAAAGAGTGAATATTGGGTTTCCATTCATCGGGTGGCCAGCACCACAACTCCAAATGAATGCTACTGTTGCTCTCTTGTTTGCTGGATGTGTAAATATGCAACTGTTTACAAATAAATCCATCATAATATGTCACAATATTGTGGTCACAGCTGTTTTACGGCTGCAGTGCTCCTCCTCGATAATGGACCAAATTCAAAACTTGTCCCTCTTAGTCCCTTTGACACAAAAAACATGGGAAAATAAGGTCAAAAGGTTAAAAAATACGTTACCCTTTAAGTACAGTCCTTTTAAGTTTCAGTACAGTTTTAGCGTTTGTTAATTCTCAATTAATTATAACTTAACAAATCTGTTAACCATGTATTAGTCCATCCTAGCTTGCAGACTTTTTACAGTTCACTAAAGTTAACTCCTCAACTAATCAGCCTAGGACTTGTGTCCACATAGTTTGTTTTTTTTCTGGCAGAAAAAAGCTGGCAGGGCACTGGGTTAAAGCACTTGTGTGGCGAGAGAAAAACACATGGATTTTCGCTATTAACAAGCATTTTTTTTGCTTTTTATTATTATTTGTATCTATTTTCCTCATACTTCGTATGGATGAGCTTAATAACCGCACCGCACAATCTGACCGTAGAACAAGAAGGATATGGTGATATCATCGCCTTGTCCAAGAGCTATTGTTAGATGGAGCCCGGTTACAGGACTATTTGGAGCTAGCCAGGGGACATTTGATCTACTCCTCCAGAAGTTTGGCAGTATAATCTCCAGAGCACAGACAACGTTCAGGGAGACAATCAGCCTTGCAGAGCATCTAAGCATCTGTCTGTTAGTTAGTATATGATTGGTTATATATGAACCAATCAGTTAGTTAATATATGAAAGGAACAGTGATAACACTTTCTGAAAAGGTGATGCAGCACCTTTTCTTCTAGGCGGCTTCATGCTGCTGCATACGCTGTCTGCGCATTGTGAACAATTTAAAACAATGGTTTGCAGAACAAAATCATACTGCACTCAACAAGTTTATATTTCCTTTATTTATATAGCACTTCAAATAAAACAAAAAACCCCAAAATAATTATTACGTTTTTTTATAAATATGTCACTGCAATTATTCATTATATAGCCTATCTACAATGGGTACCATTACATTGTAGATTTTCGACATTTTTACAGCATTTGACGTTTGTAGGTACACACCAGAAAAATAAATAAATTGCTATTTAAATGTAATGGATTAGGAAAACATAATTAACGGTCTCTCTCTTCCTTCCTTTCTCCTGCAGTTATGACTTCACCCCACTAGATTCCTCAGCAGTGTATGTTCTGAGCAGCATGGCTCGTCAGCGCAGGACCTCCCTCTCAAGCGGGGGTGCCGTCAGTCCAGACTGTGATAAACTTGAGCGCTCCAGCTCCCCGCAATCCTCCACTAGCAAATCAAACAGGAACCACACCTCAGGGACAGCCAGTAGTGCCACACCTACAAAATGCAAACGGCCAATGAATGCCTTCATGCTCTTTGCCAAGAAGTACAGAGTGGAGTACACACAGATGTATCCTGGGAAGGACAACAGGTATGCAAAAGTCAATGAGAGGCAGTGCTCTTAATTAAACTATATTTAGTCGCCTTTTTTGTAGAGCAGAATTATCCAATTTAGGTTAATGAATTTCACTGTGTCACATCTTAAGGTACAACACATTAGCCTTCTGTTCAATGAAACTGACCCCTCAAAGAGGGTGTGATCTCAGAGATCCAGTGTGGGCAACGATTACAAACAGTAAACAGACTATGAGAGTGATGTTACAGTTTGTAGGCCAGTTGTACTGCACAAACTAAACACACTAGAATAATGACTTCTTCATTTCCAAACACATTACATCAGTGTTTCTTTGGACCGGCAAGTTCACTGGAGCTGGCTGGAGATCACAACAAAACAGGAAACGCAAGCTTGACTGTCTATCATATTGGCCCTGGCTTAAGTGAATGAGAGGGGGAGCAAGATTCAGTGTGATTACATGTGAAGCTTTGTAGTTTAAAATAATCGAGTAATTCTTGAAGAGTAAAATATTAAGAGAAGAAATAATTATGTGCTCAGGGATGGTCAGTTCAAGCTTTCAGTAACTGTACTGCTTATTCTATTAGCATATTCAATAGTGTTACAGACTAGTCAGGTATAGGGGGTTAAGTGTTACTTATCCATTTCTAGTCTTAACCTGGAGTATGTAGAAAAGGAAGAAACAAAGAACAGAAGTAGGTGGATTGGTTTCCAAAACTCTGGAGATAGCTGGGAGGTGGGCTAGCTTACCAAGTCAGCAGGCTAGCGGTATACTACAGTTCAGTTTTGGTTGTTGGTTGATGGATCCATGGAATAAAAGCAGAGCTGGGTTTCCACAAACAGTTCATGAGCTGGTAAGGTGAAAAGCTGTGGTGTGTCTTGAGTAGGTAGCACTTCCAAAGACTGATGTTTTTAGGCTGCTTTGACTGGCAGCCCTTATTCACTGCCACGCTCCCTCACACAAATGAACCTAGTCACACCCTAATAACTACAGTGAATGCCCACACACCTCACAGTGACACCAAGCTTATCCACACCTTATTATTATCTCTCAATAAAAATCAGTCAAAAAATGTTTAGGAAAAGGAAAAGAAAAAAGAGGGACTGTACCCTCCCATCACTTAATTTTGAAATTCCAAAAATGCAAGCTGTGTTCCTTCTTCGTAGAAAAAAAGTCAAGAGAAAATCAATATTAGACAGCTCGTATGAAGACAATAAGCTGAAAAAGGCGAGTCCTTGATCTTCTGTCTCTAACCTTCTATTCCAGAGCCATCAGTGTCATCCTGGGTGACAAATGGAAGAAGATGAAGAGCGAGGAGAGGAGGATGTACACCATGGAGGCCAAAGCTCTGGCTGAGGAGCAGAAAAGACTCAATCCAGACTGCTGGAAACGTAAAAGAACCAACTCCGTAAGGACCAAAGTCACTAAACTATAACATCGAGTAGCCTTTCTGTTTATACATATACATAATCTGCCCAGTCTTTGGTTTCCATCATGTGTCCATCCTACTGAACACCAATAACTCATACTGTCTATGAACAGGGTTCCCAGCAGACCTAGATAATCCCCCGGAATCCCCAGCTGCTGGTGTTTTGGCACGGAGAAGTCTGGACAGAGTCTGATGGACCGCTTGATGCCTCTTTGCTCTCCTGTATTCTTGAGACTCAACTGTGATGCTGAATTCACTTGCTTTTTGTAACCATGACACATTATTAGATGAAAACCAGAATTATGAAATATAAACAAAATATGTAATCTAGTAACTAACAGAGCATATATTTTCTTATATCTTTAATGTCAAAGATGTCTTATTCCCCTGAAATAAGAATGACACCTCTCATTTATTTCAGGTTATTTCATATTCAAGGTTGAAAAATGAAAGCCTGTGGTGCTATGCTTCAGTGTAGAAGGAGCAGTAAACAACAAGTGTATATTTATAAATGTAAAAAGGGGATTTTTAGGTAACTTTTTCACAACTGTCCATATTGATTATATTTGTAAGATTCAATATATTGCACAGATTGGTAACCCTTTCATACATTTTGTAATACAGTATATTCTGCAGCTGAACTGTGGCCAACAGTTTTGTACTACCCTGCCAAATCTTCAGATTGTTCTTGCCCAACCACTCGGCCATATGATGAGAAGGCTTTCAGCATGTGGTGGTGGGTTTACACTCAGTCACAAAGCACTTCAGGCCTTCGCTCAAAGTGCTTGTTGCTTTTGCACTTTATATAAATATGTAATCTGACCCTATACAGCCACTGTATACTAGTGGAAACCCTTTGTATAATACAGCTAGTATCTTCTTAGTTAGCCGTTTGACACAATCATGGCTCAGTAGCCATGTTCTGCTTTCAGGTTGCCACTGAGTTTTAAGTGCTTTGTTCATAATGTACAGGTTTCACAGCCCCAACAACCTCTTGCACAAAATATCCTTGTATCATATTATAAATACTTTTTTAAAACTTGTATCTTACCCAAGCGTTTGGTTCTTTTTTTTATCAACTGTAAACTGTAATCTCAATGTCTGGGGATGCTTGGCTTTGTGTTTGAACACATTTTAAAATGTTTTTGCTTGTCTTTTGCTTTCCATAATTATCAGCTTCCTCCTGTGAACAAGTGTGTGTCTTTAAAAAACACGCTGAACCAACCAATCTTATCTCAAGCTTTAAGAGCTCTCGAAATCCACTGATCTAAACGTCCAACCAGTAAAGCCTGATGTTTCCAGGTAACAACACAGTCAGAGTGTGTCTCATTTTTCTATTTCTCTGCTGGTCTGCCACATCAAAACCATCATGCACAGAGGCTAACAAAAGCCTCCCAAGGAGCAATTGTACTGAAGCAGGATTATTCAGTCTTGAAATGAATGAGCACAATGTTAAAGGATTTAATTGAATCTTACACTAACTGAAAACCCGGCCTCTTCCCCTGGAGATGAAAAAGGATCTGAAAGGAAATGAAAATGAAAAGAGTACATTATCATAAGCTTTTAACAAGACAGGTTTCCAAGGAAGACATCCAGTGATGTAGTTATATATATAAGAGTTGCTTACTTGATCTTGCTGCTTGAGGCTTGCAATGGCATGAATAAATTATAATGACAAAGAATTTGTAATAATGTACCATAAAATTTAATATGAAATAATAATAATACAATCTTTTTACTAATTTTCAGACAATTTTTCATTATTAGAGCCAGAGGGCGCCAGCACTCCATTTTTGTTCAGTGGAAGACATTACACTTCTTACCATGAGCTAAACATCTCCCATCTCAATCCACTCTTTGTAAAAGATAGCGTGATAAGGTCGACAACGACACATAGATAGCATTAATAATAGTGTGTCTGTGGTTTAGTAAACAACAACATGTTGTAGTTACATAATACATAGCAGAATGTGTTTCACATTTTATTATAAATTAAACAACAGAATCTCCCTCAAATGATTTATGGAAGTTTGGGAAGTTGTTATTTTCCAGTTTATTAATATCTTGAGTGCCCTGCTTGTCTGCAAGTAGAATGGTTAGTCTGAAAAGAAGAGATTCATAGCACGGCATGCCTCATGAAATAACAATGATCAACACCCTGCAAGCCTCTGAAGCATAGGAATCTAATTATAGCATATCCGTAACAGGCCACTCCAATATGATCCGAGTTGAATACTTTATGGAGTATTTGAGGAAATGGAAAGTTGTGTCAGATGTGCTTCTCCAACACTATTCTTAGTTTAAATGGAGAACTAAAGAATATAGTAGTTATTGTGGTCAGAAATTAAAAGCATTTTTCAAACCTTGTCGCAGTTTTGTAAATTAAAACAGTGTGTCACTGTCATGAAGCCGATTACACAATATGGAAGCAGTGTCCGTTTATAAACTTTACTGTGTGGACACAGTGAAGGAACATGACATGCTGCTGTAAAAATTTAGGATTTATTAATGATTAAGGTAAATAATGATTTAATTGAGGACCAAGATGCTACCACAGCGAACATCACCAGAGAACATATAAGATAAGCATTAAGCAATGATTAATTTACGCTGTGGCAAGTTAGATTTTAAAAAGTCAATTTTCTTTAAGAAATTGTATATTGAGGATTTCAGCACAACAAAAATAATCGTATTCATTTAAGGTCACTGGGTAGCAATCTGCAGAGAAAGGTGTAATTTGGCACAAATGGCATGCATTTATGCATAAGGTCTTCTGACGGGCACAATTAAAGAGGAAATGAATACTAAAATGAACAATTACAATGGAGAGAAACTGAGACTGATCATCACTGCTGGCTTCCTCTTAAATCAGAAGCTGCACCTTAATCAAGGCTTCCTAATTAGGGGCAATTAGCTTTAGTAATTCACTGAGAGATAGCAGACTCTGTGTTTTTGTTAGAGCCAACTGTTTGTGTCTGTGTCTGGCAGTCTTCTATAAATGGCATTTTGTTATGGATACATTACTCATTTTCTTCTTACACTGGCTACTATAATTGTTACACAATTGTATAATTGTATGTAATTTTACAATCTGTTCAAACAAAAAAAAGGAGCTGGAGTGTTGTGAGTGTGGATTCGTAGAGTACCTTGTTTTATATGAGTACTTTATCCATCACTTGAACAAATGTAGCATGAAGTACTTTGAGAGTCTCTTTGCATGTTTATACTCACCTGTCTCTTGTTTTAAATCACTGTGTAAGATACTGTGTCAATTTAGGAGAAATTAGCTGATATTAACAAGAGGGCTCTGCAGGTAAAAAACACAAGTGGATTTCTTCTCTCTTGCTCAACCATCACTTACAGTTCACTGGTGCTGTGGCATCTGAAGAGAGCTGAAGATCTCTGCAGGTTCACTGGATTGTCATTAGTAACAGAGGGGAAGTAGGTGGCAAAGAAGTGAATGACATAAGAGTTATTTTTAGACAATCCCACACTACTTATTATTATTATTATTATTATTATTATTATTAGTGATATTATTATCATCATTATGGCCGTTATCGTCATCATCATCATCATCATCCTTATTATTAGTCATGTTTCTAATAGTACAGTTATTACTGTTGCTATCGTTATTGCTGTGCATCTTTGTCTCCATCTCTATCTCTCTAACCCCCATCGTGGTCAGCTTCTGTGATTTGCATATTGCGATTTTGATAATATTTCCATGAATTGTGCAGTCCAGGTCAGACTCAAACCCATTACCGCTGCAGCAAAGACCCAGTTCTGGCACATGGTGCCAGCCCCACCAGGGCGCCCCAGGGTCTTTTAAATTTGATTTGTAGAAAAAAAAACTTGCAGTGCTCTGTGGTGGACAAACTATGTAATGGAGACACTGTTTTAAATTACCTTAAACACATCTTTGGCATTTTGTTAGTGGAATTTCTTGTTTACTCTAGTACATAGGGATATACTTTTGCAATCGTTTCTGTATAATTTTTAACATTTAATTAGAATCAGCGATAAAACTAATTGAGATCAAGTGAAACACATACATTCAGTTTAACAGAGCACATATTGAAACACACTGCATTTTCCGCTTTTGTCTCTTTTCATCTCCAACTATATCTTATGACCTGTCACACCACCGTTCTTCTTTTGTCCTTTTATACTGCCCACATCTCTGCCTGCCTATTGCTCTCTCCCTTGTGTTTCGGAGCCCTAATTGGATGGTGTGTGAACACTGTGAAAGGGGGAAAATCATTCCATTTTCTTGGTCCGCAGATTTCAGGCAACAGAGAACTGAATTGAATAAACCCCTGCTGATAGAATTTGCACTTTGGTCTGACAGCTGAACAACAGAACAGCCAAGAGGACAGAAATCATGGTCGAGTCTAACAAAGCTCTAGAGAAGCCTGGGACACAGCCCCTGCATGGCATACTAATCCCCACTAATGCTTATACTGTAGCTCTTGCCCTGGATTACATAGCTGTTAACGTAGACACACACAAGCCCAGCTAAGTCCGGGTCGTGTCACTTTCCAGGTGACTGCTTTTGTCGTCCGACAGTTGTGTCACAACTGTGTGACATAACTTTTTAATACCAAATAAAGTAGTGCTGTAAGGATTAGTCAATTAATGAATAATAGCAGGAAATGAACCTGCAACAATTATGATAATCAATATATTGTTTTAGTTATTTATCAATGACAAGACAATCCTAACATGCTGATGTTAAAGGTGACCTATTATGCTTTTACTTAGGCCATAGTGTCAAATAATGTGGTAAATGTATGGAAAAGTACAAAAAACTCTGAGCATAAAAGCTCAGAATACAGACTACTCTGAATGCAACTTTCCCAAAGTTTTTTTTCTTTTAACTTTACGACAAAGCCCATATCTGCTATTTCTTTACATGGTTATCTGCTCCAGGCTTGGACTGAAAAAGTGACGTTAACATCCCTAGAGTCATGCCATGAGCGTAGCTCTAGGGATGTTAATTAATTTTTTGACTAAATTTGCTGGTTCCAGCTTCTCAGCAGTGATTATTTGCTGCTTCCCTCTATTTCAATACTTAATAATAGTAATAATAATAACTATTGAACATCTTTAGGTTTTGGACTGCTGGTCAGACAAAAACAATCTAAAGGAACCACCTTGGGCTCTGGGAAACTGCGAGGGATGCACCGTCCTTATTAAGCAGATCGAATATCAGCCAGAAGTCATCGATCCAGATTAAAAACAGCTTTTTCGTGTATCTCATTTTAGAATTCTTTGATTGGGTCAAGTTGAACGTGATGGCCTCAGGGCCTAAAAGTCTAAAAAGACTGATATTGTGTAAAAGGCCCCATTTATAATTAAGTGATGTGAAATTACAGCATTGTGTTGCTGTACAAAGGATTGTGATATCAATCTAGTTCCACACTTTGACGTTTACAGAGTTTAATTGTAGGACTGCTTTCTCATAGGTACATAGTATCAGCAGAGTTTGGATACTGGGATCAGTATAGGGAAAGAAAAATTTGTGTATAGCCTAAACGATTAAAGATAGGGTCACTCTGGAGTTGATAGTGAAGTCTGATTCTCAAATACCGATTGCTTTGGGTTAGTGGCTCGAGGATAGTTGATTGTTGAGTCTGGTCTGGTCATCAAATACAAACACAAAAGTTGCAAAAGTGTTGGTATTTGATGACCTGGGAATGAGACTCTTCAATCAACTATCTTTCTCCATAAACACTGACCCCACCTTTAACTGAAAAAATAATCACATTAGCCAATGAAGAAAATTACTATTTGTCGCAACCCTAAAATTATGGAAATGAAAGAGAGGAAGTTAGAAATCCAAGGTTATCCCTTCTGTAAAAATGGTCATAAAATAAGATTCAATTAGCTTTTATTATAGCCTGTACATTAATCGATAATATATTTTCCCAGAAATTATGCTCAGGGTTCAGACAGAGGCTCAAGCCAGAACATGACGGAAACAGTAAACATAATCAGCCTCAGATCCTCATCTCCTGTGTTTACTATATCGAAAGATACAACTCAAGCTTTGATAACATAATTAACGTCTCCCAGAGATCAATAACCCTTGAGCGCACCACTAATGAGACATCGAGACATGACGGAGAGAGAGACAGACAGACGGAGACAGACACCTGACTCTACTCACATTATGCTCCAGTGATATACTGAGAGTGAATGGGAGTTTAATAAATTTATATTTTCCTATAGGGCATCATAAAATGCTGGTTATCGCAACAGGAAATTATTCATTGATTGCTAACATATTTTAGGGAGAATTAAAAGATAATTAGTTTGTTGTCATTAAACTTACCATTGCCAGCTTATCAAATTATTACCTTCTTATTAGCTCAGGTGCATTTCTAAGTAGTCTAAGCTGTTTGCCTAAAGTGAGCCGCAGTGATATTAGGAGTCCAATAAAAACATTTAAAATTACGCAACTGACTAATTCATCAAAACAGAGAAGCCACTGGTTCTAACACACATGACATCCACTGCAGCAGAACAGCTGGTGGTGGTATGACATGCTGTTATGATCATTACATGGTATGGGTGTACTTGTATTTGACAGTTACAAATAACTACAGAGATGATAATGGGTCACGGACTAGTTAACAAGCTACTGACTGACTGTTGTACAGATCTCCAAAGAGAGGCACTGACAGAGTATGTAATTAGGCTGTGACTGTGCAGTGGGAAATAATTCTAAAACACAAGACCAAGAACACTCAAAGAAGGATAATAATACTGTTACTTTGACAAAACCAGGCATAAATGGTAACAGGTTCCTTAAACTTCTCCCAAAACCTATAACCATGGTTTCTGTACCAAATTTACCAAATAGGTAATATAGGAGATATTTTAGAATGAACCAAAGCGGGCTGACTGATGTGGCCATGCCGCTAGCTGGGCTAAAAATCCAGTATAGTCATAAAGCAGTTCTTTTCATTGATTTGCAAAATTTCCCACAATGACATAATAAATCCAAATATATTAAAATGGATAAATGCCAAGTTATTAAACAATAAGGCAACAATCTTAGATGATTGACAAGTTCTTATGTCCTCACAGTATACAGTATATTATTATCGCCCAGCCCTAGTTCAAAGAGCTGTATGGACTTTCTTCACATCATCTTGCCACACACATAATTCCAAAGTACAAGGGGAATTATGTAACCTGGCAGTCAGCATGTGCTTCACAGCATAAATATGCCACTATGAGTGAGAATTAGCCTGTGCCAAGGACACAGAAGAAGGTAAGCAAGCACTGCTTTGGATCTGGGCATCTTATCTTTTATTGAATCTTTTGGAGACATCAATGGAAACCTAATAGGCTGCTGCTCTAAACCTGCCTGTGGTATGGACAAATCCCTGAAATCTGGTCTGCCCATCGTGTGTGTATATTACATCCAACATTGGTCTTCCAAAACACCGGCTACAGTCTGTTCTCAATTTGGTATTTTATCCATTTGCAATTTCAGACGGTATAACAAAAAGGTAGTGGGGTCTGGCAGGAGGCTCGCTGTAATTTTGGGAACTAATTCTCTGAGACTTTGGTAGAGAAGTGTGTACCTTTTGTTACTGTTTGTTTAATTGAGGATTACATATTAAGATATATCTTTAGCAGGAATGTGAATGATTATATATATATATAGATGTGTTCATATTGTGCTCTTTGAAACTATGCATGGGTAACCTAGCTACTTTCCCTTCTGGGGGATCTAATCTAATAATAGTACTGTTGTTTAACTCAATGCTGTTTTTGTTTAGACATTTCTAAGAAGGTTGCAACTTATTTTCACTAACAATTTACCTGCAGATAATTTTCTCAATTAATTGATTCATAGCTTTGTCTAGGGAATATCAGAAAATACTGGAAATGCCCATCAAATTTTCCACAAGCTCAATGTCTTAAAGTTCCTTGTTTTCTCAAAACCCAGGCACTCAGTTTACTATCCAATAAGAAACAAAGAAAGGCAGAAAATCCACTGGAGCCAGGGAATGTTTTGTTGGAATTTTCTTTGCTATTGTCATACAGCCATTTTCATACTGTAAATATACAGTATTATCAACAGCGTAATTCAATCGACCAACTGTTTTAACTCTCCTCAAAACTGCCTTTTTAAAGGTTAGTGAGGTTAGTTAGTCAATAAAGCATCCATGATGGCCAAGTTGATCATCTCCGAGACATTCATGGCCTCACAACCTTGTAACATTTAGATTGGCTTTCTAACGGTCCTGTAGATTTATCACACAGTAGGCTGATGTCTTGTTTAGCCACCATTTCTACTTTCATTATATTTTTCTTCTGACATCTGAGCTGACTGTGTTTGTTCCCTTTGCACTATATGACCGTAACATCAAATCCTTAAAGCATCATCTTGACGAATGAATATAGCACAAACCTTTATAGATATACAGTGATTGAGCCTGACAGACAATCATCACAATGGGCCCCTAAGAAGGGAGAAGCATGACTGATTTACAGTAGCATGTTAATGTTGGCATGTCTGGTCTACATCCCCTCTGTTCTCCATCTTCAGTGCAATAACAGACAAAGAAGAGCTTTCGCAGACCTCAGATATCATCACTCAAACGTCATCTCCCTCTTAAACTAGCGCTCACCTTTTGATGATATCGCACTTTTACTTTCAAACATTAATATTTGCTATCCTGGTTATTAAATATTTCACCACAGGCAGCCATTTCATTTCATTACTCCATTTGTCAGGCAATGGTGGCAGTGGACTATCAACATTTTAATGTGACAAATTACACTTGTTAAATACAGAGGATGGACACATTAAAGGCAACACCTGTATAATGCACTGAAGTAAACACTTCTTTTTCTTATGTTTTGATTTCTTTTATTGTGCAGGTTAATTTCTGAGGCAGTCATTTCTGGTATTGTTGTACTTGATTGTACTTATTGTAAGGGGAACAGGAGCTACAGGAGATTACAATATTAAAAGTGAGCCATATTGTCAATCAAGCTACAAATGTGCTTTTTATTTGCAGGCTTGAAGCAAAAAAAAAGACCAGTCATTTTATTTGCAGCCATGTCCTGTGGACTGCAGTAGACTGAAGTGGACAGCACTTGTCACACTGACATTCTGTAGATGGATGACAGCTGAGGCACTGTGCTGCAGCTGCTGTTACCTGCAGGCCACAGCCCAATGGGCAGATTCTGTGACCTGATCTGACCATGATGGATGGCACTGTCAGCCTGTCAGGACCACCCCAAACTCATGAACACACACACGCACCAGGTATGTAAGGGGAGAGGATTCTACGTCAACTGCATTCCTACTACATGTCATACTAGATTCAATTCAATTCAATTCAATTTTATTTGTATAGTGCCAATTCATAACAGAAGTTATCTCAGGACACTTTTCAAATAGAGCAGGTCTAGACCGAACTCTTTATAACATTATAGATGCTACACAATTTTTTAAAAAAGACTAAAGAAAGGGAATTTTTTACATTTTTTATAAAACAGACGGACAAAGGACCATAAAGAGAGACACTAGAAGTAGGTGACAGTTTTTGAGAAAATAAAGATGAGAAGAAAGAGACACAGAGGGCTGTCATGGCAACGTTCTAAAAATGGCAAAGCAACAGTTAATTACCACCTCCACCCACAGGTATGATGCATACATAGTGGCGGAGGTGACAGGACACCTGCTAGAAAACCTCAGCTAGTTATCACCTGCAGGTATTTCTGGAGCGCCGTGTGCCGGGAGACTGGCCCAGTTTCTTTTTTTTTTTTACAGATTCAGTACATAAGGAAAATGTGAAAGTGTGAGGGAAATACCAAGAGATCTGCTGCTCTAACTGTCAAAGATACGGCTTGACATGTGGTCTCTGCAGGATTTGCCAGAGACCATTTAGAGGTTGCTGGCTGTATTATCATCACTCTCTGGGTGGTTAGGGTCTACAGGATGCTTCAGTATTCCCCTAAAGACCTTTACGACCTAATAAAGTGGTAAAGATGACAGTCCGGTTAATTTAATAACATCAGCAAATTGTAACACTATTTACCACTATTTACCACTATATGTATGTCATTATCACGATGCTGCCATCTTGTTACTATATTCAATCCAGGTGTACTGTCATCGACTTAAATTAGCCTATTTATTACTTTTGTCAATACCGTGTCTTTAGAGTCAATCCGCTATTCAGACAAACTTCTACTTCATAAAAGGTGGTTGAGAGCTCTCTTTACAACAGCCAGTTTAAAAGGGGAACTGACCGAACTCCTTGAAGTGACCTAAAGCTAGAAAAATGCAGACAAAGCAACTGCCAGCTGCACCAAAAAAAAAAAAAAAAAGGATCAGGTTTTTATTATCCAGAATGGGCTATAGGCTCAAAGAGGAAGATGTCCACATCTCTGATAAAATCACTGCCAGACCCTACACAAAGCAATCAGCCTGAATGGCTATGCAATTAGAAGTACAACTACATAACTTTTTTGTTTTGTAGGGCAGCAAAATGTAAGCAGTTCTGCCATCATAACCATAAAGTCATTACCTTGTTCACCTTTGTTATTCCTGATACCTCTCTGTGCAGCCATATATTGATGCTTCAAATTGTCCTGAATGTGCCTGGGAAAACCGAATCAGACATTCACAGGGTCACAGACACACAACGGAACAGTCAAATAAATTTTTGAGAAGAGGAGGTGTAAAAAGACAGGTCTCACACCCTCGTTGTTTTCATGGAAGTGGACTCACTAAATTTAAATTTCTGAGATCAGAGATGGAGTGTGATGAATTGAAAACATATAGGCTACTTCTAAAGAAAACAGAAAAATGTATTTAATTCTCAGGACCATTCAAAGTAAGGCTGGACTACACAGCTCATTGTACCAGGACAGTGCAAGACAATTGTTACTGTGAATTATCTTTATGATATAATGTTACCCTAAAATAAATGTCATGGTGTTGGGCACCCGGTTAGCTCAGTGGGTAGAGCTGGCGACCTATGTACTGAGGCCGAGTCCTGGCTGCAGCGGCCCAGGGTTCGAATCCGACCTGCAGTCCTTTGCTGCGTGTCATCCCCTCTCCCCTTTCCTGTCTATCTCCAGCTGTTGCTGTCATAAAGGCAATATAAGCCCCCAAAAATACTTGACAAAATAAAATGTCATGGTGTTGGTGCATGAGAAAATTAATCCATCAGTGTGACTTAGAACACCTACTTATTCTTTTTTGCTCCCAGAGTATGACCAGTGGTTGCAAGCTGTATTTTAGATAAAGAGGGGTTCCCACACTTCCATTAACATGCACCCGAATAAGGTGCTACTTCGATCAAGGTTAGGAAACTCCAGAGAGGAGAGAGGACAGGAGCACACTGCAGGGCACACTTTCTGCTACTCAGATGAAAAAAACAATTGTCTAAACATTTGCATCATTAAAAGTTGTAAATGAATCAATGTCCTTACTCTTCTCTGGTGCATTAGACATATTATGTAAATAAGGGACAGTGTGATGCCACAATCTGTTAGATCTGTTAGAAGATTTCTGTGCATGAAAAAGGAGATTACATAAATACTACTGCTACAACTAATGTGGTAGCTGATTTTATTATATTTTGTATGTATATTTTTTGTTTTTACAAGGAGCATAAAGGAAACTACAAACTAAATGTCATTATAAAACCTTGCCCTGTGAAATGACAAATAACCCACTGTCCTTGTAGACATTGCTTTGTTTAAAAAAAAAACTGTTACTATTATTATTTTTATTATTTATTAACTATTTTTCATTAGGTATGTTGACAAAGTGAACATTACCTGCAGTTTCAGTTGGTTACGCAGCTAAGACAACAATACAGATACAATTTTAGCCAACAACTGGTTGCTTCAGGTGCCTAAAATATATTATTAGCTCACAGTTATAAATAGCTAATGATGCCCAGTGTTTTGTTTACATTAACTATTGTCTTACAAGTAGGGATGCATCAAGATATCAGCTGAACATTGGTATCGGCTGATATTCGCCTTGTTGACTGACATCGGCCCATCAGCAAATAAGAAGGCTTTCACTGATGTCAGTGGCTGATGTTTATCTGCTGTGTCCTATCAGTTTTGCAGTGGATAAATGTTGTGTTGGTTATTTCCAACTCAGATATTGGAGAAATAATCCCCTCCGCTTTCCAGCTCTGGCACAAATTGCACACAAATACCGATGTGCTCCACGCACCAACACAGACAGAGAGCGGCTGTTCAGCTCTGTGTCGGTGTTGGCCCACTATTTCCCAATTGGTGCATCCCTACTTACAAGCATGCACTTTGCAACCAGGTGGTCATGATGAGGATGATGATGATGATGTTGAATGTGATGATGATAGCAGTGCTAATTATTATAACCTCAGTCAATAATAATTAAATAAAAGTAATAATTTGGTTTAGACATTAAAGTATATCTTGTATTTCTCATTTTGTTTTTGAAGAGTCATTAGTGTCTATTCATCATTTGTACACAGATAAGAATAAATACACTGCTCCTTTTTGATTTCCAGGGCACAAAGAAAAACAGGGTGAACAATGAAATACAAAGCTACTATTACTTATAGCTGTCCACAGAGAAAACAATACAGAGTTTTACCCACTTAACAAAGAGGTCAAGTCTGACAACTTCTCCCCTTCCAGCATTTCTCCTAAAGGCTGTCCAGTCCAGAGCTGTGCAGAAGGAGGATGAAAGATGAAACACCAGCATAGCCTGCACTTGGGGAAAGAAGATCTTCTAAGCTAAGAAACAGAGCTTAGGCCACAGACGACAGTTACTCTCCGGGGATGAGAAAGACGGGAAAAGTTGGAGGGATCAGTGACAGACGAGGAGACTGTATTGGCGCCCTTGCTTGTTATCTGATTCTTACCACTGCTATTATCACTATCAAACAAACAGGGCCCCTGTTATTTCTAGAGTACCTGGGTTGGTCTGAAGAAAATGGATTTCAAGTGGTCAGTCACTTTTTTTTTGGTGGGGATGATGATATGACTTTATTTTTTATTTTTTTTTAAAGGCACACACAATACTCTGACCTCTTCTCACCTCTTACAGGCACATAAATCCCTCCAGCCTTCATCTTTGAGCACATGGCTTTCTGGCCAGCTTAAGCAGCGATAAGAACCTTAACACAAGCTAATAACTAGTTCCCTCCCAACAGATGGAGCGACATGTCTGGACTTTCACACTTACAATAGGTGATGATATAACCATCAGCCATAAGTGGTGGCACTTCAGAGGCTCTCTAGTTTAAGATGGTTTTGTATGGTCAGAGTCAAAAACAAACAGCTCACATCAGAGTTGCTGAGGAAGTCTCCCCAGATGTCTGTACTTCAGAAGTTGATCTTTATAGACAACTGATGAAGTAGTTTGTTTGATATTTAAAAACTAGAGGTAAAAGGAAGGCAAAAAATATATTTCCAGCTCTGCAAGTCCTACGTTTATATCCACACTCTTTGAATCTCTTGAGCAAAGAACTCACAAATTCGTCCCACCCTGTTTTCATGAGCTTTAATGTCTAGCTGCAAGTTTCTCATCAGAAACTAAAGATCCTTTCAGACTGTGACACCCACATCCAAAACCCATGTAAAAAACAGGCCTCCTAGGGAAAATCCTGAATACGGTTCATTTTCTTCTATGTTAACATTTGTCAACAACTAACTCTTAGGAAATTGCCGTTTTACTGGAAATACTACTCAACAGACTTCAGCTACCTTACAATTACCTTACAGGTAAAGGACATCAATTCACACATTCGCTAAACCCCTCCACCAAACAGCACTTGTCCAATTACTGCTTGGCAACCATAACAAGACACAGCAGGCCTGTCAAGCTTTGGATTTCTCAACATGCTGAAGTGGTGTGAATGGGGCTGCTCTAAGAGAGATACATTTAAAGGATTTAGAGGTTGTTTTTTTTTAGCCTTCCCAAAAGTAAAAAGACAAGCAAAAGTGTAAGGAATGGATACAACTTTAAAAATACAGTCACCCTAAGTTAAACCAGCAAATACAAACTCCCACACTGGAATATTATATTATATTATAATAACATTCACGCATGCACACATGGATGCCATGAATACAGCATTTTTGTTGCTGTTGAAAATAATGTTGGCAGATGTATCATCTGCCAACATTATTTTAACCTGCATATGCGCGATGATAAAATTTAAAGCTTGATATGCATGTGATCATAACAAAGAGGGATTATAGTCTGCTAAATGTGTTTTGGTGATCAATGCCCTAGTTGACAGTGTTATGAAATTGTTCTGTTTCATACCTAACAGGACAAAAATCAGTTGATAAATATCAAAATAAAGTGATACAAGCTGGCGTTGTCACAATAATTTGAATTAATGAGGACGCTTCTGTGTATCCCACCAAGTGACAGTGTGATGAAGCCACCAAGGAGCCCTTGCAGTGCCACTAACACACTGTTAATTCTGGGGGCTGTGGTGTGCCAAATTGCCTTGCTATGGAGCTCCCCAGTCACCCAGGTGTAAAGTGACACATGCTTATGATTAACACAAAGAAAACTCTCAGCTCCATTTAGAATAACTGACAAGGCTGCATTTGGACAAATACAGAATAAGTTGAAACAGGTAAGCCTTCCCAAGTGATCTGGGCAGAGATAAAGATAATGGGAAAAGAAAATGGAACACAATGTGCTGGAGAGATTATCATCCAAAACAACTGGGATGTGAAGGAAAGTTTGATGCTTTATTTTATCAGACATGCAGTGGTACACACTCTTCAGCTCGTTGTGAGCTTTTTGTTATCTTCACCATATGATCCTCACACAGTCTCTGTGCACATGGCCTGAAAAACCTTACAATTATAGACCAAACTGATCACAGACCTCCTTTGTACACAACGAAATTCTTATTATTTCTTCAATAATTATTCCACCATTGATATGTGTGAGTCTAACCGATTATGACATGTACAGAGTTCAGTATTTATTCACTGCAAATTTAAACAGTATTGAAAATCAGAGCCAAGGACAAATTTTGTGATTTGGGTTTGAGTTAGAATATTTTGCTGAAGACAAGGTTTTAGACTGCAGGATTTGATTTAGCCTTTTTTGTTTGAGATTACTGTTAGATTACAAAATTAGAAACCAAAAACTGGAAAATGTATATAATATTAATTAAAATTAATTAATACTTGGAATAAAATAATCATTCCCATATCACTAATTAACAAGGTAATAGGGTGGTATGGATTCACTTTTTATTAGAGGCAAATTGTCAAATATTAAAATGTTTCATATCTAGTTGAACATCCACTGGAGTACAGCCAAGCCAATGGAAGATGTATCACTGTCCTAATACTTTCTTACTGCACTGGATATTGCAGCGAGTAGGATGTGCCATGTGCTAGTAAAGCAGCACTCCAACTCCAGCCGTGTGTATGATAACACTACAGAGTATTTACAGTTTGATACTTGGCGTCTAAGCTCTGCGACTTGGCAATAACACTGCTCAGCTGTTTAGATCTAATTATGATATAAAGAATATCATAATTATATCAACAGCATAAAGCATGTGCTAACAACACTTGTTAAAAAAATCAGCTCAGCCGACTGCACAAAGGTACAGGTTCATAATGCAGCAGCCTGAAACTAGCAGACATCTCAATCGCAGCCAGCAGACACGATGATATGACCTGCGATCAAGCCTGTGCTGCTAACAAACACTGAGGAAAGTTAAAAATAATATTTTCTTGAAGTTGAGTTGAAAGTCATTTGACCATTAGATATTATTCTTACAGGGGAAGTTGCTTTAAAGTAAAAGGGTGTACAGTATATTAAAAGACATAAGCTAATTTCTTGATATGTATTATAGATGCATAAGAAGCTGACTGCAATGACGCAATGACTGCAATGACTGCAATGACTGCCAATGGTGGTGAGGACACCACCTCCCATGATGCCACGCTACTTCACAATGTCATCAAACGTCAATAACTTTGTTATTGTTTGGATGTGAGAGACCCCCTAGCGGCACAAATGACACGTTTAAGGGTTTATTTTGGCCAAACCAGTGTCGGTGATTGTTGGAAAGACTAAAAAAGATGGTTGTGGTGACTTTGATTTAGAGCTGCATGATATGATACAAACATCATATTGCGATTATTTTGACATACATTAGAATTGTGATATGATTCATGAATAGTGTGGGAATCATTTGTAAAACAAATTAAATTTTCACCCAAAAACTCTTAAAATCTTTTTTGTGAGTCTGTACAATTGTCTTACATCTTGAGAACAAGGTTTTAGGCCAGGGAATCTCTGCAGAACTACAGTACTTCATTATAATGCTGTTTTGTGACGCATTTTACCTTTATAAAAAAATTGCAGCTCTTGTGATTTACATATTGCTTCTGCGATTTGCATACTGCACTATTATTGAGTCTGGTCAGCCGTAGTGCCTATTGTTTTAAGATGATGGTGCTCTAATGGGACATCTAGTGGCAAGTAAATTTCCTATATATAACCTTCAAGTAAAATATTAAAATAGAAATATACAGTGTTTAGACAAAACATTAACCAACATAAAAAAGTCAGGGTAAAATAATTTAATAATTTAAATATTGTATTAAACTGCTGTGTTTTTACACAGCAACCCATAAAGTAAAGCACTTTTATGGCATGCAGTAAAAATGTTCCGTTCAGCAACTGTCCAGAGGGGACTTTTTGGCAAAGCATTACAATACCAGAAACTTTTCAATAAATAACAAATAAAAAACATTAAAGTGACATGTTACAGGAACCTGTAATCCTGAACTGGAACATTTCAAAGCTCTGTGATCTGGCAGTAAATGTTAAGAGCAAATATACTGACAGCTGTTGAGGTCATAAACAGGGCTGTAGCCAGCTATGAGGTCACTTTTTTCCTAAAATTGCTATCCCTAAAATAAAATTTAAATAAAAAACAACAGACTATACAGAACTGTATAATCAGGAGTGGAAAATGACTGCTCCTATCCTTTAAGTGTCTTCAAGTGACATACTGTACGTCCAGCATAGTCCTTTCATTAGGTTCACTCTGTGGGCGAGGGGGCTGTAACATGCATACACAATACTTAAGATCAGCCAACAATGTGTTTGTTCACAATCAAAGTATACAAACTATTAACTTACTTGGACTAAATGTCCAAACTAAATATCTTCACATGTATGAGGGAGTGTATTATTTCACATGAGAATTACAGTTACACTATTTTCTTTTCTTATTTTAAAAGGCAGATCATATATTGGTATATTTTTAACAAACATTTCCTAGCCTTATGCTAGTAATGTTTTTTCAAAGAAATAAGTTTGAATCAAATTTTAATTTTCCAAGTAAAATTTTCCAGCACCTCTTTTCTTCCCTAGTATTGAACCAGTCATTTCGCATACCCAGGAGTAAAACAAACAAAAAGTACACAAACTGAGCACTAGGCTATAGTACAATTTCCATCTATGTGACATCATTTCCTAAGTTATGATAAATGTTATGCATAAAAGCATATGCATAGATTTAAACTATAGTCTGCAAATTTCCCCCCCAAAATTGGGAAAGGAACCAGGAGAAGAACTCCGGGTTCTCTCTAAATAACAATGGGATTCTTTCTCCACACAGTACACCAAACAACATGCAGTTATGTGCTAGTCTGCTCCTGCGAAGTCCAGGGGAGGGGGACCTGGATGCGATTTTTATTTATACAACAGACTTTAAACGTTAAAGGTTAATGCAGAGCCAGACCTCAGGGCCTCTTTACACCCTGTTAAATACAAGCAATACTACTTGCAAGGAAGAAATAGCTACTCTCAGATGGATGTTGTTTTAGCCCAACTATTGGATTATAACAGTGATTAGCCTATGCAGGTGGTCTAATGCTCTCTCCAATGTTGTGCCATTAATTCATTTTGCTTCCCTGTGCCTATATGGACCAGCAACTGTAGGCTTCATCATCTGCTGTGGCCCACTTTCCAGTCTCTGCCCTCACCAAGCTATATGCAGCGGGCTTTATTAATGAGAGGTGTAGAGCAATGCATCACCGAGAGCCAAGATGGAGGTGTGGGTTTGTAATGGGTCGTAGCGACACTACGCTGAGAACAGAATTAATGGCGTCAACAGCCTTAAACCTGGGGCACAGTAGGAGGAACATAATACACTGTTTTCCCTATGAGAAATAAGGCATGGAGAAGCTACCTCCATGTAGAGCTGGGTCCTACACGACTAACACACTGCATCCTGGAGAAATTAAATATCACTGGGAAGATTGGGGAGTGTAATGAATTTACATTACTATAGATGGCAGTTTTATAGCTCTGAGCCCAAAGAAATATAGATATCATTAAGCACCCCCATAGCCCTGATTCGGTGAACAGAGTTCAGACAGCGTTCACAGAGATGCAGAAATGGCTGGGGTTAATCAGATAACACAAGTCACACCTTGAAGTGTGGACACCCCCTGTAAACAGAAGAAAAAGTACATTACTGAACTCAGTATAAACAGCTCAGCAGACAACTTAAACAAAGCTTAAGGAGTATTTATATCCATACTTGCAGGTGCAGAGTAGCACAGGATCTGTGCCCATATTTGCATGTGTCAAGATGAATGGAGCACTATCAACATCATTTTATGTGCTCTGTCCTTACCCACGGTGATAATGAATCACTTGCAACATACAATCATTTTTAACTTTGACACGAGGGAAAATCATTTAGAGTCCAAGATGCTGGAGCAAAGAATAATTACCCAAGCATTGCTTTGGCAGTCAACAATTGTGGATTCTGGCAGAAGGAACATGGTGCAATTTTGAAAACAGATTACATATAATGCCCAGTCTGAGTACATATGGATTATGAAATTTGCCTTGTGAAATCAATGTACAGAATATGAATGGATAGAGGTCTACAGACTGCATTATTGTTTGTTTTTTAAATAAAACCATGTCTGTACTTTTATTATTTATCCCATAAGCACAGAATGATCCACCAAACCAAACAAACATGCCATCACAAAACTGTCTTCGTTTTCTTAGGCTAGCTTCACCTGTAACACAAGTATTTATATTACATGTTTATGTTAAAAAATAAAATCTGATTAATTAACTAACTAATATCCGTCTGGCACTAGCTATCACTAAACATGATGAGATAAAATGACTCAATTTTGGAGAGTCTCGGTGGGATAGAGATCATCAGGCTTTTGATTAATGTATGTACTTTTTAAAAGATTAATCCTCGTTACAGCTTTCACACAGGCTGAATTACAACAAATATTCCTAATACAGGCCAAAACACTCTGCAGAGAATTTTGCAGCAAGATACAGCTGGATAAATGAAGGAGCACAGGTGTACGGAGCATGTAATAGTCCTGTGTCTGAAGGTGACTGAGAGGAGGTGGTTCACAACAAACCATCACTGTAAGCCTACTAGCAAGGGAATCATGTGGAAACGTTATCTGAAGAGCAACATGCACCAAAGACAGGTGGAGGACCTGACTTCTACACCACACGTAACCCAATTACAGCTGCATCAAACACAAAAGCATCAAATTCCTGCATCAAACACAAACCCCACTTCGGCGTGCAGGTGCTGGGAAATAGCAAGGAGCAAATACAGGTCCTGCTCGCAGAGAATCTCATTCACTAATGGCTGACCTGTATGACCTTTCTACTTGCTAGTATTTTTAACTCCACTGCCATTTCACTCAAAGATGTTTTCACATTCACTACCAAAGTACTACTACAGAGAGGAGGCCTGCTTTTCCCCACAATTGTTATACACTAAACAGCTTCTTTTGAGAAATATTTTGAGCTACAATGAAAGCAAAATGTATTAACACATTTCAAAATAAATGAAATCTCATCAATTAATGTTCTTCTATAAGTGCAATGAGGGAAGACAAAGGTAATTGATATTATAATTAAAGAGCTTCATGGATAAACACCCTGCAAAATGATATTTTAAGCACGAGTCAAAGCAGGGCAACAAATTTTGGTGTGCTTAACTCCACAGTATTGTTTATATAGACGCTGTCATCCATTTCCACAGAGCACTGAAGCAGAGGGCAACAAAAATACTTACGTGCAAAAGAGGCCAATACAAAGACTGCTCAGACAGGCAGTCCAACACTTGAATAGGCAGAAACTGAAGGCTTTGCTTTTTCAGAAACAATAATACTTTTGAAGACTTCCACATTTGATCGCAAACTACATTTTACTTACATTGTGAAACTTTTATATTCTTCTTACTGCACAATAAATAATGTGACCTGATAGTCACCCCAACACCTATTTTTAAAGAATGGTCATTGTCTTTAGGTTTGCTGTATCTGAATGAGCAACAGTAAATTAAATGTTTTTATGTGCATATAATACATATTCTAGATTATCTATAAACTCTTAATTTTTTTTCCGTATGTCTAAAAATACCTAAAACATTTATTCTAATAACTATGGTGCGGCAAGGCTTCAGAAAAAATATGGTAATTTATGGTAACTTATGAAAATTACCGAGCTTAACATACGGTGTCTCAAGCAAGCTGACACATTGTTTTGGCTAACAATGTTTATAAATCCCACAATCCAGACACAATCCACAGTATTATGCAGATATAAAATATGCTTGATAAATATGGATGATAGTGTCAAAGGTAGAAGATGTAAACAGATTAATGTGGGTTGATAACTGAATGCAGACACTGATGTACATGTGGCTGAACACAAGATTCCTGCATTACTTACCAACTGTTTTAAATCACTATACAAGGAATACATGATACTTGAGGTCAGCAGTGGCCAGTGCATACTGATTTTACTTTAAGACCAATTCAATTTTAATTGTCACAAAAGTGGCTTATTTTTCTAAAGCATTTTTTTGTTTTATTGATTTCACAGCATAAAAAGAAAAACTCTATAATGATGACCAGATGATTATGTGCAGTTCATTTGTAAGGGCCAAAGTTACTTTTAAATTTTGACTTTGAGACAAATACCCAGTTTAGTATCACAATAATACCAAAAACTTAACTGTCGTAAAAACCACTCACCAGAACCGTCTCTATATACGGCTCTGCGTCTCTGCACTCACGGCCTGATCCCCTCCCCCCTGTGTACCGGTACATGTTCAATAGGATGGAAGCGTCAGACATTGAACAAGCAAAGATAGACTCCGAAGATGTCTACTGACCAGGTAACGTCTTCCATTGAGGCTGCTTCTTATGTCGCTGATGTATGTCACGTCGCGCCTTAAAGCAATTCGTGATTCTCGCGACATTAGGCAGGGCGCCATCTTCAGACTTGCATTGCTGGTTCTGCCAATGGCGTCCCTCCCCAGCGTTGCTATCGGTATGATTCGCTATACTACGAGTTCGTTTACCATCGAAATGACTTTTGAAGCTGCTATATTAAGGTACAAATCTTGCATAGTATGCCTTTAAAAAGCCCACTGTTGACCCAGGGGTTTTAGGCAACTATAGACCGATTTCTAACCTCCCCTTCCTCTCTAAGATTCTGGAGAAAGTAGTCGCCAAACAGTTGTGTGACTTTCTACATAATAATAGCTTATTTGAGGATTTTCAGTCAGGATTTAGAGTTCATCACAGCACAGAGACAGCTCTGGTTAAAGTTAATAATGACCTTTTGATTGCTTCCGACAATGGACTTGTCTCTGTACTTGTATTATTAGATCTTAGTGCTGCATTTGACACCATTGACCATGATATTCTTTTACTTGAGCATCAAATTTGCATTAAAGGAACTGCACTAAGCAGGTTTAGGTCATACTTATCAGATTGTTCTCAGTTTGTACACGTTAACGATGAATCTTCCATAAATACTACGGTTAGTCATGGAGTTCCACAAGGTTCTGTACTTGGACCAATACTATTCACTTTATATATGCTTCCCTTAGGCAACATTATTAGGAATCACTCCATTAACTTTCATTGGTATGCAGATGATACACAGTTATATCTATAGATCAAGCCCAATGAAATTAATCAATTATCTAAATTACAAAGATGTCTTAAGGACGTAAAATCCTGGATGAGCAGCAATTTTCTGTTGTTAAACTCAGAAAAAAACAAAATTCTTGTACATGGCCCCAAAAACCTCAGAGACTCACTGTCTAAAGATATAGTTACTCTAGATGGCATTACCTTGGCCTCTAGCACCACTATCAGGAATATTGGAGTTATCTTTGATCAGGACATGTCACTTAATTCCCATATAAAGCAAACCTCTGGGACTGCCTTTTTTCATTTACGCAATATTACAAATATTAGACACATCCTGTCATAGAGGGATGCAGAAAAACTAATCCATGCATTTGTTACTTCTAGGCTGGATTACTGTGATTCCTTATTATCAGGTTGCCCCAATAAGTCCATTAAGATGCTGCAATTAATTCAAAACGCTGCAGCATGAGTACTGACAGGATCTAGGAAAAGAGATCACATCTCTCCTGTACTAGCTTCTCTGCACTGGCTCCCTGTAAAATTTAGAATAGAATTTAAAATCCTCCTCCTCACCTACAAAGCTCTTCATGGTCAGGCCCCTTCATATCTTAAAGAGCTCATAGTACCCTATTACCCCTCTAGAACACTACGTTCTCTGAATGCAGGGCTACTTGGGGTTCCTATAGTCTCTAAAAGTAGAACAGGAGCCACAGCCTTCAGTTACCAAGCTCCTCTCCTGTCGAACCAGCTTCCAGTTGTGGTTCGGGAGGCAGACACCCTCTCCACATTTAAGAGTAGGCTTAAGACATTCCTCCTTGATAAAGCTTATAGTTAGGGCTGGATCAGGTGAGTCCTGAACCATCCCTTAGTTATGCTGCTATAGGCCTAGACAATCGGGGGAATTCCCATGATGCACTGAGCCCCTCTCTTCCTCTCTGTCTTTCTGCACTCATTCATGTCCCATTAATGCATGTTACTAACTTCACTTCTTCCCCGGAGTTCTTGTGCTTTCTCGTCTCGCAGGTTCTCATGGATCCTGGTGGAGCCTCCTGCCATGGTCCTGCTTGACTGCCATTGCTAATATTACTGATATTATTGTTATTATTATTATTACTGCGGTTACTGTTGTTGCTGTGGTCGCTGCTCGTTGTCCCCCATCGTTTTTATCGTCGCCGTCGTCTTCTTCATGTTCATCATCATCAGTCACTACTATTAGTGTAGTTGTTGCTACTGTTGTTGCTGTGCACCTCTGTCTGTCTGTCTGTCTGTCTCTCTGTCTGTCTGTCTCTATCTCTCTCTCTCACCCCAACTGGTCAAGGCAGACGACCACCCACCTAGAGCCGAAGGGTCTGTCCTAGGTTTCTGCCTCTTAAAAAGGCAGTTTTTCCTTGCCCCCGTCGCTATGTGCTTGCTCATGGTGGTACTGTTGGGTCTCTGTAAATAATGTTATAAGGAGTTCAGTCTAGACCTGCTCTATTTGAAAAGTGTCCTGAGATAACTTTTGTTATGAATTGGCGCTATACAAATAAAATTGAATTGAAATTGAATTGATTTCAGCTATTACGTAACTAATTAATTTAAGCTACAGAATAAGTATACATAACATAACTATATTATATTGATTCATTATCATTTGTGATTGATAGCTAATATAAAGCGCCAAAAACACCCTGTAGCACAAAATGTAAGCTAGAGACAATCAGCAGTACCTGTCTGAGACACAGCAGAAAAAGTTATTACTGCCAGGTTCAGCTCAATACGTAACCTGAGGCAGGAGCAGGAATAACTACTCAAACAAGCTGTGCGCAAACATTTCCCTAGCCCAGTGGAGGAAGAACAGGAGGGGGACAACAAGCACAGGAGAACATGGCAGGAATAAATTGGCAGCTCTCTGGATCAAAAAAGTCATGCTTAAACAACTCTTCCACTACTACAACACAAAACAATTTCTTCCTTTGTCTGGGAAATGGTCACATTCTGTGAGCTAGCACTGAGCCACTACTTCTATAACATAAGATATAAAATAAATTTTCAGTACCTATACCAGGCTCGCTTCTTGTTAGTGAATGCAAATCAAACTTGTGGTGACTCTTTCAAACCATTTAGCATAACTCAGTTAAAAAATAATCTTTAAAGGCATTAATTAGCTTCTGGTATTATAAATACATTTGGTTTATTTAGATGTATTTGCTCTGTACATACTTATTCAACACAGAGTTTGATTTTCTATTCCAATTTAATGCAAGGAGCTGTCAAATTATTTTTCCACAATGTCCATATATGCTTATCATGTATTTTAGGTTTGATTCACCAACAAGGAATGTGATGTTAATCAGAATCTCACACTCATTTTTAAAATCAGAGAAGCAGCCTCTCACCAGCAGTAGTAGGGTGTAAGAAAATACAGACAATATCATATTGCAAAATTTTGCTTTGTGATATTGTATTGATTCATAAACAAGGGCTATGATGCTGGATGCTACCAGAACTGTAAATACAAATGCAGATAATTCTGTTCTGGTTTTATGTATATGTTGGTGTGTTGTTTAAACTACAATGTTTTCTTAAAATTAGATTTTTTTTTTAATCGCAATATATGACCTTGCTTACAGTATTGCAATATAAAACAATATATTGAATCATAAACCCTGTATTGTGATATGCATCCTATTTCCAGATACTCTCTAATACATATTAGTAAGTTGTATCCAATCCAATCCAACTTTATTTGTTAAGCACTTTAAAACAACTAAAGTTGACCAAAGTGCTGAAGTAAGGTAACATTATAAGGTTACATTACTAAACTAAATCTGGATTCACTCGAATACCTAGCTTTTGTAATCTGTATAAGATGTACATTTTTGCCCGGAAGATAGGAAACACACTTTATGCTCTGGTAAGTGTTCAGTAGTCACGCTAGGAACATGCACCCTAAATTCAAACAGTTTAAATAGATTAATTGCCTCTGCTTTTGGGGTTATAATAAAATCTGTCCTAATATAAACTCAAAAAATGCTGTTCTCCGGTTTTTGCTGCTCACATTCAGAACTGTGTCAAATGTGAGGGCAAAATAACATAAATTGGGACACCTTCGTCTACAGAATGAACAGATAGTTGGTACGGCTTAGAGATGCAGAGAACAAAAGTTAAGTTTGTGATAAAGTTTGCTGTTTGGGTAACTGTGCTCGTATTTAAAATTCTAATGCAGCGCAGTACCAGAAATGTCAGAAGTTGCACCGTCAGGCCAGTAGCTCTTCCATGTGCTGGAGCGCCTTGCTCTGCATACAGTACAAGTAACCCTGCTGTCACGACTCAAATAAAAATCCCAAAGGGTTTTGGCAGCACAGCATAGCATAAAGGATTTAAATACGTAATGAGTTTTGAAGTCAGCTCAAAATCAGGTCCTTGTATAACCTTGCCACTTAAAAGGTAATTCTGTTTTACTTCCACTGCACCTTTAAAAATAAAGCTCCATCCCCATCCCAAATTAGGGATGTGAATGAAAAATAAGATAGCAAACAGAATTGTCCACAATTGTTCACTAACAGCTTTAGAATGATAGCCATGAAAAGCCCAGATGAACAACAACACAACAAACTATATTAACACATAAAGTGGATTTACAAGTACATAGTGGACCTAAAACTGTTTTGGAAAACAGCTGGTTGGTGTTCATCCAGACTGAAGTGTCTGTGAAGTGTCTATTCAGTAATCTGAAAGGCAGTGGAGCATCTGTACAGGGGCATAGCAGACTCCTCCAGGAGCACAGGCAGAATGCTAATGCTGTTAGCCTCACCTCAGTCCTCTCTCCTCTCTGAAACATACAAGGGCAATGCTGCATTAATCATGGATTCACATCCCTCCTCCTTCACTCTCACCTCCCTCCGAACACACACACACTCAGCCATCTCCCTTTCTGTTTTCCTCTCTCACGATCACAAACACACACACGCACACGCACACACGCACCACTCCATCACATGCAACATCATTAAAGAGACCTGTTAAACACAGACTGTAAAATTTAAATGTCACTTAACCTGGAAAGCATTACATTTTCAAATCAATGTAATTAAATATTGCCCAGTACTAATGAATAAACTAGATGTAGAGAACCAGAACCACAGCAGAAAAAAACTTAATAATTCACATGCGCAGTATCACACATATCTCTTAAACAACACCCACTCCAAACATGCACAAGTACGTACACCCCCACACAGATACAGTGACACACACACACACACACACACACAACAATACAGTGTGCTCTCATTTTATGCTCCACCGCTCAGAGAAAAATGAGTGGGAAAGAGATACAGAAGCAGGCAGTTGTATGTTTGAATTCCATTTCAAAAACCCCTTAAAGAGAAACAAAATTATCAAACACACATAATGGTCAAATACCTGTGCAGAAAATGCTGTGTTTGAGCTATTCAAAGCATTTTCGTCATAGACGGGTGCAGGTTCTGCATATTAGTTTCACACAATGTAACAAAAAGGATGGGATTGTGTGAATAGGTGAACTATGAGCAATGGCACTATGAGATCTCATTTTATTCATAATTAATAGATGTTACAAAGGGAGACAAATAGCCCAGTGCCAGACAAGAAAGTGGGCAATTAGCTGTGTTAACCCTGACATAGAATGACAGCATCAGGACATTGTGTACAACGCTAAAGCAAAAATTCAAGACAAGAATGTAATTGAACCTGAATAATACTATGTCTTATTTCTAGAAATTTGTAATGAATACTTTCTAATAATAGGCTATGTTGAGCAATGTAAAAAATAATGCGTGGCATAAATTATTAGATTATGTCCCGAGCCAGTCCTAAGGATTGTTATTGGGGAATATTGGGGCATATTTTAAAGGATCTGAATCAGCAGAAATAAAACCGATTAAATGTCCATCTTACAACTCAGTTTTGCTACTGTTGCAACACTATCCTCCAGCAAATTGACAAAAGAGAAAATGTGACAACAAATCAGAAATCACATCGACAAAACAGAAACATCAAAACAGAAAACACAATGACATTAACTTATAATGGAAAAGGTAGGTGCCTGCTATCACAAGGATCATCGCAGACTGTTTGTTTTTTTGCCAGCTGTTCATCCTGCATTTGACAGCTGCAACTGTGTTGCTTTTCCTGGATTATCAGTTTAACTTCTTCATATTTCTCCAATATCATAGTTTGGTCTTTGTTATATTTTACAATATTCCACTCTGCTGCTAGTAGACCAAGTTTGTGATTGGTCATATGCTGCTAACACAATCCCGTTTATGTGAAGGTGCTCATGGCTGGATTGTGAAACCCTGGGTTAATTTACCCAATTGACACGTCGCAGTTATTGAAGGTAATGAAGCTAGATAACTAAAAGATATCCTGGGTATGTCAAACTTGATTTGTAGTTCAGGCCTCTGATGTCCAGGTTAGCAAAATACATAGATAGTAGGTTCCACGGTTTCTCTTACACACTTCACAGCCCCTTCTCATTCCCAGGTCATCAAATACAGACCTGAGCAGTGTTCAGTTAGTTGCAATCTGAGACTTCACCACTAGATGCCCCTAAATTCTACATACTGGACCTTTAAGCACAGTAGCTCATTAAAAAAGGTTGTGTCAAAGTCAGTAAGCTACAGTTATTTCATATTGTTATTTCAATGTCCCAGATACATATGCATGTCTTCTGATGCTACTGTATGTAAATATATGGTAAATATATAGGTTGTTTTGGGAACTTGATCAATCCTATTTTTGAGTTTGACCTCTCCTCATAAAGTTCAAAGGACAGGATCAACTGTATTACTGTGGTTGGGATACTTCAGCAGAGCTATTCTCTCTGTTATAATGGATTATATCAAAGCTTGCCTGAAGGATGAATTCACTCACGATACCACCTTATGTATTTGTAAAGGCGAAAAAGATTACATTTTAGAACAGAAAGCAATGTAGTGCACCAACGGCAGCTGTTGAAGATACACTTCACCTCACACTAGGCAACTGAAAGCTACACATACACATACAAAATAGGCAGCTGTCAGATGAGAAGCATGATCAATAGTCCTTTATTGCTTTACCAGCCTCAGAGTGAGAGTCCATGTTTAGGTACTAATGCACTCCCCACTCTGATCAATACGGAGAGATCTGCTGATTTGAATAAAGAGGAGAGACAAGACTAGATATTATACTTTTTTTTAGGTCTTTTGCAGCAATGTGACTTAGTGTTAAGGACAGCCAAGATATCAGTATTACACAACAAACTGTTTGGCAAAGAATGAACAAAATACAGGAAATACAGTAGGTAATATTGGTCATGTTGCTGGTGTCCTTCAGTCTGGTCAGAAAAAAGAAAGGCTTTTAAAAGGGCACCTATAGATGGACTTGGAGATGACAAGTGGGCTCCAAAAAGAGAGCACTGTGAGGGAATGATAATGGAAAGTGGAAAATGGACCTTAGGAGAGGGATATTGGAAAGAAGATTGAAGCTGGTAAGAGGCTAGGTAAAATTCAGGGTGTAGAGAAATGTGTGGTGTGGAGGAATGAGAGGCTTAAAGAAAAATGAAAGAAAGATATATGGTGGTGCAATAGCAGTGGGAGTTGTAGTGCACCAATGCAGTTGTGCAAAATAAAATGTACCCAATACCGAGAAAATCCAACATGATACTGTGAATTAAATTGTTTTAGTCATATGTCAATTAAGCATTCAGAACAGTGTCACATCATTTATACACTATGTGCTTTACAAACCTATGTATTGTTAGTGAAAATGGTGTGGTAGAAAATGTGGCATCCAAAAATGTGCTTACAAAGTCCTAAATACTGTACTGGGTCACTTGGAATTGAAACATTGTACAAAAGTATGTATATTTGTTATAATGATCCATTTCTTAACATCAAATAGATGTCAGAGCTGAACAGCATGACACAACAACATGTCGGATGTGCGGCAGTGGGGTGAAAACCAGACCGAGACAAAGGATGACACTCGACTGAGGACATAGCTTCCTGCTGCTCACTCTGAGATGACAAAAAGTAAAAAAACAAGAAAAACAACAGCATGGTGGAGATTGGTGTCCTGCCCACATCATTCCAGTTTAACCTCCACAAACTGGTACACTACCTGTGGAGACTCAATTAGAAGGCCATTAGGCACTGACCGACTGAGGGCTAATTGCTGCCTCAAGGGAATTCAAAAATTGGAGGATTCAGTGTACAAGGACAAGAAAACACCATGAAATCCATCAACCAGTTACATACTCTACAAGGACAGGAAGCTGTCTTATGTTTCACTGAGCAGACTACCACTGCTGTAACTGATATTTATGTTTCTGGCAGACAGAAAAGCATGGATGCAAACAAGGGCTGTCATTTTTTCCATAAATCAAGTTTGAACAAATTTGAAATGACATTTGTTCGAATGAATTCAAAAAAGACTCCTACCAAAGGATAAGCCCACGCATCCTTACATGTTATTCTTGCTATCTTATGATGGCATTTTATGAGCTTCTGGCAAGGGGCCTGTTGAAACTCAGTGTGCTGAATAGTAGCAGTCAGACGATGTTGTAAACTTGACGTTGCTCCGCTCACCTGTGGTGCCTCCGCCGACTCACTTGCGTGGCAAGAACTTACAGTATATATATAATTGACAGAGCAGGTCTGACAAGTGAAGTCAACGAGGAAGTGTCTTAAAACTTGCATTCTATGTAAAGGCTGGTAGGTTGAGCTCCATTGGCTGTAATAAAAAATGATACCATTCATTCTAATGTCGAATGAGCCGACTTCTCACTTGATTTGTCAGCTCAGTAAACCGTTTCCTAACAAGTTGATGGTCTCAATCGCTAGTTTCAAGTTTTCTTCCATAAATGATGATATTCATTTAGTAAATTATGGTCCAGTTAAGAATAAACTAGACAATAAAGCCACATATGCTTTTGGGTGTGGCTACCTTGTGATTGACAGGTCATTCTCAGTGAGTCTGTCCAGCGCACCGCACGAAACTCAGATCAAACGGTCAATCTAGGCAGTGCTGATCAAATATGATATTTCTGTTACTGCGTTGACTATTTATCATTGTTGTTTCAGAAACATGTTTAAGTGTACTGTCTACATCACAGACATCACTTGAGGCAAATTATCAGATTCTGTGCAGCTCCCTCAGTAGCCACAAAAGACTACAACTTTTTTACATATGAAATAATACTCCCCAAGACCTGTAAACAAACTGTGATGTATAAAATCGACTAATCAATAGTTAGTTCTCCAAGGAATTCACAATTGGTAATTATTTCAAGGATTGGCTCCAGAAAAACTGTCAGATTTAAAGACAAATCCACTAATCCATTGTTTTCCTTCCCATTATGGATTCAGATACATCAATTCTCAGGCTATCTGCTGATACTGAGTACCAATCCAATACCAATGCCCCCTTGCTGCTTCAATGCTGTACTACATATGTCACTGTGTAAAACTCATTGGAATCAGTTTGTGTAAGGTAACAGAGATTGCTGTGGCAATAACTGGGTTGGCAGCCCACCATGAAGCACAGAATTTTTTTTTTTCATTTTCATGACACTGTACTGTCACCTCATGGCCAATACCCCATCTGTCCCATAAGGCCATTATCTGCACTGATAGTACTGTATAGGTATGTGCATCCCTGGTGAAAGAATGCTTGCTAATTTTATCCCCAAATTATTACATTCATAGGTTGTTTCCTGGAGATTTCATTATTGATATTTGTATTCTCTTTTTTCCTTTTACATTTTCATAAATATATATATTTAAAGTGAATGTAGAGAAAAAACAACCGTTAAAGAAAGAGATACATAACAGTCAAACTTATTCTACTGATCAATAATTCCTCTCTACTTGGGGATATGGAAATATATTTTATTCTTATTGTATCTAAAGCCTGTGTAACTCTGTAATGAAGCAAAAACACAGTAAATGGTGAAGGGTTGATTATGCTAATAATGTTGTGTCTATCTGCCCTTAGCCATGCCATTCTGTCCCTCTCACACACCATGAGGAACCTGAATCAGAACAGAATTGAAAATGAAATGTTTTTTATGCATTAAGCCTTTCCCAACACCTGCCTGCCTTCTTTTCTCCTCTTAGACAGGAATATATATGAGCAATATATCAACAAAGAGAGTGCCTGTTAATAATGACAAGACTAAAAAGAGTCTAGTTTTGAATCCATTACAATATTTGTGAAGAACCAGCATTTACTTGGTGATAAAAACATTATAAAACACACAATTTCATTTTTACAGTTAAAAATGAGCCCTGTGGCTGTTGTGTCAGGCGGAAAATGGAACTGAGCTGATGGTACTGTAGAGGTATGTGCATCCCTGCCGAAAGAATGTTTGCTAATTTTACCAAAAAATGATTACATTCACATCCAATTTGAAAAAGCCAAATAAAACTTAAGCCTCAATTTCAACAAACCAACTTCCTTCTTGTAACTGCATTTGGGAGGACTTTCTTTCCCCAAGAAAAAGTCTTCTATGGCAGCGTTTGCCTCGAGGCTATAAATCATACCAACAAGCTCTGTGGCTTGTTTTGGAAAGCCAGCTGCAAATTCAGCCATTGTGGGCCACAATAATTAGAATAAAAGGTTATTAAATTAGGTGTGTAAACAGTAATCTCCACATTATAATAAAACAAAGAAACCTGGTTAATGGCTTGTTAACATTAATTGGAAAATGAGGTCTTTTACAGTATGTTACTGTATTGCTGAAACAGTTGTTGGTAGATCAGTTGACATTTCTATGACCTATTTAGTTAATTGGCTGATCATGATGGCCTGATTTTTGTATCCTCATTACACACTCCTTGTTACACACTATATAAAACTGCAGGTGCTTGCAAGCAGTGAAGGACACCGTAACCATCTTGTCAACACTGGAAGACTCAGATTACATATGATAGAGCAAACTAACTCTCAATCACTGATCCATTAACACATGATGTTCAAGATATTTGGAATGAAGGACTTTGGAAAACTTTAACAAAATTCAGACTCTATTGAAATCAGCAACTTTAAATGTATGATGCTGTTGATGGTGAGGGGGATTTAGACTTCAAACAGCATCTTCTCACATTTCTGCATTCTGCATAGGGCGCCTAAAATTTTAACAGACGTCTTCCCTTCATGCTGAAGTTGTCAGGCCTCCAGCCACAGTGATGTCAGCAAAACGCAAGTAATCTTCTGAAACTGGGTCATATTTAAATCTTTCACTGCGATTAGCAACAATTGCTGGATTAAAAGTAATTATTTTCTGGGCTTTTCACGTAGTGGTCAATCTTTTCCAGCTAAATATGAGAGTCATACAGTCACTATAAAGGATTTCTGAATTTATTTTAAGGATTTTGTTTCATGCTGATAGTGTTTGTTAGCACTAGAGGAAAATACACTATGGAACTCAGATGATCATCAAAGCTTACTGACAATATAAACTCTTT
Source organism: Dicentrarchus labrax (assembly GCF_905237075.1). Lineage (NCBI taxonomy): Eukaryota > Metazoa > Chordata > Actinopteri > Moronidae > Dicentrarchus > Dicentrarchus labrax. Next base: position 16,724,557 of record NW_026136720.1, on the reverse strand, counting down.
AAAAGCAAATACAAATAAGCTATAATCAAGCAAGTTTCAAAATGTATCTCAAAAGCAGCAGCTTCCTCTTCAAACTGAATGCCAATAAAACTGAATAAAAAAATGTGTTCATACTTGGCACTTATTATTCTTCCTTGTATGTACATTAGTGAAACTGGATGTATTAATTTTAAATCCAATATAAAACAGTTTTCAATTTTAACTTCAAATCCAACATGTTGCCAAAGATAAAATGCCAAATTTTGATCAAATCAACAAGCCACAACTTACTAGTCTACTTAGAAAAGTGGAGGTTGTTGGAATAGTCAATGCAGTCAATTGAGTAATATAGTTTTATGGAAAAGTCTGTCATGCGGTTTTGTAGCTTCACAATTTTTCCCCTTTTCAAACTGAGGTACAATACAAACAGGAAAGTTAGTCCGACTCTCTGTTGTTGGCTTACCGACAATGTGCACCCACACGAGACACCACATGACACCATGTGTGAGTAGGTTGGCTGTCTGTGTAGATGGTATTTATATGCATTTTGTATTTTTGCTTACATGATAATCATAGCTGTCTCCTGGAGATTTCATAACTGATATTTTTGTTTTCTTATGTTAAAGAAGCAGATACATAACAGTCAAAATTATTCTAGTGATCAATTATTCCTCTGGAGTATGGAAATATATTTAACTCTTACTGTATCTAAAGCCTGTGTAACTGTGTAAAGCAGCAAAAACACAATAAATGGTGTAGGGGTTAATAATGCTAATAATGTTGTCTCATAGATGTCTCTATCTGCACATAGCCCTGTCAATCTGTCCCTCTCACACACCATGAGGAACCTGAATCAGAACAGAATTGAAAATTAAATGGTTTTTATGCATTAAGCCTTTCCCAACACCTGCCTGCCTTCTTTTCTCCTCTTAGACAGGAATATATATGAGCAATATATCAGCAAAGAGAGTGCCTGTTGATAATGACGAGGCTAAAAGAAGTCTAGTTGTTGATCCATTAATATATTTGTGAAGAACCTGCATTAACATGGTGATAAACATTATAAACACAGTTTATGATTTCATTTTTAGAGTTGAAAATGAGCCTTGCGGCATTTGTGTCAGGCGGAAAAATGGAGCTGAGTTTTGAGGCTCTTGTTCTCAAAGGCTTCTCCTCAGTCTACTGTGGCTTGGACTGTACCTCATTTGTATGCCTCTTTAGACAAAATAAATAAATAAGTAGATGTGAGTTATTTTTATCCAACATATGTTAAAATTGCCACATTGTTAATTACTAGTCAGGCTGTGAATGTTCATACCTATTTTGATATTCAGTTTGAGATTACTAGTCATGCATCTTAATTAGTCTTAATTACTAAGAACACTCACATAAGACAGATCACAAGTGCCAGCCCTATCCTTATTATTCTTTCTATTTTGCTCTCATCCACTTCACATGAAACCACCTTTGAGCAAATGCCACATAATGGCTTTGGCCTACAATTTATAAATTCTGAGAGCAATAGGAAGACCTTCAAAGAAATAAGAAGACCTTTAATCAGATTAGTTCGTGAGGGGACTTCACCCTTTGAACATTTTTTTAATTTCAAAGCTTCACAGTGAATTTCAAAAAAGAGCAGTCATCTCATATTAGTGCAGCTAACTTAATGAAAATCGTTGGTGGCGAAGATTTTATTGCACATGTTGTGTTGGACACTGTAAGTGAGATTGTGTCATCATGAAATTCATGTACACATACAGAGCCCATCTTGATCAACTCTGGAACATCTCAGATCTCACTTTCCCTGTCCATCTGTCCCCCTCTCTATCTATCCATCTCTTTCTCTCCTAGCATTTTGCTTGCAAGATGGGTTGATAGAGACATGCATTATTCATCTGTGTGTCCTTTCTGTCATTGCAGAGCTGAGCTCTGAGCAGAGGGGTGCAAAGCAGAACTACAATCAATCAACCAGGGTCTGACACTCACCACAATGGGATATGTTGATTGGATATCACAGGATATCTATGCAAATAGAAAAGTGTTGTGGGCCATTCTGTACACACTGTCTGGATCCTTTTCGCACCAACAACAGTTGAGGTTCATTGGTATTCTACTCCTTAGCCAATGAAATACCCAAACCACCTGTTTCATAAAAGACCTGACTGCTCTCCATAGTGATGGCATGGATTTGGTCAAAATATTGTCTCTGTGTGAGATCCTCAAAGCGTTAGTATACTACTATACTATATAGTCTCTGTACTGTGCACATTATTTCAAATTGAACTGACAGTAGTAACCATGTTGATATAAATGCAAATCAATAACAATCAACGGGTGTAATGCAAGAACATTTTACAATTATCATTCTAAACATCTCTCTCTTTTTTCTGTGAGGCATGCTCGTACAAGTGGTCGAAGTGGGATTCATCAAAGTTTAGGACCCCCTTGAAAATGAGATGCTAAATCTCAAGAGGTTATCCTTTCAATAAATTCAAATTTAAAGTATCTTAACTTTTTTAAATTTCGTAAGTCCTAAGTTGTCTATTTCAACCTGGTCATGGCTCATGGGTGGGTACACGTTCACGAGATGATCATTAGCATAATTGATGCCACTTTCTACATCGGGCTACACGTTCACTCCATTTTGACCAAGTTTCACTTAGAAAATGTTGCCACTTTGTTCTGAGCTTGAAATCCTGATGTGAGAAGATGAAAACATAACAAGTGTCAGAAGTCGTATTAGGGGTCCTGAAACAATTTCATGTGCAGTTAGACGCTAAAAATGTCTAAAGCAAAGCAATCCACATCTTAGATATGACGAAGTCAAGCTGATGTGACAGTCACAAAGATGGGAAAGAAAATATTGTACACTAGGTCACATTGCAACAGAGGATGTTCCCCAGCAGCCTGTTGCACCAGCTGTGTTTAAGTTCAAACTCAGCCTACTTATAATGTAAATTATTACTAAATTGGGATTTATGTAATACTAAAATAAAAGCAGTTGCACCACAGAGATAAGTTACAACTTAACAACTAAATAATCATATATCCCCTAAGGTGGTGTAATTCATAAAATGTCACAGAATTAAACTCACTGATGGTAAAACAAGTTTATCTGCCAGATAAAATCATTTTCTATTAATTGCAGCCATTTAGCGACTCGTTAATCTAGTAGAGACCTAAATTATTGATATGGTATTTCAATATCGATCTAGCTTAATATGATGTGCTACGATGCCAAGTGGCTCATGCCAGCCAGAAAGCTAATGCAACGACTAAGTTACAAACTATCTAGTAGTTATTAAGCCTCTAGTGTCGACTTTACACCATAACTTGGGAGATAATTTACACATAGCTGGTGATGTCCAGTCCTGGACAGCAACTTGCATAAAGCCTGACCCTGAGGTAGTAAAATGTTGTTAACCAGGGAACTGGCCAGCAAATAGTAGCAATCAATTCCATGTTTGTTATAGGTATTTATTTTTATTTGATTTAGTTTAGTTGATTCCCATCATTTTGGTAATTTATTCAGATTGAAGCATTATAATTCTTTAGTTAAATTCTTATATTTCACCCTGTGCAGAAAGGCAGACTATCTGTACATAAGTAACACTACAAGCTTGGACCATTCAAGAATTTGTTCACACCTTCCAGAAAATTCAAGTGCAAGAAAATTTGAGAACCTGACAAGAAGCCCATTATCAGTCTGAATTTTAAGTATCTTCCCTGAGTATGTGTTGGAAGCCCTACAGGAACACATACCTATTTGTATCAGCAGGAAGATAAATCACGTTTATCTTCAAGCAGTAATTAAATGCACACAGAAGATATTTGCACTAGGAGATCCTAAAGTTGTGTCAGTTGTGAGTGTCATCACAGCAGTTGATTAAAATGCTATTTCAAGCCGGGAAGTTTACATTTTCTGATTGAATCATTTGCTGATCCACTTCCTTGAATATAAGCATTCCCTTATTTACACAGTTTGGACACTTTCTAAACTCTGGCTATGGTGTGGGGGTAATGCTTTTAGCTAGAAAATTGGTCCAATTAATATTCTGCAGGACACTTAAAAGATGAAGCTAAGTACAAAACTCAATGACAAAAGATTTGCGTTCACACCATGTGCAAATCCAGTTGTTCAAAAAGTACTAATGCTCAAATGTAATTATGAATTTCAAACAAAAGTGTTGAAATGTGGAATTGGTCCCATAAACTCTCATCTGTTCCTTATTTATCAGAAAAGTCAATTTCATGGCTAATAGGTTCATTACTGTGGTCATGCTTGAAGGGCCTTCTCTGATAAAACTCACTCAGGAGTTGAGAGCTAAGCCGCTGGAGCACAGGTCTTAATAAGGTTCTTTCTCTGTCTCTCTGCTACTCTTTCTCATGGCAATATTAGAGTGTGTACAACCCCTGTATTTTAGACTGTTGTGACTGCTGTGTGTGGAGCAATCCAACGACACAAGAGAAATCTCCTTGTGTGTAAAAGGGTACAGATTTGCCTCAGCTGCTCTATTCACTAAAGACAATTTATCTGCTGTTCTGGGGGAGAGACTTTCTGCAAAGGTCCAGCTAGACAAGATGGGTCTGTGCTGCATACTAATGACAGCCGACTGTTTCTACCACACACCCTTGTCATCCTGCATTCCAGCCATGTTCTCATGCTGTCATGGTGCAGTGGAGATGGAGCACTTTATGAGACGATGCAGCACGTGCGAGGCTCCGACTTGTGTTCGAAATTGAATTCTTTATTGTCATGCAGATAAGCTTAGATCTAACCTGCGTCATGCTGTCTTTTTTTCTTTTTAGCCAGTTCAACATAGCACAACTCAAAAATCTGATTCAGCAAAAACGGTGACGTGACAGAGGCTGATGATTGTGAAAGCCCGCTGGCTTTGCCAGCATTTCCACCTGCTTAATCCCACATGATTGTGCAAGGTGCATTAACACCAGGTGCTTTTAAAAAAATCTTCTACCTTCTGCTATATTCCAAACTGCATCGCAATTTAAACTGCATCTCTCAAAAGAAGTGCAATAAAATCTACAGTATATTTATGTGCAACTTCGCTGAGCTAGTGTTCTCCCTTTCATCTGTTCTAATCTAACACTCTCATGTAATATTCACCAGAAGGCTCTGGGCTTATCCTGATGAACCATGAGGGCTAAATAATCCACTCTTTTGTTCCCAATCTGATAACTTCCTCATTTTTTCTCTCCGCTTAGATTTCCTGCTCTCTCCCTTTTTGTCATTCACGCTTTCAACTTTCAAGGGCACTGTTCAAGATTTAACAGTGCATACTAAGCTCTACAGGGACCTCCAGACTCACATGTGCACCAATATATCTAATGGAGCTTAAAATGTTGTGGTCAGGATGAACAAATGAACAGGGGTCCATGTGTTTGCAAGCTATTTGTCTGAGCAGGATCAGTGCTCCTGTCTAATCCAGTATAACTGACTGGCCTCACCGGTCCATATTGATTTTCAACTTAAGTGGAAGATAGATCCCTTAGAAGAGAGATGGAGTTAATATCTCTGGCTTCCAGTGAACGAGAATTCAATATATTAAAACACTGTCTCTAAACTGTTGGGAGTGACTTAAGCTAAAAGAGGTGAGATGACAGAGTTTAAATCAATACCATACGTATCTATCTCTATTTACCACACTAGCAAACTGTAGCAACTGCCCAGTGTTTTGGGGCAAACAAACTCAGCCAGAGGTCAAGTACTTCATGAAACTACACCTTATGTTAGGTTTTCAGTTGGCTAAACAAAAAAAGGGATGAAATAAAGCTCTAAGTGTTGGTGTGCCTTGGCAAAACAGCAATCAGCTCTATAAATAGCTCCCACAGACGGTCATAGCCAATTATTTATGAATAATAATGGAATGACTTGCATGGAGACATGTCACAGTTCAAAACAACCTCATCCATCTCTCTTTCCATCTCAGCTCTCACTGCCCAAGGGGAGGTGGTGGGAGTGGGGTGAAAGGAAAGGGGGTGGGGGTGTTAGAGGTAAAAAAATAAATAAAAAAGATGCAAAACACAAAAATCTGTCATTCTGAGAAATGTGTGAGGTGAGTGCCTGCCTCGGTTAACCACACAACACATCAACATCAACAGGAAGGAGAGGCTCCAGAAATAGCAAGAAATCAAATGTCTTCATCAAGCAGTTTCAGGGTCAAAAGATATACTGAGGTGAAATTATTTGTGGATCAAAGATGTATCTCTCTGTCCTGCTTCACACTGTAAAGAGAGAAAGAGAAAAGTGAAAATCACTATCCAATTGCTCCTCAGAATAGAGGTTTCAGCTAAGATATTGCCTTCGTCCTTCATCCCTGAATAACTTTCACGTCACACTGAGACAGCCACAATTTCAAATGCAGATGTATTTAAATTATGCCCATAACAGTATGAGCAAAATGCCTTTGGCTTAAAACAACAAAGCTATACAGTAGTGATACTAACGACGAAATAATATTTTCAGTAAGAAAACAACTGGTGATAACAACTCCACATGACCGCAATGCAATGTCTAGCTGTAGCGGTTTATTACAGAACTCCTATCATTAAAAGTGCTTTCTAAAGCATGCTGGCTCTGAGTATAATGACCTGAGCCACTGGAGCGTATCACATTTTGGGAATTGGACAAGCTTGGCCCATCATCAAACATTACTCAGCATCAGTGTTCAGTTTAGTGTAAATATCAACTGCGGGGGCACAAAGAAAAGCCTGTGCCATCCTTCCAGTGCTGCCTCATTTGCATTTATACAATGTAACACTGAAATGTTTTTGTGACAGTCGTGATGATGGTGAAGTTGATTGTAGAATGAGTTACGTACGTTTCCAGGGAGGCATACAACCTAACCCTAGACAAAAAAAGAAAAACTGTATTAAAAGCATCTGGCTGTAAAGTTGCAGATTGCAACACCGCTTGTGTCTGTATTTAACAACCTGGGTATGCAGCCAGTGTTTGGTTTGTCCGTTCTGGGCTGCTATAGAAACATGGCGGTTCAACATGGCAGCCTCCCTGGAAGGTGACCCGCTGCATCTGTAGACAAAAACAGCTCATTATAAACGTAATGAAACCACTACTATTCCTATATTCAGGTGATTTAACACTAATAAAAACATACCTATGAATATGATATTCCATTTCTGCCAATAGATCCTCCTAAATGTTACACACTGGACCTTAACTAAGTGAAATTCTAACCAGCAGCTAAGTCACTCACTTGCAGTGCAGTCCTCAGTATACTTGTGTACATTATTTTCAGGGTGGAAATTTGTACCAGCCACCTGTCAAACGCTGGTAAAATATTAAAGCGGCTGTTCGATTTCAGACATGGAATAATTATTTACAACTGAGAGACTGATAAATTTAAACATTTGTCTGTTAGCGGTGGGTTAATACTCACATTTTCAAATATTTATTTTCCACTCTGTTCAGAAAGCATGCAGCTCATATGATAGAACATATAGTATACCCCTGGCATATTAAGTATATTCTACTATCTGAGCTGCACACAGGGACAGAAGACTTCAAATTGGCATAATCCCATGTGACGCAGACCCATACTCTACTTTGTAGTGCAAGCTGGATGGGGTTCTTCACATGCCTTATGGCTCAGAGCACTGGTAATACCACTGAAGAATGTGCATCAGTCAAAAAAAAAATTTTGGAATTTGAATTACTCCTGTCAACTGTTCAGCCAATCAGGGACCTGTGAGAGCAGAGCTCAGAGACTATGAATCCCTAGAAGCCACACCTTAATCCTAATTGCAGAAACCAATCGTTGGCTGCATAATCTCCATAATTTGCATATCTCCAATTGCTGGATGAATGCAGGGATCATATCCATGCATTTTTTCCTGTCTCATTTCACTTGCCCTTCCTCCTTCCATCAGTCCTGCATGTGGAATACACCTAAATCAGGGCAATGCCCCCCTGAGTTCTCCTTGACTTTTCTGGGTCATGATGATAAGAGCTAACACTGAGCCTGTGTTTCTTATCTAGACTTGAAAATGTCGTGCCTGACATTTGTGCTTCCATTGACTGTCACTTGTAAAAAAGGTGCAGATGTACATGCATTAAAGGTCTCAGTCGTTCCTCGATCAAAAGAAATTCTAAAGTAAAAAGAACGGCATCTTACATTGGCCCCAAAACATTTACATGTGATAATGATCCATATGGCTCTAGGTGGAATACAGCTCTATAGACAGACGTTACCATTCATTTGTGCTAAACTACTAGGTTTGGGCGATTGGACGAATATATTGGCAAATCCATCACTGGTCGTTTCTTTTTTGCTTGATTTTATTTTGCTAATTTAATGGTCTTCCTCCAGAGAATGAGAACTGCTGCTCAGTAACAGACGTTCAGTGGCGCAATACACACACTGAGCCAAAGAGCAAGAGACAGGGAAAACAGCTGTAGAGCCAGTGTAATTTCACAACTAACTGCAGTGAATTAAGAGGTTTTTTTTTACTAGTTTGACAAATACAGTTATAACTCCAGGGAAGATGTGAACACGGCAGGGACAGACTGGGACAGGAGAGGCATGAAGCAGGTAGAGAAGCGAGGGAAGTCGGGCATCAGAGAGGCAGCGACAGCACATAGAGCCAGAATATTTTCACATTTAACTCTGTTAGACAGTTAGACACCAGAGTTGGTGTTTTTGGAACAGTGGAAAGACTAATAAAGACGGTTTGCTGAGTTTTATTTTGTTTCTGTCGTGTCTGAAGTGTGTTTTAAGATTGCTTAACAAGGTCTTAGTTCGGTATAAGAGAGAAACTTATACTTATATCAATTTAGAAGGTGTACGGTTGTATTTGTCTGTTTAATTTTTCAGTTTTTACACAACGTACAAAAATTGTTGCTTGAAATTTGTGAATAAATTCAGAATCTTACAAGATATTAATCAGGATTATATTAATCAATTAACCAATAACTGAATTTGGATTTCTGCCGATACCAATAGCGCCTAATCAAACTGGTAGTATTGTCCGATGCAGATCAACTTTCACTCTTCAGAACTTTGGTTTAACACAAATTACAAGTTGCTGTCTTGCACTGAAACAGAACTACCATGCTGTACCAAAACAATTAATATATGTACCAAATTAATAAAGTATCTATTTCAGTGTTTCAAGACTAAAATACTGAAAACTGTTGGACTGTGGACTATTGAATATGTTTGTAGAAAAGTTTGATTACTAATTTGTGCTACAATATTTTGGTTATGGGCTAAAAATTGCATTATTACATATCTATAATTCATAAATCTGGATTGGTACCTGGATTGGGGACATCAGTCCAATATCCGATTTGAATCAGGTCAGTATCAGCATCTGATACTAGATAAGAACGCTCCCAACTCTAAATATTACCAAGTGTTAAAATTGTGCCAGATTAAACAGCATCCATACAATGTGACCATCCATGGTGCCACAAAGTGGTTCAGATCGGCTGTGCTCAATGCAGGAATAGATGACAGCACCTCCTCTTTGCTGCCCACACTTAGCGTTTTCTTGTAAATGGAAAATGTGCACCACCTGCTACAGTAGAGCAAGCCAGCAGCCTCTAAGCCAGGCCCAGACACACATCTCCTGGTCTTCTGAGTGTGTAGGCGGACAAACTCCTTTCCACTTGGTAACAGCCAGAATGTCTCCCTACATGTGTGTGAACTTCAGTGCCTCCTTCTCCAAGCAGCTTCCTTCCTATGTAAGTCTTATGTCTTTTGACAGAGAGGGGAATTTATCAGCATCACTTCAGGCCTCACTGCCATGAACCACAATGCAACCTGATGCAGTGCGAGCTCACAGGTGGGGATGGAAACAGACAGAGTTGGGGATAGGGAGAGGGAAACAGAGATCTGAAGGAGGGTTAGGGTAAAGGTACAGTGAGGAGATTGCGAGAGAACATTAGCAATCCACTACGCAGGGGGCAAAGAAATGTTAAAACAAACATCATTATGCAACTGGCACTGCAGGACTTGCATAAAATGCCAAAGACAGAGGAGGCAAAGGCACAGTTGTTATGTGCTGTCTGCTGTAAAGACCAGATCTGAAGAAAGAGTGAGAGTGAATTTTCCACCCTCTTAAAAATGACACCTTGTTGTAATGCAGACAGATGGCCTGATATCATCCATCCTGACTGTTTTTTCCCTTATTTTCTTCCAAACGCACAACCCTACACTGGACTGACAGGGCCCTGTTGCTTGCCATCTGCTTGCCATGTTTGGCACCAGAGCATCCGTTTCCTGTTAGAGACCTCTCCTGTTGGGGATACCATTGATTACTCACTCTGACAAAAAATTAAGACAGCTTATCACATCATCACTCAACAACTTATTCACATCTCATTTAGTTATATATTCTTACCTCTACAGTAAATCAGTCTTGACATTTCAAATTGCAAAGAAAAACAACTTTGTTGCTCAAGCGTTTCATTTTGGAGTTCCCCAAAATTGTTGTATTTCATGCAAGTCATTATCTCTGGGTAATGCAAAAAGAGTGTCTGAATCAAAACTGAGCAGTTGTTGTTAGATGTTTGTTTTGCTATTGCCTCGCTGTGAATTTCTTACAGAGCCCAGCAGAAATCCAATCTCTACCGATCACCAAGCCAGCAAAAGAAATTACAGTCAATTTGTCAAGTGGAACCAAAATCTAATCTGTTTGTTTAATGATACGAGGCTCCTTTCTACAAGGCCCACTAAGCAGCCTGTTTATAAGTCCATGCGCCTTCATAGCTTATCACAACCAACATTTAAATACCCTCAAGAACATATCAATCAGTTTCAGGGCTGTCATTAAAACGGTCTTAGCATATCATAGTTATAGCTTCTGTGTTTATTATTTATATATTGCAATCAGAAAAAAAATGCAGTGAATTTATTAAAGGCGTCCCATATGATTTCACATTAAGAGAGGGCGATATGACACTGTGAGATGATTTGTCAACCATCATAGACTTCTCTATTAACCTTTTTATTTTGGTTGTATTTGGCCATTTTGGGAAATGGTGCAAATCCATGAACAGGAATACTTATTGGATTTACTATTTTTTTTACTTCAATGTTAGGATGTATTTTAGTTATTTTAAGATAAGGCAAAAAAGACAATACCATATGGCTAAAATTCTGTATCACAATAAAAAAATAAACATGATAACAGGATATTAATTATTTCTGAACACTGCTTTGTTGAATTGGTAAAATAAAAAAAATTGAATAAAGACACAAAAATATGTTGTACAATGAACATTGTCCCATCGTAGGATGATCCTATAACATACAATCCATAAACTTGTAACTTTCCCATTAAGACCCAAGGTGAGACTTTTGTATGTTGTGCCAGTCGCCAACATACAAAACATAGTTCAAAATAAATAAAACGATCAATATACATGTGTGTAATGTGTTTGGAATAAAAATCTTTAATATGGAAAAACATCAAACATCATGTATAATTATTATTATTGTATTATGTGAATTTTAAGGTTTACCCTAATTGCATTTAATAACTTATATTATTTGTGCACACATATCAATTATAGGCCAAAACATTGCTAAATTTGGCTGAATTACAAAAACCAAAAGTGATACTAAATGAAGAGCTGTTTGGGAGCAGAAAGAGCCAAATGATCTGGTTCACTAAAAGAGTCTGAATTCCTATCATCATTTACTGTAAGGTAGTGGCATTTTACCATGGAAGCCAACAGCCTTATCGCTATCCATGATCTTCCTATCTATGGTGGCAAATTCAAAATCTTTCATATATTACTTATCTCATAGACTGGGTGTCATTATTATCTGCTCAGTGCACCTTGCGAGTTTCTTCCATTTAGCGTTTACACAGGAAACAATAATAGCCTAGTTTACTGATAGGGCAACAGATAACACAATAGATAAGAGTGACAGTTCATTTTAAGAACAACCAGTTCGAAGATACAAGACACAGCCTGTTGTGATTATACGCTATGGATTTTGAATTCCAACAGATCAAACAGATAGAAAAATAAATGTTTACCATATTTGAACAGTAGTTTACATTTTGAATAAAATGTGACAGCCCTTTCACCCACCACTATTTCACAGTGCCCCCCTCTCAATTCAATTCCTAAATTACCCTGCCTGGATTTCTGCCTGGATAAAGTACGATCAATTCACATTCTCCAAAGATGAGTTAGCGCCTGAGAGCATCTACATCCTCCATGCTAATAGAGAGACTAATTCACAGTAGACAAACATTTCCAGAAAATTATCACTAAATAACTTAATGCCACAGAGATCTGAATAATATTCTTCGTTCCTCCTACTTCTGAATAAACTGGTGCTTGATTTCTTATGACACCACCAGATAGAACTAAGCACACACCACAGGACGTACATGTTACAGTGCGGTGTATGAGTCAGCCACTATGGCATCAGGAAGGATGCATTGGTTATATAGAAAATAGCTTGGCAATCGAGTTTAACATGACTCATAGTAAAAAACAGAAAAACACGTACTACTATCATCCATTGTACATGCGCAGATACACACTTTCAGTCACACAGATCCCAGTGGTGTAACAATATGTGCCTTGACAATGAGAAGTGCTGATGGTAGTGACCAGCCGTGTATTACCTTGACCCTGTGCCAGACAATCAAGGGCAACAGCCTGGTACACCCATAGGCAGGGCCAACACCCTACTGCTACCACCCACACAGACTGTCACACTCCTGAGCAACAGTCATCCCACTGACGCATGGGAGACTGGACTAAATTGAACCTGGTGTCTCTGATGCTCTAAAAAGCTAAATAATCTGCTGTGATTTAAGGTCTCAGTCTAATTTTGAAAATGGCAAGATAAATGATGTTTCATTCTACACTTGTCAAAGGTTGAGTATCTATGTCTAGGTGTAATAAAGAGCTCCATTCACTACTACACATCCTCACTACAGTATACAGAACAAGACTGAGCTGCCTAATGCTGCATTTAACCCTTAATTACATATAATTGACATCTATTTCCTTCCATTCAAACACTGGCGAAGTAACAGGAAGAGATACTGTCTTCATATTTTGTGGCACTAATCCAGACTCATGATATCTTGCCATGTGGCCAATATTAAGCTTATATGACTGAGAAAAATAAGCATTAGATCTTTTCAGTTTACACTTGAACTGAAAAGGAGAGGAGACAGGCATGCACACTCTACCATCCCGCCAGGTGCGTGAGTGCTGAGGTGTTGTGTGGATCGAGACATGGATATTGACCTGGGTGATAGAAGGAGCTGAGGTGCTGTGAAGATCCCCAGCTGGTGTGACAGACACAGAGACAAGGGTGCTGATCTTTGTGCCACAGTAGCTGCAGGCAGGCCTTAATGAAGAGGTAGCAGCTGAGGGAGAAAGGCTGTCAGAGCCAAGGCGGTGGCCCATTAGTGGCGGACCGCCGACAAGAGAGGCCTGGCTGACAAGGTGCGACTAGGGACAGGCAAAAGACGACAGCTAGCACTGGCTAATTATTGTTAGGTGCTAGCGAGGAAAGTGAAAAGGAAGAGAATGGGGTGAAGGCATAAGACAGAGTGGAAAAAATTGGCAATTTGAGGGAGGGAACAACAGCAAAAGATTTGTGTCATGCTGTCTATGTCTACAAGGTGTAATATTGGAACCCTTCCCTGTAGGCATTACATTTCATTTAAAACAGGACAGTTGTTGGGGCGCCCGGTTAGCTCAGTGGGTAGAGCTGGCAACCCATGTACCGAGGCTGAGTCCTTGCTGCAGCGGCCCAGGGTTTGAATCCGACCTGCGGCCCTTTGCTGCGTGTCATCCCCTCTCTCTCTGCCCCCCTTTCCTGTCTGTCTTCAGCTGTCCTATCAAATAAAGGCAATGAAAAGCCAAAACAATACTTAAAAAAAAAATAAAATAGGACAGTTGTCAAGAGACAAATAAATCACTGTACAGGGAAGCTGCTGTTGAATGAAAATAACAAAGCAGGAAACCCCTAGTTGGCTTTTTAAAATTCTTTTGTGGAATAGAGGAGCTTCCTTAAAAAGTATAGATTACTGTAAATCTTGGATAATTTCTGACTATGTATTACCATAAATGTACAATGTATACTAATTTTCTTTGTTAGTGAACGGGCGTGTGTGTGAATACATGTGTACGTGTACAAGGAAGAGTAACCCTGCTTATTAGTGGGCCTCCTGTTGGTGTTCACAGGCCCATCTATTTGAGGTTAATCCCGCCATCCCCCTAAAGACTACAACTCAAAAGAGATCCAGAGGAGAAAAACAAGCATTGTTTGGCGCTAGCAACTACAAAGCCACAGTGTTCCAACCACAAAGCCTTCTTTACATTAGTTTGAGGACTGATCTGCACATGTTTTGTACATAATGTACATACTGTTAGCACCTTCTCCCACCACTGCAAACACACATTCTATCACAGTCAGTACAGCCTCATAGGACTTTTAAGTCACTGCTTCAAATCACACGCATGGGAAACACAATATAGTGCTTTTCAAAAACAGATGCAAGAATAAAATTAATACCAGAACTAGAAGGGCACTCAGAGAGCACAGACCTCTGCCAAGCCCAATAGTCCAGTCTTTTATGATATGTAAATCTGCAGTGCAACCACTATACACAGACGAGTGACAAAATAAAGAAAAAAAACAACATTAAGTTCTGCCACATGCCACCAGAACAGTGACCATGTGCCTTGGCATTGATTCTACAAGTCACTGGACCTCTTCTGGAGGGATGAACACCATTCTTCTAAAATATGTTCCCTCATTTGGTGTTTTGATGATGGTGGTGGAGAGTATGGTAGTTGTTAAGTAAACATATCAACTTTTTTCCCCACATCACTGTAGACCAGGGCCTATGGTTTGTGCACCACTGAACTCTCAAATGTGCATTCATCTTTGTAATGAGGGGTTTATGCACTGCAACCCTATTATAACATCACTCTGACAAAATCAGAATCAAATGGGCCTGCTTAGCATATTTATATGTGTGGAAGCAACTGCATTTATCATGTTTCTCCACTCATGTATTCCCTTTTCCTTTAATTTGTCACCCATCTGTATGTCTGTGTTTCTGTAATCCTGCTGACAGACAAACAAGTGGCACTAAAAACCTGGGCAGAGGTAACAATGTGTTCCTTAACTAGAAAGACTACAGAAACTTCAAAGTTAGCTCTATGTCCACCTCTCTAATGGTGGAATAACCCAACCTGCACAAATTACTTGAAGGCAATGCCAGTCACGTTCCATAATGGCAAACTACTCCGTGACAATAGCATGAAATGTCATTGTGCTCCATTAAGAAGTCCTTTGTCTGTGTTGCCGTGGCCTTCAGAGCCTAATGGTCTTTGCACGGTCTTTGTAAGTCACTTCTTTTTCGAGAGGGGAATTCCCTCTCCTTTGGGTCCCCCTGTGGCTACTGAACACAAGGATAAGGCATTGTATAAGTAGACAGTCAGTCAGCAAAGCCAAGGGGGCCAACTGGATTAGACCACAGACAACATGGCAAACTCAGCTGTTAATAACACAAACACTAAGATAGACACAAACACACATGCATACACAGTTATACAGCCTCAGGGCAGAAACGTCCTTTGCACAAAACATGCATGGAAAATAATCAGTTTTGCATTTAAGACACAGGCTACTGAAAATCCAGACCCAGTTACCCTTAGTAGTGGTTAGTTACTGGTTACTGATCTCCTTAACTATACTGATGAAGGAGAGTTGCTGTAAGAAAACAGTAACATGAACTCCCAGGGGTAGCAGCATGACCACACAAAATGTGATGACACTGAGCGGTCTGATGGCTAAGTGCCTGTAGGGAGGAGCATCTGTGTGTTTATCTGCAGAGTGTGTGTGGGGGTCCTCTACGTGCTTCCCCTAAGATTCAGCCCCTGCTGCACTCGAACCTCCCCGTGGGTGAGTGTGGGGTCCTCCATGCTCTCCCTTGCGTTCCCACGCCTTGGCCGACGCTCTTTGACATGGCTATCGTAAACAGATGTTGCATCGTGACAGGAAATGAGCAACTTCTGAAGGGCTGATGGAAAAGAAGCTGTTCGTCTCCGTGACAGAGAACAGTGAGGAGGTCACAGTACAGCAGGAAGCAGCAAAGAATCTGCGTGTGTGAAGGGGATGTTGGGGGTTGAAGAGACTGCATGGACAATCTCTAACCCTACTGTCAGGGTTAAACAGCTGACTTCACCTAGTCCAGCTTTATGGCTCTAACCTTACTGACCCACAATACCACTATGGCCGTAAATTAATGGTGGAACAGACGGAAGGAAGACTGATTGAGTACGAGAGAGACAGAGACCGGCTAGAGAGGCAGAGAAAGATTACATAACTTTGGCACCCAATATAATCGACATTTGAGTAATAGTTGTTAGGAATAAAAAGATATATTGTGGGACAGTTACATCGCAACAAAAATATGTGAAGATTAAACTCGGTAAGATAAAAAATGAATGAAGTCATACTCCTTTTAAACAGCAGAGGGGGGCATCTAGTCACGTCACTTGCGCCAGTAGCTGTATCAAGGCGCAAAAACATCAGTTTCACTTTCACGGAGAAAAGGAAATATGCAGTGTTTTGCACAGTTTATACTCTACCTCAGAAATAAAGAAGTTAGAGTTAAAGATTCTATAGTTTGATTAAAAAAGTATAAAAGAAAATATCTCACACCCAAGACGGACTTTCTCCGGAGTAGACCTAGAGTGTGCCCAATCTGCCTCCAACGCGGCCAATCAGTGACGACCATGGATGGCATCCCTCCATCTCCGCCTCAAAAAACATGTGTTCTGAGACTCAACTCATGTCTGAATAGAAGACCAGATGGATGAACGTTTTTAAAAGTCTTAAGCTCTCAGCACTTGTGTGGCTTCTAACTGAATCTCTGTGGTTTGAAGTAGGTTTCTCTCCTGTGTCTCTGTTTGTATTTTCAGATATCTGCTATTTTTTTGTTTCATGTTGTCGTGTTAAGTTACTGCTGATGAAAACTCAACACTTCCGGATTTTGCTGCTTCATAATGAAAGTGTTTAAACAACAATATAACTTTTATTGTGAAGAATTTATAGAAAACTAAATGTGTTTATCAGTGACGCAGAGCTTGGTTGGAGGTTTTCCTTTCAACAAAGTGCTGGGCCTTCTCTTTCCTTTTAATCTTGAGCTCTCTTGACCATTGCAGCTTTCTCTGCCTGTGTAGCACTGTTGTAATAGAGAGGCAAATCCCTGCCTCGCTGGGCTTGTGCGTGGAGTCAAACCGAGTCGAGCCAAGCTAGTACATATGTATGGAAAAACGCTACAAGTCTGTTGCACCTTTAACCACACCCTATATTACAGCTCAGATGTGCTCTGTTCTACTTGAAACCCAACCCAGCTGCAATGTAGCTTGGTAGTATAGTGCCATGGCACATCATTGGACAACAGGGTGTGGAAAAAGCATGTTGTCACCATTAGCTGGCAGGGCAAGATGAGGTAAAGGCCTCTTTAGTAATACAATGTATTCTTATTTTCTGGTGAACATTTCCCTGTTTAAACTTTCACAAATTCATTAGGCCTCAACAAACACACTTCTGACAACCACAAAATGAAATCCCTACAAGAACAGTATAGCAATGATTTTCCAGGAACACAATATTTTTGTTTCCAAGAGACATGGCAGACATGGACACAGAGCACATTATAGGTTTCATTATCTTTCCTCTCTTTTGCATGATGTACATAGATGATAGGAAAGGAGGTGCCACCTAAACTAACAACATCATTCCTCTTACAGTTGTGTTTATAGTTGTGTTGAAGAGGACTCCATGCCACGAGGAGTCAATGTTCCAACATTACACGTGTATTCCTTTTTTTTCCTGTTTTGTGCTCCAAGTGCTCCATAATTAAAAAATAATTACACAATAATTTGAGGCCTGTGATCTATTGTGTAACCAAATTCACTTGATGTGTTTAATTGTATTTTACCAGTGGTACCAAAAACGCTTACACAACATACTGCACTAAATGTCATGTACAAATTAAGCCACTTCAGCACTAATGGACCGGTACGGGGATGGAAGAGGATACATTAACATTTCCTCTAGAACTGAGGTTGAATTTTATCTTCAGCTGCTGCTCATCAATCTCGAGTATTTAACATAGGAGGAGGTGATGATAGGCATTTCATTTCTTCTTCTTGCTTGATTCAGGCACTTTCATCTTTTACCAACTGAGCATGAATCCAAAGAGACCTTGGGACTGAGGCCAAAGCAGAGTGCCCTGTGGTCAAACCTCAGGCAAAAATCAGAGAACTTTGAAATGTGGTCTTCTTTTTTCTCTCCATCTTCTCAGTCTTCTTCTTGGCCAACACCCTTTTAAATTAACTGTGGATGAAATTGCTGAATATTAGAAGAAAACTATATTTTCTTCAAAAAAGTGGAGAACAAAAGCTCAAAAGACATGATTTGTTTTTGTCCATTTTTGAATGACCGCACAGGACCACATTAGGTTGGCCTAGGAGCTCCTCAGGGTTTGCGAAAAAGGGCAATTTAAATAAATCAGACGACAGCAGACCGCCACAACATTTAAAACCAGCCACTGCAGCCTAACTCTGTTCTGGAGCAATCTGGAGCAAATCACAGTGGCACCTAATGGAAGTGGAGGATGCCTGCTGCAGGGAGGAGATAAAAGTCTGTGCGCTGGGTCCTCTGGGCCTGCCGGCTTCCATCCTACTATTGCCCGATAGCATGCAAAGCATAGACCTGAAGTAATCCATTAGCACTAACGGCACATCTGCATCTTCTCTATCTGATTAGCTCAGACCAGAGAGGATCCTTTTAACAGACACCCCACACACTGTACTGTACACACTGAGGGTGTGAACACACATGTCGACAGGCACGTGCATATAGCTATACATGGCAGTCTACAGGCACTCAGATTGAAAGGGGAGAAAAACTGTAGTGAATATCAGACAGCGGAGTCTGGGGACAGAGAGAAAAGCTGGATAAAATATTAATGGGAATGAAATATTAACGTCATTCTTCTATTGAACTCTAAAGTTTTGGGAATGCAGTGTTTTTGCAGCAGCATGTTTACCACTCTTTAAACTAGGAGGATTCCCGAAGGGCCGTGAGAGGGCTGTCAAGTGGTCGGTCCAGCGTTTTCATATACACATCCAATTTCCACTCTCTTTAAGATGCTTCTTATGAAATATACAGTGCCTTGAGTTGTAAGCAATGATGGAGAAGCTGTTTTGCATTGATGTGCTGTATAATTATAGTCTGACAGCCAGAGCCGTACAAATCGATCACAAAAATGGCATCCTAAACACACACATGCACATGAAATTACCTACTGGGATATATGTTCCTGCACACACTACCTAACAGCTATGCACCAAACACCACACATAAAAGCACTTCCTTCCCTCCATCTGTCAAACTTCACATCTTTCCTCCTTTCACACACATACACTTCCCCTCAGATATGTGCCAAGCCCCATATCATGCAATGTATTTGTATGTAAGTATTTGCTCATCTTAATCCTCCAATAAGTGGTAGTTTTGTATGTCAAGTGGAAGGGAAACGCATATCGCTATATGATCAGGGGTATTGAATGCCCTCAATAATACCAGACTGTTTTTGCCTTGACCTTCAATTTGTTCAAATTAAAGGGTTGCCATTGGTATAGTACCAAGAAAGTAACTCAGCAAGTTGTGACTACAAAGCTTGTCATGCAAGGTGTAGGGCTGCAATGCTTAATTAATGTGCTAAATTTTTGGTTCGATTAATCAGTTGAATGTTTAGCCAAGAAAATTCCTGATTGACACCAACACTCCAAACATCAGAGCTGTTCAATTTACAACAACATAAAATGAAATAAAAAGCAGCATATTCTCACATTTGAGAAAATAGATCTAGTGGCATTTTGACTTGAAAAATAACTTCAATGATATATCTAATTTATCAACGAATTGATTCATTGACGAATTGTTTCCTTACTACCAAGGAAATAGCTTACAACCCCGTCTAGACATTTTATCTGTTGTGCAGCAAGTCAACTTTAAATGTCTTGAAAACAAAGTAAAACATCTGCCTGGCGAAGCGCAATTATTAAACTGTCACCATCGGAACAACAACACCTGAAGTATTTTCTGTGGGCTTTAATCGTTGGTTTATCAGGCAGCCAAGCCATAGCAACTGATGCCCCCTTTTTCTTTACTTGAGGCTGTCAGGTACCAGGATGCCCTCTGGCAATAATTGCACCTGACAAATGAGCCTTGACAAAAGAATGGAGGGTGGTCAACCTCTTACTGATCTGACAGAGCAACTTAATTGAAACTATCAATCAGTGCCACTATCCTTTATCTCTTCTTTTCTGACTTTTATTCTTTCCTGCATAATCCATTTCTCCCACTCACAGCTGCAAGAATTTATCTCCTCTCTGTCACACACTGCCTCTCATGCTCACTTGCACTCGCATATTAAGATCCATGTACAATATGTGCGCAAGATCAATACAAAAAATATTGCTTCTCCCTGCTGGCTTTCTATCCCCATCATTCCACCTACGGTGCACAAACATTACTTGTTCATTACATTGTGACAGAGCTAATTAACACATCATCAAAGAATTTTCTGCTGCTTTTTCCTTCAACTGTCTGCCTAGCCGACTCTGCAGCAGGTTGTGGGTTTAGCGCAGTGGCATCTAAACTCCCTGTGCAAAAGCGTAGTAGAAGCTTTTTTCCAAATCACTACAGCCCCACACGGGATGTTACAGTCACTGTCAGGGAAGAGAGGATATAGTCAGAACAAAAGGAAATACCTCCCCTTGCTGGAGAGGAATGGGTTAAGCCTATTACAGAGGACCAATCAGGATTGGGGGAGCACTGCAAACCTCCGCAGTAAGAGAGAGAGAGAGGGAACAAGGGAGTGCGGGAGAGAGAGAGCAGAGTGGGAGATAGATACCAGGAGTGTGATGGTTTGCACTCCTATCCAGGCAGTTAGAGAGGGAGGGAGTGCAACAGAGAGTTAGTGAGATGATGAGTATTTACAAATCAGTCCATAAAAGAAAAAGGGGGGACAAAGAGATACAAAGAAGAATCCCACCAACATCCCTCTCAGGACTAATCTCAGTGGACTTGTTTTTCTCTGTCTGGGACTCAGGAAGGAAAGAACATCTGTCAGTTCTGTGACCCTTGTGTGTTCATCAATATTCAATCCCACTACTTGGATTACTGCTGGGAGGAACAGAAGATAAAACAGCAGTTTCTTTCAGTCGAACCTACGTAGATTGTTGCAGAGCAGTAAGGAGAGGGGACAGCGTGGTGTATGGACCAGCTCCGGAGCATCTGTGTTTATCCTGCATGGTGAGCTTTGCTGTGTTTTTATGGGGCACTGTACTTATTGGTTTGATTTACAGCACCCCGCCAAGGAGAGCATATGTGAAAACAAATAATACTCAATGCCAAACATCTCAACAAATGCATGGGATTAGAAACCATCAGCAACATAAATTCCTGAATAACTTGTATTATTGTAAGACCTTTATTTAGAAACAAATGGTATAAGTGAAACCTACTTGTAACTGATTAAATAACGTATTATTAAATTACGTAAATTGAGTCTTTAACTTGTAATTCCAAGCAGCTGCCTGCTGCTGTAAACATCACACTCTAAAAGGCTTTTCATAATTTGTTTATGCAATAGAAAGTCTGTATTCCCATACTGTTTGTTTGGGTCTTACTGCTAAACACACACACATCATATTCCAAGCTGTCAGGCTCTATAACAAGAAACTTGATAAGCAACTGTACACTTTAAAACTGTGCATCTTTATAACATGCATGATCTTTTCTTTTGCCTGGTAAGAGCATGGGACTCATTGCTCATTTCTGCTGACATTGTGGCATAGTAAAGTATGGCATTCCTCGCTGAAACAACCTTGAAGAATGCCCGACATTTTCCATTGAAGAGATTACATGGATCACATATAGTGACACGTGAGGGAGCATTTATGTCTTTATGACAAGTTACCCAAGGAATCACATTGCGCTAAGCTCCAAGAAAGTCTGTCCTATCATGAAAATTGTATGATAATATAATCACAGCTGTGACTGTACAAGTGACATACAATAATTTACACAAGATTTTTTCATTTTTATCATACACAACAATGGCAAAATATTACCTTAGTTAATCTTCAATCTGAAAACAGGAGGCTGAGATGCAATACCAGTTGCTTTTGTGCAAGTCCTTTATTAGTGCTACTGTTATGTTTATGCATTAGCAAAGATGTAAAGTGCATCAGGCGATGCACAGGAACATGATAAGACATCACAGGCTTGTTGCTATGCTAATGACAGTTTCCTCGTCGCCTCTCTACTGAGGATATGTTTATTTTCACTAACGCATCCCCCACACTTCCCTCTCCTATTTCTTCTACTGTCTCTCTCCCAATCTCTCTCTTTCAATTATCCATTACTCTATCCTTTCTCTCTCTTCAGGTCACTGTGAAAGAATGATGTGGGACTAAAGGACAGAAAGATGCAGCTCATGCCCATGTTCCTGCTTCTTAAAGTCCAATTCTTGTCTAGGATCTTTCTTGCAAATCTACACGGCAGGCTCTCTGTCTGATGAACTCACTTACACTACCTCATGAGGATGACCTTCTCCTGATTCGCTGAATCAACCCCCCTCCCATGCACATATAAATACTGGTGATCACAAATGTCACATGTCATGGTGATTGGACACACATGCACTCTAATAATCTGCTCTACACATGCCATCTCCAGTGATTGAGGGTTCAGCATGTCGAGGGGCAAACTGGAGACCTGTGCTCGATATACAAGTCAATGGCGGCTGGAGCCAGGCGTACAGAGACTGATGAGAGAGGTGCAGAGTGAAGGCCTGTTCCATTAGTGCTCCCAGGGGAGACATGGGCCTGGATGCTGCCCGGACGCACTGACCTCTCCTGGACAGATTTTGGACATTACTATGGTGTAAACTGGGGAATCTACATGACTGACTGACAGACTCTGCCTCTTGGAGTACAAGCTAATGGATGTAACTATTTTTTCTATTTACAGATCTGACTTCTCTCTTCTCACCGGGGACAAAAAAAGCAAAAAGCAAGGATTTGGATCGTACTATGAGCAGTACATTCCAGCCCTGCTCAGGGGAAAGAGTCTGTGTTTCTTTGTTTTCTTGGTTGGCTGTGTCTCTCCTGCCTGGGAATATCATGAGATTATAAACAGGAGGTGGCTCTGACATCTTATCCCTGTTCCACTCATCCATCAGTGCTCCCAGCATCACCAAAGCAAATGGACCAGAGATCTGAGAAAAAGTCTGTAGAGGACATTAGCCTATGTTTTCCAACATCCATTGGGTGCAGGTGGCTGATTCCTTAGCTTTCTTGCCATTGAGGTCAGGAAAAAAAGCTGGCAGCCCATAGACAGTCTTTGGCGAGACGAACAGGTGCTTTTCTGGCTGTCAGCCTCTCTGGGAGGGACTAGCAGTGAAAGGAAAAGCCTCGCTGGGGGGCTCTGCTGGAGCGGAAACACTTTTCCACTGGCTATGTTTGGATGTGATGCTTGTCTCTGTGGATGTAACATAGACTCTATGGCCTGATTACACAGCCCTGGTATTCAGATAGTGCTGGAGGGAAGGGTAAATATTACAAAATACCGTTTATTGTTCTCCATGTCTAGAACCCTGTTCAGGTTGGATTTATTTCCCTAGGAGATTGGATGACTTTAATATTGCATGTGCTAATCAGTTTTTAATAGTATTTCAATTTATTCTGGAGTGCATGAGTATTAGATTTTTCTCCCACTAACCCAATATTAATTACAGTCCCAAATACATATTTTTTTGTGTACTTGCTAGTCCTTCAATTATTTAAGTCCTGAACAAACAAGTGATAAGGTAAACATACTGGCAGAATATTCTGGCAGCGAACAACCTCCTGGAATTTGGACATGACTAAAATGTTGCTAGAAATTACAATTTAGGTTACCAAGGCCTACCTATTATTATTATTTTAATTACTGATTAATCTGTTGATAACTTTCAGGTTAATCAATCAGTTTTTTGGTTCATAAAATGTCAGAAAATGGTGAAAAATGTTGATCATAGTACTGCAGTCTACTTGAATATTCTGTTCAACGGAGGATGGGGAACTAATAACTACTACGACTAGAACTACTTAATTTGTTCCAAAGTGTTTCTGTTATGTGCCTCCACCGTGGATGCAAAAAATAAAATCATAATAGTTAGTGGTTACTCATGCCATTCATATAGTGAGACAATCTAATCAGCAGAGCATAACAGGAAAAACTTTCCAGCACTATTCAAGTGTCTGTTCTTTGAATTTCTCATTTAAACTTAAAAGGCTTCCTCGTTATTTGATAACTGGCAACATTAAGTCTGACAAGATTTCTCAGATGTGTATTAATAACAGCCTTCTAGATATGCACAAACCCTTCTTTTACTTTTCATGAATTCTCTTCTTCTCTTCTTCCTACACACAGGATAATGCATATCCTTCCCACCCTGGAACAAGAAGCCACCATGAGCAACGTCACAGTCACCGACAACACTGAACCCATCAGCCGCACCATGAGTCCGGCAACCCCCAGCCCGTATCCCTATCCTGTTAGTTTCCAGGTCTCCCTGACTGGCTTCCTCATGCTGGAAATCCTCCTGGGCATGAGCTCTAACCTCACTGTTCTTGCCCTCTACTGTATGAAGTCGAACCTCATTAGCTCTGTCAGTAACATTGTCACTATGAACCTCCATGTACTGGACGTCCTGGTTTGTGTGTGCTGTATCCCTCTCACCATTGTGGTGGTGCTGCTTTCCCTGGAGGGAGACACTGCTCTCGTCTGCTGCTTCCATGAAGCCTGTGTCTCCTTCGCTAGTGTTGCCACTGCCGCTAATGTGCTGGCCATCACCCTTGATCGCTACGACATCTCAGTCAAACCAGCTAACCGGGTGCTGACCATGGGCCGTGCCCTGGCCCTGCTGGCAGCCATTTGGGTGCTATCCTTTGTTAGTTTCCTCGTACCCTTTATTGAGGTAGGCTTCTTCGCCCAGGGCCATGCTGAGCTGAACCAGACGTTGGTAGAGAATGTCGTCCACACTAACCAGTACTACACAGAACTTGGCCTCTATTACCACTTGATTGCTCAGATTCCTATTTTCTTCTTTACTGCCGTTGTCATGCTCATAACCTACTCAAAGATCCTGCAGGCGCTTAATATTCGCATTGGCACACGTTTCCATGCTTCACAAAAGAAGAAGGCTCGCAGGAAAAAGCGCCCATCCATGACGGCCATGACAACGCAACCAGAAGCCACAGATGGATCCCAGAGCAGTGGCAGCCGCAACCCGACATTGGGTATGCGTACCTCGGTCTCTGTCATCATCGCCTTGCGCAGGGCTGTTAAACGCCACAGAGAAAGGCGAGAGCGTCAAAAGAGGGTTTTCAGGATGTCCCTTCTGATTGTGTCTACTTTCCTGCTGTGCTGGACGCCCATCACAGTACTCAATACAGTCATTCTGAGTGTGGGCCCCAGTGACCTAATGGTCAAGTTGAGACTGGGCTTCCTGGTCATGGCTTATGGGACCACTATCTTTCATCCTCTACTCTATGCCTTCACTAGGCAGAAGTTCCAGAAAGTCTTGAAAAGCAAGATGAAGAAGCGAGTGGTGTCGATCATTGAGGCAGATCCTACCCCCAATAATGCCATTATCCACAACTCCTGGATCGACCCAAAGAGGAACAAAAAGGTGACATTTGAGGACAAAGACGCCCAACAGAAATGTCTGTCTTCTGAGGATGTGGAGTGACGGAACTCATTATCTTTAGGGTATACAGTCAATAAAAGCAGCTACAACTGACATCAGGTCACGATGAAAAAGGGAAAATGTTAATCCAAAGCAGTAATGTAAATAATATGTGCAATAGAATGTACAAAAACAAGAAGTGGATAATTTATTACTATTTATTGAGAAAAAAAGTAGGTTTCATAGATACATCATATACTGTACTGTAGATATTGCATGGCTTTTTGTAACAGTAGCAACATACAGTACATTGTGTACATACATAATACATGTACAGCTTAGGGTAAACAAGGTATATAAATAGAGAGATGTAGGAATTGTTATGTATATGTATATTTATAATAAATTTTGTGTTCACTCAACATAGAAAAAGGCTTCCTATTTCCCCTTCCCCCAAGTAAAGTGTTTGTGATTCTGATTTTGTAACAGCTGTGAGATTACTCCCATTTATCACAATGCCACTTGCTCCGACACCAGACCCTGCAATCCCCTGTGACCACTGACCTTATTGCAAGGGAGCCCTCTGAGGGAAGGCCCTCAGACTGAAATGAGACTATAGGTATGGGGGTGAAACAAAAGACAGACAGGTCAAACATGAAGAAAGAGGAACGGAAAGGAAGTAGCAAAGTATTGTATGTTATGTTGCTATAGCTAAAAAGCTATGGGGGTACTGTTCACAATCACTGCTTTTACAGTTTAAGAAGAACACTTGCATTCCACAGACACAACAGAACACCGTGGTTCTCATCACCTCATTTGACATGAACCAGATGTAATCAAAGCCTAGTCTGTTTCTTTTTAACAGTCACGTCTTTGAGCCAAATGGAAAATCTACAGCTGCCTTATTTTGGTTTGATGAATTGAGTATGACTTTATGGTGGGACAGGGACTGTGACAGGGAGAGCACACATTCAGTGCAATGAAAATAATAACAAATGCTGTTTTAAGAGAATTGAATGCTCAGATGTTATGTTTTCATAGAGAAGTTATTTAATCAAATTAAAGGAAAATGTTGAGAATGGCTGTTTTATCAAATTGTCTGTTTCTAACATTGACAGTGTATATAATGGACAGAGCTTCTGGGTCTGTAAAGTGAAGCCAAAGTTGAAGTCTTAAGCCTGCATCCTATGTAAACAATTCTGTTACTGCGTTGCCTATTTCTGACCTAAAATCGTTTCAGAAACATAATTCAAGGGGACTGTTTAGCTGTAATACAAGATCGTGTGTGACCAGGCTGGCCGCCATTGTTTCCTGCAAAAATGAGTTGAAACTGCGCAGGCAATGACAGCAGCTCAACTCACAGTACGTCACCTTGCTGGCTCTGTCTAACTGTCATGGCGACGAACATAATGCCAGACTCGAGGCTTCAAAACAGTACTCCACAAATCAATGGGTGCCGTCACAATAGGTCCACACTTGGTTTCTAATTACACTAGCCTAACAACAATGCTCACCAAATAAGCAAATTCACAACTGCAATAAAGAACTACTGCAAAAGTCTAAGTAAAGCTTCTGTTTATAAAAGATGCAGATAATTAAGTTAATACCTGTGTATGTTTACCATTAGTGTGTATTTCCCAAGTGACTGCTGCTGGTAGATTATTATGCAGCCAACCTTGTATTTTTGGCTCAACTTGTCTATGAACCAAGTTTGCCCTAAATAAATTGGAATAATTTATTCATACAGCAGCAGATGAATTTCAGTAGTAACAATCTACACATAAAGAAACCTGTCAGCTTATTTCATTCAGTCTGCACTCTAATACTGAATCTAGATGCAGAGTTACAATATCCATTAGCATATAAAGCCATGCTCAGCTAGCCTTGCAGCTCACTTCATTACAATCCCCGGGTCAAGGATTACACTCTGTCGAAGATTAGAATATGTGGTGCATCCTCATGCATGAAGGTACACATACACAAATGCATATGCACACTGTATGCCACAGCATATCACAGTAATGAGCATAATATGCCTTAGCTTTCTCAGGTACAGTAAAAAAAAAAAAATTAAGAGCCCTTTAGATCCTGAAAGCACAGGGGTGTTGGCTAGCAGAGCGATTACACAACCTCAATCAGATGCTTCTCTGGCTGCCAGAGTGTGGTTTGTAGCACAACAGAGAGGGCTGATATGGGAATATTGATGCAGGCAAGGTTCTTTATGACCCTGCTTTAAACAGGCAGCGTGGATGTTACAGTGCCTTCAGGGCATGTCTGTGATTGAGAGTAGAGATGGAATCACAGCCAGCAACAGATTACCCGACAGGGGAGGGAAAATGACCTATTAGATGAAACATTGACTCAGAGGATAAATTTAACACATATGCATGGGTCCAACTTTTAGAAGGAAAACTTCAAAGGTGGGGTATCAATATACAAATGCAGAGATTTATTTCTGTTCCCACTATAACAATGAAACATAACTCCCGGCTGTGTTCCATTCCTGGTGAATACATAATTTAGACCTCTGCTCAAATGTCAGGTGCTGTACTATTCCAAACTTCATCAGTGCTACTGAAAAAATCATTCGTATTGATTGCCTTCTAAAATTACCTCTCAAAGACCAATACTATTTACACCAACTAGAATTGGAGGTCACAATATGTTTTCCATCCTGAGTTGCAGCTACAATGACAAAGGCAAAAAAAAAAGCACAACCAACATAGCCTAATGTTCTGACCGAATTGCCATTTTGTTATCAATTCTCACATTCGCTTCTTATTAGTCATTTTCTGTTTGGGAGGGGGTATTTTACTTTCACTAATCACTTAGACTGATGTATCAGTTCTCTTGATGTCATTTTCAGCTGACACTCAAGCTGTGCCAGTACTTGATTGAAGCTTCAAGTTTATCATATTCATTGATGTAAGGTGATGTTTTTCGAGCAGGTAGAGCAATGTTCATTTCACTACTGATTATTTTCTTGTCACAGTGCACAACAAGCTTTGTGGCTGTAAAGCCAAGTCTCTCAGCTTCTTTAACTTGCTCCTCATTAAGGCCATCAAGGGAGAAACAATAAGTATTTAATCTTTTCCTGATATCACACCTTATAATTCCCTGTGTACCAGAGGGCCAATTTATAAACTTAACTTTACCTTTCTAAATTGCTTGGGGAAAAAGGGCAAAAACTAATTTCTTTTAAAGAAATGCCTTCAACACATGGTAGTGTTCTCATTTAAGAGCTGTTTTTGGTCAGTTTCAATTGGCACCTTTTCTATCCATGCTTGGTGCTATATTTGTTTGGATTCTGGCACCAGTTCGATAGACTTTCCTAACCTTTGTCCCACCTATAAAAGCACTGACTCGCTCAGTACTATCTCCAACTGGGGGGGAGTCATATGAGCAACAACAGAGCTCTGAAACACAACAATATTTTATGCAGGCAGGAATTCAGAGACCTGGAGCCCCAGGCCACAACTAACTGATTCAAGATCAGAGCGGATGCACTTTTATTTATAATAGCACTTTTCTGTCAAATTGCGGCAAACTATGCTCCAGTATGCTCTTGAAATATTCAGGCTAAATAATTGATCTGTACCAAAATATTATCCAGAGCTTTGGTGTATATTGAAAAAATGTGTGTATTTCAGGGCACTTCTGTAATGCACCTGGTGAAGCCTGTACCCCGTGTACCAAGGCTGAGTCCTTGCCGCAGCGACCCAGGTTCAAGTCCAGCCTGCAGCCCTTCACTGCATGTTAGCCTCTCTCTCGCTTTCCCCTTCCTGTCTATCTTTGGCTGCACTACCAAATTAAAGGCAAAAAAAAAAATTAAGAATTGTTCTGGTGGTCATAAGTCTATGACCTGTGACCTTAATTTTGGTCAATCTTATTATTATGATGAAATATTATTTCATTTTAGAAGTGGATTAAAAACATGTTTGACCACCCAAGGCAAAGAAAAAGCAACCAAGCCTAGACATACCCTTGCTAATCAAGTTTGTTACAGGCATTTATTTATTTACCAGTATAACATTAAAACACTATTAAAAATATAGATTAATGAAGCTTAGAATCACAAATAAACATGATCTGTTCATCATGGGATTGACTTACACTGTCAGTTTCATGTGTCTTGTTTTTCCCTTATGTCATGTATATAATAAAAAAAAATTGATTGATTCAAGTAGTTTCATGTTTTTGGCCCACGAGGGACCACTTTCACTGATGTTGACATTTACAAACGTCTGCCACGGATACAAATCTCTAGGTTAGCATTGCCTATTAGCATACTGGATACATTAGCAGGCCACCCTATAGACCTGTAACCTGAAGTGACCTGCAGAGAATAAAACAGGTCAATACACTACCATAGTCAATAGCAGAGGTTCAATGATACTTCACTGTGAGCCTTATTAGAACCACTTGACCCTGTTGTGTCCTTTTCCTTCTCCCCTATACTCATATCAAGGCTGGTACTTGCTGCTGTCCCTATCACATACATAATGTCCTCCCCCCTCTCGCTCAATGGCTGCCTCTCTTAGACAGCCATCCCCAATTCAGATGCCATCTCTTCAGGGCCCCTCTCTATCCAGCAGCAGACACAGAATAAAAGCCTGGGAAATCACATTACTCTGTCCGTATGGAGCCTCTATTGGATTAGGTCAGCGAACACTCAACTGTAATTTTGCTATCGTAGAGAAGAAGAAAGTGAATTGAGCACACCAGTCAGCACAGCTTGACAAATTGTTGGTTGTGGTCATTTTCCAAATGGTACTCTCAGCAAGCCACATTTAGAGAGATGGAAGGACACTATATAGAGCTGGAAGATATATGACTCTGATATACAACCCATAATCTCTGTACTAGAAAAGCTAATCCTCATATAAAAACCAGGAATCAAAGGCAGACAAATACAATAGCGTATGACCTCTACCTCCTATGACCTTAATGGCATCACTGTAGAGATGGAGAAAAATAACACACCATTCGGCCTTTAAATCAGTGCTGTGCATATTACTGTTCTCTCTTGGTATCAGTAGAGAGCAGACGTTAAATGACACCTCAAGTGCTCTCCTATATTATCCACTCAAGTCTACATCAGAGAACGAATGCATCCCGGGGTGTAAACAGGGAAAAGCAACTTTACATGCATGCAAGAGCAGACAATGTGCAATAATGTAATCATGGATTTGGCCATAGCACAAGACATGCTTATGTTGTCAAGCATGGTTACAGAGACATTATTATGTAAGAATTTTGCACTTGACAAAATGTGCCATTACATTGTGAAATCTTAATCATCCTAGGAAATGTGGCTCAGACAAAGGGGGCCGACTAGCATATTCTTATCGCACTAAACCAAAAATGTGAAGGACAAAAAGAGGACAGAAGTTTTGTGCCGACATGGCAGCATGCCCAGTCCTTGTGTGATTGTGTGTGTGTGTGTGTGTGTGTGTTTGTACATGGATCTATTCAGTAAAAATAAAGTGTGTTGTATTTGTGCGTGTATACTGCAGCATGTGCAGCTATGCCCATACAGTTATGTGCATGCAGCAATGTGTCAGTCCAATTGTTTTATCAAGCAGTGACAGAGTGTCAACCACTGTGTGTGAGAGGGGAGACAGCAGAGAGAAGATTGCTGCCCTCCAGCTCTTCTCACAGTGATGACTACTGTCTGGTGATTATACCGCCACTCTTCTCTCCACATGGAGAAATGAATGGAACCGCCACAACAGAGCTCACCAACACGGCCTGGCAGCTTGAGTCTGACACTGCATGGTGAGCATTTGTATTTGCTAAAGCCAAAGTGGACTTTTAGACTTCTCCTCCAGGTGTCCTATAGAAGTCATTAAGAGTGTTCAGGGCTCCTGATTTAAAGGTTCCAATCATTTTCTGCATAGACAATGCTGAGTTGAAAGGACTTGAAACTCGTTAAGGTTAAATCAGAAGATGAGCAGTAGCTTCCTCTTATATATATAAATACATATTATATAATAATCATAGCCTGTGTATATAAACACTTAAGCAGTGTTAACAAGCGGCATTTTCTTACAGAAGAACCAACCTCTACACTTGAGTTGCTGCGAACTCTGAGCTGAAGCTAAAGATTACACTGGGTAGATACCCAATTATACATTCAGCAGAATATGTTGTTGTCAGTTGGAAGAGGCAGAGAAAGGAGATATTGTTTCATTAATAACTAGTTACTGAGGTAAATGCATAGACTGTATAATTAAAAAGGGACATAGTCTCTGTGGCATCACACACAGCATATGAGATTTATGGTTATTGTGATATTTAGAGCCATTCGCTATTTGTCAGAAACAAAGCTGAAGCTCCAAGAGACTCCTTTGTTTCTGTGTGTAGGGCCGTTGAGCAAATCATTAAAATATATTTTAATTATTGGTTAAAAAAAGGGCACTGGTACATCACGGCAGCTTATTGATGGACATTTTTAATAGTTTAAAACTGAGCTGAAATTACAAGTATTTTGATAGTCAATTAACTAAATAGTTTAATTGGCATTTGTTATTTGTTATGATATATCATAGACCAAATGGTTAACTGAGAAAATATTGAGCAGATTTTTCATTAATCCTTAGCTAATATTATTGCAAGTGGGGGATTGGACATTCATCTTCATGCTTTTTTTTGGCAGCCCACATATAGACAGCTGATACTGAGGCAACATGACATTGCTGCTGCAGTATCAGCTGTCTATCAGCATGAAGGGATTTATCCTCTATCCAAGATCTCAGTCTGCTTCCTATAGAAAACCTGAAATAGCTCTTGCTGTAAATGGATCAGCAAAGTGTGGACAAACTTCTGATCTCGTAATTAAACCAGCCATAAATATGCAGTAACAGAGTATGCTGCTTTTCCTTAAACCAGGTGTTTTTCTTGAGCCACCTTCTCCACATAAAGATGCTGGGATCTGACCATATTCCTAGAACCATGCTTAAATAAATGGTAACTGTTTGATATTCAACATTTCCCACCCATAATTTCTGTGATACGCACAAAGAACAACTCCTCCTCAACTCCTCTTACTGTATCTCTCTGTGAAACTGTTTTCTACCCTCTATATGCGCATCTTGAAATAGCGTTGCTGAGAAACTAGGACTATACAGTTAGGAAATCACATATATACTGGGAATTCATCATTTGACCTTATTTCCTAATTCAACCATCCCAGTTATTATCATGCCAGACACTGTATGTCTATACAATGGTCCAAACAATAGACAGTGTTGAAACTGCAACACCCACTCTAAGTGGGTTGCTTCAGAGTGTGGACTCAAAATCAGTCATATCCTCTGCATATAAAGAGATTTTACACAAGCATACAAATAAAACAAACAACACATCCCTCTTAGTCTGTTGTAATATAAGTTTGCAACAATGGTTAAAAGGGTTCAGTCATTGTTTAACTGCTGATATGATTTTTTCTTTTGAAAGAAATAATGTAATGTTGTCATCTGGAGACATCTCAAATAACTAGGGTGTCTGGGTTTCAAAGTTGGGTTTCTAGTTTTGCAAAGATGCACAAATCCAAGTCAAGTCCTCTTCCACAGAGGCTGAGCTGTATTCAAATGGTTGCAATCTGCAACTTCACCACTAAAAAGCTCAAGCTAATAACTTCTTTACCTCCCAAACACTACACTAAAATATAGAACTCCCTGTGCGTTTCTATAAACTTACTTAAACAACAAATATACGCAGACAAACACTGGGTGGAGTAAACAAGCAGTCAAACAAAGTTACAGTTATCCAAACAGCTACCTGGAAGCACTGACCTGTGTGGATGTGTCTTCACCTGTCAATGGTCTTCAGTCTTGATGAGCTTCAATCCGACATGTCCCCATTTGTGACCTCGGCACTAGCTACCAGAGTGGTAAACAGCTCATCTGTTTCATTCATTGTTCCCGAGGTTCCTGAATCCAAAGCCTGGTCGCTGTGTTTGGATCCATCCTCACACACATGTGGCTGCTAAGTTCCTGCAGCAGTTTCTGACTTCTGCTTCTAGACGAGCTCCACCAATAGTCAAGGAAAGAAATTACAACGCAATTTTTAGAGTTCCAGATGTAGGAATACTGCTGCTTTTTAAATGTTTTTATCATTAAAAAAGTCAATCCCTTCGAAAAGCCATATATAGCCAAATCTAGGCTCTATGGATAGCGATGATACGTTGTGCAACCATTGGAGAGAAATTTGTGAGTTTAGGCTATATAAATAAAACTGACCTGATTTGAAATCGACAAACAAAACAAGCTGCTGCAAGGCTTGGTATCCTGAGCCCACATTAATGACACAGGGCCATCTTGTTGTGGGTGTATGGAGTATGGGTACTCACAGTCCCTCCAGCTGAATGCTGCTGAGTTGAGGCTTCAGATCTACAAAACTGTCTGGAGTATCCAGACATGGTAGTGGCTGTAGGTAAGGTTTGGGATCACTGGAGACTTTGACTCTTAGTGAGTCTATGCTGGAAAACCTTGGAGGGTAATGATTTGGAGGAATGGCCCAGCTCCTCTGATATGCTACATTATTGTAGTTAGTTATCTTCATCGGCACTTTTCCAGACCAACAGGCTAAAGATGGAAAACTTCTGGATATTTAGCCACTATGCCAGAAATCCTACAAACTCTGCAGCTGTTAAAGCAAAAGCTCTCGGCGAGGTCATGGACTAAACATCTTAGGAGAAGAGGCCGACATTAACCTCGGACAAAGATAGAGGAGTTGGGGGAGTCAGTGCCCTGAATTTTGCTGTGAATAGTGTAAGTACGTGAACAGAACAAGATTCCCTTGTGGCACCTGAGAGTGATTGCTCATATGGGCCCCACAGGCAGTCCACACGATTAATGACCCATGTGGGCAAACAGATAAGGGACCAATATGGAGCTCATGATGTTCCCAACTCGTGCGCCCACTGAGATGTTCACAACATAACACGGAGCGTGCATATAGGCGTTGTGATGCCAGGACATTATGGCGGAAAAAGCCTGAAGGCAAAGCTCTCAGTTTACAAGTCCATTTATGTTCCAATTGCAACCTTCAGCTATGCAAGTTTGGGTTGTGACTGAAGGATAAGATCATGGATACAAGCAGTTGAAATGAGTTTCCTTTGCAGAGCGTCTGTGCTAGCCCGTAGGGACAGGGTGAGGTGCTCTGATGGACGTCTCTCTGTGGAGGTATTCTGGACACAAACAGTAAGGGGCAGACCCCATCATACACACATAATTCTCAATTGTGGGCCTATATTTCCTCACTTGCAAGGAATGCTCTGGGAACCAAAAATGCATATTAACTCATCCGGCAGGCCTGCTGTATAGTATAGCATATGGAGTAAAAAAAATCAAAGTATATGAAAACAGTCCATAAGCATTGTCACCTCAGCTGCTGTACCTGTCAGGACAGAAAGGTGTATAGACAGACAATAAATAAAATGGATGGAGCTCTCAGGTTGCAACAGTCCACCAAGCACACTATCTCCGTAGCCTGACCATCTGCTTATTGCAGGCATTTTGCTATAATGGCTCTTCAGTCTCCTGAGCTGCGACCTCTGAGATGGTGAGGAGAGGAGAGCAATCAAAGCATATTCAGTTCTGCTACAGTCATTTGCCCACTCACAAAAAGCTATCACAGGGTGCAGCTGTAAACATTTTGCTCCTCAGCACTCCTGAGACAAGCAGTCAAAGAGGATAGCAGCTATCAGTCTCTTTCACAGAGGAAGCCCATGTGAATACACTTTGCAAGCTGAATACTGTGGAGAGGGCAGAATACACTGAATAGTCCTTGGAGCTGAATTCGGTCAAAAAACCTCATTATTCAAAAGGAAGAAGAGAGTGTACTGAAGGCTACGCTCAAGAATTCCCTCAGTCTCTGTTGTTGATGTGCAACACTCATGCAATTCATGTGTTTATGAGCGAGCCAAGCTTTTTGTGTTCCTTTTTAAAAGGCGCACAAAGACATAAAAAGAGCAATCTTTTTCGGTCTTTTTGTTATGAATGAGCTTTTTGGAATAAGCCTATTTCTGCTATTTCACTGACAAATATTTACATTCAGCGGGTGTGTAACGTGAGCCTGTTATCCAAACTGTTGGCTGTCTGTATAGCTTCTTGACACATGGGGAATATTTTGAATTTACTGCAATCATTGCAGAACATAAAGGACTTCCTATTTCCTGCCCCTGTGCAAAAGCCACATTATATTGTTAGATAACATCGCCCCCTTGTGGAGCTTTTTTTTATGCAGAAAATGCTATGTCAGAAAAGCCAACATATTCAAAGAGATATTGTGAGTGTGCTTTTACATTTTAGAAGTTTTGGGATGAATAACACACTCCAAGGCAGAATTAATATTTAAAAAAAAGAGACCTTGGAGTATTCCTCCTGACATGACTATTTTTGTACCATGACATGAAATGTGATAAGACAACAGTAAACATGCTCTCTCTCTCTCTCTCTCTCTCTCTCTCTCTCTCTCTCTCTCTCTCTCTCTCTCTAATACATACACACACACACACAAACCAAAACAGGTCCAGAAAGGGAAAAAAAAAGACAAATCTTGCACTCATTCAGTAAAATGAAAACAAAACTTTTGGTCAGTTTGAAATCCAAAGGGGCTGACCAATGATGTCAACTGACTAGCAGAGTTTTATTTAGGGCTGTAGGTCCTCATATGCCCACCAGCAGCTGTTGTGAGATGTGTGTGAGCACATGTGTGTGTGCGTCTGGACTTTCCCATTCTTCTGATCGTTCAACTTGTAACTGGTAAGCCAACAACGCGATTTATCTCTTGGAATAGATTGACCACCTCCCGCTCTTAAACAAAATGAGACCACCAGCCGTCAATACTAATGCTGAAGAGTAAGAATAGACTTAGAGGAACATTCCTATAAATAGCAAATGTGCAATGAACGCCTGCTGCAGATCGCCTGTTGTATGTAGTAGGCCTACAGAAACCTTTGTGTGTGCATGCTCACTCTACAA
Source organism: Dicentrarchus labrax (assembly GCF_905237075.1). Taxonomy (NCBI): domain Eukaryota; kingdom Metazoa; phylum Chordata; class Actinopteri; family Moronidae; genus Dicentrarchus; species Dicentrarchus labrax. The sequence continues at coordinate 16,687,799 of NW_026136720.1, read as the reverse complement.
TATGAAAAGGTAGCAGAGTACAGTTGTATGTGCTGAATATAATTTAAATATTTTGCATTGACTTCCACTGCTGCTTACTCATAATATACATGGAGCTAATTAAACCTGTTAATCTCCCCAGGAAACCACACTCACAATGACTCTCCAGTGGACGGCTGTGGCTTTATTCCTCTATGCAGAGATAGCAGTCAACCTCATCTTATGTATACCCTTCATATCAGCAAAAAGGTACTGCAATTCAACACACAATCCTAAAACATAATCAAATGTTCATTCAGCAACTCCTGTTCACAAAAAAGATGACCTGTGCAAGAGTTTGACTATAAATAAGAAAACTGACAAAGGCAGTTCACACAATAACCAGCAGAGTGCATCCATGTCCTTTCTGCACAGATCTACACTCACACTGTCCTTTTAACCTACTTTGTAGATGGCGTTTGGTTTTCAGTTGGAGAATATGGAGCTGGTTATCTCCATATTGGAACAAATGCTTCTTTACTATGATCATGGTTCTCATTGTACTTTTCCTTGGTAAGCAAAATGCTGTTAGTGACAGACATTGAATAATACTGAGTAAACTGAAAGCATGTTGTCAGAATCAGCATCAGCCAGGTTTCTGTCCTCTTGCCCACTCTCAGATGCTGTTCGTGAGGTGCACAAGTACTCAGGTCCTGAGCCCATGCACGATGCCCAGGTGAACCCAAATGTGTACGACCATGTCCACATGAAGCTGTTCAGAGCCCAGAGGAACCTCTACATATCCGGCTTCTCTCTCTTCCTCTGGCTGTTAGTGTCATTTCCTTTAACATTTATTCAGAAAAACAGAATAATGCATTTGGGACCTTATCTAAAGACAAACCCTACCTTCCCGTTTCACACAACTGTCCACTTGCTCACTCACCCTTTCCAATTCACTTTCTGAGGTCTTGTCTTGCCTTTTTTTCTTTCGGTTTCTCGTCTTGGCCTGTGAACTCATCACAGTATCATGCGTCGGATTGTCACCCTGCTAAACCAGGTTGCTGTCACCTTAGAGAACAGTGCAGAACTTCAGGCACAGACGGACAGTGCTGTCAAAGCAGCCAAGCAGCACCAGGACGACAACATGATGCTCAAACAAGTGAGACTTAACCAGTCTGATGACAAAACTAAAACTTAAATCTTTTCTTATAGTCTTAAGCCTGTTCCTTTGCTTTTGTTCCCCAATGTGTAGCATTTACTGTAGTTTATTGTGTATTCTCTGTATAACATAACTTGTGTTTTATTGTTTTTGTGATTTGGTTAATGTGTTCGGTTGTCTGCCGTTGGGAATTAAGGAGAATCCTTTGTGTTCAGGCTCTCCTGGATGAGGAAAAATCCATGTCAACAAAAAACCAACAACTGAAACTGGAGGTTGAGAAGCTGGCAAGTCAAGTGAAAGCTGCTGAGGAGAGTGAGTAATCATCACTTTCTTCATACAGGATGATCTGCAGTCATAGTGCCAGGCTTATATAAAGATGCTAATTATAAGCTATAATTCCATTAGCAGAGCATGGACCGCCACCGGTGTCTTCTTGACTACTTGCATGCAAACATTAGCTGTGGTATTATGAAAGAAGCTGCTATATCAGAGCAATTCATGGATGTAGTACTGCTTGTGTGTATGTATAGCTGTGCGCAAGTCTCATGCTGAAGTGGAGGCCATGAGGAGACAGGCCAAAGGTCTCGCACAAGAGTATGACCGACTCTTGACAGAACACCATCAACTCCAGGTAAAACACACACACACACACACACACACACACACACACACACACACACACACACACAAACACAAAATACTCTCTGTAACCTACTAATACTGGAGTGATTGTGTTTTTAATTCATTTACTTGATCCACAGAATCCCCAGAGTGCTGCAGACAAAAAGGATCAGTAGACACAGGAATACAGTGACAATGTCGTTGGTGTTGTTTGTTCCACTTTTTCTTCTCATTACACTAGAATTGTGTACAATATGCAGTAGGCCACCAGAGGCCATGTTTGTATTATCACCATTTGTATTATTACCATTTTGAAGCTCAAGCTTTTTTAATTAACGAAAAGGATTAAACAAACAGTAGCATGTCAAGCTTTTAAAATGCGGAAAAATATATTTACATACGGAATAAAATATGTCTTTTTGCATGTTAGTCTTAGTAGTTAGTGGTATTAAAAGTGCAAAAATGAAATTTTGTCTCAGGGGCTCATGCTTATTGCTAGTGAGACCGATTTTCTCAAAGATTTGCACAGAACAAAGCACCACACTCCTGTAAGCACATAATGAGTAATGCATACATGCTGTATATTCATTTATTGCATTTTTATGAGATGTAAATGAATGAATGAATGATGAGATGTATGAATTGTAATTTACTGATTTGACAATGACCAGTGAATTTCTGTCACACACGCATGTCACATTTGTTTGAATTTATTATAAATCTTTAATCTTGACAGAAGCTGTTTGTTTTTAATAGATGTTCAAATTCTAACAAACACTGTTAAGTTATTTTTATTTTTTATTGTAGATTTACCTTCAAACCTTAATACGTATAACTTTACAAACTGATTTTGATTTTGCCCCCCTGAACTTGACCTTTTGTATTTTGCTGACAGTTGGTACATGACAAGCATGAACATGTACAATAAACAAGACAAAACCCCAGATAGCGTGTTCCTTGTTATCACGCTGACATCAATCAGCGCACACAAAATAGTTTTAAATGTTGAAAACAAAATGCAAAGAGCTTCACAATGAGGTAAAGTGTACAATCAGGTAGACGTGGTAGGTTTTGAAGTAAACTTCATTATCAAAGCCAAAATACAATATACTGTATATAGTATTTATAAGATCAAACAGTGTCCCGTTATTTATAAAAATAACATTTCTCTCAGAAATAATTCTGGTGAACATTTATAACATAGACATTTAGTATTGTAAGGTGATATTTTGCATATCTCCTGTTTAAATGTATCATGACTGAAAAGCCAATGCTGCAAAACTCCAAGGTTATGAAATTTATAGCAGTGATTGATAGACAAAACAATCACAACTCAAGGTTGAGTTACGCACTTGTTCTGGAGATGTCAACCATATCACTTGGTCCTCATTAGCAAACTATATTTGCTCTGTTGCCGTGGAGCTGCAATGTTAAAACTATGCATGATTCTGAGCCATCCATGTTGACCTAAAAGCTGAGTTTGACAGTTCACTCTTGACCTTAGAAACAGCAGTTTCAGCTTGCTACAGTACACAAAGGTTGAAAAAAGTGTGATTGTCAAAGCTAACTAGTGTGATTAAACAGTTATCTTACTGAAGGAATGACTTCTATTATGTCTAGACAGGAAGTGGTAGTTTCCTCTCTGAATGCCAACAGCACAATATTTTAGTGGTGTGCTGTTCCTCTGTTGCCTCTATATTTGATCTGCTTGTTGACCTTATTCATTCACATATTGAAACACTTTCTTTGCCTCAGAGTAGGCACATTCACAGCTCCTCGTGTGCCACAGAAACAGTCTACAGAACCTTTTAATGTGCAAAGCCACAAACAGACAGACATGATGGCATTTAACCATCTTCCTCAGGCACCCTAACATATGGAGAATCCAAAAATCTATTTTATGAGGTTTAATCATAAAAACGAAGACCGACATAGAAAATACAGCACAATTACATTCTTTTTTCTACAAAAATCTTCCATTCATGAAAAACAAAAACACATACATTTGTACATTTCAGCATATTTTGTTTTTAAAACGACTTATTTCAGGTATCATACGTCTACACAAATCCTGTACAAATATATACTCTGTGTGCTATGAAAAGTGTCCACAGCGTGTGTTCCTCTTCATATCTGAGGTGCTCCATGGGGCTGAGTCAGAAGAGAAGAGGTTGTGCTGAGGCTCACAAGCGAGTCTCTCTGTCAGGATTGCAATCCAAGGCCAGTATAAACTGCTCACAGTGGATGGAGCTGTTCTCTTCTTTCTTTAGTGACTCCAGCTCTGCACTCCCATTGGTCAGAGCATATTTCTCCTCCCTCTTAATATGTCTTTTGAGTACAGCAAAGCCTAAAATACAAAGGAAGAAGGAGACTGTCCTCAAGCCCAATGTCAGACCCAGGTACACGATCCTGCAGGAAGAAGAAAGCAATACTGTAAGATTACCATAACTGTTAAGCCCTGTATACATTATCAGCAAGTGAATTTTAGCTATTACTCATCTGATGTATGCATATTTTACTTCTGTCTACTGCACTGTTGTGCAGTATTAAGGTCAGTCACTAAACGATTACAGCTCCATCCTGTATCCTGTCTAGCGTGATCTGACCGACACCCCAGGGCAAGCACTATCCTAAATATTTCTCAACCAGTTCCCCCTGTTTTTCAGATACTTTTAGGGGACAAACTGGGAGAGAGTCAAGCTACAAGTCCTGGAGGGTAATTTACAATTCCAGTCTCAGGTTTTTAATAATGACATTGCAAGTCATGGCAAGTCACATTGCAAGTTTTTAAGTAGTTTAAATAGTGTTTTGCTTGAATACATTTTACTGAAACTTTTACATAAAAAGGCAAACCTCACATCAGGTTTAGTTTAGCCTACAGACTTATGATGTTTCATTTGATACTGTATATCTGGCCACCTTTCCATTCAAACAGAAGTCCACCAGCCATTGATCTGGTTGGGCCAGTCACAACCGTTTTTTTATTTAATATGGAGGTTTTATACAATGACTGACAGAGGAGCATCACTTGTCCAGATTTCATAAGCCACATAGGTCTATCTTCACCAAACCCAGATCAAACTGTCTTACTAGGCAGTTCTGATTAAATATGAATCAAGATTCTGTTGCTGCATTGTGTATTTCCCGCTCCAAATTTTTTCAGAAACACATTTTTGTGTACTGTTTTTTTCCTGTTTAAAAACGGACCAAGCAATGCCTCAACTTGCTTGTGTCGCTCAGAGGTACATCACACGTTTTGTTGCTCCGACTGGTTGTGGGTCTATAATGTGTCCTGAGGCCTTTTAGTCTGCGCCCGTTGATAACTTCCCTTGGAAATCGAAAATTAGCTGATAGGTTAGGTCTAACCATAGCAACATTGTCTCTCTATTTTTCATCCATCTAATAGTTTTGTTAATAAGCATTCAAAGGCAGCTTGCATGGTTCTAGACAGTTTGTCTTGTTTCAAGGTGAACTATAGAGTTTTAAAGACATCCTTGAGGATATTGCACACAGTTTTATAACGAAAGTCCTACAGATCTAATTACCTGTAAGCCGAGGTGTTATATATCCTGCATGCTCCTCTTCCTCCACACATCTTGTATCCCCATTTGAGGCATGTTGTGTCAATTATGGCTCCAAAGTATATAGGGGCAGGTATTCCAGCTGCAGTGCAATTTAAATTAACTTGTTACTTCAAACAAACAGTAAAAAAAAAGACTGGTTCAAGATGGGTGCCTACAAACACTGTCACATATTATATCCACAGTTTTATAATACATAATGTTAATACAGACACCTCATTATAGTAATTCTGCTCATTCTAAACATGCAGCATGCTGAATGTCAGCTCTTAGGAGATGTTCCTGCACCTGACATTCACACTAGGTAGACAGCAATGTACAGAATACCAAATGTGATTCTCACCGAGGGTGCGAGTGGCTAACGTGTGGACTCCAAGAGCAAGAGATTTCAGCTCAGGCTTAATGCACCTATAGAACCAAGACAGAGGCATTAAAGGAACGTCAAGTTTTAAACCACACTTGTAGAAAGATAATGCTACAAATTAACATTGATTTGATGCTTTGAGGTACAAAGTAGAAAAGTGCTTTAATTTTTGCAGTTTTAGTTGAAATATCTCTGATGATACTGTATCATATGGAAGTGATCACATTTTTCTCATAACAGCAGAAAGTGTAATCTGTCAAAGAATGACAAAATGATGTATTGCTTCAACAACAGTCTAGTGATTCCAAAATTTTTGTAAAGTCCACAAGGGGCTTGTTGACGGACCTGACAAGCAGCATAAAGCCAGGTGTTCCCCCAAGAGAGATGATGAAGGAACTGAGGACTGAAAGAGCCAGGAAGTATGGAAAGATTCTGTCACAGCTGTCTCTGCGTGGACACTGGCCCAGAGTGGCTGTCAGGTTGCCAGGTTGGGAATCAGCCAGTGCTACACACCTGCAATTGTCAAACACCTAACAAAGAAGAAAACAACAAGTTTATCAATGATGGATGCACTACAGCACAGCACAGCAGGAAACACTTGTCCTGTAGGTAAACAGTCATGCAAATACAACTGAAATGTCACATGCTATTCTGTAGGCATCAGTAATATTGGGCAGCAGCAAAAACTGTAGCATGATACGAATAAAACACAGCAATTAAGCCCAAATATAAATAAATGTTTTTCAGTCAAGGTATATTGAGAAATATGAGGGTGTCATGAAGTCAGTGGTGTGTGCCTGACCGTATTTCTGCCATAGCCGGTGGAGGAGGCGCATCCAGCCAAGCATGGGGACACGTAGGTGATCCCGTTCTCTCCACACACTGGATCCCACTCTCTTCTTGAGCACAAGCAACCCGAATTACAGTCAGAGAAGAGAGACGGTTCCTGATAAGACAAGCCTTCCACTCTGCATGTGACAACATGAAGAAAATGCATATATTATTGACAGCTCTCATGAAATATTAATCAAATAAGAAGCCACGACCATTACTGTGCATGGAATATGAAAACAGAAACAAAGAAAGGCAACGCAAAAGAAATGCCAAGAAATGTGTGTAATGATTAATTGTGAAATTTCTAAATCCTTCTGAATATTACCTATTCCACTAGCACATGAGAGAAATGTATCAAGACATCACATACCCAGTATATGAAACTGTAATGCCTGCCACCTTGGAGTTCTCACAGCTCATGGCTAAGAAAAAGAGCGACAGGAAGTAGCCCAGCAGGGAGGTCCCAAAGGCAAATTTAGCTGCTCCCATGATACCCAGCTTGTACTTCTTCATGACAACCCCTCCAGAGAACATCCCCAGGGCCACAGCTGGGATGTTGATCATGCCTAGCCAAATTGCAGAATACAACAGATTCTTAAAGGGATAGGGGATCAGGAAACAACGTGAACAGGCAACATCAGGCAGCAACATCGCTTCCCAGAAGGGATCAAAGTCAGAAGTCTCTCATTCATATTTCATCTAAAATGAACTGAAGTCATGTTGTGAAAGATGAAAATGCCTTTTGATGGTTGAGAGGATATGTAATGCATTTCTCATCACCCAACACCCTGTTCGCTCATTCAGATATGTAGATTCAAAGAGCTACGCTATTACACTGTCTTCAATTAAGCTCAGGCTTGGTCTCAGTCATCTGTGCGTTACTTTTTTAATCCATGTTTGTCATTTTAGAATGTCCAATGATTGCAGTAAACCTGGTTGTCATTTTGAAGCTGCAGCGCTTACTTAAGAGGGATGTGGGAGTTGGGAGCATAAAAAATTCATCAAAAGCTGGCTCATGAAACACTTATGATGACCGTCCAGCTCACATCAGTTTGCATCCTTAAATACTTTGCTTTCAGTGATGCAACACAGGTTTTGAACAAGCTTGTTATCAAAATACTCTGCTTACCCATGAGAAAATTGGCTTTTGACGCTGACTGGCCATAGTGTTGCTCAATGTATTTGGGTTTGTAGGTGACCATCCCGATGAGAGAGTTGAACTGAATGATGGTCACGCATAAGTAGATGATGTACACAGGATTTCCGAGGAGACTTTTCACTGTGGGCACAAAATCTGCGTGGGGAAGTTTATGAATAGCAATTAAAATGTAGGCATTGCTTTTCATAATTTACAGATTACTATTGAATAACATTCAATATCATATAACATATAATATCAATCATAACAAGCTTACAATGTTCAAAACTAGACCCATAAACATGTTTAAAATGACACATCCAAAGATAAAGTTTCTCTTGGCTGAATGAAAACTATTTAAATTCAGAATTCATAATAGAAAATTAGCATTTGTGGTAATAATGTGAGAATACTGTTTTTTAAATAAAGGTGTCTTCAGGAAAGGAGACAGATTCAGCAGTGAAAGTTATAACATCCCTAAAGATTCCACGGACTGCATACAGATTATTATGCAAATATTCAATATTCAACAGAGGATAACCACTTGGTGTGACGATAATCATACCTTTGGCCATCTGATGTAAATTAGCTGGCTCTTCGGGTCGAAATTTGTGCTCCATTGTCTGGGAATCTTTGATAAACCTGGTTTGCTCTGGAGTGCACCTGGTATCGTGTTTATCCACAGGAATGGGCAGTGATTTAGGCAGGAACCAGAAAGGAACAGCAGACATGAGGGTGATGGTACCAGCGATGAGGTAGCCCAGCCACCATGCCCCCACCCAGCGGGCATCACCAGGGGTAATAGTCACGGTCTCTGTGGAGAGATAATAACCCTATCAGCACAGTATGTGGATTCATTTTGATTCATTTGCCATAGTTGCTATAGTTTTAATTTATTTAGTTTTATTTATAGTCATTTCTGTCTGAGGCACGGCACATTTATTTAGAAACTACAATTTATATAGACTCAGTTTCAAAGTGCTTTACATACACTTAAAATTTAGGGCTGTTAAGTTCAAAAGCAACATTTCCTAACATTAGGAGGTGTCTCCTGACTTGTTCACAGAAAGGTTTACAACAGCTTTCAAGTGTTTGCTTCCCAGTCAGATTATACTGTATCACAGGATTTACCCTACCCTAATTCATATCCGTTTGGCAGGTGTATTATGTCTTACACACCTTTAACACTGTCATGTGCAACAACCAATTTCTATATCCAACTCTCCACAGAGCAGTATGAGTGCATTTTCTGCAATGTGAACATAAGATAATCCACAACAACAATTTTCTGAGCACATTATTATTATTTAATAAGTCATAATTCATCATTCAGATGGCAGCTCACTCACCCATGTCCACATAGCCAATGTCAACGTAGATTTTAGCACACAGCGACCCCAACAGGTACCCAAAGACAGGACCAATAACAGACATGGTTTGGACAAATCCTAGAATATACAAAAAGAAAGGTTATTTCCATCAAACCACATTGAACACTAACATACAAACATAACATCCTATGTTTGGGCTCAATTCAACAGTTGATTTAAAAAAAAAGAAGCCCAAACTATTTTCTTTCTTTTTGTTCCTACAGTTGAATATTTGAAGTTGAAATTCCTCTGTGCTCATTGGAAATCAGATTTTAGGGGCGGGGCCTACAAGCATTGAAAATTAAGTGACCTTAATCTTGGTACTGTGTAAAGCTGCTAATGACAGTGATTAAGATACATTACCAATATAGAGGGCCGCATTCTCGGATTGTGCATAATCATCAATATAGGAGATTCCCAAAGGCTGTACTGGAGTCTCTCCAATCCCACGCAGGACGTTTCCCAGAAACACATAGATCCACATTGAAACACTGGATTCCCGCTCACAGACTACAGTTGAAATTGAAATAGGAAAAATGGAATGAGAAGTTATAATCAAAACCCTCAAAAACTGACAAAACATTATCAACTCCAGCATTGTCATGTAAATCGCAGATATTAAAAAAGGACAAATTTACTATGAGTGTCTAAAATTTCTGGCTGTCTGGCAATGTCCTCTGACACACACACGTTAGTCCCAGTACGGAACAAACAATCCAGAAAAAACTTAAGGACCCTACTCCTAATCTTACCTCTAGAGGGCAGTACAGAGGGTCTGTAACCCGCCCTGGTGGACTCAGGTGAGCTTTCTGGACATGGAGAGAGGTTACTGGTTGAATTCAATGAAGATCTAGCTGATGTTTCGATCTTATAGCTGCGTACAAAATACCAATGTGACTGTTAAACAAGGGAAGGGAGAAAGCATCAGGTATCGTTAGATACTCACAATGTGAAGCACAAATACATACATCAGAGTACATTTGCAAGAAATACTGTTACTACATTGTGTTTACGGTGCTTGAAGACTTAAAACAAAGAAATACATGTATGGAATTAGTTAACTGCAATGTATGCACACAGACGTGACACTTTGCCTACCGGCCAATGATGAAGTGAGGCATGGCGATCAAGAAAGTCCCAAAAGACATCAATATACATCCGATTGCTATGATCTTGGGTCGGTGGAGTTTGGCACCAAAATAGCTCACAAAGGCAATCACCAACAAATTCCCTACAGGGTTAAGATGATCAGAATAGGAGATGAATCAAAGGCATTAAATGAGACCTACTGCGGAGAGAGTTTCAATTAGTAAAGTAATCTACAATGTTTTTAAGTAGTATATAAACAAGAAAAGGTTTTCAGAATACCAAGTATCTGGTAGGACATAATAATAAATCATAATAATAATAATAATAATAATAAAAAGAGATACATACAGGGGAAAGTATTCTTTATATACATATTTTTATTTACACAGCTTTAACCAACAATCCACTAGTACTGTGAACAGCCCACAGCATTTTCATGAATTTAATTTGTCCTCCATCATGATATGGTCCACTCATTTTGAAAAATTACATTGACTGGATTAAGGGGGGGCTTTATAATATCGGTTTACATGGCTGAATGTCACATACAGTATCTTGGTCACTGCAAACTGGGTTTTCACAAAATGTAAGGGCCAATGGTCTCATGACAGCATGTGTAGGCTTAAGTCAGTGTAAATGTTCATATTTATCTGACACATGCATATGCAATATTACATATTCTTCACTCAGTGTCCCCAGTCTGTCCGTCTTTCTACAACTGCAGAAACCTTTACAAAATCCCTCTATTCAAAGCCTACAGGCAGTAGCTCCAATGGATTTTTCACTTGCCAATTAGGTATGCCACCAGTAACTATTTAATGCTCCAAGGGTATGCATGTATGCTGTAGTGTCAAGCTTGATGACATGCTGAGTACATATACTTGGCTTACTTTTAGCATCAGCTTCAAAACATGTGCACAAGTAGCCAGTAACGGAGTGACACACGGACAAAATAGAATTCAGAAACTCACCTATTTCAAAGCTCCCGTCAATGATGCCAATCAGATAACTAGGGATGTCAAATCGTCTTTCTAGTTGTGTAATTGTGCTCTTCATGTAGCTGCCAGATAAAGCCTTGGCAAAGTAGGCAAAGGACAAGGCTGCAAGGAACATCTACAGAGATATAGAAAAAGACTGTGTCAAACAAAATGCTTCAGAATTGCTTCTTATCATTTAATTTCAAAATATTATATTGACCTGTATTATTATTCTTTTTTATTATATTATTCATATTACTAGAGCATTAGTAGCAGTGTGGTTCTCACATTCATTTTTACAACTCAAAGTCAATTACAAATCAGTACAGTATGCAGAGAAGGCACAGTGAAAAGTAAACATGAAAAGCCAGAAAGTTGAATTCTAAAGGCTGGGCTGAAAAGGAAAAGAACAAAACAGAGAGGGAAAAGTACAGAGCACTAATTTGAGACATTGTACGCACATTTCTCTGAGTGCGTGTGTGTATGATGTGAATTTGCAGTGCAGATACACCTTTGTCAAAGGAAAGCTGGCAATGTCACCTGTGGACACTGACATCCAGTAACAAAGGGAGGATTAGAGATGAAGCAAGTTTGATAGAGAAGCCAATCCCACAAGGACACAGACACATCCACTGCACTATGAACTGACAGCCCAACCAACATGCAGCGTAATTGGAAACAGGTGAGAGGTAACCACAGCCTGCAAATTCATGAATATTTTTAAACTAATAAAATAATCCATCCATCATCTATAACCACTTTCTTTTGCAGGTTTGCGGGAGCCCTGGACAGGTCACCAGTTCATCACAGGGATGACACATAGAGACAAACAATCATTGACACCGATAGGCCGGAGCACCCAGAGGGAACCCACACTGACACAGGGAGAACACGCAAACTCCACAAAGAAAGATATCAGTCCCAGCCACAAAAATGCCCCAACCAGCAAGAACCTTCTTACTGTGAGGCAATAGTGCTAACCACTGTACCACGAGGCGGCTCCAACAGTGCCGCCCTAATCAAATCTGACTAATTAATTCTTCTAGATGTGACAATGTTATGGCACTCTCTCTGGACCAAAAACTGAATTAATTAATGATTATCACAATAATTGTTTGGTCAACAAAATGTTATTCATATAGTGTGTAAATAGTGAAAAATGCCCATCACTTCATATGACATATCTTTATTTGTCTGACCAACACTCCAAAACCCAAAGATATACAACTTCCTAACACAGAATACAAAAAAGTAAATATAATTACCTCTGAGAAATTGTATCCAGTGATGTTTGAGCATATTTGCTCATTAACTAAACTAATCAGTTATTCAAATGTTTGCTAAATATTATAATTACAATCCCCTTATTGTTTCAGATCTTAGTTCAAAGCACAAAAGTTTGATGTTTCGGTCTCACAACCTTTATAAGATGTATTAACAGATACCAACAAAGGTACTTTAAAATACTGGAAATACGTTTTTTTGTTTTTTTTTACAGTATTACGATATTTTTACATCTTTACTGTAATCAACCCTGAAAGTGAAAAAGTATCCATTAGTCATTGAGGCTTCTCTGGTGAAGAACTATAATAAGTGAAAATCAGTTGCAGATACAAACATTCACAGAACTCTGAAAACAGATATCTTTTCAGATCATGGCTCCAAGTGTAAGCACAAATTAAATAGTAGATGGTGAAGTATTTAGCCTTTGGGCAAAGCCCAGAGAAACAGAGAAATCCCTAATCAGAATCAGGAACAACACGAGTAATGAATTTGCCAGCCTCGACAGTGTCGGGCTTAGTAGTCTGTTAGAGTGGGTCTGCTTAAGGGAATCCCAGTGACACCAAATATTGCAGCAGCGCTAGCATGGATGTTGCATACAGCTTGTATTTTACATCTCAGCACTGCATTCAAACTTTAGATCATGTGAACTGCAAACTGTTACCTCCAAACCTTATCAGCTGAACAAAAAGCAGAAAACAGAGAAGGAGCAGATACTATCTAACACCAGTCTAATATAAAGACTTTTTCTGTTCCAGCATTAATTTAACTTTTTCTTTCTTCAACATTTTCTCTCACTCAGTCTCACTTTCTCTGCAGCAGTAGTCTCCCTTCACATAGTTTGGCAGAGTGAGAAGACAAAAGATTCTCAAATCTGTGAGGAGCTAATCAGTGGCAGAATGAGGCTGTCTGAGGGGCAGGGGTTGCATATGGTAGTGAACCAGTACACAGAAAGATGTGATGCAGTTATGGTGAAACAGTTCCAAACCCTGTTTTATTTTATTATGTGACTCAAGTCCAGTGTGTAGGATTTAGTGGTATCTAGTGGTGAGACTTCACATTGTAACCAAAACGAATAACATTTTCCCTTTTCAAGCATGTAGCAGAAACTATGGGGGTCATGATAACTGGAAAAATCTAGAGCCAGTTTGTTTGTCCATTCTCGGCTACTGTAGAAACATGGCAGTTCAATATGGCGGATGCCATAGAAGAAGACCCACTCCTTCTGTAGATAAAAACGACTCATTCTAAGGTAAAGTAAAGACAATGATTCTTATTTTCAGGTGATTATTCACTAATGAAAACATACCAATGCATATTATATATATATATATATATATATATATATATATATATATATATATATATATATTGTCAATAATAATTGTCTTTTGACATTATCTCTGTTGAGACATAGTCTAATCTGGTTTCCTAGCCTTGAAATAAACTGCATTCTGGACCCTCTGCCAGTTGAACTTATTCTTTGGCTACTCTGGGACGTACTACGCTGAATGCCCACTAGCTTAAAGACTGCTGTGGTTAATTCGCTACTCAAGAAACGACACCTTGATCCAGGGTCTCCAAGTAACTACAGACTGGTCTCTAAACTTCCATCATTTTCAAAAGTAGTGTGAAAGAGCTGTTTTCGTCCCATTTAACTAACAACAATCTTCCAACATTCCACTGAAATTGCTCTTATCAAAGTGGTAAATGACATTTTACTTAGTACTGACTCAAACTGTGGATCTCAGTGAAACATTTTATACCACAGATCACAGCACACTAATTGATCGGCTTGAAAGCCTATTTGGTATCTCCAACCAGTCCTACCTTTCTGTATATAGTGTCTCTATAGTACATGAATATTTACAGATGTGAAATATACAGTTACACTGATAATACTCAGCTGTATGTACCTGTAAAGGCAGATGATCAATCTTAAATTAAAAATTTAGAGGCCTGTCAAACTAGGGCTGTAGCTGAATCAGAATTTTGTCAGTTGAATCAGATATGACTGTTTAATACAAAGATTAGACTATTTGTTCCTTTTTTTTCAGTTTGGCGCTACATTAAACTTCTATATCAGCAGTTCATGCAGTGGGAACGCAGCTACATGAGTCTCATGTTGTAGCTTACTTCACATTGTGTGTGTGTGTGTGTGTGTGTGCGTGTGTCCTGTTTATAGTTCAGTTATAAAATCTCAAAGCACCACAGAGCATCTCTCCTGCTAACAGCGCTGTCAGCCCAAGAGTCAGTCACGGTGTACTGCGTCAGAGGAGCTTGTACCAGTGTCTGGTTCAAAAGTGGTTTAGTCGACTTTATTGACAGTCGTCACCAGAGCTGAGCGTGCCGAGGCAGCCGCTGCCCCACCGTACCGCTTCTCTTTGTTAACCATCACTCTTCTCTGCTTCCATCACATTTCTGGTCTGTGCTCATTTGAGAATTAGATTGTAAAGTTTACAGCCTACCATGCTGTGTACAGTGACACAGCTACAAAACAAAAGTGAAAAGACTTGACAGACAAAATGCGAGTCGATTAGGGGTCTACTTGACTGATGATTCAAACTGCATCAGCTTTTCAGGGGCAGCCCTGTGTAAAACTGGATGTTCCTGCTACTGAATTATGATAAAACTGAGATGCTGATCATTGGCCCAGCTCGACATAGATACCAGTTTGATAAAGTAACAGTAACTCCTGACAAGTGAGAGTCTACAAAGGGCATCCAAATATCCATCCAAATCCATATCCATTATCTATATCTATATCTGTGATTACTGTTTTCATTATTTTTGTTTACATTGTCTTTCTGTTTTTAAATCTGGTTTAAATCATGAGGAACTTTGCAACTTACATTACAGGAACATAAATTCCTTACAAGCTCTTGTTAAAAAGTTAAGATTTACAAAAGTGGTGTCCTTAGTTTCATTTTAGCTTTCATAATGTGGTTTTCCAAAATGATTTGTGTAAAGGGAACAAATATGTTTAGGAGCTAAATTTATGTTATAATTGATTAAATTACTTGATTACATCTTGTGAATTCCACTGAATTTGATAGATATTTTACCTCTTTAATTCTGAAATTTATTGGGTCTTATTGTGATATTAAGTATAAATATTTCTGATAATAAGAACCTAATATTTCATATAAATCCTTAATGCACTGGACACCAGAGGGATGAAACATTGTTCAAATACAATGCAAAATAGTAGGTTGCTACCTTTATCTCACAATGTTTATGTGAGTACATGTACAGTATGTATTATAATCCAAATGTGGACTAAACAAATGTGCAAGATTGTATCCTGAATTTGAACACGTGTGTGCTACAAACAGACAAAATCCCTTTGTCTATTAACAAGCAAATGTTTTATCAAAAACACAGAGAAGTTCATTGTAGAATTACCACACACAGAAGGAAAACACACACAGTATGGACAAAAAGGCAGCATGACTGGAATTCCTTATTATTCTTGCTTGCCGTTGTCCAAGTATTTCACTAAGCAGCTTTTTAATTATTGTCCAATGTGCTTCTTAATCCAATAGAGGTACAGACCCTCTGTTCTGACCTATTTTACTGAAGCACAAACTTTGTCTAAGGAATTTTTCACGACTTAATACACAGTCCAAAGGGCACACCGAGCTGCTGCACTCAACACCTTGCATAGTCATCATCTAGGCCTACCAGAAACATGCAGCATGCTCAACATACAACTCTCAGTGGGTGTTCAAACATTCATGGATTTACATCAACATACACAGAAGACACCTAAAGTGGTTTTATTCAGCTAGGCACTCTTAAAAAAATAAAGACACCACCCTGAAGACATCACGGTACAGCAGAGAGGTCTACAGCTACAGCTTTTAGATATTCTCCACATACGTGAAACGCATGCACAAGAGGGTGCATTCACCAACACAATGCACTCTGTGTTTCTCTTCTTTAGATACATGTGATCACAGTCATTGGACAGATATTTTTGTTTTCCCCTTTAGGCCAGTCAGGTGACTTTGGAAATGACAGACATATGAGCCCTCAGGCTGAAACACTTCAAACATGTTCTTAAAACTGTTCTCTGGTAGATAACACTGTCCTTACTGGTCTATAAAACTGTACTTGTGTAGTTTTCCTCCCTTTATTCCACAAAAGACAGTACCTTCAGATTGGGGTGGCAGGAGTTCTTTCCTGCAGAGGAGGTAGGGTTGTTGCCTAGAGTCCAGCTGCCTGTGGCTGTGTTGTTCATCTTCTTCATAGTAGCCGTGTACCTGAGCTGTGGTTTCTCTTTAAATGGTTTATGGCTTTCCTTACCTATTGGAAGAAATTAAAAAATCTGTCAAACCCATTTCTCTCAACAACAATTACTGTAGTCATCTAAGACAGGACGTCATTATATGCTGATGTACTAGGAATAGCATGTTCCATGCAGCAAAGTTAAACAACATAAAAGCATTAACAACAGATACCATATGTCCCAAGATGTTTAAAGCTTAGCTTAAAACACTGCAAGCAAGGATAAATGGTTAGCCTAAATCCATTAAGTTGCCTTCCAGAAACTCCAACAATGTCATACATGCACACTGAATATTGTGTAGTTAAAACATTCTTGAGAAGTGGAGGTATTTACTGTACTGACCAACAATAGTACAGTGACAGCACATCACATCTAAGAAGTCTTTTGGATTTGCAATGTCAAACATAATGTTAAACTTCTGAAAAAGGGGATTCTTCTTGATAGCTTTGTGAAAAATCTAAATAAAGACAATTTTGCAGCAGTTCAAGGGCACATTTTCTTTTTTCACACTTCCTTCACCAACATGTTCCTTCACCACATTTTCTTTTTTCACACTTCCTTCACCAACATGTTCCTTCACCAACATGTTTCCACAAACTGAGTATTCCGTTAACGAGACACTGACCTGTGCTAATGATTTGTTTGAACTACAGTATATTTACTCTTAGGAAAGAGACACTGGGCAATCATGCAAAGATTCAGTTTATGGGGCAGCATCTCCTCAATCTGAGATATTCTGAAAGGCCTATAAGGATTCTGCAGAAATGTAACATGTGAACCACTGGTGCACTGATACCTCGACTAATTAACTCCACTGACAATTTCAGTACATATAAATTTAGATGTTTACAGTTTTCTCAGTTGCGGTTATAAGGTTTGTTTACTGGAGGCATGACAATCCAAATTTCTTGAATTACTAGAAGTAGTAATTTTCCCTCAAAAGAAGAAAACCCTGTAACCCTGGTGATAAGCCGGAATAGAAATGAATGAATGAAGGAATGAGTCACATGACAAATCGCATTCAAGCATGGTAAAGGCAATTGACAGTTGTAGCTTTCAATATTATAAATATTATTTAATGCAAAGCCAAGCCTAAAACATACAATTTCTTAAACAGCTGTGACATGATTGTAAATGAATGATTCCACATCAAGACATATAATTAATGACTCTTGACTGTATTTACACCACATTTAACATATAGGTCAGTTACGCTTAGATCAACAGCACACCGTACACCCACGAACCTAATGGGAAATACAAACAAGCCTTAAGCTGACTTAACAAGCCAATGGGTAGCTCATTAAATACAGTAAATGGGCAAGTTCATATTTCAGATAAAACTGATTACTTGTAGTGCTATGAAACACACAGTAAAGAAAGAAATTTAGCAGAAAACAGGAAATAAGTTTCAGAATAAACTACTGGAAAGCAGTGAAAAAAAAACAACTAGAAAGAGAAAATCTATCACAGTTTGAAGAATCTTTTTGAAGATCAGAGCTTAGAGAAAAACTAAAGCACCAACTATATGCCTGAAGTATTATGGAAGTACAAGAAATACTGGTTTACACATTGCATGCACATGCAGTGTGTTTAACATACAGGACAAATTATGATAATCTGTCATCACTATCAACGTCTGAGGAAGGTACAAGAATCTGTCTCTTTACTTCAGGACTGGAACAAAAACAAAACAAAAACACCAGAAGCATCATATTATCTCGAAGAGATTAGTAATTAAAACAAAAAATATATTCTTTCAGTTGTTAGAATAGTCTCTTCAGTAGCAGTGATGATGATACTAAGAGGTCTTTAGAAATGGTGAAGGTTAACTTTAATAGGAATGATAGAACTCAGTGATGAAGGACAGAAAATGTATAGATTTCCTTTAGACATGGCAATTGGATTTTTTATGCTTTAGTAATGGTCCATATAGGATTCCAAAAACTTCTTTGGAAGTGTGATCTGACCAGTAACGTGACAGCAAACTGAAAAGTTTTATCTGAAAAACACAGTGGCATATATTCATCTTAAAAACAACCAGTTTTACCAAGCAACCTACTGTAGAGAGCAAACCAAAAGATGACATTATGATTTAAGTCTGTTTAGTCTGGTGCTTGTGAATGATGACATGATGTGAGAGAGATGGAAACAGAGAGAGCAGAGCAAAGAGCAGAGCTGTGACACTATTTAAAAGACAGCCTGCTTATTCAGTGACATGACAACTCCCTATGGATCCCTCCTCCATGCACCAAATGACTTTGAACTCTGCAAGAAAAATATGTAGCTGTAGCTGACGACATAAGAGCTTTTTATGCTTGTTACCTTAAAGGTCCAGTGTGTAACATTTAGGAGGATTTCTTTTGAGAAATTGAATATAATGTTCATAGATATGTTTTCATTAGTTACAGTCACCTGACAATAAGAATTGTTGTGGGTTTTTTTTTTTACCTCAGCATGAGCCCTTTTTATCTACAGCCTTCAAACATGTGATTGATAAACTGATATAAGGTACCATATTCTGTGTCCTATATACTTAATACATGCCCTGATGTAATTATCAGAAGTGATTCATTGTCCTTTAAAGGCAGAGGCTGAGCCTCCTCATCAAGATTCTTGACAGTAATCCACAAGTGCTTGACTGCTGCAGTGCACCTTTACACTTAAAATAACAGCTACATGAAGACAAACCAACATTGTTTTTTTTAGTTTTTGCAACCCACTGATGAAGACACAAGATTAATATCATACACCAAGAAATGTGGAGTAAACTTGTGCTGAGTTGAAAGAGAATTTTAAGTGATATTCAGTGGACTTTTATTCTCTGCCTACAATAAACGCAGCAACATTACGATTTCTTTTGAATGGTGACACCACATGCACTCGGGTTAATTAATCAAAGCATAGGCTACAGAGTAACCAGATAAGCTTTCTCTGAATTCTGCAAATGTCCCTGCTGTTCCTACGGACAGCTGTGTGCACTGTACCGGTTAAGTGTTTGTTGATGCAGAGTTGACACAGGGATATATTTTCGGTCTGTCAATTAAAATCTGAAACCATATCGCCGAAACTTGACTAAATTCTCGCCTCGATACAACAAAACAAAATGTCTAGGAAACAATTTCCCCCATGATTTTCCAATGACACATTAAATGCAACATCATGATAGACTACTTACCCAACTCGGAGCTTCAACCCTTTCCCCTCCGCGACGTCTCTCTCTGAACTTCTTATTCTAAAACACAAATCAAGGCGAGAAGAATCCTGTTGTTTCACAAATAAAATGACCCTCTTCCAATCAAGTCACCTCCTCCTGCTGTACATGCTCCTCGGCAGCGGAGAGCAGTGTGTTTCGGTGAAAGCTACAGGGTGGATACTGAGCACAGAGACGCACACGTGATGCGTCAAAAGCTGCGAAAACTACTTGCCACACCATATCACATCTTTACTGAGCTCCGAGGAGCTGCGAGCGGGTGAAGTGTTATTGCAAACATCTGCAGTGTGTTGGTAAACCCACAACACGAAGTCATGATTCAGATTTCCGCAATTAAGAATTCATCTATTAGCCCTGCAGCGTGTTTGTGGCATTCATTTGCTAAAAGTACTGTATAATGATGATTCCCCTCTGCCAGTATTACTACAGTATGTGATGTTAACAGCTTTCAAGGATGACTCAGATAAAATAATAATAACGCTGAGCAAAAAACTGTATCATGGCACACAAAGAGGACACATGTAAACTGAGGAAATAATATCCCGATTGTTAGTCTTCACTGCCAGCCGTTAAGTGGAATGCAAAGGGGGCTTTTAAACTATTCACTCACTATGAAATTAAATTGTTAAGCTTATTGAGCTGTGTTGCATCAAGAAGCAAGAGCAAGTAGATCACTCTAAATAATGCAGATGCTGTTTGACTGAACCAATATCATCTAACTGCAGACAGTTGTGTGTCAATGTGTCATCAAATCACCAAACATAGGCTCACAAAGAGTGAAGATTGAATCATGTTTCAAAATAAAGTTCAGTTCTCTGCCTGAAAACTAATTTGACTGAACTTTTCACTAAACTTGTAAGTAAGTAAGAGTAGTTAATAAATTAAATTGCGCATTACAGTTTGAAGCTGAATGTGAATCTTTAGACTTTGAGTCTGATGAAGAAAATATTCCCCTGGTGCATCAAATACCCTAAAAGTGGACATTGGAGCCTTTTCGGTGTACGAGCAGATTTTTTCTCTTCATCTGCTCACTTTGAGCTCAGCACCTGCCCTTGTTTTGTTCTGATGATGCAAGCTTACTCCTATTTCTATCATCTTTTGACTTTAGGCTACTGCTGTTTAACATTTTCCTCAACTGCCAACTACCAACACACCTTTAATGCATCGCCCCCCTAATAAAAATGCATCGTTAGATAAGGTCATACTTCCCCTGTTGAGCCTACTGACACACCAGGTGGTCAGACCTCATTTCTCAAGTTTCTCTGTTGCTATGGGGATAAATGGTCTATACACAGCAGACCTACTTGTTATGAACATGTCCGCACCTCTTCATGTAGCTTCATGGGTAGTTTAACATAACCTGTTAAGCATATTAAGCACCCACAGTAAGATGTAGAGTTGGTTAAGGTCTATGTTGATTTATTTTATTAAGGCTTAGAGCTGTAGCCATGTAGGGATGACTGTACTTTGTGCCTGATAATTAGTTTACAAAAAAGGTATACACAAGATGAATAAACATGATACTGGGATTTTTTAATCTGTATTTTAAAATAAAGGTGAATCTACATCTGTACTGGATAGTGAAATTGGAGCTGGAGCCACAGAAGCAGGCCGACTGGTTGTTACCTTTTAAGTGACTCTGCATTGGTAAAATTCTTATATTGTGATTAAGAGTGAGCAATATAAAATCATCTGTCACTATACATGTAATTTTAGATTGGAATATTTGTATTAATTGTGATTGTGATGAAATAACCAGATGGGAAATATTTCCATAAAGCACTCATGATTTCTGATCTGTAGCTTTGCCCACAATGGTCTAATACTGTACAACCACATATTTCGAAGTGACAGCTACCACTGTCCCAATGATATGGCAAAATCTCCTACGGTAGATGATCCTTTGATGGCATATTGTAACAACTGGAGAACTGAAGCAAACTCAATAGTACCACTCAGAGACAGAAAGTTCTTGAATGATTACAGTCTTTACTTGCCAAAAACAGGTTGGGAGAAGACAAAGGGTCTCAAAAGGAATTTTTTACCAAGGTATACCAAGCACCAATAGCATGATAAAAAATAAAACATTTTGCCTCAAAAGGATGTTGGCAGTGCATTATTTTTATGTGAAGGCTGCCAAAAATGTTGTTGCATATGTGGGTAGCAATGGATATTGCTCTAACCTTTCAACAAAATAGAAAGTAGAGAGGAATTTGGATAGATCTGTTTGAAGAATGGTCAATGTATGAGCAGCTTCTGGCAAGGAAACTGTCTACAACCTACTGAGTGGTTTATATGTCAATTTTATCTTAAGTATTCTAGTATTCTAATTTCTTTTTAATGGCCAAACTTTAAAAAATGATTGACAGTATCGACTCTTGATAGTAGTTTATCAGTGCCTGTGCAGTGATATATTTTGAATGATGTGAAGTGATGAAAATAAAACAGATCAATACAGAAAAAAATATTTCATCATTAGGGCAGACAGTTCAACAATTAAACTATACATCTATCTATCTACCTACATTAGGATGGATAGAAATATGATGTTGTCTTACACTGAATAGTCATGTTTATGTACAGTATATAAGTCTATAATCCTTACCTTTCTGATAGGGATCGTTCCACGTATTGGTCTCAATGTTACTCCAAATCTGCTACAATTGGCTGTCTATCAAACAACATACAAGGATGTGTGTGTACTTTCTTAAGTTTCAATCTAAATTATTCAAACTGTCATATAACATTTTATGTTATAAATACTTCCCTTCAACTGCAAAACATATTATTGAAATGTGAATATTAATAAATGGACAGACATATTCCATCTGTGCTCAGAGGGGTACTCGTGGAGTGTTGGCCGCTTTCCGCTTCTAACCAATTCATCATAGCCAAATATTTGAGAATTGCATTTAAATAACACTTTAAAATGATGAGGAAATGGAGAACTAGAACCAGATTCAAGACTTAAACTCTGTTCAGGTGCAAAAATGGTCTTGACGAAGCACAGCATGTAGAACTTCTAGGATATTTAGTCATAATGATAGATTTTAATATAAAGCAGATTCTAAAATATAAATCAAAAGATGAAAAGTAAGCACAACACAGACACAGGGATACCACAGAAATTATAGTCTTGTAATTCAATGTATTCACATTACAACATCCACATGGTTCAGTTTGTGACAACTTCTAATGATCTTCAAATATATTCACTGTATGATACATAATACCAATATAGGCACTTCCAGTAAGTCTGGCAATATTGAAGCTACAGTATAGTGTCTAAATTACAAAATGGTAAAAATAAATAATGTATATCTAAAAGAGTTTTTGTAGTTTTAAAATTTCTTTACTGTACAGCATATACGTATGTATATTGTACAAAATGGAGCAACAACCTGCAAGAAAAGTAATTATTTTACTTTCACAAATACTGTGTATTTGGACATATTCTTCCTTGTGTAAATATTAGTACATGTGGTAAGTGCAAGGTACTAGTGAGAAGAAAGCAATTATTTAATCATGTGTCAACTATATAAAAATACATCTCTTTTTTTTTTTTACATAATTGTAAAGCTTCCCATGGTTACAATTATGCTACATGTGTGAATAAGCATGACAAATAAAACCAATTAAGATGTGAAAAATACACCATCAAAACTGATATACTGGGTGTATACTGTATCAGCTCAAATGCAAATATTGACTCAAGGCTGATGTGACTGGGGGAAAAATGCATACATAGTCCACTCAAAAAATAATAATATCACCAACTAACTAACACAGCAGACCTTAAAAGATGATAGACATTGTGTGATGAATGCTTTACTACTGTTGCCAGTGAAGATCAAAGAGAAAA
This sequence comes from Dicentrarchus labrax, assembly GCF_905237075.1. Classification (NCBI taxonomy): domain Eukaryota; kingdom Metazoa; phylum Chordata; class Actinopteri; family Moronidae; genus Dicentrarchus; species Dicentrarchus labrax. The sequence continues at coordinate 16,664,060 of NW_026136720.1, read as the reverse complement.
ATGCTATAGGACTGTCTGTGAATAACAATTTCATCTGAGTATCAGAGAAAAAACTGAAGAACTACCTACTGCATCACCTTCATCATTTCACCACCTCTACTTGTGAGTAAAAGTAGCATCCTCTTCTACTCCTACTAAAGTAAAACCTAGCCAAATACAGGAGTCACATTAGAGAGGCCAATGGAAGAATTCAAATAGTCAAATAGACACACACACACGCTCTTGCTCTCTCGCACACACTGTATACGGTATTTATACATTAACAAAGCAGGGGCTTTGGAGCATTTGAATTGGAAGCTTGAAATAGAAAACTAGAAGTGGAGGTTACATCATCCCAATGAACAATAGAAAGTGTTGGTTTTTTTTATTCTGCACCACTTGTTAAGATGTATGTGTTGTATGGAATAATTTGCCTATATAGCTGAATAAAATTCATCCGTTGTGTCTGTAATGATGATTATAGCTCTTTAAGGATGAATTGCAGGCAACATACAGCAGGCATGTTGTATACAACATACAGTGAGTGAAAACATGGTCATTAGGGGCCAAGAAAAACCTTGTTCTGATTCAGTGGCTTCTAACAAGTTTGGTCAGATGTTGGGTAAATGATTCTCTGTCTAATGCCTTTCTAAACAGGGGGTCAACCAATTATCCTCAACTTGTGTGGCCAATGCTGCTGTACTTCCTCCTCCCCCATCTATACTGTAGCAGCCAGAGCAGCAGTAAACAGGCCATTATGGATGGAGTGCGCTATTCACCACAGCTAAGAACATTGTGTGGTGATAGAGTATGTTAACACAAGATCTGCAACGAAACAAGGACACGATGTTCTACACCTGTATCAATGTGATTGCTCTATATCCTATCTACAGGCTGACGTGTGCTGTTAAGTTTTTATTGAAATGAGATTATAGAAGAGAGCAGTGGTACACCACAAGATGAGATACGATGCACAAGAGATTCAGATGTGCATGTAGGTCATGAGGACTCGACAAGATTAGCAGTTGATAATTCATTACATATTTCCTCATTGCACTCGTGTGTGACAGAAAGTTAGAGAATATGTTATTGGTTTACCTTGTGGCTTTTTCTCAGTAGAAAGTAAGGGCTATCATGTGACGTCTTACAGTACAATGACCTCTACATTACGATCATGTTATGTGCAGTAATGTTATTATGTTAAATCCATTTACAAGTCACGTTTTTAGAGACAATGCCTTTTATGTCTGTTGGAAGCTCTTGGAAAGCAGTTTCTATTTTCTATTTGCATTCATTGACTTTAACAATTAAATGTCTGGAGTGACGAGCATTAAAACTAACATATTCACTACCATTTTTATTTTATTTTCACAGTGATTGTGAAGCAATAAGAAAGCAATGCAGTGCAACAATGTGTGAATCATACATCAATAGGAGCCTAATGTTATGCATGAACCACGATGATGAAGAGCCAAAAAACTAGAAATACATGGCAAAATTAGCATATTGTCAATATTTTATAAACCCCCCAAATTTCACAAATCATGTTTTCAGGGGAACTCGTGACTTAATGAAAAGAACCAAGCTCCCCCTGGCTCCCCGGTATTTCGCACCCTGATTTCATTAAATAAAGAACAATGTTTTCTACTGGCATCAAACAGCTACAGTAGTACAGAAACCTTGCACCACCACTGTCGTGAGAATATTTGGAGTGAAGGACAGGTCACCAGACATTCTGATGTTGCAAACCAGCCATCGCATATCTCGCTCTTGTATCAACTGTGACTAGATTTCTTTTGCCAGAATCATTTCCCTGTGTATCATAACAGTAAGTGATCTATCAGGTTGGACTTTCACTTGCAGAAGAAGAAGAAGAACATCCAACTGATGCACTCTGGAGTCCCATAGGCTCTTAACTCTGAGAGAGTGTCTTCCTGAGGTGCCGGGAGAAGAATTCAGACAGATTCACTGTGTTTATCTGCAAATATGTTATATTAGTCAAGGCAGAAAAGTTGGAGGTGTGTGACAAAAACTTGCCTTGCTCTGAGCCTTTTATGAACATCCTCACAGGTGATACAGATATTTACTTTGAATTTCAACAGTTGAGGTTTTCCTGAGGGTTAAAGGTCAGCATCATTAGCAGGTTTTTACATAATGAGGACCAGTAAGTATAGAGTATAATACAGCACACTGACTCCAAATACGTAGTCAGAGAGTCAAATAAACTGATAGAAAATACAAAAGAAAAAGTATTGGTTAGTGTACCTATGCTACTTTTTTTTTTTTTTTAAAACTTCATAGGATTATACATTTATTTATCTGGGGGATTTTGAGATATTATGCTTTCTGTTTCTTTATAATGTTTTATGAACGCATGGTTACCTTTTCTTTTCCCCTTATATTTTCCTTACACTTCGGTAGTGTCTGTTCCGTGTACTGGTATTCCCTTTTTTGTCTTGCATTTGGAATAGATCCATTTCAAACAATCCACTGCTGCTTTGTAAGTGCAGTCCTCTGGTCGACAACATTTAGGACAGTGAATGAAGCCTTTATTTGACCACTATATTTAACTTGGGACTGGAGACCAGAGATAGCACAAATAACAGGTATTCTGCTGAATATATCTATGTCCTCTGCAGAAGAATTGTGCATTGGAGTGCACTAATTTAAACACGCAGACACACACACACACACACACACACACACACACACACACACACACACACACACACACACACACACAGCATAAGGAGCCTAAGGTCTCCTTCCTTAAACTAATATGGCTACACTTAATGGTATAAAGTACTTAATTTGGCAACAAATGTAAAACATAACATTTATAATTATTTGATTTTGTATGCTAAATCCTATGGGTACTTTTGGCAGACGTTGAAAGGAGGACAGATACGCCAATGTTCCTCATTTGATTGACTCCCTTTATAATCCATATATATATATTTTAAAAAACATATTATGGCCCATGTGAGACCTAAAAACTCTTGCTAAAATTGAAACACAAGTACAAGTAACTGTGATGTCTATATATTGCATTCAGAAAATAATTATGTATAAATTGGCAGCAAATTTCTGCAGTCCTGTGTTACCACATTGGGTTGAGGTCTGTGCAATCAGTCTTCCTCTTCTCTTGACAGTAGCAAAAGAGTCTGTATCCCAAAGTACACAAATAATCCTGTATTGCAATATGGAAACCTCCTTTAAATGTTTGGTGAAACCAGATATTCAGATCAAATGTGTAAAGCACAAATTTTCCCACTTTTTTTGTATAGGCACACATTTCCCAAACATCTACAGTGTTGTGTCTAAGTGATGTGCTGGAAAAAACAGGAGTCAGTTGATAGGATAAGATAACAAGGAATACTTCTTCACATCCTTGCCCTGACCAACTCCGTATTTTCCATTAGCTGTTTCACTGTGGGTCCCCCTCCGCTAGTTCCTCCAGAGGTTTAGAGTCTTCCTGCGGAGACACAGGCCACTCTGGTTCCTCCACTCCCTCCTCTGCATCCTCTCCTTCTACTAGCTCCTCTCTGCTGCCTGGCTCCTCTTCCTCCTCGTGAATAGCCAGGATTGGCTCAGCTACATTGTTTAAATGGACAGACTCTGCTCCTTGGCCCTGTTTCGGGGCCTCCTCTGCGATCACCTTCTTCCACATCTCGTGGTTCTCCAGCAGGTGCTGGGTTATTTGGCAGAAGACTTTCCTCCTCTTCTTGGGACTTGCTTTCTCTAAAAAAAACAAACAAAAACATTTTGATAACTGATTTTACACAATATTAACTGACAATTAACTACAATCCCACTGCCTCTAGCCTCTGAACTATAACTTGTCTCTCTGTCAGACCATGTGGTTTGATCTTTTTGACAGGTGCTGCACGAATACGTAAAAGCAGTTCCAAAGGTTTCCACCAGTGTCAATTACCACGTTTACAGTTAGATGTTTTTTTTTTCTTTATTTTGCTCATCAAACTAAAATAGTATTTACATAAATGGTGGGGTGCAACAACCAAACTTTTTAGAATCACTAGTGTTAGTTACTGGTATTGCTTTAGATTTCATAGTGACCAGTTCTGTAATGTATTATTGTCTAATTATCCATTATCTGTGTTAGAACAAGCTATCTCAAGAGAACTGCTCATTTCTTGAATTTTGATTTGATATAAATATTAAAGCTGGGGGGGATGGATATGTTGTATAAATTATAAATACACTCTACCACATGTACAGTATTACTCTTAGGCTGGTCTAGGGGCTTACTAAAAACTTCCCTTTACCTTTCCAATGAGCAGTGTTGGGCAAGTTACTTTTAAAAAGTAATCAGTTACAGTTACTAGTTACTTCTTCCCAAAAGTAACTAAATTAGTTACTCAGTTACAAATTATAAAAGTAACTAGTTACTTAAGAAAGTAACTATTGCGTTACTTTCAAGTAAATTTTTAAATGCTAAAATGTGACCCCACCTCCACCCCTCTTTAACAGAACTTACAATACATGTGCATGTTCGATTATTTTTGTTAATCTGAATATTATAATGAAATGGACACTTAATACAATGCATTATTAACAGAAACAATGTACACAAATCTAAACTATTTTAATGTTGCTGTGGGACAAGGTGAGACTAGCCTCCAATCAAATGCCATGTATGTAGATATTATGTTTATATAGTGGATCGATACAAATAACACAATAGATGTTTTGGAACTTTTGATATTTATTGCCCCTCAACAGGCCACAACTGGGAAAAATTAAATTATGCTTGTAAAGCACTATACCAAAAAATAAATTACAAATATATACACTCTTTGTAGTGCAAATAAAACAAAACAAAAACTTCAGACAATTGTCTACAATTGTAGATATACAGTACTACTCGAAAAAGTAGAACAGTTTAACAATATGAGGTGCTTTCAATCTAACTGAAAAGTACAATGTATAGCAAAACTAAGGAATCCAAATATAAATAGGTAATACATAAGAAATAAAAAATACATCTCCATAAAAATAAATCTCTTTCTCTGGCCATTGACAATCTCACTACAAGAGGCTGCAGCCAGCCAACAAATAAATCTAAATTAAATTATGCTCTTTAAGCAATGTACCGAAAATGTATTCAAACAACATATACACTCTTTTTAGTGCAAATGTAATAAGATGTCTCTTGTTGACTGACTCGCTTGTGTTGTTTGTTGTGTGTCCGACTATGCGTGCTTTCGAACACCCGCCCAACACTACCTCTGATTGGCTTACCATGAAATTTTACTCAACCTCAGCCAATCGTCAGCATTTATGCGCTTGTCTCGTGCACTGCCCTCTAACCAAGAAAGAACAGTAAAAAAAAGTCTTTGCCTCTCGGTTCAGGTATCTAGTTGGTCTGATAAAAAAACAGCTTTAATTATAGTAACGCGCCGCATGTTTTGGCAGTAGCGGTAATGGCGTTATTAAGATGGGAAGAGTAATCAATTAGATTACTCGTTACTGAAAAAAAGTAACGCCGTTAGTAACGCAGTTATTTATAACGCCGTTATTCCCATCACTGCAATGAGATAGTAGCAATTATATTCTAATCATAGGCTTTGTAATCCAATGTTGAACAGCAATGTTTTTTAAGCTACAAAACACCTGCTAAACCAATTTATTTCCCACCACTCAGAGAAGAAACCACTGTTTGATGTTGCTATTACATTTCTAAATGTCCAACATTATATTACATTGTATTATCAAACCCATATAAAAAGAATAAATGGCAATAACAAACAATTTCATACAAAAGGAGGCATTCAACGCTACATTTCTGATCACTTCCAGTTTATTCCTGCATCACCTCTTCATGTTTATAGCTTCATAGTTTTAGACCACAGTGCTTACGTGATGCTTCTGAGCTGGTGGACGTGTCTTCCTCTGCAGTGTCCTCCTCATCCTCTTCCTCATTCTCCATGATCTCTGGCTCATCTTCCTCTGGGTTGGGCTCCACCCATCGTCCCGGTATGAGGCCGGCTGAGTCGTAGGAGTTGCACAGTGGTCCCACAATGTGTGTGATGAATGATTCCTGGAGTTTGGCCAACTGTGGTGCCGCTCGGTCCATGAAGGGACTGATGGGAAGGCCAAGGCTGGACTCCTCATCGCCCTACATAAAGAATGACCCACATTAGTGCAAAATCATCACCAGCTGAATGAATGCCAAAACATGGCATGATTCACATTTTATCACACATGCTATTCCAAGAGAATTGAGTCAGTTCAGCTCAGTGAATACACTGCTCCCCCTCAAGCCTAACGCAAATCCAAGGCAGGCCTCCAGCAAGCTCCAGTGGGCCCATGCAGGTCTCTGTGTCCCCTAGCCTTCACCCCTCTTTACTCTGCTGGAGAACCAGAGGGAGGGAAGTCGGTCAGTGTGGCCGGTGCCCACGGCTGATAGCCTGTCCTTGATTGCCCTCCCTTGTCCACACACCCCTGCAGGTGCGTGGACACTGGAAGTCACATTTTGTACTGTGCCTGGATGCGGGCGAGAAATGCGACCAACACCACTTATCATAGTTTGCAATAATGCATTGCAGTGGGGATGCAGAGAAGATAAGAGGCGAGCATAGATCTATCTGAATGTTTGGTGCTGTTAACAGAGACTCCCGTCTGTAGTGTAATTCACAGGCAACAGTTCACTAATAAACTACTACTCACAGCTGAGTACCTGTACTCCCGTCTTTTGAAAACAGGCACTTGGCTGTGGGCACGGGCCAACCTCCCCTCCGAGTACCAGGGGGTCACGGCTAGGGGACAGAGAGACTAGAGCTCCTGCTGGACTTCGAAATGGGGAGACTGCTGATTTTCTTGTAACTGAAAACTGTTGTTGGAATTCTGAGATAATCTTGTTAATTCAGAAGAACAGGCCAAATATTTTTTTCTCAAGTAAATGTAATACGCTGAGACGGATATTTGAGTTTAATACATTGTGTTGAGTTTATAAGCTGTTATAATTTTATCGAAAGAACTGGCCCATGTTAACTCGGGTATTATTACTTTCCATAGGCCCATATTTTATTTCATCATTTATTTGTTATTGGAAACTTTATTCTCTCTATATATTTTAATACCTTTAGACAGACATTGTTGCATGTTCAGCTGACCTGCAGTGCACTGACTAAATGACTCAAGCTTAGATTTTTAGTACATAATTACATAGTTCTTACCAGGAAGCTTCCTATGAAATTACATATCAGTTGTTTTCAGGAAAATTATATATATAATAAACTATAGAAATAAGGAAGATAATGAAAATCAAAGTAATTTACACAAAGGCCTAAAGAATATAGGGCAACAATGGGAAGTGTGAGGGGCAGCAGCATGTGTGCTGTCTATGACGTCTATATGGATGTGAAACAACAACAGCTATAGCAAGGTTTCCGGGTTGCCTAGGTAACTGACCCCAAGTGTCATCCCATGCACTATACAGTAGAATGCCTTTGTTCCTGCAGAGTAGCTTGCTGCTAATGCAAAGCACAGAGAGAGTCATCAAAAGATGTGGTTTAAGTGGGATCTGCAACTTGATGGAATTTCTTGACAGGTGAGCGCACATGAATGGGTGGAAAAAACAAGGGAAAGAGGAGCTCTGGGATCCAGCTGTCACCATGACTACAATCTGAACAGATGGGTAGTGTTCAGAGGCATTGCAAGGTTAGTTTTCCCAAATTAATGCCTCATGTCTATGTGCGATGAATGTATTAAGAGACACTGTTATGAATACAGTGGCCAGATGTGTTCTAACTGGGTTATCCAAATAAATTCAAGACCTGTAAGCTCTGAGATTTATCCAACCTTACAATATAGTATTAAAACACCCAGATCCTAGTTTACACAAAAATAATCAATTTGAGCCTGGTGAATGAATCTTATCCTCAAGGCTCTGTCAACATGTTTTCTTATAAACCACAACAAAGTGTGTGCGCGTATGTCTATGATATGTTTGTGCTTTGCATACATGCCTGAACATATTCCGTATAAAGAAGGAGTTGTATTGCTTTTCTGCTTTTTTCAAGGTCATTGGTCTCTCAAGGCTGTCAGTGTAATCAGAGGCTGCTGCTCCACCTGAATGACAGTTGCCTGGGCACCCCGCTTGCGTCACCACATCCAGCAGCACTAAAATTATTGTCACTGAACAGCATTTCTCCTGCGAGGCTCCCACACTCTGCATCTCCCCTCATGGACCTCAGAGTGGCTCATAACAAGGTGGTTGTGTCACCAAGCTGAAGTAGCAGGGTACATAAGAGTTTGAGCTTGACCCAGAGGCAATTAGCAGAGATTAGCAGCCATTTAGTGCCAAGGGGACATACTGTAACAAAGGTCACTGAGGGTGGCATTAGCTGAAGGCATGACTAGATTCTGTTTGTTGCAGCAGCACTGTACACTCAGTGGCCAATTTATTAGGTACACCTGTGCAACCTAATGCAATCCAATATCCAACTGTTAGCCATAAAGTCTACTTTGATGATACCAGATATGGTTGACAAAAACCCCTCTCAATACCATGTAGTTCAGTTTACCACCTTTACCCATGAGCTCAGTAAAAATCATATAACTGAATAATTGAACAAAAACTGACAATTTTAGACCTAACTACATATCTTTTTCTGTCTCTGCTGTTCCCTTGACTCTTGATTTATATGTAAATACTGTGTAAATGTATTATATAAAAGTAGAACACAGTAACTGAACATAAATCTTGTAATGGAATCATGACAGCTGCTCATATAATAATCGGTCCAAGAGGGAGTGCTGCCATTACTATCTCAATATGTCAGAGAGATTGGATCAAAAATGAATAATCAATCAGTCTTTGGGTCCAAAGTCTTTTTGGTGGAAAAATAAGGAGGGAAGGACTGTATTTAAGTTCCTCTACTTGTTTTTATGGGTTTAAAGACAAACAAAATAGAAAGAATTAATTTGTCTGAAACACACAGCATGATACCAGGATACCATTTTTTTTTTCTTGTGCTGTCTCTGTCTGTCTGTCTGTCTGTCTGTCTGTCTGTCTGTCTGTCTGTCTGTCTGTCTGTCTGTCTGTCTGTGTTTCGTCTATGACAACTGTATGTTTTACGGTATGTAGGTTTTTAACCTTTTTGCCATAGCTTCAATGATGAAGCTAACTACAAGAAGCATTAATATATATATATTTACATGACTAAATGATGGCTTCAAATACCATAACACTGACACCTAAACATTCTCAACCAAACCCTCACAAATGTTTGATTTTACAATGCTGAACTACTGTATTGGACTGTGATGGATTATATTGCGCAGGAGTATGTGTTGTTGTATTCCCCCCAAGCACACAAACATAACAGTACATTGATCTTTAGTTTAGCATATACAAATGAGGTCCAAGTTCCCATCAGAGACGGTTCACACACCTGTTCATAAAACTCGTTGACAATGCCCTCTGTCCACTGCAGATGCAAGTCCTTGCACTTCAGAGGCCCATTGATGTCAGCCAGTTTAATGCACATCTGGCAGACCAGCAACCTGTCATTCTCGTTAGACCAATCAATACCTGTGGATGGATCATCACCCACCTGGGGGGTCAACAAACAGACATGTTGAGATTTAGCATATTCAAACATGTTGGCAGACACAGCATGTGATATGTAGATATTATGTAAATGTGATCCCATTGATCTACTGTTCAAAGATTGTATATTCCTATTAATGTCTAGAAGGGTTACAAATCATGGTGAAGACATACGGCAACACTGGAATGCACTGCTGGTGAGACAAAATCAATGAGGACATAAGGCGTTTTAATTGTAGCTTCCACCTGTATTATGAGATACACAAACAGACTTTTTCCTGTGATGAAATGAGCTTATGTAGAGGTTACAATTACTATGCTGTGAATAAGTTATGAGCAAAGTTTCTGTAAGATATAGTTTTATCTATACTTATGCAGTTCTCTGAATTAAATCAGTGAAATCTTATCTAATCTACATAAACTTAAAGCCTGCATTAATCTCAACACTGGTTGAATGATGCATTTGTTTGAATTTGTTATTTCTAGTTATACTTAATGAGTTTCAGATCTGAAGAAGGAGGACCACTGATTGACTGAAGGAGGAGTGTTATCATTCTAACCTAATAACTCAGGAAGCTGAAGAGATCAAGTGTATAACTGGATGGGTACTTCACAGAAAGCTAATTTGCTTCCAGGAAGAGCAGAGCAGGGTGCACTGCAGTGAGAGACATTGCTGTTACTTTTGCTGCAAAGCCAGCAAGCAAGCTCAATGCTAGCTGACAGGCCCTGGCCATCGAGCACCACCACTGTACTAATAGTCACAATTGAAAAACTCAAGACCCTCAACTCCAAAGCCAACATTCTGTCTGCACTTAAACAAGTTCTTGAAAACTTCAGGGTGCTTTGTGCTGTTGACTTGAGCGGAACATACTGCAAGTGCTGCAATGTTCTGCACAAACAGACCTGTTCCTCGAAAAACCCCTGGACATATCACTTGACTCATGAAACTAAATAATACTGCAAGTTTACCAGACAATTCATTATTCAGCCAATCTAGTTTCCAAAGACAACAAAATAAAAGTAGTCAAACATAAATGTTTAACTTTATATGAAAGGATAAGTATTCATAACTCAGTGTTGGCATTGACCTAAAATCCCAAACCCCCCAAATAGCTTAAGTTAAAGATAAATAAACAACTTAAAAAGTTTTTAATTTCACAGTATTGTTAAATTAATAACCATGTCCATAAACCCACATTCAGATCTAAAAGTCAAATGTTTTAATTGTTTATTTTAAACAATCATGTTTTTAGAACTACCTTGGCATTGAACTCAGCTAGGAAGTCAAAGTGCTTCTTCAGGTCAGTGGCCAGTATAGCTTCAATGACCAAGAAACGGAAACGCTTGAACTCTACGTGGTCCAGGTTGACAAGGAAGTTGAACTCTGGCCGCGACATGAAGAGGTTCCAGGCTGAGGCAGCGTGGTGGTTTTCCAGAACAGATCGATCATTGTAGAGCACTGCCTGCAAACACACAAACACTTCACATTTAGATATATAAGTAAGAAAATGCCCATATATGAATCCTGAAATAGTGCATATACAGTACTAAAAAACTGAGACTGGATAAGAGAGATATTTCAAATGTTGAAGAAATTGGAAAACAACATCATGCTTCCAAAGTATTGTCAAGAAAATCTGAGCTACAACATTGCTACTCTCTCATAGATAAGTGATCTTTCAGCATCATCATAGCCTGTTTATCTAATATTAGAAGACACGCCTAGACTGAAAATGCAGTAGGCTATAGTTCCAAAAAAACTTTTCAATGTACATATGTACATGTGAGTACATGTGATTAAAAATGTGTACCTATCCTTTAACCAACATGTTCATGTCATCCACTTTATACACCTTCCACCCACCTACTGACAGAAACTCAGAGGCTGTCCTTGAGAGTTATGTTAAGAGTTACCAATGACATTCTGATGAAGGTTGATGTCGGTGACTGCTCATTGCAAGTTTTGCTTGATCGTAGCGCCGCTTTTGACACAGTGGATCATTGCATTATTATTGAAAGGTTGAGAACATGGGTGGGTATCTCAGGGACGGCATTCCAGCGGTTCTCTTCTCAGCCCTTATATTTGATTTCATTGCTACGCAGATGATAATCAGCTATACTTGTCCTGTAAACCATCTGAATCAACTAAGTTATCTTTCCTGCATAATTGCCTAGCTTCTGTTCAATGGCAAACGGACTGCACTTACATAGTGCCTTTCTAGTCCTACGACCACTCAAACCACTTTTAAACTACATGTCACATTCACCAATTTAAACACATTCATACAATGATTATCAGGAGCAATTTTGGGATTCAGAATCTAGCTTAAGGACACTTTGAAATGCAGTGGGAGGAGCCGAAGATTGAACCGCCAACCTTTTGATTAGTGGACAACCAATTCTACCTCCAGAGCTGCCCCATGGATGGTAGAACATTTTCTTCAGCTTAACTCCTCCAATAAGGAAATCTTTATTATAGGCCCTGAGCACACTTAGGACCAACTTCTGCCGCTCTTGGCTCTCTAGCTCAACATGTTGCACCTACTGTTTTAGATCAGAACCTCATTCTTGAGTCCCATGTTAAAAAGCTAACTCAATTGTGTTTTTTCCACTTCAGAAATACCTCTACAATTAGATATTTTAATATTTTGAAATATGTTCAAAGAGTTCAGGGATTATCACTTCTCCTCTGGATTATTGTAATGCTATTACACAACTTCAGGTTAAAACTTTTAACTAGATTACAAGAGCATGCTCATATGTCCCCTATTTTAGTTTCCATGCACTGGCCGCCTGTCCATTTTAGCATTGATTTAAAATGTTTTGTCTTGACTTTTAAGGCCCTGCATGTTATGAGACTGAGCTACCTGGCTGAGCTTCTTACTCATTACTCTCCAGCCTGTAGCCAGCAGTCCTCTGATAGAGCTCTGTTAGCTATTCCCCAGTCGAGACTGAAGACCAAGGGTAACAGGCCTTTTGCCGTGAGGCCTCCAACCTTTTGGAATAACCTCTGGTGCACTTTCACCAATTATTTTATCTTTACTTATAGCTGTCTTATTTGTTATTCTTATTTTCTGATAGTGAATTTGTATTTCATTTTTTTCCTGCCTGATTGTCTTTGTTCTTGTTTTTTGAAGCACTGAAAATAAAGTTATTATAATCACTATCATTACTTACTTACTCATCAGATACTATTCTCTTCTATAGGCTGAGTAGCACGAGTACCTGTGGGGCGCTGGTGGCCACGAGGAAAGCATTGGTCCGCCCGGGGTGGTCGTAGTCGTGCATTGCGGCAGCCACATAAAGGGCCATGAGCTCCAGAGCAGGTATGAGGCCTGACAGACAGCCATAACCATCTTCTGACACAGTGTAGGTCTTTGAAACCAGGAAGCCCATATGACTGTGTGTTATTCCACTGTCGGAGTCTGGCCGCAGGGGAACAGACAAAGCGAGGAGGTTGAAGAGCAGGGTGGCAGAATTTAAACACACACATACTGTACTTTGATGAGTACATGCCTAAACACAAACACACACACACACACACACAAACACACACACACACACACACACACACACACACACACTCACACTCTAGTGCTCACATTCGCAGAAATACACACTTGTACATTCAAATCCACTTATATGTGGATCAAAGGGATGGCCGCAGTAAGGCATACAAATGAGGTTATGGAAATATGGGTGAGAGGGAACTCTAATCTGCCTGCAATTTCATGCTGTTCCAGACTTCAAATAGTGTTTGGTACGTAAATGCAAGTGCCAAAAGCCTGAGTAAGATAAGACCAACTGTGAGTAGGATAAGAACACACACTCCTGCAGGTTTGATGCTCTGACAGTAATGAGAGCTCACAGTAAAGCTACAGGCAGATGGAAAAACCTAAATAAAGTGTGGATGTGCATACAGACAGTCTTTATGGTGGTAAATGGCTTAACAAAAGTAAAACATGGAACAAAAAGGTTTTGAGAGCTCATGTGTTCTTATCTGGCAACTTAACTTGATGTTAATGGGTTAACATAAATTGATTCACATACACACCAGCACCCCCACCAGGACATGCAAATGTCTGCCAGTATGTACTAATGGACACACCTGAGTCACTGGCAGAGCCATGGTCAGTGATGAGGCTGGGCAGACCAGGAACAGCCTGCGTGGTGAGGTACCAGACTGCATGAAGCACATCTGTGGCGTGGACCCTGTTGTGATCTGGGTCAGGAAAGAAAACAAGTGTATTTAGTGTTTGTAATCTTCTCCACCAGGGTGCAGTGCTGGGCTGCTTATGTTTCTTGTAACAACATAAAGGCTGCATACAGTCATACACTGGAAAAGCTGTATGACATTTCCCTCTAGTGGCTACTTTAATTGTTACAGCTGCAAACATGGTTATAGGTAAACTAAAGCAAAATCAAAAACATAAGAAGATGACAAATGTTCAAGCTTACATGGTATGTCTCTGTAACCATTCTCAAGGGCATGGAAGTAGTTCATGAATTCTTTTACAGGGATCTTGAAGGTCTCAAACAGGCCAGTGTCTTCAAAGAGCCTGTAGGAAACCTGAAACAGAAAACTCAAAATATCAAAGTGTCTGTGAACATCACCAGGTTTGGATAATCAACACATTACTTGTAAGAGGGGAACATTAATTTAAAAAATATGGAAATTGTAATAAATAAATGCTAAGATTATGGCATTGTAGATCAAATGTTGCAAATATATGTACATCTATTCATATATGAAACCAAAGAAAAACAGTTTTACCAAGTATCTCAGCAATTTGTATTTTTTTCAAGCATTTTATTGCTGAAATATTGTCCAAATCCCATGTATCATTATGCTAATAACAAATCATTTTAGTGACACTCTGGCTGACCTCTGAGCTCAATCATTGGTGCTCTCAGATGTGCTCACCTGACTGAGGATCCGTCCACATTTCCCATTGGTCTTTTCCATCAAAGTGAAGATGGGGAAGTTCCAATTGTTTAGCTGACTCATCAAAGGCTCCAAGTCCTCCATTATTAACGGCTCTGGAGCCAGAATTGGTTTGTCCTGTACAAGTGACACATGATGAAAAGTGGTAAAACAGATAGATACAATCTAATATTATGATGTTATTTGTTACTAACAGAATTATACTGTATCAGCGGCCATTCTGTCTTGCGTTACCTCAGGAGGTATTAGTGGGTGGAGGATGACATTCTGGGCAGGGTTTTTTCCTTCCTCTGTGCCCTCCTCTGTATGTGCTACATCACTGCTGTCACTGTGGTTGGCTTCATGGGTGCTGTCGTAGTCTGATGACACCACCACTTGGTCCTCTGCTATAAAAAGAAAAAACAAAGATGTCACACTGCAGTTTATGGGAAAAATCCACAATTAATCTCCTTAAGCTGATGCATATCGTCAGGTTTTTGGGGAATTCACTTCTCTGGTGTTTCCACTTCCCTTAATCCCAGTTTGTTATAATTAGCTGCATTTCTCAGAGTTACAGTGCTAAAGTGATGGTGAGTGGTTTTGTTCGTGATCTCCGTGATTGCTGCCTTGCCCCCTTACTCAAAACTTGTTTTACAGTGTGTGTGGTGGCAATGCTTTATACAGTAGTCTGAGTTTACATTATCAGAAAAACTGGTAGGTCTGGATTTTCAAAACTGGATTTGGAAACACTGTGATATAGTATACAGTATGCCCACACACACTCCTCCTATGCTGCCTGGAGGGAGTGGTGGTACTAATAGAGAGAAAGAAAAGTAAGAGCATACCTGACCGTGGTATCCTGTCTCCCTTGTCTATTGAGCCTTCCCCATGGCTCAGTTTGATGTATGGTCTCCCACAGCTGAAGACAAGAGCAGTTTACTAGGTTAGAGATAAAGTGCATAAAAGGGAAATATTTTATTAAACTGTGTAGCCAATGACATTCCCTGTTGTAATGCTGTGATATTTGCAGCTTGTGTTGTGTTGCATCTTCAACTATTGCATAGTATACATATCAGAAAAACATGTTCAACCTCAGTACTAGACTACACAATGAAAGCATGTTGCAGGGTCAATTATATTTGTTCAAACATTTACATCTCAATGTGTTTTGAAATGTCTGTAAATCAAATGCAAGAATCTGTTTTGTTGTTTTTGTAGGATAAGATGAAATTTCAATTTCTCTTGGTAATGTTGAGAATTCTATGTTACTAAAACTAGTCCAGACCCCAAAATCAACAGAAAATGTTAAACACTGGAGAATAGTATATGAGTTTGTTTGTGGAAAGCAAAATGTCTGTAGCTGCGCCAAAGAAGTGGGAATAATGCCATTCACTACATCTGTCTTTGATGTCTAACCAGTCGGCAGAAGTTGTCAAGAAAAAAAACTTAATGGGATTCCTACTGTGCTGTCCCCACATGAAACAGACGTTGTACAGATGCTTGAAGAAAAATACTCATTAATGAACTTAATGGATGTACAAATTAACACAATGCAATGAGAATAAACAACAAAACAAATTTGAAACAGGCGCTATTATAAATGACTCATTAGAAATTGAGCCCACCCTCTTTGAGCTTTATGACAAATTACAGGAACAGCTTACTGCTTGCCACAGTCACAGACAGATCAAAATATTCACGTTTATTGACTGGTTTATAAATCAAACAGCAAATATTACTGTATTTTTTACAGAAAGAGACTTGAGCCGGCCTCCACTGGTTAGTTAGCTGTGTGACACCATGGGGAGCCTCCCGAGCTGCGCGCAACAGCTTTTCCATGTTTCTCCAGTGAGGCCTCTGTCAGGCTGTAGGTGGTTCCAATTAAAATAACTCTCCTTAAATGTTGTAAAACCTGCCTTCTCAGGGCAGGAAATGCCTGCCGTTAGAGCGTGGTGTCACAGGGAGCACAAAGGCCTGTAGTGTGTCTATCTCCTTCTGATAAATTGTTTCTTGAACACTTTTGAGCTGTACCCACCCCGCCTAATGGTCATGAGGCCCCAACAAAGGGAGTTCTGTTGTGTTTGCATGGCCAGGTTGGACCACTGTGTGTAATGCCTAGCAGGTGTGGAATATAAAATAGTTTGATAGTTTGGCGGGCGAACAGTTAGTACATTATTGTCAGGGGGGTCTGGGCAGGCAGCAGGGCTTGGCTTAAAAGGTTTACTTTTAATGAAAGTTGAAGAACTGGCAGACACTCTTCCTATTCTGCTAATGCAGCAGAATAGCCTCAGCTACTGACATTGAGCCCTCAGCGCAGAATGTAAATAAGAAGGCCGGCCATTTTCACTCGAGGAATCTGTCAGTCACGTATCAAGTGACCCCGCTTTTATCACAAAAAACCTCTTAAGTGTAGTTACAGTAGTTAGCACTGTAGTTACAGTAATTTAACTGTCCCAGTGAGATATTCTGTAAGGTACCAAGACAAAATACACATTCCTGTATGTTTTTGTTTCAACCCTGTCTCCTATAAATGATGCTAATAATTTGTTTTGCCCCAAACCTTTGGGAAGAATGTAACTGCTGCCTTCAACTATGTTTGTTCAGTCAAAGAAACATCCTGCATCCTGTGGTATGGTTAGATTTATAGGCAACAAAAACAGTTTGGTTAAGGTTAGGAAAAGATCATGGCTTCGGTTAAATATTGAAAAAATAAACACGTCCTGTGTCAGAGTGGAGTTTTTTTTATTATTTAACCAAAACCACAATCTTTGTCTAACCTTGACCAAGTGCTGCAAGTGCCTAAACACAACCATCAAAAATGTAATCATACTGTAGTTACAAATGCATACTGTATTTCTTAGGAGCAAACATTACAGGGAAAAAAAGTTAAATAAGCTGTCACTCAATGTTTTACAGATACGTTTAGGGCTACAACTACAACTACTGTTTTCATTATACATTAATATAATTAATAATCATTTTCTTAATCAATTATTGGTTTGGTCTACAAAATGTCAAAAATAGTTAAGAAATTCAGTGCAATACATTGATTGTTTTGTGCAACCAACAGAACCAAAAATCTCTGCATCTTAATCTATTCATTTTCATAGAAGACAAAAAAGCAAATATTCACATTTGAGAAGCATCAAACTGTGAATTTTTAGCATGTTCGCTTAAAAACTAACTTTGATGATTAATTGATTAATCAACTAATCTTTACAGCTCTAGGTAAGGTCTGTATTAGCACTGACTTTTTTTTCAAAATGTAAAGATGTTGTAAAATTAGTTGTAAATCAGTAGAAAATAAACAGGACCAATCAAACAAAGGTCAAGGTCAAAATTAGTTTCTGGCTTTACACATAATCTCTACAAATGTAAATACAGCCAAAGTGAATTGTCAACAGTCAATTGGGAGTCTTTCTCTGAAGTAGAAAATGACTCCTGTTCTCCCACACTCATACAAAAGAAAAAGCAGAGAGCATTCCAGTACAAACCTTAATGAAGTTAATTATCCTGCAATAGGAAATACTATTTAAATTACTGTATAAAAACAGCCCTGCTGCCTCTTTTAAAGATTGCTTGCTTATCTTAAAGAACCAGTGTGTAGGATTTAGTGACATCTAACAGTGTAGTTGCAGAGAGCAACTTCCCTTTCCAAAGAAGAAACTGCAGTGACCACGAAACGCCTGTATCTACAGCCATTGTTTGGTTTGTCCTTTCTGGCGGTTCAACGTGGCGGACTCCACAGAATGCGACCCGTGGCATATGTACATACAAAAGCCTCATTCCAAGGTAACACAAACATAACGATTTCTATATTCAAGTGATTGTACTCTAATAAAAACATCGTTATGCATATAATATTCAATTTTTGAGAGTAGATCCTCCTAAATGTTACATACTGGACCTTTAATGTTTGGAGCCATGCAACAAGCTTTGACTGGCCTCTGCCCGCTCCCCTCTCAGCTGCAGTTTGCTCCCAGATTTTATACTCAACCACTCACAGCAGGTTGACAGATTACCTCTGGTTCAGAGCCCAAACGGACAGTGTCCAAGCCACGATAAACACAGCAACCATTATTTCTGCTTCCAGTAATCTACCTACTCTGGAGCCAGATGACGTGAAGAAGATAACAGCACAGTGGCGGGGGCTAAGGGAAATGGAAGGTATTCAATCGCCCTCTTTTTTACTGGACCTGTCCGATAAAAAGCCGATATTGTAGCTTTGAAGTTGGTGTTATTCCTTCTGTACGTCACTGAAAGCTGACATGATGGAAAAAGGAGGGAGAAAAAAAAGAAGCCTAATGTCCTAATTAAGATTGCACAGATTTGATGATGGAGCAGAGAGAAGGCAATTGAAGCCATGTGTTCATTTTCTCCCAACCTCCACTCCATGTGTTCTCTCTCCTTTCCCCAACCAATTCTGACTCTCTCTTTTCTGAGAGGACTCATTAAATATCAGGAATGATTATTGGTGTTTGGTTTGATCTGTACATAAATTTACACGTTACTGTAGTCTTGGCCAGATCTCAAAATGGATAACACTGAAAAATACAGGTTACAGTACATAAATTACAAAAACACTCCCTTTCACTCCCCCGAACTTGTGATTGTTGTGTTAAAGCCCACTTGAGAGACGATGTGTTGGCAGGTTGCCGAGCAGACCATCACAGGTTTGATCCCAGCAGCAGCAGCAAGTAGTTTTCAGCAGGTATGGTCTCTGTTTGAGTGTCTTTTAACTCAACACTGAAGCCTTACCAGCTCTCTGTTTCATTCTAGGCATATGGATAAGAGCCAGATGCCTAAAACAAAATTTAAATAAAGTGTTACTCAGAAGAGAGACCTCTCAGCTGCAGTAAACTAAACCCAGGGACTCTCTGTACTCTCCAATTGTGTCTGTATAACCCCTGCCAGAAGCAGCAGCTGTGACAGTGTGTCTAAGCGTGTGTGTGTGTCTGTGTGTGTGTGTGTGTGTGTGTGTGTGTGTGTGTGTGTGTGTGTGTGTGTGTGTGTGTGTGTGTGTGTGTGTGTGTTAATTGTGGGGTTCTGGTGACTGGGGAGAGGCCCAGGTGTTTGTTTATACTCACACCACCATAAGTGGCCATAGCTGGAGCCTGCTGCTGGGCTGGGCTGAGCTTTAAGACCAGGCGACAGGGCTTTGTGTACAGAAGCTGCTCACTGTGCTTACATTTACAGAACTTGTTCAAGTATCACACTGCCATTGTGCAAACAGACCCAAACAAGCCACTGACAGACACAGCCCACACAGTTCTTTAGAGGGTTCAAGACACAAAACATTTTTTTTTTTTTTTTACAGTGCTGCTAACTCAACAGTAAACAATATAATTTAGAACTGAAGGTTGGATATACTGTAGTCATCCGTTGTATGCTTTTGTATCTGTAAGTTTCTTATTATATCAATTTTACAATATTGATAAACTGTAAGAATCTCTTATTAAAAGAGGTTTAAATGTAAGTAAGTATGTAATGTAGCAGATGAACAGAAGTCTTTGTTTTCTTATCATTATACGGGGCAGGACAAGACATTTTTGTCCACGTCCAATGTGGGATTAAATGTGTCTTTTGTATATTTGTTGTCTTCTTTTTTGTTGTATAAATATTCAGACAAATGAGTAATGTATTTATTGTTTCTAATAGAATAAAAACAAACCGAACCAAACCATTTACATTTCATCAACTAGCAGATACACAATATAAGAGTTATGTTGTCCACAGATACATAATATGTGTTGAAGATTCTTCACTGGCCAAGGCTACATAAAAGTTTGTAAGCCTGTGATGAAATCTTATTTTCTAACAGCTCAGAGGCAGATTTTAATAAATAATTAAAAATGCACTTTTATCTCAGAATTTGCCGTACAAGTGAGTAGGTGGTGAGTCTTTCTTGAAGTGCTAACTTGTCT
The DNA here is from genome assembly GCF_905237075.1 of Dicentrarchus labrax. Taxonomy (NCBI): domain Eukaryota; kingdom Metazoa; phylum Chordata; class Actinopteri; family Moronidae; genus Dicentrarchus; species Dicentrarchus labrax. Next base: position 16,643,656 of record NW_026136720.1, on the reverse strand, counting down.
TAAACCATATCAGTCAGAAGAAGCTCTTTCAAAAGCATTTCTACCCTTCAAAGGATACATTCTGGGAACTTGAATACTAAGACACTTAACTCGAACACAAACAAAGTACTTGATCAAATACCTGAACATGACACATGTGATTGTTAAACATCTAATTCAAAACCATGAGCTTCAATCTGCTCCTATATCTGACAACACTTTTTCCACAAGATTTTGGGACCTAGCTACTGGGATTTTCTCCCATTCAGCCACAAGAGCATTAGTGAGGTCGGGCTTTGTGCTGGGAGATAAGTCGGCATTTAAAATTCATCCAAACAGTGTTTGATGGGGTTAAGGTCTCTGCATGGGGAATCCCAGAACTCTTCTCCGAAAACAATTCCTTTCCAGGCCTTGTTTGTGCATGGGGATACTGTCATGCTGAAACAGGAAATGGCCTTCCGAAGATGTTGTCAAAAAAAGCTGGAAGCAAAGTACTGTCTAAAATATCACTGTATGTTGTAAAATTATGATTCCCCATAACTGGAACAAAGGGGCCAAACCATTAAAAAAAAACAACTCACCAGATCCCAAACTAAAAGTACACAAAAGTGACAGTGGTGTCCACATACTTTTGGCTGTACAGTGTATTGATGGTAGCAGTATTGCAGTTACTTTAGCCCATGTGTCACATGATCCACCCATATGGTTGCAGCAGCACACTGACCTGTCCTTTTTAAAAAATATTTAGAAAGAAGCCCCTCTTCTTTATGTGCCAATACAGCCACGGAAATATTACTGCAGCTAATGGTTGAATCATTAGCACATGTCGCACATGTGTATCAAATGAATTGTCATAAACTGAGCAAATACTGTAGATGTATCTATCTACCTTGAGCTGCAGGCATTGACTAGTTAGCATGTTTCTTCAGGCAGCTTGGCTCAAACAGTCACCTTGGAAGACAGAAGACTTGGAAGTCCTACACATGCCATAATCAGTTAATAGCTTCATGAAACAAATCTCCTCACAACAAAAATACTTAAAAAATACACAGCTATGTACCATGTAGTACATGTAGTAAAGATATGTACTAGCTATACCAACAATAAACCAGTACCATTTCAAACTGAAAAAAAAACATGGCAATTCTTCTGGAAACATCAAATTTGTCCCAAACTATCCACCCAAAATTAGTTTCTAAATTAATTGGAGGTGAGAAATAGGCCATGCAGTTGCGGAGTCATGCCTCATTTTACATCTACAATACCTAGTTTTAACAATTGTTAACACGTTTCAGGGGGTTTGAAAAAGCATTCTGTTTTTATCTAAAAGTCCACTGACGGGTCCAGTAAGTATGTGAGCGAACTGATGAAAATCCAGTTCCAGACATAAAGCTTGCAGTGAAAACTTAGCTCATCAGATGTATTCTGTCTTTATGAGGTTCAAAGAAATTGACAAGCTGTGTCCAAATGTACATGTATTAGAATTGGAGATTTCTTGATAGTAGCCTTAAATACAGAAAGGGAGAAACAAGATACATCCTTGGTCATTCTGTATGTCTGCAAAAAACCTTATAAAACAAATGCAACTGAAGAATACAAAGGTTGTCCTTAGTTAAAACTGTATTGTTTGAATCCATGCAGGCTGTTGTCAGTGTGTCGTCAGACATCAGACATGTCTTTCTGAACTGCATATTAATTTAAGTAAGATTGAGCATCAGTTTAGAGATCAGACAAATGCTCTTATGCAGCATTTGAAAACCTTCTAAGGTAATCCAAACATAACGTCACAGTAATCACAAAGTAATTGTAAGGAATGTAATCTCTGCACTATAATCACAGTAAATTATGCTGAAATATTTCACTTTCACTACTCTAATAAATTAAGACCCTGTGTTTATTCTAGATTTAGTGCATCAATGCAATTTACTAGCTAGAAAAAAATTGCAGAAACGTACATTTGCTTTGTTTTCAACAATATGGGACTATCTACTAATTCATTCAATCATTCATTAAACCTTTATTTATACTCGAGAGATCACTGAGGGGCGACCCTCATCTCGAGTCAATTTACAAAAACAACAACACATTCACTGTATTGTATTAGTTCTGCCTGAACACAGTGAGGACAGATCTCCTCAACAGCCTTTGCAAAACAAAACGCATCCAGGCATAAACCCCACCACACAAAACACCAATGAATGTACACAAACACTGACTCAAGCACTCACACGTAACCTGTAGAATTCTCTGTCCCACAACACCTTTCTCTCAAAAACTACTAAAATACAATTATAATGGACACCTTGTCCATTATATCACATGCATACAGATCTACTTCTGAACCATGACGCTTCTGTGTAGCCCGAGTCTCGTGCTATCTTCAGCCCTAATGCACTGACAGTTAATGTGTGTCTTAGTTATTCAGGTTAATGCCTTCGCCTGTGGGGCATATTTCCATTCTGGCTCCCATTGCACACACTTCCTTTTCCGAACTACTGCGCCATTACTGTTCACTCACGCTGATGTCTTTGGTATAACGACAGCCACACTGCAGGGAATAAAACTCTTCAGAGTGTGTCATACAATGTGTCATACTGTGGTAGCCATTGTAGGAGTATCTGTACCACAGTTGTTTATACCTATAGTACAATGTCACACAGCAGGATCTAATTAATATATTTAAACCCAAAATTCTACAACAAATATAGCAAACTCTTTTCCATGTAACTCCTTTTGTGGGAAAAAAAATTATTAGTCAAGCAAAATAGTAAAGATAAATGGGACTGTACTTGCTAAATCTACAACTGGAGCAAAAGTCAAATAATTTTTGAGGACAGGAGAGGTGTGAGAGAGATTACAACAAACTAAGAATGCAACAATCATTCAGCTGTAGCTCAGGTACCTGCAGGTAAGTGTTTCATGGTAGGGTTTGATGCTGGCGCTGCGGTCCCTTCGGACGGGCCCGGGCTCAATGGTGGGCAGGCCTGTGGCAGAGGTGGTGGTGGTCCACGTGGAAGAGATCCTCCTCAGAAGGCCAGGGTGGAGACTCCGCCTTATACGCTGCACACACAGGAACATGCATACATAGACACAGTTAAGACTACAGGAAAAACCCTTCAGAAGAATTTAAAAATATATCATACAAAACTAACTGCAGAAATAAAAACATGGCTGTAATTGTGTTTGCATTAAGATAAAAGCTCTAAAAGTACTCCCACCTGTAAGATAAAGTTCATGCTTATTTGCTTTGTCTGGAGTCAAATGGATCATCTAGATGAGACAGTTGTTTTTCCTGAATCTGCCTAAGATGAAACAAATTGTGCAGGTGATATAACCTGGAACATTATTCATGAGTGGAGGCACTATTTTTTTTCTTCACTGGAGAGAAGAGAATCGACACTGACTAGAAGATATTGGCAGGCAGATGTGCCAGTGATGCCCCTCATGGTTCATTATTAGATACAATGTCAGTCTTGCATTGCACAGATACATTTCATCATAGAGATTCTGCCTCTCTGCTTCTCGTTCTCTCTCAACGTCTCTTTTGTCTCATTCTCTCAGTCTCTTTCTTTATCTGTCTTTTCATTTCTCTTTCTCTGGGATTCCCAGTGGTCTGTGCCCTTGTGATGCCTCCATCTGTTCAGTGCCATGCAGCAGCTTGGCACAGCAGCACTAAACATGGCAGGCTCTCTCTCTCTCAGGGTGACCTAGTAGAGATCGCCTTAGAATGCTGAATGAGCCCATTCACAGCAAGGCGTCATATACTGAGTGCAAACACACGCACACACACACACACGCACACTCATACACAGGTTTAGGTCACTAAGGAACTTTAGGAACTGACTTACACTTACTTTAGAGGCTTTACCATAACCTTAATTTAAACTGTTCTGATTTGAGCATGTTCTGAATTCAGCTGCAGATGAACCGATTTGTGAATGCAAATGCGTACTAACAAACAGGTTACACCTACAAAAGGACTATGCACAATCAGTGCATACTATATGTACATAAACAGACATAAAATTTCATTTATGCAGATCCACAGGCCAGGGGTCTCCCCAAAATAGCCTGTGTTTGATGGTGCTATGATTAGAAAAAGGTTTTTTTGTATACTGACATTGCATGAAAATACTATATGTCCCGATTCTAAAACGTGGAATAGTGGTGGTATGGCATGAGTTTGTAGCACCAAGGGTCCATTCTTTAATGAAAGCCCTGCAGACACAAACCAAAAGTAGAAACACACACGACAGAAAGACACACAGATCACCATCGGCAACAGCATGGCAAACCAGGCCATCTTCACAAAAAAAATAAAAAATAAAATACAGCTGATCCCTGCTGCTGTCAGTGTTGATTCGAGTCTGTAACTGGACTTATCTCTATAACTGTTTAAGTGACAAAAGTGAGATCAGATTGTGTGTTTTGTCATTCATGTTTTTTGATGTTTGTACAGTATGTGTTTCTAATGCAGTGGCTTTTTTGCTGCACAGAGAACAAGCTCTGTGTTGGACAGAAAATGAGTTTTGGAAAAGTACTTGAAAGGCATCAGTATGCACCACGTTGGACATAAAACTCTGCCAGGAGGCAGAAAAGCAAGTGCAGGGCTTTCCACTCCTGCACTAACCACCTCCACTCCTCCTGATATTCTCCTCCCAGGCAGTTAGAGCCACGCACGGGGTCTCTGGGGAGCAGAGTCTTAATGAGTACAGCCTCACTGGCCACTTTAACAGGCGCAGTTTGCCTTAGCTACTTTTAGTTAGTTCATATGATGTAAAAATACACCTGTCAGCCAAGTGATTGGCTGGATGGCATGGCAGCCATCGACTACACACAAGTTTCCAAGACAGCCAGGATAAGTATCTTCCTCAAATAAATATCTGTATCTGTAATTGTGGTGGGGGTATGTTTTGTTGACACTTACTCGTCCCTATTTGTTACCTTTTGAGAGTTGCGTTCAATTTCATGTTGCCTCTCCTCTTCTACTTGACTCACATACACACATACAGACTGGCTGGCTCTACACATCTGTCATGTTGACACAGCTGTGGCTATGAAAGGGAGAACAGTGCTCCGAGCAGTAGACACTCTCTATTTTTCTTCACTCAACTCTATGAAAATACACTACTTCATTTGATGCTAAAAGCTCTGGGAGCAGGAAGCACTCATTAGCTGAAACATGGCTGAAAGATTAACGTGTGTGGAGCGCTGTGTGGTATATAAATCATTTGGCCGTAATAAACTGGACTGCATTTCCATCTAAGGATTATTTTCAGCCGTGTCTAAAACAAAATGTTATTTGTCTGGCCCATACTACTTTTGATTAACAATTCTGACATTTGATATTTGGGTGAAATATCCTCACTTTCATCTAGACTTCCTAGTTCTGCATATCTCACCAGTAAAGTGTAAATCCTCTCACTTGGTCATCATTAATTTCCTTACCTTGTGGATGGATATCTTCTCTCCTTTCTCAGGTCCATCCTCTGAGTCGGAGAGGGTGTAGGAATCACTGGTGTTAAGCAGGGGAGTAGGGCGTGGCCGGTGCAGCGGCTGGAAGGTGAGCTGGGTGGTTAGTAGATTGCTGACGGCCCGCAGTGAAGTGCAGGTGTTGGGGGGCAGAGAGGGGTCAGCCAGCAGGTCTGTGATTAGTCCATGGGCTTCTCCCATCACTGCTATGTCCACCATGACGGTGGTGCCTGATGACTATGGGGTGACAGGGAGACAGAGACACAAGAAATAAACATCATTGCTGCTGTGGCTAATGTGAGTTGATGCTAATTAATGGCTGGGTCTGATAGCTGCCGTATGCAGCTTCTTGGTGGCAGCCGTGAAGAGCAGGTGCGTAAACTAAAGCCATTTTCACACATAGTTCCCAGGAAATTACTTGGATAGCCTTTCAGGCACCGCTGGTGATTTTCACTATTTTCTCATAAGTAGCCTCATAAAAGAAGGGATTTCAGTTGGCATGCGATGACAATGCTAGAATACATGGGGCGAGGGACAGTCCAGCAGATGGCAGTTCTTCTGCTTCAGTCACCTTGCTACAGTGATGTCAAAGTGTACTCCAAGGTGTGTCAGTGCCCTGTGACGTCATTGTTAGATGTGGTTACAGATGAACAGGAACACAACTACCTCCAGTGGTGATGCTGACTATGATTTGATACACGGATACACACAAAATAAGCTGAGAGGACAGTGGAACACTGCTTTTCTGGCTGGTATTAAGTTACTCTGTAAATGTTTATTGCACAATAATGTATCATTATAATCAAATATATGATAATACAACAATGGTGGAGGAATTTCGCTTTTGATACCGTTAGTATTTACATTTTTCATATATTTATACTTTTCTTTCAATAGAATTTTGAATGCAGGACTTTTACTTGAGTATTATTATACTGCTGTATTGCTACTTTTACAAAAGGATCTGGATACTTCTTGCACTACTAGTCTTTCTTTACTCATAAAATATTATATCCCAGTGACAACTATGATACAACAATTGATATTGATATTAAAACTACCACAGTATGCATGCAAAAATAATGTGGGAGGCTAATTGCCCAGCGTAAATATTCGTCTTTGTCCCATGTTAATACAGCAGGTATTATATGAGAACAATGACAACACACAGCCATAACCAAATCACATTTCAAAGGTGCACTTTGTTCAGGGAAAATCCAACATGGCACAAAATAAAACAAATGATCCCCATGAACAATACCCAAACACAACAATATGAAAATAAGAAAACAATAGACAATTGATTTTGGACCACTATTATAGGGGACATATTCAATCATAGTGTCGGACTGAGATTCTGCCAAGCTTTGTTAAGTGTATTATAGTTGTGGTATCATACCAAGCAACGCACTCTCTTTTTAGCTCAGAGAAAGCAAAAACAAGGAGCAGAGTAGGGAGTGGTTCTTCACAGTAGTAGGAGTTGACATACTTGCAGCTTTGTAATGAATGGACACATTTGCAGCGTCTCAGCTAGAATCTGACCTTTGACTTCCTCACTCCGGACCCCTCACATGGTCAACAGCCATAGTCTGTTTCTGACCATCACACACACCCCACACCCCACAGCTTTGAATGCACCAGCGTAGTGTGAGCCGGCCTTGTTTTTGCAGAGTAAAGTTCACAACCCACTCTTAATTGCCGTGCCTAGAGCAGTTGAATAACCACAACTAAACACAGGTCAGTTTTGGCTGCCAGCAAATTTATCTAATAAGCTCATGAGTTCCCTTTCCCCCCAAAGAATGTTATCAGATTTTTCTCCCCCAATGTCCCATTCACTTTGACACCAGCTGCCAGGCACCCAGAATTATTCTGTTTACACTGGCTAAGTGGCAAGAGGTTGACCTGAACAACACATGTGTGAGGACCTTTCATTCGTCTCCACTGGTGGGAACAGTGAAGGTCTCGCATTTTATTTTCCTAGTCATATCAGATAAGTCGCTGTGTTTATACAATTTTCCTATTGGTCTGCAAAAATACAAAAGGCGTGTGTTCACCGGGTGTGAGGGCATTCCTCCATGATGACACGCATTTATTGATAAATCTGACACATGACCAGCACTGGGAACGAGCTAATCTCTTTTACAGACAAGGAGACGTCCAGGGGGACGGCTGATGGAACATTTCTGGACAGACGACTATTGTACTCCTCTCATCCCTCCTCTCCTCTACATTGTCTCTTCATCTTCTCCTCCCTCACCTCTTTCCTATACTCTGCTCTATTGCATGCTGTGAGGATAAGATGTAAACACCTGTCTCTCAGCTCATTTACAGGCTGATTTAAGAGTTTGCTAAAGAGGGGGGTTAAGAAGAATATAGCTGATAACATCTGGCTGGTTTCAACATCTCCAAACATGCATGCGTGCACATGCACACACACAAACTAAACTTCTACAAACATTACTCCTGGTTCTCACACCACAGCCAGCTCAGATGTTGAGTGAAAACATAAGTAACATATAGAAATAGTGACACACAAATAAACACATAAGCAAATACAAAGGGCACCATCCTGAACATGCAGCACAGAGACAAACACGTGTGCACACACATAAATACACATCTGCAAGGAGGATGAGTGTTGCATCACTAAGCTTGACTAACTCCTAAATTGGACCTGAGTGGCCATAAAAGGGGAGGGAATGATGAATGTGCTGGGTTTGATTTTGCACTGGGAGCAAGCCACTTAATGCCCAAAACCTGACATGAAAAATAAAGCGTAGTGAAAGGCTCCAGGTGCATGGGTAGCATTTGAGACATGAACTTTGGGACACAGTGGGGATCTTGCTTCCACTCAATTTGTACTATTCTTATTGACCTGAAAACATGGCTGTCTGCTACAATATACAAGCCATTATCTTGCTGTATTAGAAAGAATGTGATGTTAAAATATATCTACCTTAATCCTCTCTCTGAACCTCTTTACAGAATGTTTGTGAGAAGGGGCGCTTTGAGCTATTAACCAAAGCTGACTGCAGAGAAAGATAAAGAATGTAAAGTCCTGACCATCTCTGGCTCAAGCTTTTACATATCCCTTAAAAGTTGTGTCTTGGCTGGAAAATACATCCTGATGTCCCTAATCTTCCAACAATCTGCAACCTAAAACTTCAGAATCATCAGTGGACATCCTGTAACGGATCAAATAGTAAGTTACATAATATCATAAGGTTATATAATCGTTTCCTGTCAGGTTAGATGATCAGTTTCATTCATCAGCTATGGCCACCTCGGTAGCCGCAGGTTTCACTTTCTGAGAGGATAGATCTCACAAGAACCCCACAGAGTGACCCCTGCCTGGGAAAAAGCACTGAGTATCACAGAAAAAAAGCTATTGGACAGATGTTATGATGGAGTATTTAAAAATGTGTAGTATTTTTCTGAAAGTACTATGGCGGATGTTCGCATCTTGGACACATCTGCAGTGTTTGTAAATTCCATTAAATGCAGTGATTAAAATCGGTGTATTTTAACCTTCCAGTCAGACTGTATGCGTTTAATGGCTTATTTCTAAATGGTTCCCCAAGCATACAAGCTCTTTTTACTGCTGCCCTACACCACATTCATAGTAACACACATTCACATCTGGGAACTGTCAACAACCGTCTGCCACTGGCTCACACTCCTCTCTGTAGAGATTTTTCTGAGAAATACACCCTTCAGAGTTAGTCAGGGATCCAGCACCTCGGAGAGTTGTGTGGAGGAGATATGGCAGAAACTACTTTAAATTATAGAGCAAAAAGAAAAAGGTTGTCTCTTTGATCATCGAAACAACAGCTTCCTCGGTTTAAAAATGATTCATCATTCCTGTGTACCCAAGTGAGATGGATCAATTTTTCCTTTTACAGGCTTTTTAAAGCCTGTTTTTAACATACACACAGCCAGTGACCATGAAAACAGCTTGGCAGCAGCAGGCCTTCGTGTTGGGAAAGTGACAAACTGACAGCCCCATATCTGGTCAGATTAATACAAATCTATTGAATTTACACAGGTGTTTGATGTACAATTTTGGATGACTGAGAGATAATGCTGGGCCCAATGATAAAACTTTTGGATAGTAAAAACAACTATGGCCTCCTCCTCCTTGTCCCAGCAACACTAACAGTGTTAAAGGTATAGTTTGACATTTTGGGGAAATACATTTATTTGCTTTCTTGCTGAGAGTTAGATGAGAAGACTGATACCACTCTCAAGTCTCTATGGTAAATATAAAGCTAAGCTAACCAGCTGCTGGTACAGTGGATAACAGCTAGCCTGGCTTTGTCCAAAGGTAAAAAAAACTGTCTACGAGCAACTTAAAAGTTTACTAATTAACACTGTACCTAAAGACGGACGACATGACAAACATCTTTCTCCCAAAATTTGTTTCTGTCATTTTTGGCAGTTCATGCTGATGTATGTGTTCATATTTCTAATAAGTTTGGTTTTATTGATTGAGTTTGATTCTACAAAAAAGAGGGTGGGATGTCACAACTGAAAGCTGCAGTAGTAGTCGTGGAGGCATCTGCAGAGTTCGGGAATTGAACGAGAGGAGATGCAACCGTTAACTCTCCATAACTGTGATTATCCGTTTAAAGCTGACAAAATCAGTTGAGCTGCAGTAAACTAAGTATTTTTTCAAAAATGTATTAATTAAACTATTGATTTAAATAAATGAAGCAGTCACAAAACAATATATGTTGTAGCCTGTGGACCAGTGCTCTGAGGGAAGGACAAGTATATGATGATTACAATTGTATAGCAGTTAAATACATTGCTCAAGGGCACCTTAACAGTTTGGTCATTTAGGGTAATATTTATTCCATTTACTTTGGAGCCAATTTTTTGTGCCATTGCGGATTAACTGTATGACCTTGTGTTATATCCAAGAAGCTTGGAGCATGTGGATTCTTTCCTGCTTGCAGCCATTTGGTATTTTTGTGGCTGGCGTATCTTTTGCACTTAACTGGCAGGCAGCACGCTGCTTTTAAAAGGCAGGACATTTCCTGAGTTTACTGATGCCAGCCCTTGACACACCCACTGATCCTCTGCCAGCACCTCTGGTCACAAAATTACCACAAATCTCTGTGATATTTGGTCACAAGCTTCTAGCTTTTGTTGACATCCTACATTTGATAGAACTGACTACCAGCATCAATAAACAGTTTTTTTATGACTCCTCAACAAGCCATGTCATATACTAAACCATGCATGAACATTCTGTTATGACATTTTACTATGAATAACAACGTTGTACATGATCAATGGTCTTAATTGCCTGTGTGAACAGAGTTTGGAACAGTACGTCAATAGACATGCCATAGATTAACACCCGCGCAGCAGTTCATGTAAACCAAACTAAGGGCCAGTCAAAACAAACCAGCAATCACTCCTGAAAAGTGAAATGCTGTTTGTCCACACAGTGTCTCTGCACTCAAGGTCCTATTCAGCTGTGTGTGTAGCTTTAGTTTCAGTAATGTGCATCAAGAATGCACCAAATAATATTTACAAATCATTCTTAGCGCTGGTTTAATCCAGATATTGTACCAGATCGATGAAGATTTGACTAGAAACACTGGTTTAAAACCACACCCATTCATGATAGGATATTAAAACACACATAAAATAAATATGGCTGAAAATACTGGCGTGCACATGCATCTACTATATTTCAACTTGTATATAAACTTAAACATTTCTCATGTGAATCATGTATTACAAACAACCCCATCGACTACTGCAAAAACACTGAGCAATGCAAGTATGATTGTTAGTGTTCCTGCTGTGTCCACATGTTTTTTTGCCAATAGCTCTGCAAAAGACAGATGAAGTGCATTTGATGCAACAAACAAAACACTGATCCTTCTGTCTAATGATGATTATTAATGGGATATACAGACAGAAAGGTCACATATTTGTAATTTCTGAGACGGTCCACTTAGCTGCACTTTTAACCCCTCGGCTCCCTCTTCTAAACATACAGTCCTCTAAGCCTCCAGTAAAACACCAGTGATATGTGGGCTTCTTAAAATTGTGCAATAGTGAGAATATAATGAATCCCACAGGAGAGCTACAGACTGGACAAATGCCTCAGGGGCCTACTGGAGAAAGAAAGGTATTTGATTCCCTTAGTAAAGACATTTCAATAACGTAAGCAACTCTCGCTCTTCATAAGGCTCACAGATACACGCACTGCAGTGCTTATTTTACAATTAACCCCTCGCGCAAATCTTCACACTCTGAGAAATGCAGGAATGTGCTGAGCAGGAAGCTGGGGAATATATTAAAAAATACTTAAGTGCATCCATTTTTTGTCTTAGGTTGATTTCATTTAAACATAACTCTCGAAAAAATCATTACCATGCAGTTTTCTATTTCAGTGGCAGTGCAGTTAGTGTAATAGCCCTGATTATATCTGTCGAGATGGATTAGTTGAAGAGGAGCCTGGGAGATGGTGATGTTCTCTACTTAAAATAACAGAGCAGTGATACAGTGTGAATCACAGTAAAACGGTAACACAAAACTCCACTGAGACACTCCTCGCTCTCTGCCTCAACTGCTACAGCCAAAACAACGCCCAGCAGCACTGCACTTCCCACTTCCCAACCAACCCTCACCCCCACCGCGACCCAACTCCCCTCACAACCCTTCCGTCAGCTCAGACCGAAGCTGTGCTGAGCCAGGTCCTCAGCTGCGGCCAGGATACAATTACACGCTATTACATATTTTATTGAAAGGGGGTGTGTTGGGGGACGTGGGGGGGGATCAAAACAAAACAAAAAAGAATAACTGCCTCATTAAAGATTTACTGGGAAAGGTCAAGCCAATTGACCCCTAACATGCAGCCATCTCATCTCCAAGAAGAGGCTTGTTTATCCTTCCACATATTTCAGGGTGTTTGATTCCAGCAAAGGAGCCAACTAAGATTAAAAAAAAACAGAGATAGAGAAACAGACACAGAGACAGACTGGTAGAGGCAGAAGCAGAAAGGACAGAGCAAACAAAAGGGATGCATGAGGTAAAACAGATGGCTTATGCTGGGCGATGAGTGAGTGAAGATTTACCACACGATACAAGTGGTTAAACATCCATCATCAGCACTGCAGCGGGCACAGTCACAAGTTTTTAAAAAGTCTTGCTAACTGAATAGGGATACTATAAATAAAACCAAGTTAAAATGCCATTCTACTCCTCAGTTTCTCTCAGAGAAATGGCACCAGCTCAGAGGTGTCTCACTGTTGCACGTCAAAAAGTAAAAGCTTGAAAATTGCTAATGCCTCGGTATCATTTGTGGCAGATCCAATTATTTCCCAGGCAGAGGACAGTCAAAGAGTGTGTTTTCAGTCTCTTTCAGCCTTGAATTTAGTCTTGCCACAAGACCCAATTTAATGAGAAAATGCTCTACTAGACCTTCATGATGCGACCAACCAGAAAGAGGGCAATGACCTTTCACAACTCCCAGACCCGCAGTTTAAGAAATGCTGATCTCAAGTGTTTGAAGCGCTCACAGTGATTTTGAGAAATCTTCAACATGACTGCAATGTCATGGCTTGTCTGCCTCACAGACCACTCTTCCAGCCTTTCTGTAATTTAGAATAACAGTCACAAGATCCCGGCCTACAAACACTCTTTTCTCCGATAATCTCCCCGGGTAATGTTCCAAAACCAATGTGTTTTCAAGTTGAATACAAATATTTAAATAGTTCTTTCCATACATAACTTCACTGTCAAATCCTAAGCTAAAACATCCACCGCAAGCTTTGGACGGGGAAAAAAAAGGAAAAAAAAGAAAGACGTGGTTTGGAAAATGAGCCTGCTAATGTGTGCATGTTGGCGAATATGACATAGTAGAGTTCAATCAAACACTCTGGTCACCAAAGAGCAGAGTGTGTGATTTACACACTCTACGAGGTGCCTTGTGCACCATAGTGAAGTGCTACCAGCCTCTCTGACCAACAACCTGGTCCAAGAGAGCAGAGCCAAGGGAAAATAGCCACGAGATGGAAAGGGATGCCAACATAAGCCTTGACTTCTTACACGTCTTGTCAGTCTCTGGACTATTACAGAATTTCACTGACGAACGCATAGCACCAATCCAAAAAAAAAGACTGAACTGACCACTGAGTCTAAATGGCAGCTTAGGGAATGCATCAATCAAAAAATATGTGCTTGCCTACTAACCCCACATAACAAATTGATATGAGCCTTGGAGAATATTTCAAAAGGGTAACATGCTATTTCAAAGTTTCTCCGCTCTGAGGGGATAACACTGTAAGGCTGATATTGGGAACAGATATACCACTATATGAGACTTAGCATCTCTAGGAAATTATACAGTGTGTAATTTGATTTCAAGCCCAATCCTGTGCTGTACAGTTATGATCGCTATTCATGAAAAAAATCCCCTTATTTTCCTGCAACCACAACTTTTTGCAATTTTTTTGCTCCCCAAGTGTACACTGTCAGCACAGATGCATTGTCTATTCATTTTTAAAGGATATCCTCCTGATAGGAGAACATGTAGTAGAGAACACACACATACTGTATATGGCCATGCCAACGTCAAGGGCATTGTTTGTTCACTATGTACTCCAGCGTCCTGGCCTGTGGCTCTGTTGCAGCTCAATACATCAATTCCCAAACATCCAATCCCCCAACCCCCCAAAGATGGGAAAGGTAATCTCAAGGATGTGGCTGTGTGTCTGGCCTCCACAAGCTGTGCCCCCTGTACTGAGTCCTTCTAGTTTCAATTCCCTGGCCTTTAATGGCTTGTGCAGCGCCTTACAGACAAATCACAGACCTGCGTCCTCTAGACTAACAGAGTACAACAAGGACTCTGGTGGGAAGTGACACCTCTGGACATGCTGTTTAACCACGGCTAAAATGAGTGGGCGAACAGGCCTGTTAGTGGTAGGATTTCTGCTATTTGCGTCATTTATAAGGTGTGTGAAGGCGAGTGACAGAGATCAGGGAGCTAGTTCCTGTGTGTGTGTGTGGGTGTGTGGGTGTGTGTGTGTGTTTTCCTGTCAGCTGTTTATCATTATTGTCATTACTAGTGTGTCTCTTTTTTCTGTGGACAGTGCTAACCTGTGATCCTCGGGAGCCTCTCTTGTGGTCCCAATCCGAGCGGGAGAGCATCTGTGGGAAAGCAGAGACACAGACATGTTCAAACCACAGTCCTGTACATCCTGTTTCTGTTAGCGTCCTACAACTTGCCTCCTTACAAAGGCCACACCGTTATGGAGATATACTGCGCTGTAGCAGAAAAGAGGAGGAGCAGGAGTGGTGATGCAGAGAGTCGAGGAAGTGCGGGGGGAATGGAAACGCTCATAAATGCAAAAATGGGTTTTGTCTATTTTTTTCACTTTCCATTAAGCACAGACGTCTAATGCAATTTCACAGTCAGGTTTGGTTTACTTTAGCTCCTATTCACTGCCTAAGGGGCTAGTGGAGGCTGAGGATTTTTACGCTGTCTAATTACCAGCCACTGTGTCCTCCCACAGGCCTCGTAAACCCGTTTTCCACTTTCTTGGGAGTCACCGAATGCATCAGCACAGCTCTGTCACCGATTTTTGGTGAACACGTTGCAGGAGAGCCA
Source organism: Dicentrarchus labrax (assembly GCF_905237075.1). Lineage (NCBI taxonomy): Eukaryota > Metazoa > Chordata > Actinopteri > Moronidae > Dicentrarchus > Dicentrarchus labrax. The sequence continues at coordinate 16,628,574 of NW_026136720.1, read as the reverse complement.
AGTCAACATCTCCCCCAATCCCCTCCCTCCCCGGCTCTGTTAGGGCATTCTGGCCCAGAACTGAGAAGCCCTGAGAAACCCAGCATGTCGCTGTGACAAATTGCTGCTGCTGATACTGAGGCAAGGGGCTCAGTATAAGAGCCAAACAGATAATTCAGGTGTAATTTACTGTGTCAGTGGAGGTCATTGAGTTGTGTCATGCTGTGAGTGAAAACACTGGGAAAACACTGGATTTCAGTAGCCAGTTATGTCTGGTCAGCAGTGTTGTTCTGTGGGTTGTTTTCCCACAATGCTGCTTGGTTCTAAACAAATACAATAGTTCACTAATATTACTGTTTCTGTCTTATTACAGAGTTGTTTACTTTGTATATTTTTGACTATAAAAAATACAGGTATATTATGTTTACTGTACCCAGTTTTCTCTCTGTAACTCTCGTGTTTAACAATGCAGATGCTTTACTTTTGTGTGAGGTTTTATGACATCTGGCTCTGATACCCATTACAATTTTGTGTAGGTAAATGGAAAATTAAAAGCATTAAAAATGAAATTAAAAAATGTGTCTTAGCAGAAGCTAAGAAACAAAGTCCACAGACCTTGCTGCCAGCACTTCATAGAGACTATTTCTTTAGTAGGAAGTAGTGCTAGTGAAAACTATTGAAAATGAGTAAAATAAATAAATAAATAAAAATATGTTTATTAACTTCTCATCCTGTAAAACTCTCTAATTCTCAGATGTTATGATTTTATACTTTTATTTGATAATAAACTAAAAATATATGGGTTTTGGACTGTTATGGACAGAAAACAGAATTTGAATAGATACTTTTATTTTATACAAAAAATTATGAATCAGTTAATCAAGGAAATAATCGGCAGATTAAATGATAATGAAAATATAAATGTCAAATCTTATGCAAGAATCTAAGTTTGGGGCGGAACTTCAGGTATTACTTATGAACAGTTGAACAAAATCTCAGCTTCATCAACACTGTTTGCATCGTTTGATCACATTTGATTTTAAGAAAAACATCAGCTGTCATCACATTTTGATTCAAATATTGCTAAATCTTGAAAATCCCCTTTTCCCAGTGAAAAAAAAAGCACAGACAGAAACCTCTCATGTGAAATCGCAGGAACTGTTCCAACTTTTTAAGAAAGTTGTGCATTCACTGGATCCCATCGCTCATAGTAAGAAGCAGATTGAAAAAATATGTTTTCAGGACCTTTAATAGCCTGCACTGTAAATCAAGTTGGGAGTCATAGCAGTTTTAAATCCTGTGTTTTGAATGTTAGTGATGACTTAGTTTACATTTTAATCGTCAAATGTATCTTTAGAACAGTTAGCTGGGCAGGACACATGGTCTAGTCAGTTGTCTACTATGTGGGATAGTTATTGTACACCTCACCCTTTGGTCAAGGCTCTGGCAACAATGGGCACTGCTCCACAGAACGTGGTGACCCTGACAGTAAGCAGACAAGGTCACCAACATAACAATCGCACACATCACTATGGATGCACACCCATTCATAAAGTGCAACCGCTTTTCCACAGTTTGACATTTAGGAGCTCAAAAAAAAACCAAAAAACAATATGAGGGGCTTGCCCTTTTCTCAACAAACATCTTCATTTTCTCATCCTCCATTTTCTAGCCTGAGGACTGAGGAGCCTATATTCTCTGATCATGAGCACGATAATATCTGTGAGCCACTTTAAAGCTCCATCAAGCGTGCACAAAGCTTCTCATGCATTAAAATAACCATACTAGATGGGAAAGGAAGTCAACAAGCAATCAGTTGTGTAAAAGGCTTGTGAATGAGTGTAAATGATAGTTTCAACTAGCCACTGAGCTGTTTGTCTTATTCTTTACTGCTCTGACGACGGGGTTCTGCTTTTACAGTATAGGAGCTGGCAGCAGCTCCGCCACGGTCACGGTGGAGTCCTGCTCCATTAGAAGGTCCTAGTATCAGTGAGGCTTTCCAGGCGCGCACACATAAACAGCCTTTCGGTCTTATGTAACCCAACCTTTTATCTCCATGCTCTGAGAGACAGACACAGACTACACAGAAGTCTACATGCGCCCTTTGATGTGCCAAAACAAAAAACCCACACAAAATCAAAGCTGAGCATAAAATTTGAGCGCTGCAGATAGCCTGTTGAACAGAGTGACTTTACAGGCCACAGTGGAGTTAATTTCCTCTGACACTGGCTCAAACAATTTGATCAACAAATGCATGAGGATCATGTGCTACTCACTTACTAAACCAAACAGTGGATACAGTCTGGTGCCACTATGTTTCAATTTTTTTTACCAGTGCTGGGAAGTCAGTAAACAAAATGTTAGTGTTACTGCTTTCAGATTTCAAACCACCAGCGTTAGAATAAACAAGAAATTACTGTAACAGAAACATCATCTATTTTTCAAAGACCAAAAGCTACAATGTAAGTCACGAGAATAAAAGAAAAACAGACAATAACCTCAAAGACGCTAGAATATGTATATATCACTGCAAAAAAATAAATACAACAATAAAAGGATGCTATACATCTTCTGTTCAAGCAAGTTAACCCTTCTCAAACAATAACAATAAAAAGCAAGAAAAACAAAAAGTCAGGAAATACAATTGGCTGAAATTGTTGTTTTCATTATGTATAATCTCCTGAAAAGTTGTGATTTTCTTACTTTAGAATGACAAAGGGAGTGGGTCCTCTTTCACAAAGTCCACCATGTTGAACCACCATGTTATTACAGTAGCCCAGAACAGAGAGACCAAACACTGATTCTGAATACCTGCTCTACCGCTTCACGGCCACCATAGCTTCTCCTACAAGGAAGGATGAGCTGTATTCAAATGGTTGCAATCTGCAACTTCACTGCAAGATGCCACTAAATCCTACACACTGGTCCTTTAAAACATATGACAGTTCACTGCAAATATTATGTCTGAAGAAGCAAAACCACACATGAATGATGTCTTAGATATGTCCTGGTTTTTCATGGACACCCTCCAGGCAGCATAACACAGCCGAAGCAGTAACATTTCCAAATGGATTTGTTTTTGTCCTAAAGCTCCAGTGCACCTACTGGGAAAAATAACAACTTTGTAGAAGTTATGCCCTTTGTTTCACCCTCTGCAAGATTCATTATGCTGCCCTATAACTCAGAATGAGCCAGGTTCAGCAGTGGCTTTCCATTACTTATAGCAATACTCAAGATTTTTAAGAAACTGAAACCAGTCCTCGGTAAATGTGTCTTTGACAGTGGAAGTATGTCTTTCAATCACTGTGTTACAGCTACCAGAGTAACATGACACACTCAATAAGGTCTAAGGCATTTTTATGGGACTCTGGCTCCATTGTAAACGCATTCTGGAGATTTACTGTACTTCCAGATCCAGAGTGATACAAGAAACAATTTGTATCGTTGTTTCTTCTTTTTCAGTAAGTTTGCCTTCATACTTCTACTACTTGGAGTGGCCATTATTATTTCTAATTGCTAACTAGTTTTCACGCACTCTCAATAACAGCACGTGCTGTCGAGGTGGTGAACTGACTAAGGTAGGTTGTTTCTATTCATGCAGCTTGTTTTGGTTTGGTTTTGAGACATCTGTTTGATTTCTGCTTCCACCACAAAACTGTGGACATGAATGGAATTTCATTTGTGGCACTCACACCATTAGAGAATTACATTTCAGAACTTCAACAGCAACATGTCTTTCCAGGAACAATGTCCCGGTTGCTGTGGATAACCCACAAACCTCACTGTCAACAGTTTTCTTTGGAAGCATTTTCTACCTATGAAGCCTTTACGCAGGGAGATCTGTGGAACATTCAGAATCACAGAGACATTGTTCCTGGAAAGAGATGTTGCTGTTGATTTGGAGGCAGAAATCTCAGAGAGGGTTATCTCAAAACTTGGTCAAATTAAACCAGAATGTTCTGCATGGCTAAATATCACAACAAGTAAGTGATACGTGATTTTAGTAATTTGGAACATCTGACCACTTGAAGGTTAGCCAATAGAGTGAATTTTCCAAATATAACACTTTTTTTAGCACACAATTCCTACTTAATGGTACCTTGGATGGTGTTTAATTGTGTAATTGTGGCAGATGGATACTTCCTGGTTGTTGCATATAGGTTGTTTTTTTACCTCCACACAAGTAGCAGGACTCAGAATGACAAAACCTCACATTAACTTTGGCTGAACTTTAGCTCATCTTTTCCCCGCAACACAAGGAACATAGATCTTGTCCCTTATTTCTTACAGTGGGGTGATGGATGGAAATGCTTCCGCAAGTGAGTGATGTATACAGATTTAGATTTGAACCTGTGTCTTGGTACAAGAAGTCCTGGGTCCTGTCTTTTACCATACAGCTCAATGACAGTTTGTTATAAATAATGGGGAAGATACCCATAAGAAGATGATCTCAAAATGTCAGAAATACAAATAAAGCAGCCAGATATGCCTCCTGCCCTCTGCAAATGCGCTGCAATCTCACAACTCAAAATACTGCCAGCCAAGTAAACTCCCAGCCTTCCTCTCACCCAGAGTGTTAAGAGGGCAGCAGTGTGGATGCCAGTATGTAGCCATGCCCTGTCCACCACCATGGCTCTGAGCCACAGCCCACAGCAAGCAGCCATGCCTCTGAGGTGCTGGGTAAACATCATGGTGTCAAAGCACAAACAAACTACTGGAATATGCTTGTTGTTTGACTTGCTCCCGCCAATAACCAGTTGAGAACCACTTCCCTGTGGGTGTGAAGTGGTGGGAGCTACAGCAGCAGCACCCATAGTGAAGCTCAACTTTCACACTGATCAACCTGAAGCGTCGTAATAGTCCCCCACTGTCATCCACAAACTACAGAGTACTTTTCTAAATCTGTCTAGAAAGGGAACCGGAAACTGCCTCGTCCCAATATAGCTCAGTGCAATTTAACTGCTTGCAGTGTTTCTTAATCATTCATTCATGATCAGGCCTTCATTCTTCTTTCGCTGCCTCTCGCGTCCTATTTTGTTCTCATTACTGGCTTTAAATGAGTGGAGTTGATGTGTGTTGACTAAGAGCTTCAGAAGCTGCGTTAGCTTGTTAGTGCACCCAATTTAGTAGGACTCTAACTCTGCGTCCATTGAGGACACAGTTACCAGGAAGTGCAGACTAGAGATCATCTGTTTGGAGAAGAAGCAAAGGAGAGAAAGAGAGATTGCTGATTTTACAATATGGCCGGGTTAATTAAGGCAATGCTGAAGGGCCAGGAGATCAGTCTGCAGGATTTTCAATCAGCTTGACCCAAGGGTTTTATGCACCACCTCTCTGTCCAATTAAACTCACTATGCTCTCCCTTACAGTTAGGTCTGCAAAGTCATGAATTCACACATATGCCTACTTACTTAAGTGTACACACACATGCACTCAGACTCACACCCACTGCCTCGAGGTCTCAGAATATTTTCTTACTTATTCCTCCTTTGTTCTTTTATCACTGCTCTATGTCAAAGATATTCTGTCATCTGCAGTGCTTGACTCAGACATCCCTGCACTCAATTTCATTTCAGCTGACAAAAAAGAAAGTAGGTCAGATTCTACTAAGTCTCTCCATAGGTTTCAGAAATGACAACGGCTTAGTCATAAGGACACCATCAAGGCAACAATCAAAGATCTTTGTACTCATTTTCATGGGCGTTAGAGCCACAGTAAACTCTATATTGCTGATCACGGCTTTGAAAATGAGGTGTAATCTTGTTTTGCACCCCCAGGTGGAGGTATTCTCATGATTGAGTCATAATGCTGTTTTCTCTAGGGACCCTCTTTGGAAAAGAGTCCTTTTTGTTTCATGCAATTTTTAAAGAATCATGACAATGTATATTCACAGGATTCTCTTTTTGGATAATGGGAAAATGTTGCTGCACCAGTTCGAGAAACTAACGTACTAAAGTGGAGAAACTAATACTACCAGGTGCTCCTTAGCTATTTCTTTCTCTGGAGTGCAGACGGATACAAAATAGTCAACCTTACATATTTAGGCTAACGAGTATTAATTTCACAGTAAAATCCTTAAAAAAGCATCTACTCCCTCTACCCCATTACCAATTTCAGGATCTATGAATATGCAAATTTTCTTTTCCTGCTTGCTGGACTCAAGATGTCTCCTACTTCACTGTAAAGTCCTTTCTCACTGTATGTGCACTGGTGGCGCCAAGTTTCTACATCATACTTGTAAGTTGCATACTGGACTAGGATTGACTTCAAACTATTTGTGATGTCACAAATCATGCTCGTAGGCCCCACCCCTTAGAAATCTGAATTTCAATGAGCACAGATAAACTTTCCTCTTTCAGCAGATGAATATGAAAACATACTTCTAGTGTAAAACTCTACACATACATCATTCTGCACAGTGAAGCTCAAACAGGGGGGACCCAAGTTGATTAGTGTAAGTCTTAATCTTCTTTCTATCCATAATGTATGTACTTTCTTACTTTTTTTATTTTCCACTCTCTTACATTTTCATTAAATAAACTCATCATTCCCCTTGGAAAATAGCTTCATAAACTGTCCTGAATTTAATTGGACACAAGGCAATAGTAACGCAAGAAGGCAAAGGAAAATAGATATTAAAGTGCTGAGAATTAATAGGGGTGTGTACTGTGTACAGTAAAGCAGCAGGAGTTGTGTGGAAAGGCTTGGGTCCAGGGAGACACAAAGTTCTGACCCAAACTGTCTGGCTTTTTGTCCTTGTGACTCCAAAAACCTCGCCGCACCTTCCCCTCTGCCACAACTACCCCGAGCACGGCAGCCGTCCGCTGGGAGGACACTCATAAATCCTTCCCTGTCTGCCTGCTGTGGAGAGAGTATGGAGAGTCATTCCTATTCATGCTGGCTAATGTTTTACAGGTTTTACCATGGGGGTCAGTCACTGTGGGTCATTTGCGTCATCGCTGGAGGGAAGGGAACTATTGAGGTGGGCTGCCAAAGCGGAGGGGGCCGTGTGCAGGGAATGAGGAACACACTTGTGTGTATGCGAAGATTAGCAGACACACACCTCAAAGCTGTTTGGCATCCACACCCGCTCACATTCTCTGTCTCATGCCTGCAAAACAAACACTCACACACTTAATGAACACAATCACACTTGCATGTGCTTTAAAAATGCTCACATGCCGAAATATTATCCCATGATATATTTCACACACCAGCACTACATCTGCACTCTGCCTAATGTTTACTCCTCCACTACTCTTCACACTTTCTTACTCAGAGTCTTCTAATTTCTGAAGTGTGACTAATGGGATTTATCGTCTTTAGGTTTCCTGGGAGAGAATTAGCCTGATCCTAGAAGAAACCCAGTGTTTGAGCCTCTACCAGAGATAGATCTGTCAGTCTCCCAGGGTGAGAGCACACGCCACAAGGATGCCGTGACCCAGAGAAAACCTCAATGGGAGTACCCCATATTCTGACCTCAAAAAATATCAAACACAGCGGCATGAGTGGCAGACAAAGCAAAAATCTCTTCATGAAAGCTTATATGGATAGTGTAAAAATATTTGTACAGCCTCCTTGTGGTTTCATGATTAAAAAGCATAACCCCTTATTTTTTATGTGATATTATTTGTGTACGCACTGTTTTTCCTTGCTTATGAGCTCTGGCCGACTCCTTCGTGAGCAGTTAGGTTCCCAGCTCCGCGCATTCAGCTGGGTGAAAAAGAGGGGATCTGGCTTGGTAGACCTGGCAGCCCGCCTCAAAACAGCATGCCAACGCCATTAGTGTATAATGGTCCAGTCAGGATTACTGCTGGGGCCTGGAGAGCTGAGAAGGGAACACAGCACTCACTTGTTTGTTTGTTTTACAAGCCTCTGCTCTGTTCGTCTGCAAGGTGCCAGTGGGCTTTGTGTGGTTTAATTCACAGTTGATTCAAACGGTGTAGAGTGTGACAACAATAGTGGTTACTCTATGGCCACAGCACACTTGTTTCGAAGAGTTATGTCAGAACAAATAGGTTATGACATCCCACTCATTTAATAAATCTACGCTAACTTTTCTTCCTCTGAAATACAGACGCTAAGTTTGCACTGTCAGTCATTCTGTGGTTGATACATTTCCCCAAAGGTGACTGCACCTGCTTGTTAATTGGCTAATTAAATACACATTGAGAGAACAACTAATTCTCTCTTACGTGCTTTTCATGTGTTATTGGCCTGGCTTCATGTTCATCAAATAAGATGGACAGCATTGAGATAAAGAGTGCATTTCCCCATCATCCATCAACTCGGTGATTCAGCCCTTCAGCCTGCTTCAGCCACTTGAGTATTTTCTAGCTGAGCTTTCATCACAAAATGGAAATGGCAATATTGATTTATGTGTCTTCTTAAAGACCTTCTGTAGTGTTTATGAATTAAATTATGAAAAGCCAGGCGGAGTGTAGGCTGATAAAAAGGGTTATGCCACATTTTTCCCTATTTTGTTGCCCACAGGACTTATTTAGGCAATGAAAAATGGATAGATTTGTGCTAGTTTAGTGCACAGTGCAGGTCCCAGACAACAGGGCTGGGTGTTACGGTTCCACTGTAAAATGTTTTTATGAAGCCATAAGTCTGACTGGGACAGGAGGCAATATTTCTTTTGGAGGAGGCGATCTACGTCAAAAGGGGTTTTCAAAGTTAATGAACAGTTGAATAACAAAACAATTTGGACATGACCTTGACATGTGAACTCAAGCAAACACACTGAGCTTCAGAATCGTTTAATTTTGGCTGAATAATGATGTGGACATCTACTCTTTGATATTACACTGTTCTAGCTTTGGCGTAACAACTTAAGCTTTGCTATAAGATAATTCAGTGAATGAGGAACATCAGTCAAAGGCAAAGTTATGAAAGCAGCATGGGAATTTGTGCATGCGTGCTGCCTCTAGTGCATACATTATTTAATCTTTTATTCACAGGCCTGACTCAGCAAGGTCTGTGTTCTGTGTTTTGTCTGTGCTCATCAGAGAGCGGACCACACACACACATCTCCCCCACTATTTCAGCTGCACATAGAACATTTACAATCCCATCAAGATTCCCACAGGACTCAGTAAACAAACAGACAGCAATTGCCCGCTCAAGCATATGCCTTTAAATCACATCCCTACATCCTTTATAAATCACTGATGTAGAAACATAAACGTACAGTCAGGACAGCACCTATGTACTGACTGATGTACTCAAGGCTTGTGTGTGCATGCATGAAACTGTGTGAATGCCAGCCTCTAATAAACAGCATGTGTACCTGCGTGGAGGCATAAATCTCTGCTTCCTCTTTTTGCAGGTGGAAGGATTTGCATTACAGAGCCTGTTCCCCTAGGAAAGGCTCGGGTCAGCCCCATGGGCCATTAGCTTCTAAAATGCTTGCATTGTTAATGAAATTCACAGAGGGCTCTAGTTCCCCATGTAGAAGAAATGCAGGGTTCTGTGGGGACCATGACGGTACAGGGGAACAAGAGATGGCCTTCCCTTACACACTCTGGGCTTCTCTCTACAAGGCAAAGCACAGAGCCATTAAGAATGGGCCATCATGCTGATAGCCATCCTGGAAACCTGGCTTAGAACAAAGTAAACAGGGGGGTTAGATATAGGAGATGCTGGTTTGTCCTATGGGGAAATAGGCTGAAGGCTCCATGAGTGACAGAAAGCCATCGTCTTCCATCACACCCTCACTGAGGCTTAGCAAGCACTACACAATATATACTTAAAGCTTATATCTAGCTACTTCTATCTTAAAGCTCTCCGTCCTGCTCGCCAGAATGATATATGATGTGATAATAACCAAAGATACTGTAGTAATAATATGTTGTCACTGTGTTGTGCAGCAGTTATGCCTTTGGCAAAGGTATATTATGATGTATGGTTTTAGTAGAGCACTACTGAAAAGTGACAACAACTTTGTGACTAGACCACCCAGAGTGATTGTTCACAGGCCCACTGCAGAGACACATTTATTTCAAACTGTGAATTTGTAAAAGGATACATGCTTTATATCTGTTTATATATGTGTAAGCCAGTGGTGGAATAAGAATTGAGTTCCTTTACTTGAGTAAAAGTGCAAAACAGATTTAGACATTAGCAATAGGGATCCATCTATGGAGCCATGTTTTGAGCCATGTTTCTGGCCACCAGGGAAACTTAAGCCCAATATTCACTCTCTTTTTACCTTATTTTTGTTCTTCACCAACTTCTGGCTCTTTAGCTGCTAAATATAGAATGCAACTGTATGTCATATACAATCACACACTGTACAATGTATAGTGAAACGTCTCTGCATTGCACTCAGCCGAAGTACTAAGAGCTGTGGCTAGCCACTGTAGAGCACCTGGGGATCAACTTCAGATCTAAGTCAAGGTCACTGAGTGGAGACATGAATGTACATGTTTTGCTGGTGGGGGAAACCAGAGCACCCAGAGCTACCCCATGCAAACACAGGGAGAACATACAAACTCCACACAGAAAAGCCCCACCACCTTCTTGTTGTGAAGTGACAGTGCTAACCACTAGGCCACCATGCAGGCTTCAAAATGTGCTCCAGGTTGTTGCTAACTTTAACTGTCTTTAACTTGGTGTTTGGGCAGGTATCATACAGTGGGTTTATCAAAACTTGTTTGATGGAAACAGCTTCCTGCAATGTCTAGAAACAAAGTTGAAGACAGTGGTAAGATTAAACCAAAACAGAGGTGAACTGCAGAGTCAGGTCATAATTCTCTGTTGGTTTTTCACTACAAGCAACACCTTTCATATTACATGTAGTAATTTGATCCATTGTTAATATAAAAATATGAACTACTGCAGCTCTAAAATGCTGCAAATTTGACCAGAACAATGCACTGAGGCCACGTTTAAACCAAATTGTAATGTATTTCAGAAGGATGTTTGTATTTCAGAAGGATGTCGTGTTGAAATTCTCTTTATATCCCAATAGCAATCGATTGAATGGAAAGAAATCTGCTTTCTGTGTTTGTTACAGGTCTGTAAGAAGCCCATCTAATCATGGCCGGCCTACCTGCCTGCCTAGCTAACTTCTTGCATGTAGTCTTGTGTGATGGCCACCCTAGCAGCCACACACTGAGGCAAAAGCACATGGTGGCAACTCTTTCATTTGTTTGATTATCTTTAGGTTTAGAACTTATTTATTCACAATAAATAACTGGACACAGATTTTGGATTCATAATACACAGTTTTATTATCCATTTTTGACAGCTGTTATCTTTTTGTGGTGCACACAATTGGTTAACTTCCTTTGTCAATTTTGGGTAGTATTATTAGGTTCATTCAGGTTATTTTTCATTGCATTAATTCAGTTTTCTTTAAGTTACCAGTTCGTGGGTGCTGCTGCTGAAGATGTCTCATGGCTGACAAAGAAAGTGCCAGCAGAATCAGATAGGCTTAAAAGGGGTTGGGCCGATAATTGGGCTACACCATGTTGGCCGGAATCATGGGGAGAGGTAGTGATTTCTCCTTGTTTGAGTTTAGTTATTTCTGATTATTATGCTTTTTGATGTTTAGTATTTCAGTATTTTCCTTAGTTAATATTTGGCTGCATTATCTGGATATTATTTGAGGTTATTATGGTTTGTTTAAATGTTATGTTTTAGTCTATTCTCCCTGTGTGTCAGAGTGGCCTGATCAGCCACTATTTAACTTTCCCCAATGTCTCAGTTTAGTTAAGTTGGTTTGGTTGGCTGGCTTAGTATGTTCAGTCCGTTCAGTTAATGTAGCCTGAGTTAAGTTCTGTTTAGCTAACCTCTTTTATGGGCCCATATTTGTATATTTTGTAAATTGATTATTTTCAATTTATTTTGTGAATAAAATTACTTTAATAAATAAATTTTACCCTTGACTCCACATGCCTGCCAGCTCGGTCCCTGACATCTTGTTATTTTCCTGAACTATGTAGTATCTAGAACTATATATGAATGAGACATGAAGTAGTTGGATAAGGTTATTAATGACAATCATGCGCTGTGCTCCTATCTCCAACACTCTCATGACTCATCCTCCAGCAGTACCTACCCTAGCTTTAACCTTTTGCACTGGAACATGCAAGCTCTGATAACAGACAACATGGAGTGTAAATCATTTAGAATTTTCAGCTTCTGCGAGGATTCTATGCCACTATATTGCTATAAAGCCACCTGGTTGTTTGTAATATTCTAAATAAATAACAATGTTTAAATTTATATTTCATATTAATTCATATTAAGTTTTAACTTTTTGTTTCCTTATTAAGTTTAACCCAGGACGTTACAATACCATTACAATATTCTATGCAAGTTAAATAAAACTATTCAACACAAAACTAGTAAAAACTTTTCAAATCTCTGCTGGATGCATTTAGCAGTTGTGGTAGCTTTGTAGTAGGTGCTTCATCATCTGTTGCCTGGTGGACATCTGCACACTACTGAATACACTCTTGTAGTTACTGATGCATTAATGTGTAAAATGTTTCCTAATATTGTGCTGGTATGATGATATGAATTTTAAGGTACTGCATCTTAATTTGTAACCTCAATATAGTTTTTGTATGTAAAAAATCTTCTTCGTACCAAATCACTGTATGAATAAGAAAATAGTGGAATAAAAAGTACAATATTTCCGTATGAAATGGATGGAGAAGAGATATAAAGTAACATAAAATGGAAATGTTCAAGTAAAGGTACTTGTTTGTTACAGTACATGACTGTATATAAGAAAGTTGGTCTTGTGTGTGTTTACACCATATGTCTTTGAGTTTATCCATGTATAGGCATACACTATACATACAGTATATCCCTATATATATATTCTTCATGTGCTCTGTTCTCATGTCTGGGTGTGCGTTGCATACAGATGTATAATAGTGTCCATGTATGCATGTATGCCCAGGATCTGGATGAAGGCCAACCACAAGCTAGAAAAACATTGTTAAAACACTTTGTTAGTCTGCTGGTTCAACATTGAAGGAATCCTAGTAAAAATACACAAAGAATTTGTTTCTTTTTTCACGCTCAACAACACACAGCAAAACCTTCTTGAAGTTCCTGAATCGTCTTGATCAGAGCCACTGGTGCCACCCACACACACACCAGGCCAAACGGCTACTTGTGTTTACCTAGCCATGTGACTGAAGCTACGGTACATCCAGTGACGTCAGCTTACATTCCACACATTCATCAGTCTCAGTTCTCACTGATACTGTCTCAGATGCTGCGGAACAGAGGGAGCAGAGATCATACATTATAAAAGCAGCAATCATTCACTGGGCCTGTGTTTGCTATGTTTATCTTTTCCTGATAAAATAAATAAGCACTACTTTGTGTTTGCCATCTGTTTTCATAAGCAGTTGTGCTCATGAACAGCTATTGCCTGAAATATTCTTCCTGTTCCACTTAAAACATGGAATCCATAAATAATTGCAAAACTGCTGTCAAGAGATGGATACCGGGAGCAAACAACTCACTACATAAATATGCATGAATCCTTAGCTTTAAAGTACAGTATGTTTTGTTTGGTGCTTTTGCTTGTCGTGTCTGCACCTTACTGTTAAATCAGGGTCTGTTTCTCTCTTTTATTATAGAGGACAACAGTGGCATTGAGGATCCTACAATATGTATGTGAACGAATCATTGTGTGGTGGGCTGGAAAGTACTGAGTGGCAGTCTCCTGGTTGCTTTTGGACTACAATAGTTTCTTGCTATTGCCAAAAACACTAATTGCTCAATGTGTAGGCCTCATGTAAATAATTTAGTAGTCACAGTAGGGTATGTACTAGTCAATACAGTGTGACATTATGTTAGCACCATGTGCTCACAACAACCCTGTCTCCTAGAAATTACACTTGTATACAACTGATCTGCACAAGTAAATATGTTTTGAGCAAATGTAATGCTGACAGGACCTTTTTTTATCAGCCTAATGAGGAAAAGGTTTTACCTATTAAACTCACAAAATGCTGATTGTGAACATATTAGCAAAATGTTCCCAGATAATGTGTTTAATTTGCTCTCATCCACTCATGCAATACATCATCTGCCTGAGCTCCAGAAGCATGGGTAAACTGTCATAGTACTAAGGGAAGGATTGGGTCTTCATTTAATACTGAAAAAGTCAATAGTGAGTTGAAACACATGTTTACTTTGTTAACATTTAACAAAAACCACATCTAACCTTAACTTTAACCTTAAGTGTTTTTTTTGCCAAAAACCTAACTACACCCAGACTCAGGACAGAAACCATGATCTGTGGTTTACTAGTTCTAAGCTAAACTAGCTAAATATATAGGTAGTTTCTTTGATTTGTTAATATGTTATATGTGTGCAATAAATTTGATCATGAACATGAAAACAGGAAACACCAGAGTTGTTGTTAGGAAAAAACTTTGTCTTTTCTCCTCCTCCTGGACAAAATGGTAGCTTCATACTTTGCATTCTGTTGCTGAAAGCCACAAAAACTTTCACAACAGAAAAAATTTAAGACAACATAACTCTAAAAGGGCTTAGCCTATCCTAAACGGTCCACTCTGCAGCACAGCTGAGGAAACAATTAGCTGAAACCTTTGCCTTTCACATTCTGCTCCCCACGACGTGGTCCAAATACACCACAGAACAGCAGGCTTGCTACCATCTGAAGAAGCAAAGAAAACATGATGGAGAGTGTGATGGAGGCTGTGTTTAACCTCACTCAGTCATTACACTGTGCAAATCCTCATTTGTTATTGGTTTAATTGGCCAATCAGTAACGATGGCAGGATAATTAATCAAACAATGAAAAGAAAGATTAATCCAGGTTTTAAGATTGTGTTCAGCAGAGATTCACATCCCGTATATGTCCGACAAAGTGGGTCTGTAGCCTGAAGCTAGTGTGACTTCTCATCTGTAATTGCTATAATTGCACTTTCCGTAGACCATGGAAAAGCAGAAACAAATAACGTCTGCTACAACTCTGGATAAATGACGACCATCAGCCAGTATTGTTTTCACAATGCTGGCTCCAAAAATGCCCAATTGGAAAGGATAATCCAGTATAATGGGAAGTAGTTCAATTAATTAGCGAGGTAGACTAGAGGAGAGGTATCATAAAACTGGACCATAAACAGCTTCAACTGCATAGTTGATAAGGTTGTACTGTGTAGGACTTGTAAATACAAAATGGCCACCCTTGAGTTAAAAACTGTGGAAATTTGGGCAAATTGTCTTTTTTTTCCATCTGAAAAATCTACATGTTTATTATGTGCATGTGCACATTAATGTAATGGAAAACAGAACCAAAAACAAATTAGTTTTCCCCATATAACCTGATTAGTATGGCTGCACCAGCATGAACCAAATGGATCTGGTGCAGACAACCAGCGGAGATGAAGAGGAGGGGGCTCACAGATCTGGCCAACACTGACACTGTCACATTGTAAAACCTAGAAGACAAGAAGGGAGGAGGAAACTGCAGACAGGCCTCACTCAACCTGCATCCATATCCAAAACATTCACTGTCAGGGATTACAACATTACAGAACCAATCACAGCAACAGTAATGAGCTGTCAGAAGTTGGAACCAACAGCTAAATGACGTCTGTCAGGTCAAAGGGAGATTGTTTTAGTAGAACAGTGCATTTTCCATGTGTCACATTTCATTCCAGTCGCTTATACACTGTGATACCAACTGGTAGATTAACACTGATGTGCTGTAACACAACAGCAATGCTGATGAGAGGGGTTCACGTAAAGGAATAGTTCAGTATTTTGGGAGATATACTTTCTATTTATTATACTAGAGGATCAATATTAGTCTCATAACTGACTGTTAAATATAAAGCTACAGCCAGGAGACGACTGCTCAGCTTAACATAATGACTGGATAAATTGGGTTTTTGTGTGGATTAAACAACTGAGATATAACATGTTAATTAGTGAGCTTAACAGACACTGGTAAACACAGTCGGACTAGCTGTTTCCCATGTTTTCACTTTCACAAGCGAATAACTGTATAACTATTTCTTTCAAAATGATTCTCCCACTTTCCAAACATTTTTACAGTGTGTGAATCCACCCCGCCTGGCTCTAACAATCACCTTGCCCTTGTCCTTGACTGGATTCGATCCCTGTGCTTAGCTGGCAGTGCCCACTAAACTGTGGGCAACCAGTGGACCTGTGCTGGCAAAATGGGCCTCGCCTTGGGCAATAACGCCTTCAAATGTGGCTCATTGGGTTATGGTTCAATAGTGCTCCCAGGGGCTTGGGTCAAAACTCCAGTCACATGCAACAACGCACTAATGGGTATGGCTCTGTTTTCCCCTCGGCTTTAGAAACAAGTCAAGGCCAAGTCAGCCAGAAACCCAGCCGTGACTCGAGGCTGAGCTGTAAGGCGACCCTTTTTTTGTGGCCATCATCTGGTATAGCTGCCTTTCTGGCAAATCGCACAGAATGACACACACTCACGAACTACCCTTCGTGTTTCCTCTGCCTCTGTCTGCCTCTTTTTTTCCTTTTGCCACACATCCACAGAGAAACTTCACACACACACACACACACACACACACACACACACACACACACACACACATGCATCTGTGTCAGACGGCCTGTTTTCCACCGGGGTCTAATTGATTGCAAAATGAAGACGGACGCCTGTGCAAGGCGAGCCCTGTTGATTAGCAAGAGACACAGAGTCTATTACAGTGGTCCTGCACCCGACCCAAACACATCACCCAGACAACCAGTCAGTCTTCATATTTAGCCACCAATCACACACCTGACTGGATGAGTGACTGAGCCGAGCATCCACACGACACAGAGGCGGTGGTAGATCACCACTGGTTTGGGAGACAGCAATACCCCTTTCCTCAGCAGAGATACAACACTTACAATAGGGGAAGGAAATTGGTTGGAAATGGGCAGTGTAATGGTTTCAGCCCCGGCCTCTCTGAGCAATGACAACAGACATAACACAGAGCCATTAACGGCTTCACTGTGTGAGTGTTTGGCTAGCCAGACAGACCGTCCGCTGCTAGCTAGAGATTGAGGCTGGCCTCATTATTGACATTTTGATGGTTTTCAGGCTTGGAAAAAGTCAAACTCTGTGGAAGACTGATAGATTTTGGCTATCATACCCTTAAAAGCTTTTGCGGTACTTTGAATTACGCATATGCACTGGTTATTGGAGAAGTACATCCAAGTGTATCTGATTTAATGTGAAACTCATAACAAATGAATTAACAATAGTAGCTGTACACTCTAGCAGCCATAAATTAGACAGGTAATAATTTTTCATGATACTCCTTTTTCAATTGAGTAATAAACTAAACCTGAACTTCCTTTATTGTACTCTGGCACCCTGGGGATGGCTGGAGCTGCATTAATCTTATGTAGGCGCGGATACACAAGCGAGTATGTTTCTTTTTCATCCGAGCCTGTCCTCTCACCAGAGCAAGGAAAGAGAAAGGAAAAGGCAAAACTATAAAGAGGAAGAGCCTGTAGAAAAGATAGGGGTCGGCCGTTCAGTGGAATTCAACAGTGCATGAAAGGCAGGGAGAAAAATGAATACATCTGGCGTGGAAATAGGAGAGGTGGTTTGTCGGGCATTACAGAGTTTGGAGAAGAGAAGAAAGGAGAGGGGAAAGGAGAGGACAGGGAGTAAAATGGGGGCTAATCATGAAAGAGACAGAGCTGGGAGGCAAGAAGAGACAGAGGATGACTAAAATAGGGACAGTCAAGTAAGAGAGGGAGAAGCTCAGAGAGATGGGGATGAAATGGAAAAAAAGGTAAAAAGAGAGCAAAGTGTGGGTCTCTAATCATATAAGCACATAGTGAAACTATAGATTAGGGGGAGGTGATGTTAACTTGAAGAGTTACGTCCCCATCCGGAGCCGGAGCTTTGAGCTCACATAGGACGAGATGAGGGGGAAAGAAAAAAAATTAATGCACCTCCCCAGAGTGGGGAGCACTGTGTTACCATGGAAACAGCTCTGACGTCAGAGCAGGCATTATGTGATTACTCATAGAGTCTGTTGAGGAGCGGGCCAATAAAACAGGGACCATTACTCACACACAGAGAGATGGCCAGAGCTTGTGTTACACACACGCTTGCTTACGCACGCGCATACGCACTCACAAGACTCACAAACATAAAGGAAACACACTTGTGAACACACACAAAGTTCTACCAGCATTCTAGCAGCTCCACCTTAAAAAACAAAAAGCAGACTCATGATACACTGCATGAACATTTTTACAATCCAGACTCAATCCAGATTTTACAATCCAATTTTACAAGGGCTCCTGATTTGGAATGCAAAACGTACAGTTTCAACATTTCGCTTGATAACCTTGGTGCTAAGGAATAAGGCAATAACCTGAACACTCAGCGCTAAAACCTCAACACAAGTGTCCCCTCGGTGACTCTTCATCCTTACAACGACAAGGAGCGCAAATACTACCTCATCAGTACAACCACAAGCAGGATATCACAGGCAGAATCTGCGTGTTCTGCATTCCACACACTCTGACCCATGTCTGACAAAGTACATCAAACATGCACGCTGACATGTACACTATTGTGCGTCACAACACACACACGCACGCACACTTCCTCTCGCCATCTCCCACACATTCTCTACTGGGAGTTAAAACACTGTTAGGGCTGATAAGGATCCAGGCAAACAGTGTGGATAAACAGTCACTCTGGTAATTAAGAACCACGGGCCTATCAGAAAAGAGTATGTCGAGACAAACATGTGATACAGACTCCATTACTGGGAGCGTACACATTCCCACCACATAGACCATTAGGTGAGTCCAGACAGACGGCGAGAGTCACCAGAACTAAAAAAGCCAAGACTGGCTCCAGTAGTTTGTAATCATATTTACTGTGTGGTCTACTGTGTACCTCTGGTGACAAAACAACTGCAAATGTACAATATCTTGATGAACGCTCAGGATGTTTTTGGACATGAAATATGTAAAGTCATATCTTTGTTAAAGTACACCTCATGAAAATGTTCCGTGAAGGGTTTATTCAGACATGACTGGGCAGTTAAGAGAAACAATACTTGTGTGACATTTGGTATGTGAGAGGGAGTGGTGCCACTGCTGGAGAACAGCAGTGAGTTGAACTGTACTGATGTAGTACTGATAGGAAGGAAAGAGAGCCTGCTTTTGTATCCTGCATCACTGATTTTAAAACTTATATTGAGCCTGCTTAAATGACTATTGTGGTGTGGGATGCTCGGGCGCGTGCCTCACTACTGAATTCCCTTTCGTAACTTAAAATTTAGAGAGGGAGACTGTTGATTATTGTGGTTGTACTTTTTTGTAACTCTTTTGTCCTGGACTGATCCTCAACAACTTAAAGATTTTAAAAGCAGCTAACAGGTTTAAAAAAATATTTCTTGTCCACAGTCCACACAGGCAATGATTGCCACAGTTGACAGTAAATGACGGCTTTCAGCAATGAGCACATCTCAGAATATTTTCCGGTCATTGAAAGTGAAGTGATGAGGAGAAATTGCAAATAAGCTGTTAACTGTTTGCCAAATTTCACTTGTCTTTTAAATACAGTTGTTATAATAAACAGGGACATGTTCCCAGTTTATTTAACTATAAGACAAAAGAAATGAGCTATGAGTAAATGTCTTGCCAAGGACATCAGTACTATTCTAGCTATGAGTTTCACAACATAAATATACACATCAAACATGGCAAACTGATGCCTCTCTTTGTAATGACACTTCATTGTTTTTCCTTCAAAAAGTGTTTTCTCTGAGTGAGACAGATTAGCAATGATCAAAAGACACATTGTAACAGTAGCTGATTGACTTCAGCAGCTCCAGTCAGAAGTATCTCTCTCTCTCTCTCTCTCTCTCTCTCTCTCTCTCTCTGTTCGTACATCAAGTTACATGTGTGAGCTTCACCCAATGTCAGTCTATCGTCCTCTGCAGTATCTGTATTTTCAACTGTCCTTAATGTGCATGACGCAAGTTCAGTTATTACATTTGGGACAAGTGCTCCATGTCACTTCTCTGCCACAAATGTGACTGAGCTCTGGCCAAAACCTGATACACTATACTCTGCACCATCACTAATTTGGTTACAATGATACCATATCTGAGCTGATCTGATTAGAGGCTTGCAAGCCCAATAGCTCTCCCTCCTTCCCTTTTCTGTCTGTCCCTGCGAAGTGTGTGAATGTGTCTTAGTTGTGCAGAAATGTATACATTCATACATCACAGCGCAAGCGTGTGTGCGCGCCATGTGCATGTGTGTGTGCTGAAGCAAGCTGCAGTCCACCTGGCAGGCCACTGAACTTAATGAGTCTCGTATTCCTGCAGCATGTGCAGCCACATCCGCTGCCTGAGGCTCCGACCAGGTGCTCTGATACAACATATATTCAAACAACGTGAGCGGGATCTTCCTAGAGGGCCTTCTCGTAATATCACCGTGACCAACAACATACCACCCAGAAGGAACAGTTTTCTTTAAAACTTGGCTCTAATAACATCAACCTGACAATTAGGAACTTTTTAAAACATGGAAAGCTCTCCAAACATGATAAGAAACAGGGCGACTGAGTAACCTTCCAGATGTTATTTATTACTGACTAACTTCCAAAAAGTATAACCACACTGCATATAATCATATTGCATTTATAAATGTGGCATATTAAGTTAAATGGACTCCAATTTCATGGCAGTGAAGTGACTTAAGGTACTACTACTACCATGTTAACTTTACAAACTACATGTGAAGTTATGTCAAATATTTTTTGTTTCTGGATTTAAAGTGATAGCAAAATGATTTTCTCCTTAAAATAAAAGGTTAAAAAATGTTACATAAAAAAATTTAATATTATTGCACAGGCCTGTAATGGGTCAAACAAGATCATGATACCGGTCAAGAGAAATTACTTTCTGAAATACATTCGTCAATGATGTTATAATGATAATATTAGTTCTATGATTAATCAAAGAACCAAACAGCTAAAACTCTAATATCCCCATGACTAACTCATTGGCTCATGACGTTCTCTTATCAAAAAGACAACACCACATCAGATCACCGAAACAAAACAGAGCCACAGTGACAAAAGGCTCCCTCAGAGCAAGGGGGGGGATGACATGCAGCAAAGGGCCACGAATAAGAATCGAACCTGGGCCGCCGTGGTAAGGACTCAGCCTTTGTATATAACACACACACTCTATCAGGTGAGCTATTGGGGCACCCTGCTGCCCTAAATTGTTTATAAAGGAATTGTCAGTATAAGTACTTGACTGGATTAGATTATTTTTCATACATTTTCTTTCATGCATCATAAATGTCCATTCAAGACAGTTCACTGCAGTCTACGGTAAAGAAGTTCGTCTTGGCAGAGGGTTCAGGAGGTGAAGGTCACGGTGAAGAAAAGAGCTGATTACACTATAGATAAACCAGAGCCCCATAAAGTATCATCATTTCAAAAAGCAAAAACTACAACATTTGTGCTATAAATGGATTTCACTAGGATCTTTTGCAGTGCTTTTCTCTTTTATTTTATATTCAAAAGTAATTCTGATAAAGTTTTTCTTTTTCTCTAGTTTTGGAAAACCAAAATGTATGACCCATAAATACAGTGCAATACAATCATGTTTTAGCCATTACACATTTTAAAAGGAATGTCTCTGTACACACTGAGAAAAGTTCAAAGATATGAAGGCAGAAAAGTTGGCCCAGTAGTTGAAGTATCCCAGCCTGGCCTGGGTCCATACGTTGTCCAGTCAACTACCTAGCAACACAAATTGGCAGCTTCCTCCTCCTTACTTTACCTCCCAAAAACCTTTGCAAAACACTCCCTCACTCCTCTCTTTTCTTCCTCACTTGCTCCTCTTCTCTCACTATAGCCAAGTACATAGACTTACACTCTAGAGAGACATTTGAGCAATCATCACAGTAGGGTGGACTTTCCCTGCAATAATAACTGTCTTGCTACTGATGAGAGGCCTTTCAGAGTTCACTCTCTCCCTCCCACTTTTACTCATGATCTTAAGCCTTCCTTTGAACAAATGTCAAACTTTTCAAGGCATATGAGTGAAGAAGTGACCCAGGAGGAGATGAGTGTTAGAATTTGTTGAGGCTCCAAATGAGTGTGAGTGAGGGTTTATTTGCAGGCCACAGGGCAGCTGTCTGCTGCAACCTGCAGCCGGGCCCTGTGAACAACTTGGCCAGAGCAACACTACCAAGGCAGTGGTAATGGGCAGTACAGGACTTTGAAGAGTGTGTGTGTGTTTGTGTGCAACATGCACCATCTCCCCTAATGTATTCTCCTAAATGTGACCCGTGGTTCCAGTTCCTTTCCAGCAGCTGACCACCATATGTAAAAGGCCCGCGCAGGTCCACTGAATCCCTGTGTAATGGGCTGCACAGATGCCACTTTCCTGGAACAATTCTTCCTGTGTGTGTGTGTGTGTGTGTGTGTGTGCGCGCGCGCGCGTCCCTGTCTTTCTCCGTGCAAACAGACTCTAACGTTCCACACATTTCCCTCAGTATGTTTCACCACTGTCTGGAAACAATGAAAGGTGCTGGGTGGGAAGTGGGGAGTGGAGAAAAAGTGGAAGAATTGTGGAAAATGGCACGGTGGGAGAAAGGGAAACACATAAGGGGGAAAGTTATGCTGCTGTTTGGACAAGCGTTGTTGAGGGTAAGTAAAAAGGGAAGTACGTAAACTAACAGCAGGTCAGTAGTGAGGGGAGGAGGAGAAGGGGAGAGTGAGCAAGGGCAAGGCAGATTACTGACTTAATGGCAGAATCGAGGCTGTCAAGGGCCTCAGAGACACTGTTTGTGTAGTTTGGACGGAGCCTTGTAGAGCATGCGGCGTGATGATGGAAATCTTACACTCACTCAAAACAAGCCCGCTGACCTTTTCATCTACCGGCCCCTGAATCAATCTTAACATTCTGCCAACATGGAAATGAATGAGTGCTTATTATATCTGTGGCAACATCACAGACTCCGGCCCCCTTTTGCGCAGGTGTGTGCGTGCTATGTGGGCATGTGCTAGTGTGTTTCATGAATGTTGTCTGTTTGTACTTCCTTCAACATCCAAGTGCATTCCTGCCGTCAAACAACAATATTGGCCCATGTGAAATGAAGCAGGAATAATCTTTATAAGCGCGTAATCTTGTTGGGTCTGCCCTCAGCTCGCTCAGCAACAGAGTATACATCCGCGAGGAGCTGGGCGTGACGAGAAATGTAAAGACCTCAGTCACAGTAAATTGAGTTGCTTCTTGAAGATGACCAATCTTCATTACCACTGACATTTCAGAAATAATGAGCTCATCATAGACAGTGCGAGCAGTCTCTCACTGGAGGAGACACCATTTTGTTTTCTGGAGTTTGTCTGAATTCTGAACACACAGAAAAAAGGGCCCAACCAAACATCTGCCTGACACAGTATAGCCTCTGACTCGTCCCTGGGGGAAAAATAACAAATGAAGAGGACACCGCTGCCAAAACGGAGCAAGATTAATAACTAAACAATATCAACATATAAATAGCACACAGCCAAGCCTTTGAGTGAGATCAATAGGTATTGATGTTTTTCTTTTCCATAGATATGGGTTATTCTGCAGATTTTTCTCAGAAATTGGGAAGTGACTGCCAGCTGCGGCTTGGCACGCAGTGCAGCAATGCCATTTTTTGAAATGGAGAAATGCTTTGACCCCATTATGGATGAAGAAGCTTATATGCAACGTAGATGAAATCCAAAAATACCTACCAAAAAGTGACCCAAATGATTGCAAAGAAAGATTCCAGGGAAAATTAAAATGAATGAGTTGAAATGAGGTGTTTACATGGAAGACAAATCAAACCTATGATCTTCATATACAAATCACATGAACTCTCAGATTGCAGGCTGGACTGTTCTGCCCATACTTTCTCCACCGAAGAATTGCTGCAAGCATTGTGAACATACTGTAGCCTATCCATGATTTGATTTAATCAACTGAAATTTGTGAAATGCCTAAGTTTTTTTTCCACCCTCATTACCACAAATTATGTAGAGGATTGGTTACACCACAAATCGTGATGTGTGTATCAGATTTAGGGGGTGAAATCAGATTAGTTGAAACATTATCATCTCCCACAGGGGACTGAGTTCATATTCACATGCTGGCAAACCGATGAACTAGCCATTTCCCCCTGCATTAACTGATGGTTTGGCCACTTGGGGGCAACAGAAACACACCGTAAATAAAACACTGACATATTATCACCATTTAAGTTGATATGCCAAACTTGTTAGCAAACGGTGCACATTTACACATTGAAGAGATACAGAGCAACATTTGCATTTATTTGGAGTCATGTTTGTGTCAACTTAATGAATGTAATTCCAAAAACTGCTGTTAACTTGCTCCATGTCCTTTGTCCGTTGCCAAATGGCCTGCTTTAAATGACTTGGCTATGTATGGGAAATTGTCTGCTTTATTGTATTTTGTTGTTGCTGTCTTTATGGTGTCTTGTTGTCTTCTGTCTGTAAACTTCAATCATTTGTTTTAGGACATCTTGACAAAAGACTGCAGGTGAAAATTAGCCAGCTGTCTAACACTGGTACATTTGCAGAAATGTTGATTAATGTTTTCTTGGTAAATTAAATGAAATGAAGGTATTAACATTCCAGCTCTGTTTTGGTCTCAATCATCTCCTGAGGAAAATATATCTCGCTCCTTAGCTGCTAATTTGCTCCACCAGCTAGTCGCTAACTTTACATTCTTTACTCATAAGCAGTGAGTTTCTGAAGGCTTTTCCTCTGAAAACAGCTGCCTGCTGTGCCTGAAAACAACACTGTGAGAGTGAAACAAAACAGCATCATTCACCTCCTTGTGAATGATGCTAAAACCCTCGGCAGAAGGAAACTGAAGGGAACTGCAGAGTTGGCTGATTATTCTCTGTGATTTCAAAACTACAACCGACAACTTTCACACACGTCATCCCTTGTTAGTAAAACACTTTATAGCCACTTTAAATGTAAGAAAATACAAAAGTAGCAATTGAGACAGCCCAGAAAACTTTGGTTTGCATTTTGTGGCACTCCAGCGGGAATGCATCAGCCTAGAGCTGTGCGATCTACCCAATCTCTTGGAACAAGCACTACAACAGGCACCTTTACAGTTTCAATAAATGGTGCAGAGAAATAAAGAGAGCCGATTCCACTGTAACACATCTAACTAACTGACAGACCAGAAAGAAAGGTTTTATGTAACGTCTGAAAGCACCAGAGTGATGGCAGAGAGGAGGAGGAGGAGATTGCCCTTGGCTGATGGGCAGGATGAAGCCAGCAGAGAACTGAACTAGTGGTTCTCTTGGGCCCAACATCACCTCGTATTCCCTACATCCTTACATAACAGAAGCAATGTAGCTGAAAGGCATACTGTAGAAGCTGCTTCAGGTTCCTTTCTACCCTTCTGAGATCTGTTTAGAGAAAACCCAGTAGAGATGACCTGAATGACCCACTAACACCCTCCCTTTTGTCATGCTGTACCTTTTATGCAAGTGCACAATGTGACGACCACATCAGTTCACGCCTGTGCTCAACCACAAACCCAAATGACACCCGGCCAGAGTTCCTGTGATTCTTTTTCTGTGGGTATTTTAATGGAAAATAAAGGCAGAGAAAAAGTGTGCATACAGGGTAGGTGCACATATGTGCGTGTCTGTGTGTGTGTGTGTGTGTGTGTGTGTGTGTGTGTGTGTGTGCGTGCAGGCTCATCTGTGCAACATCTGCTCAACCAGCCCAAGGCTCCTCGCCTCTTGAGAAGTGGGTCACGTTTCTCGATGACGTCAAAAGTCCTTCTGCCTCTCCAGTTTGTGGAGCTTTGCCAAAACCACCACATGCCATTCCTCGTCCTTATAATGGAAACGCTCTCTCAAAAGCCTTGATGAATCACCTGCCAAACCTTTCACAATTCTTAAATCTTAACACTGAAGTGGGTCTGACCATGATAGCGAGACACAAGGTCAAGGGTTAATTATTCAGAGGGAAAAAAACATGATAAAAACGTCAACATACATTCTCACATTAGCTCAAAAAGAAAAAAGGAAACTAATAAGAAAGAGGTATAAGAAGGCGAGGAGTATAGACAATGGTGGCAGCACTGCTCTATAAAAGAACAAATCTGCAATGTGGTCTCAGAGCCACCATTGTGATCCAGGATCTGAGGCTGCTAAACTGCCTCAAGCCCGAAGACCTGACACTATACTCTTTCCACTGTCAACGGAGGGACAGATCAGAGAAAACTAAAAAACTGAGAGAAGAGGTAAGGTGTCTGCTACAGTAGGTATAGAGATTTCATTTAAGCTGTCCAGTCCCACAGGAGACAGTGCAGGGATCAGCGAGAGTATGAATGGAACAGCAGCTAATGGAAAACATTATGGAGAGAGAGAGTGTGTGGAGAGAGAAACCTGAGGCAGCCCAAGGCACATAACCATTAAAACAAAAGCCCAGTACGCCTAACCTCAATCACATTGTTGAGTCCCCATTTTTGATTTTCACCTTCTCTTCACGCAGAGCATGTCACTATGTGTTATCTGGGTGGACGAAGGGCTGCAGATTGGGATTCATTTGAAGTTTTCTGAAACAATGCTATGTGTCTTATCAACAAGGCTCACATGTTGTCATGGCATGTCTTTTCTCACTTCTTGTTTTCTAGACGAAGACGTGAGCTGAACCAGCCTCCGTGGATCAGGGTTGGCTTTTGCTACATAAAGCAATTAGCTCTTGAGCTTAGCTATCTTGGGCAGGAAGGGGTGCTAGGAACCCTCATCCCACTATCTGCACTACGCAGGACTTGTCTGACCACACACACACACGCACAGAAAAGCCTGGTGTTCATAGCCATCAATTGTGGCTTAGTATTAACGGATGTCACCTACACAAGAATATGTCAGCCCTGACATTGTTTAGTGTCTATGGGCAATGCAGAGCATAGCAGCAAAAAATTAAGGAGACCTTGCCTAGCCAGTCTGCTGGACTGTGTGTGTGTGTGTGTGTGTGTGTGTGTGTGTGTGTGTGTGTGTGTGTGTGTGTGTGTGTGTGTATTAGCAGGTGGCTACCGTGTATGGAAAAGACATACTAAAGAGGGTCACCACTTAATCATACGCCTCATGGACAGAAATCTGAGGGCCTGAGCAAGGATTTGGGAAAAATGGACTGAGAACAAGCCATAGCTCCTGTCTTTGCCTCACCAATTCTGTAACAACTGAGAAAAAGACTCACACTTTCAAACTGAATAATACAGAGTGTAGTTGAACTCTTGCAAGTGTGGGAATATCTCGGGGCTCTCTGGATGTCTTGTCCTCAACATGTACCTAACAAGTGAATGTTAACTTGAGACGACATTCACTTCAAAAATAAAGTTAAATATTTATTGCGCTTAGCACATTGAAAGGAAAAAAAAGTTCCTGTAAACTTTTCTAGCGTCCCACATTAATAAGTCATATTGCACAAACCTCCACACACTTTACACACACACCTCTTTCTACAAGGAATGGTGATAAAAAAAAAACAGCTGAAATTTGAACTAAATTTTGACTTCTTTACCCATTTATATCTATTTTTTATTAATAAACATAACTAATTTCTTTGAGCTGACCATTGGTGGTTTCTGTTTGCAGAGTGTATTAAGAAATGTGACCAAAGTGGTACATAAATGGCTCCACACTGTTAAATTGAGCATTATAACCAGCATTCCAACACTGATGTTTGTTCGTCTACAGTGTGTCCATAAAAATCTAAATCATACAGACATATAGAGACAGACATGTATACCATCATGCAAATTTTAGCACAGCACTCCAGCTATACATTGCCCTTTTAATATCTGTCTAATTGAAAATGACTGCACGAAAACAGCCCTTAACCCCAACCCTCTCGCCCCTGCAAGGGGTGAAATAACCCGACTGACAGACAGATGTACAGACAGATTTTTTCTCTCTAACATATTTAGAGAGTAAAACATAGCATTGAGCAGGGAACAGCAGAAGCCTTGTTGGCTGCAAGGACAGACAGGCTCATGGCGAGCCAGTGAGGCAGCGGGCTGGACGGACGGGGAGGGCTCACCAGGCAGAGGTTACAATAACACATTTCCTTATACCACGCCATCGGGCTAGACAGACATGCAGCGTGCTGACAAAGGGAAATATTGTATTTTTTAATCCGCGACATTTACTGGACACCCACTGGTTACTTTGACGATTAAGATTTTACAAAACATAAGATCAGTTTATAAAGTATAATGTATTGACAGATTAACTGCATTAGTGTATGTAATGAGTTGTAAAATGAGCTTGACCTCAAAAAGATATACAATTTAAAATGCTTCTTAAATATTTAAAAATTAGTAACAATCATCCTATACTATAACACGCAGTTTATAACTCTGACAGAGGCAAATCTGCTACAAAACAAATACTGTTGGTTTTGATACTGTAAGCACAGTAAGGCAGATAAAACTTTTGCACTGTTTTTTTAATGCATGACTTACTTGTAATGGAGTGTTTTTAAATTGCTGTAATGCTACTTTTACCTAAGTAAAGGATCTGAACACTTTTTCTACCACTAGTATTTTGGAAATAATGTGCAACAGTCCTGTGGTGAAATGGAGAAGCTGTAATGTTTAGAGCAAAACGTATGTTGCATGAACAGTTTGAATAAAATAAAAAAATAAAAAATGCAATAGCCTGTTCAATTGTAGCCAGGCTGTGGATTACTAAATACAACCATCCATCAGTGAAAGCAGCCATGTCATGCTCCTGAAATATATAATCAATTAATAGCTGACCATGTTTGGATTTATTGGCCAGCCCCAGTCAGAGGGGTTCAAAATGTTCCTGCTTGTTAAATGAATCATGGCAGCAGCAGCAGCGACTGTGGCCTGGTCTGTTTCTAGTGGAGACACAATGGCCAGACTGGACCTGAGGGACTAGCTGCACTTCCTCTCTGAACCCGCACACCAATCAAAGGCCATGAGATCAATCCTTCGAACACCGCTGTCCCAAATGTGCACGTGCACACTGTGAGAGGGGAAATTAACAGTTGTTTCTTCCATTTGTTTTTCACACATTCTACTGACTGCGGCTATTTATGTCTAGGACTACTCTGCCCCCTCTCTCTGCTTCTACCTTCCTCTCACAAACATGCACACATGCACACCCGAGCACACACTTCCCGGGGCGATGTGAGAGTGTCTATTCATTCGGCAGAGGCCAGCTGCACACCTGGTGACAGCCCAGGATGGTGGTGTTGGCTCAGGTCAGGGTGTGCAGGGAGAGGAGGGCTGGGAAGGGGAGGGCTGGGTGAATAAGCCCACAGGCCCGTCCTTCAGGGTCTGCTCAACCTGCACATTCCAGTTCATTTAGCGCTGGGGCAAGCACAGGAATGTCCCCTCATGTAAGGGATCACTGTCTTAAAGGTGGGCTCCTCGTGTGATTGAAAAGGCCCTTCAGGAGAATAAATAGAGATGAAAGCCAAACGTGTTGCGTTCAATTCCCTAAAGTGATGTCGTGCCGGATATGTACTGGCACCTATTAACCAGCCCATCCTTTAAAGAGTGAAAACATTGCTTCAGATTGCACACACAAACGCTTGTTTCGCACATAAAGCTGGGAATCGAAAGCGGTATTTGTGATTTAAATTATAATTTTTACAATTTTAGACTGTTTTGTATTTATGGAAACCTCTTGTATGACTGCTTGTGTTAAGAAGAGTTTGGTAGAAAACAATCTTCATTATTTAACAACAAAAGCATCCATATCAGTACAGAAAATCTGCCTTAAAGGTGGAGGATAAGTAGAGATGAAAGCAGCCGAACCCAAAAGTGCTGCTGTCGTTCTGGATCCGTACTGGCACCTATTACCCTGCTCGTCCTTTAAAGAGCAAAAACACTGCTTCAGCATTGCACACACCTGCGCTATACGTGCCTGTTTCACCTATATTTTTTTAACGTCGTTATTTGATAGAACAGGTGAAGATAGACAGGAAAGGGGGGGAGAGAGAGGGGGACGGCATGCAGCAAAGGGCCCCAGGTTGAAATCGAACCCGGGCCACTGCCGTAAGGAGTCGGCATATGGGATGCATGCTCTTCCAGGTGCGCCCACTCAATAATTTTTAGTTAAGGACCAAAATATGTCCAAAGCTGAGTATTTGGGATGAGTTGGAGTTGAATGCTTTGATCAGATCAGACACCTCCTGATTTAAATCATAATTTTAGCAATTTTAAACTGTACTGTATTGTAGCAAGCCTCTTGTATGGCTTATAGGTGGCATTAGCGAAGCGAGATGGCTATAACCCCACCAAGAAATTACCAGATCTTTGACAAACAAAATTTGATTCCCTTTATTTGGAGGCTGTTTCTCCCATTCTCTACTTGATCAGGTCCAATAACATCTCTATTGCCTCGGAAATCCTCCATGCACTGGAATCACCTGGAGGAGTCAAGCTGTACAGTTATTCAGTTTGCTTTGGTAAACTAGCAATGTGCCAAAAAATGAGTTGTACAGTACCTCCTCTAGTGCTTCCCCTTCCTGGCAGCAATATAAGTGATGCTTTGCAATTTTCTAGGGCTGTCCCTGTCTGTATTACTTATTTGTCGAGAGGTATAGTTTCTGTGTTATTCTGACTTTAATTTAGAATTTAATATTTTCTAAAATTGACTGTCGTCTATTTCTGCATTTGCCTGACGTTTGTAGTAGGCATATCATATTTGACATAGACTTTCTGTAGAAAAACATGTTTATATTTCTCAAAGTAAACTGTCAACAAAAGTATCGTCATGGTAACAGTACCCAAACTCAGGTATCATATTGGCTATAGTATCGAAAAACTTCAGACGAGCTCTGTTCACGCACACACCTAACATATGCATATACGCAAGTGCATTCAGTCCTTTACAAACACACACTCTCCTCTTTCTTCATCTTTGCTTCACGCACACAAACACACACATGCACAAGCACACGCACACACACACGTACAGTACGCTTACACACATTTCTGCCAGGAACATTCTGTTCACCTCCATCACTGAAATAGTTGGTCTCTTATGGTAACACAGAAAACTTGAGTGACATAATTGCCTTAGTCTAGAACACACGGCAGAAGAAGAAAGTACAGCATGTAATCTACCCTTCAACACACATTGAAAAATCCATAATTTGCTTCAGATTCTACTATTCTATTCAAATGTGAGGCAGTTATTAGGATCCTGAGGTGTTAATATGTGTGCTGTGTGTCAAGCCTGGAGGCCTGTGCCTGTCTAGCAGTTCCAGCTGCGTTGGGTTGTGTCTGTGGTTTGAGGCCCTCCGTGTTTCTCCGAGCGGATTCAACCTCTCAGCCTGCAGCAGCTGGCAGCCATCAAGCTGCTGGCAACACACACACACACACACACACACACACACACACACACACACACACACACACACACACACACACACACACACACAGACACAGACACACACACACACACACACACACACACACACTTACATGCACACACATGCTCACACAGACGTCCTTCCATAATTTCCATGGCAATCAGTAGGGAGCAAGATCGTGGTCGTGCCAGGGGTGGAGGGAAGAGGGGTACTCAGCTTAGTCCTGGACCTCTAGTTTGGTTGGCTTAGGTGATCAGAGACCCAGGGCAAGATTCAGGATATGAGCTACTCTTGTTGCTGTAAATGAAGGTAATGAAAGAATTGGACACAGATGGGTGAACCATGTAATGTGGAGTTTAAAGGATAATTCCGCTTTATTACAACTTGGGTCTTATTTTTGTAGTTGTGGCCATCTTTGCTATCTATAATAATAACACTGTTCTCTCCCAGGAACACGACAACATCAGTACAAAGAGAGATCAGACGGGGCAATATGCACACAGTCAGACAATAATACGGGTTTTAAAGGAATAGTTCTACATTTTAGGAAATACATTTATTCCATTTCTTATCGAGAGCAACTGATAAGCTTAGCAAAAAGACTGAAACCAGGGAAAAAACAACAAGCTTGTCCAGAAGTAAGGTTAATGGTAAGTTTATTACCCAAACTGTCCAGCGTAAAGTTTACAGGCGGCTACTTGGTTTTCCTGTGCAATGAGGGATTATTACCAGAATTTCAGGTGTGTTCACTTACGAATCTTAACCTAAGTTCAATCAGGATGACTATGTTACTCATCCATTCATATTTCTCTCTCTGTCCCTCCCCCTTTCTTTGTAATCAGCTGACTATGGGCGTTACTCTTAACCAAACAGATTTTGCCACAATCGCCATCAGCCAATCATATTGTTGTTGTCAAACTTGAAATATTTTCTCCTCTCCGTTGCTGTGAGCCATCATTTCAGTGTGAATCCTCGTAACCCTCCTCAACCTCAAGTTTCATCACTTCCAGTGCCCAGGTTGAACTCATCCACTCTTCATCACATCCAGGTTTTTCAACCATTCTCCTCATCTCATTACCACCATTGCCAGTGACTAGACTCCGTGAGAGGGGGGTTTCCTGTACCACACAGCGCTTCACTACCCCCTTAGAATATGATCACGTCATGATTTACATTTCTCATCCTTTTGTCCAATAAATAAGGTTCACTCTCAAGGAAGTCTCTCCTGATTCAATTGGCCTCAATAAATACAAGGGTTTAGATAATCTGCTAACTGTTGGTTTCTTTACTCTTTAATTGTCTAACTGCTCATTTCTTGACTGCGTAAGTGATGTCGCTGTGTTAACAAATCTTAACAATTACTTTGGTAAGTCCAATGTAATCATAACCAACTGAAATGATTGCCAAAACTATGAAAATGAGACCTAAGTTTTAGCACAAATTATCCTTAAAACAGCTGGGAACCATCGCAGAACTCTGTCCAGAACTGGTCTGTTTGGTGAGACAAAAAAAATGTGAGAAAGAAGCTCTTGTTTATGCCACCACAGACCAAAACCCAGTGTAATGTGGCTTCACGCTGGGTAGCCAACATGGCAGAGGTAACACATACAAATCTGGGGCAAAAGCACGCTTAAAGTTGCAACACTGCATCAGTCAAACGCAGGACTCTTCCACCATTCAGGGGGGTAAGCGTAAGCCTGCTGTTTTGCCTGGCTACTAAACAAAACCTCGAATGACCTACTTTCATTCCTACCCCAATTCCTCCACCCTTTGCCTCCTCACACATGCACAGTGTAGCTAATACACTGGGACTGAATGGGGAAAGAAACTGTGAAGCGGATCGCCAAATCACAAGACACACAACCCGAAGCAGGTATGAGCTTCCTTTTCAAATGCAGGGGGGAGGCTGATTCAATGAGACCGTTTCGAACCCAGAGGCCAGTCCAGTCAAAAAAAAAAAAAGAAGTAAAAAAACATATTCCACGAGGCAATGTGTTTAGAATACAAACAAGCTGTTTGGGATGAGAGTGCACAGTGGCCCTGTGGTAAATCACTGCCCTACAGGCTATCAACAACCTCCTCCATCCAAAACACAATTCAATTATGGACGGTGCAGCAAAAATAGAGTAACAGGAAACATTTACAACAGCAACAGTAATTATGTTTGGATCCCATTCCACAGGAAGTCATTACCATAGATTTCAAGAATATCTTTATCATCCAAGTTAAGAAAGAATTTCCTCCTCTGGTTGAGATAATATTTTTGCTGGTGTCAGTGAAAGGACAGAGAGCAAAGCGCTGTGAGGAGAGGTGGAGTTACTGACAGAAAAGGGAGTGGCTTCCAACACCTCATAAAGAGAATCATCTAAAAAGCAGAAGCGTCTTGCTAATGTCCTAATCAGCTCTGCTCCAGATCTGCAGCTCAGGTAGGTTTAGGTGAAAACATTCAATGTGTGCTGGCAACATGGCGTACCACTTGAGAGGAAAGAAAGTTCTATGACAGCGCTGATGTCTGCAGCAGGAGAGCCTCGGACTCAAATTTCCTTACACACTGTGAAAAGCGATCCACACCAAGTCCACACCTCTTCCTCTAGTTCAATATCCCCAGCTGAAACAAAGAAGACCAGCCTGTCATTTTTTATTAACCCAAGAAGAATGACTATCCTGCAGATGCCTCCACTAACCACTATCAGATCAGCTGATAATGACTTTCTTTTATTACGCATGCTGATGGGACAACGTTGCGCAAAGCACCTACTTAGTGAGCTGATAGATGCTGGCAGCCAATTTGTGATCAAAAAAGAGGGAAAACTGCTGTTTATTAAATCTACAGTTGTGCAGACTGGGGCATTGCTTTGGAGCATGGCTTTGGCAGAGTGGCGAAGGGCATCATGGCAGATTTAAGGCTTGTGAGGAAGACGAGACAGAGGGATTCCTATTTGCTCTATTTATTTTCTGAATAAACAGTTTTTACACAGTGACTATCAATCTAAAGGGCCTTTATATAAGACTCTAACGTCTGTGGGAGAACCTTCCTGAGAAAAACAAAGCTATGTATCAACTGTTATCCTTCATCCTACCTCACACTATTCTTCAAACACTTCAGACGCAAACCACTAATGCAAACATCGTCACGTCAACAAAGTGCAGATCTACTCCTTGTCATGGAGCTCTTACTGCTTATTTAAAACATCATAACTCTATTGCACACAGCAAAAGGGCAGAACTGTTAAAACATAATTTAGCCCCTTCAGGTCATCTAACTGAGAAGCAGTACCTGGAAAAGTATGGCCACGTTGCTGCCATGCAGTTTGCTTATATTTTTTCCTCTAGGCAGAGTCAGTTAGATACTTTTTTGTCGTCTGGCATCTCCGCTGTTTCCGTCACCATATGGTGGTTGCATTGTGGCCCCCAGACGTGCCTCTGACCCCCCTTAGGGAGGCCAGAGCCCTGTGTGAGCAAGGTGATGACTAGCGTGGGTCAGCACGGGCTTGTTGACACATTACAGACCACACAGACAAGGCATGGTTAAGACAGCATATGTACGCCATGTGTGTCTCAATTACAGGCAGGCCATGACTGGTCAGCTGCTTAGTACCGCCGCCAGAGATGACAGTGAATGGAAGAACACTCAGGAAATTACAGAAAATCTATTATATTCTTAGCTTAACTTTTACCTACTATCAAGAAAAGTCTGGGTACTGTTGTCTTTTTGGGTTCCAAGACAAAAAACATGTAATAAAGAACATCTCTCAGCAGAGGGCTCCAGCCTGACTGAAGTGACAGAGCAGAGGAGAGTCAGAGATGTGGTAAATGTTTACATCGTGGCATGTTATTGCCTGCTTTGGTTGTCTGGTAGTTTTATCCTGCTCAGCTTTTATTGGG
This sequence comes from Dicentrarchus labrax, assembly GCF_905237075.1. Classification (NCBI taxonomy): domain Eukaryota; kingdom Metazoa; phylum Chordata; class Actinopteri; family Moronidae; genus Dicentrarchus; species Dicentrarchus labrax. Next base: position 16,593,284 of record NW_026136720.1, on the reverse strand, counting down.
ACATTGCTGTAAGAAAAAAAAATCTAAAGTGGACTAAATTGTGTTAATTGTCGCAGTTGGATCAATGAGAGCTGTTTACAACTAATGTCTTGATTTGGGGGCTGTTTTTATTGTTCTCCCAGTAACTGCATCTTGAATCTCTTAAAGTAATCGAGTCTGAATCCAAACGTAATGGTATCCATCCTCTTTTATTTTTACACAATTGGTGTCCACTGCAACTGAATTTATTACAGCTTGGTTGACTAATGCCTATGTTCAATCTTACCATAATGAAAACACTATAGTGATGTGAAATAAAATATTTAATTTAAATTATTTTAAAAAAATTCCCAATATTTCAACTTCATTATTCAGTGCAACAACACCAAATAAATATAAAAACAACTATGCATACTAAATGTATTGTTTTGTTTGTATATGTAATTAATTAATGAATTAATATTAAGACTGAAAAAAATCTATTTCCATAATTAGCAGCATTGTGCTTTAAAACACAGCAGAGTGTAAAATAATCTGCCATCTGTGTCTTTATAGCCATACAGTAACTATTCAATGTAAATTATACAGCCAGCCATTTTCCAGATCATCACTCATTGGAAAACAAAGATACATCCTCTCCCCATTACTGTGGGAAAAAAACAACTACTGCATATCAAATGAATAATGACTGACACTTGAATAAGCTTCAGCTGAGACATCAAACCTCAATCAAAATTAAATGAAAACTCTAAAATATCTAAGAGTCTTTTCATATCTGATTTGTGTATGTGTATGTGTGTGTGTATGTGTGTGACCACAAAGAAAAACAAACAAGCACACTACAACGCTAACCAGCCCTGAGAGCTGAGGGCATCTTTCAAGTGGACGACCGACAGTGAAGTCTCTCATCTCCCAACCTAACCGCACTCACAGGTCACAACGAGAGCTTTGATCACTCCAAAAGTCTGTTTCCCATTCACATACTCAGCATGCTCATTGATTTTCCATAAGGATGGTTGAGGAGCTGATATGAGCCCCCACACCCCCCTTTTATTTTACGCATGGGTATCAGTATCAGAAGAGGTTTAAAAGCCTGAGCTGATAAATTCCTCGGGTTAAGGACAGCAAGCCCCAATAAGGGATGAGGAGCAAGTGTTATTAAGGTCCAGGACAGAAAGACAAAAATGCATTTGTCAGTTTTGAGGCAGTGGTTCAGAGATCATCTTGAGGAAAATGTTTGACATAAATAATTAGGGATGAGATGATTCACTGACGACGTATCCTCAGCTTCCCTTTCACATCAGCACTTGAAAGCTGCTTCTAAAATAGCATCCCTTTAGCAACAAAATACCAAATTTGGTACTTTATGTCCAAATAGCAGACGAGAGCTACACTTGCACCTACACTGTATGTGTCTACATGAATTAAATCAGCACCTTGGTCTGACAGGTGCAATGTTTTCAGAAGAAAAATGTGTGAAAGATTTAAGCAGAAGATAACAGCAGAAGATCATTTATATTTTAAAGAGATGATTGTATGAGGCATTATATAATAATGTAACTGTTAAGATAAATGAGGGAAAAAAATTTATTTGTTATATTTCCATGTTTGCCTACCAATGGCTGCACTGTGACAAGATATCAGTCAGAAGAGAGAAATCAGTACTGATCAAAGATCCAAGCACACCCAGACAAACTGTAATCCACACTGCAAACAGGACTGAACAACAACAACAACAACAAAAACAACAACAACAACAACAACAATAATAATAATAATAATAATAATAATAATAACAATAATGCTAATAACAGTGTATTGTTATTGTTGTAATGGTTAATTATTGTGTTACACTATACATTTGACATACATATATTTTTTTCTGTAACCCTTGGTATTAAATGCATTGGTTAACAGCCAAAATAATAGTTAAATAATATTGATTAAAAATATGAAAATAAAATATTGATATTCATAAAAGGCCAACATCCCTTATTTTACTGCAATTTTACTGCTTCCTCCTTTCTTCCCTTTGCCTCAAACACAAAACTCGTCATTGGAAGAAGAAAACAAGCCAGAAATAAAAAAGTTGAATGGCACATAAACTTCTTACCTGGTCCCTCTGGATGCATGGCAGAGAGGTCCGGCGATGTGACTTACTGTTGGACTGACTGTGTGCCATGTCTGAGGCTATCACAGAACTGGACCTCCTGCGCCTTTTAAATACAGGGATCTCTTCCCTGGCTCCAGTCACGGGGGTGCAGCCCTCCTTGTGTCTCCCTTGGTTGGGAAGGAGCTTGTCAGCATACCTCGCCAGCAGGATGCCCAGCACTCCAACCAGGTACGCTACGTACGGTCTCCAAGTGGCCCGTACTTTGTGTAGCGAGAAGAGTGAGATAGTCCTGACTATGCTGATGAAAAGGATCACAGATATGCCCTGGTTCAGCCGTGCTACCATGAGTGCGCCGGTGGCCACGCAGATGAGCACGACCACGGCTGCTGTCGTGAATGAAAACAGCTGCTCATCTGTCCCGTCCAGAAGAGACCACGCCGCTGCTTCGCCCAGGTGGCACAAGGTTAGGAGGGAGAGAGCGGTCTGGATTAGAACCCCGCAGCGGATTAAGTAGACACCGACCCAAAAGAAGGCACATACGAGGGTGAACAATGTCGAAACCACACTCCAGCAAGTTTGCAACAGCTCCGCTGCGCAGCCTGAAACGAAGTGAAGGGGGGACGATGAATGCAAGAGTGTGTTGTCAGCGCTGCTGCTGGCTTCAGCTTTCCAGTCTGCACATTTGACCAACAGAGCGAGAAAAACCGAAAGCGACCCCGCACACACGGCACTCCGGAGTCTCTGGGAACTCCATATTTTTGTGAACATTAGCCTCACCCACGACTCGTAATCTCGGTCACGGCACAGTGGGATGACACATGTTTTCACATAACCATTGCGATCCGGTGCGCTGAAGCTTTTTTCACGAGTGCTGCTTTGCGCACCGGTACTGTCAGATTCTGCGGGCATCGCCATCACTCATGGTAGATACGAAGTATGAGGAAGTCTATTATGCATATATATCAGTGTGGTCATGGGACAGGGCTTGAGTTAGTGACAAAACAAACATAATTTATTGTACGCATAATGAAAAAGTACAGCAAATACGCACCGATGCGTCTCCATTTACGCATGGAGATGTGCTGCCACTGAACACATTCTCTTTGGTTTTCCAGGTGCGGTTTGAGAAACGGCTGCCCGACAGCATGAAAGGAGTCTGAATGACAGAGTAACTCAGACGTTATACAGATCTAGGGCATCGCTTCTCTGCACACACACACACACACACACACACACACACACGTCCTGCATTGCCCTCCTTTGTTCAGCGCCGTCTCCTCGACTTCTGTTGTCTTTCTCGTCGCTTTGTGGCCCCACGGCCCGGCCCGTGCAGCAGCTGCAGTCTTTGCAAAACATGGGTCCCGTTCCGTGAACATTCAGCGATAAAAACGAGCTCTCTGTGTCAGTTGTTCGGCCACTTCCCGGTCTCTTCTGAAACGGTAGTGTCCCCTAATACTATCGAGGATAAACGCTGCTGAGGAATTTAAGCTGTTTGAGTGAGCGTCCGTCAGGTTATTGCTCGGTGTTTTGAGGGGCAATTTCGGAGTATTTGTCACCAGCTCTCCAACCAGCCGCGAGTCTCAGCTCATTCACACCCCCGACTTCCACAGGGAGCAAGATATTGCAGCAGCAGTGAAACCCCCAAATCTTCCCTCAGCCAGCCCAGCAGGCGTTGTTCTCACTAGATCTGACTTATGTTTAGATGTTTTTTGGTTTTTTTTTTGTCTCTTGAAAATGTGTTTAGTGGCTCAGTACATATAGCGGGTCGCTGACGGTTTGATCCCCCTGTCCATGTGTCAAAGTGTCCTTGAGCAAGACAATGAACTCCAAGCTGCTACCACTCCTAGTGTATAGGATGGGTCAAATGCAGAAGAGACATTATAATTCAATGTATGTAAAATTACTGAGAATATGATAATAAAGACTGAAAGGCCCAGATTGTTCTTCTTCTAATATATATATAATATTGATTCTTGTGGTTTATTTTAAAATATAAACTGTAGCAGAACCTGTTTTTGTATGAAATGGGGTTGACCTATATTTTCCAAGAGAGCTCCTCTCTGAATGGAATAAATATGGTGTATTTAGGAACAAACATTTCAGGCCATGTTTTATCTCAGTGGATGCATCTTGACTTGCGGTTTTGGTGTAATATTTTTGCAAGGTTACCAAGCCAACTTGAGGGCTTTGAACTGCCATGACATGAATTCATTGTTTTTAACAGGGGAGAAGAGTCTAGATGCTGACAAATGGAAGCTGTGCATGCAACTGTTTTGCAGTAAAATTCCCAGAATAGTCCCGTGGTTGCCCTCCAGCTTGACTCCTTATGTCCCCACTCCACCAGGTCATTGAAATATTCATCACACTTTAAGTGTCACTGATGATGTGTTGCGTCACAGGTTTCCATCAATGTTTCAGCATGCAGATCTTCTCTTGTGCACCACAGTTCAGGAGGCACACGTGTGTTCCCTCTGATGTCCATGTTGTGCTCTCATGGGATCACACCCTCTCATATATAGACATCTACAGTCAAGTAAGCACATGTTATCTCACTCATGTTTGCTGATGCACACACAAAGAAGCTGGCGTATACACTGTGCATGCTCCTTTTCGACTCTGTAACTCTCCTTCCTCCCATCTGGTCTTCTCACAGCATCTAAATGAAGATGGAGTATTCTTATAGACAATGTTCTGGCATGCCATGGTCTTGTTTTGCAGCTTTCAAATCAGAGAAACAGCACATTTAGCAGGACTCGTGTGATGCTAAAGTTCTTAAAATCTTAGGCTTTCCCCACCCCTCAGTCTTCTTCCTACCTGTGTTCATACCCCCACATCAGCAGCAGAACTCTTTCTGTCCATTGGTGCAGACATAGTCCTGTGTATCCCTTGTCAGTTGTGATTAGTGGGAAGCATGGGAGGAGACGAAGCGCTAACAGGGAGCGATAGGAGCAGGAGGAGGCCAGGTCTTGTCCATCGCCTCTCAGCACATGCTTGCTGAGTGCCAAATAGCCCTTTCAATGCAGTGTAACACACAGGACAGCTGCCGGCTTCAAGTGTGAGTGGGTTTTTGTGACAACATGTTATTTTCACCTTATCAGAGCCCATGGGTAACTTTTCTGTGGAAGAGTTGATTGCTTCATCTGACTGGTTTATTTCATGGGAGACAGGAACAGAAACATTCCCTCTTTACAAACAGAAGATAAGAGCAAGACAAAGGAGAGAGGAGTTGAAGTCAGCCAGAAAGCAGGGATATACAAGCATAAAAAGCCATCATAACCTGCATCTTTCTTCTATTAAAAGCATCCCTTCTGGCGCTGATGTAGTTTGCAGCAAATGAAGATGAATTACTACAGTCCTCAGCCCTCGCCACTACACCCATCATCTCAGGACAAGATCATTGTGAAACTTTCTTTCAGTTGTCTCTACAAACATGTCTAGAGGCCATTCTGAATTACCCGTAAGAATTTTAACGACTAGGGGAATGCACACGTAACCGTCTTACCCTATTTGGCAATGCCACGGTCCATTGTAAAAGAAGAATCCTTTTATGAGGAGCAATTCATCAGACATCTGGTTTGGATGTTGCATGGGGGGGGGGGCAGTCATCTGATGTGACCTCGCTCAGACCTGCGCTGGCCTCTGGGGCTGCGGCTGACAGATCTGATGTATACTCAGGAAGTGTGAATGTCAAAGGCTGGTTTCATACAGAGTTGTTTACCATTAAGCCACTCCACCCTGCAGACCCGATATGCCCTCCTCATATCATACTTCACACTTGATTTACACCTTCAGGCAAATACAGCTGTAAATAGCTTTCGATAATCTTAAATATAACTATACATCAAGACCAGCTGCCTTTTTGATCACACTTGGCAGGAATTGTATTGAGAAACAAAAGGCAGATTGAGCTATTAAAAGTCCAGTGTGTGGGATTTAGCGACATCTAGCGATGTAGTTGCAGCTTGCAGCTCGCTTGTTTCACCCTCTCTTTCCAACAATGACCAACCAAACTACAGCGGATGCAAAACTCACAAAAAAAGTTTTCTTTTCTAGGCTACTGTAGAAACATGGCAGCCTCCAGGTGACCAGCAGATAACCAACAGATAAAAAATATGCTAATCTTCAGGTGATTATACACTAATGAAAACCTTATATTCCATTTCTACCAGCAGGTTCTCCTAAATGTTACACACTGGACCTTTAAATGTTAGATTATTCATACATAATATGCATCATTCTTAACCTTATACATGCAATACAGCGTGATTCACAGTTGAGAGACTGAGGAACAGAAGGAAAAAAGAAGTGCGCGAGGCTGAATGGAGTGATGAAAACAAGTTTACATTGTGTTTGGCACTTGTGTGCAGAGTGAGATCTATCACAGCGTGTTTACCAGCCCTCATGGGCAACAGTCGGCTAATGGCCAAGTTTCCACTGAGGTGCTGTGAACACCCATCTCCACTCACACATACACACACACACACACACACACACACATACAGTCAAATGCCACCACTATCATATACACAGACATGCACGTGCACACAAGTACTCACAGAACAGGGGCCTTCTAGGATGGCACCCGAGAAACAAACAAGCTTAATTTCTCTTTTGAAACATGGATTTGACCCGATGTCATTACCCAAACTGTAATTAGTCCGTGCTATTTTGTATTACACAATCAGGACAAAAATGGAGCAGGAGCCTACAGCAGAGCCAACTGCATTATGTATGAGTGGGGGTCAATGATTTCAACATCTGCCAAACTGTTCCCATCAATATTCCAATTTAAATCATGTACAATCCAGAGATTCATGGGCCACAGGATTTACATGTCTAGATACAATTTTATGAATCATATATCTACTTACATCAAAGGCTCAAGACAAAGATGATGAAACAAAGTCAGTACAATCAACGCAAACTGAAGTTCCCCTCTGATTTATTGAGAAATATAAAAATATGTGGTCTATAGCTGCAACCATTAAGTGATTACTCAATCAAGAAGATTATGGCAACAATTGTGTTAGACGATTTGTCAATTTTCAAGCAAACTTGCCAAACATTTAATGATACCAGCTTGCTTTTACTTGTCTTACATTATGGTAAACTAAATATCTTTGACTTTTGGGCTGTATTAAACAGGCAATTTTCACAGTTCTCTAATGTTTAAAAAAGATCAAATGATGACTTGATTAATAGAGAAAATAATCTGCAGATGAATCGGCGATGAAGATAATCGACAGCTTACAGTTCACTACAGTCTGTTGTTGAAGGGAAAAAGCTCTGTTTGCCACCTTCCCTCTGTGCTTGTTGGTAAATAACACTGCTCACTCTCCAGACATGGTAGACTGTAACATACTGTTAATAGAAGAAGGGTTATAAAATGTCACACCAAAACAAGAGTCTATATACAGTACAGTACATGCAACACGGACAAACACACACACAGGGCTTTAGCAGAAGGATTTCTGAGTTGCATACAACTAAGTTTGTCATTGCAGTTGCAATTGCATTTTTGTTTTCATATTTTATTTAATTGTTACACATTTTTATTGCAGAAAAAAATGTCTAATTAAATACTTTGGCAGCTTTAGATCTGTTTAACAGAAAGAGCAAACTGTTAGATCTTTAACAGACTTCAAATTACAAATGTATTCGTAAAAAAAATCATATTGAAGACAGATATTTGATAAAAACGGTCAAATTGGATGCATATCAGTCGAATCATAATACATGCAAATCATCAGTGGTGGAATGTAAGTGCATTTAATCATCTAATGTACTTGTGTACAATTTTAAGGAATTTGAAGTTTAGTTGAGAATTTCCATTTCATGCTATTTTTGACATCTACGCCATTACATTGCAGAGGAAAATATTGTAGACCAAAGTAGACTTTACATAAAAAAAAATTAAAAAAAACATGATGAGCTCATAATACATGATGCAGATGTAGCTAAACTAGCTCCACCTTGACCAACAGTCAATTGTTGCTTGTACATTAGCACATACAGACAGAATATGTGAGCACTAGTAGTACTTAGAAGATGGGTATTTAATTCACTAGTGGGGGTGGGAGCACTGCAGTCAGAGAAAGTCAGAAAGTTGAAACACTGCCTCAGATGAATAATGCAATTCCAAGGTTTGAGTGGGAATGGAGGCACACATTTTACTGCATATATATTCAGGGGAGTCAGGAAAGTTGCATGTATGAGTTTTGAATATTTCAGATCAGAGTTTTTCAAAGCTGTTCTGCCACAACAGCTCGCTCAGACCAAGTGGCAGTTAGCTGGCACGGGACGTGCTGCTTGTCTTAGACACTAGACACTATCCACTTGAACCTGGGATTTATGCTAACCCAGGGAAACTGCAGGAACTTCTATTCTCTCTCTCTTGTTCTGCAGAGTACAGATTTACTTCCTAACCCTTCTCAAATAATGCAAAATAAAACTGTAGATCATGGCTTGACACACCAGGCAGCCTAGTGTAATTGGTCTGTGTTTGTTTAAGACACGCCAGGAAAAACACCGGCCGTCCACCTTGTATGAGAGTTGTCCAGCACACAAAAGTCAGCTTTCATATGGGCATCTGGGCCAGGCGAGAAAGGCCAAGGGAGCTGACTGCTCACTTTTATTTTTTCGACGTCAGTTTACATGTTTTCCTAAACATGAGGAATGCTGTTGGGAGCTCAGGCCCAGAAACAGATCCTTAGCTCTATTCACTTGACAGGGAAACAGGGGGTCATGGGTAAAGTGCTTCACGGCAACTTTCCAGTCGGGAAAAAGGATGAGGGTAATGGACAACCTTTTCCAAAAGCATAATCACAAACAACAATCAAACAGATTCTTATTGACTGCAACAATTCTTGTTCTGTATGTTTAAATAACGAATTACCTGGAACAACACTCAAAAGGAATCACCACTGTTGGGAGAAACTGTGCAACTCTAGTTCTGAAAGATCACAAGGACCTTTATGGGATGACAAAATCCCATGACACTCGCACTGATGAAACTCTTTCCGAGCCAACTGGATGAAGTAAAAAATGCACGACTGTCTAAAAACACATTTGTTTTTTCAGGCTTAAAGCTGTTGACATTTTAGAGGCCCAAGTTTTCACTTTTGTACTTTTAATACATCGATTACTAAATCTAAAAATGTTAATTTCCCACACTTTATAGAAACAAAATGTGATTATCTGAGACCAGTTGAACAAACAAATGTAAATTATCAGACAATTTTTTCCCAGTTCATAGTTTGTCATCTTTGTTTCTAGCAATGTTCTCAAAACACTTGGGATGGACTCAAAGCGCTTTTGCACTGCATGTAAAATTCACACATATTCATACAGAGATAGCAGAGGCTGCCATGCAAGGTGCCAACGGCTCATCAGAAAATAACTAATCTCAGGAGCTGGGGATCGACCCGCTCTACCTCCTGAGGCGATAACGTTGTTTTATCTTATAAGCAACAAAATTGTAGCAGCCTGAGAAAAAAACACTACAGAGGAACTACATTGTTTTATATGTTGGTTGATGGTGAAGAACATGAAGAAAAATAGACACATTTTCTTCCCTAAGATCAGGATAGGGTATAAAAAGAAAAGAGACATGACTGAGGCTGATGCATTATAACAACACAATCTCATAAACTGTTGAGTGCAATATTGTTAAAGCAAGCAGAGACAGTTAACAACTAGTTGGTGAACATTGTGTGTCTTTTAACGTTAAAGTCTCATGTTATCTTACATAAAAATGATCCCAAAGAATTCCAGCCAATGAGGTTTACAGATTTCAAAATTAGGGAAAAAGTAAGCACTGGTATCGGTACCATATCTTAGTATCTGAACTATGTATCTGTATCAGAGTTTAAGTATCAGAATCAGTATCAGTAGAGAAAAAGTCAGATTCCAAGCTGTATGTAATAATTTAGTGACACTGCAGGCTGGCAGACCACTTTATTCTCCTGGGGTGTAAATATGCTATTGGAGAATGTGTCTGGCTGCTTAGGGAGGACTTCATACACAGAGGAATCTGAAGCTATTGGTCTTTCAAATGCCAGACACAAACAATCATCAAGGATGAAATGCTACGGAACAATTTAGGGTACCACTCAGAATCAGCCAACAGCTGTGGGCTTTCAGCGAAGCATGCAAGTCAACTTTCCTCTCCTGAGGCCAAATGCTACAAACTTCAGCAAACCTTCATAAAAGTCAGTTTTTCTGAATCACTTGTCAGGTGATTTACTGTAAAACACGATTTAGCTCTGTGATGAAAAGGAGAGAATGAGATTTTCAGCCTGATGTTGGCTGACCTATGAAGGGTTGGCGCTCAAAAAAGCACACAGACAAAGACAGCAGACAGGCAAACTGGCACCTAAACAGAGGAGAGACGGAGAGAGAAGACAGGACACCTCAGCAGACTTCCTGTCCCCAAGAAGCAGCGGCAGCAGACTAGGCCTCATCTCGGCTCTGTCCAATCGTCTCGCATCTCACATGGCTGGTCTTCATCTCTAGATTCTGACAGCCCCTCTGCCTGTTTCTGTTTTTTTGTAACTTTTATTTGGGACAGAGGCTTTTAAGCTGCCATGTATCCCCCGCTGTTTGTACCGTTTATCCTGGTTGCCATCACAGAGCATGGCGCCGACACACGTCAGGCCGTTCTTGGACCAGCGAAGAGGAGGAAGTGATCCATAAAGTGTGTGGTCCCTCAAGAGGAAGCAGGCCTCCATTTACAAACTCTCACTCTCAACTCCTATTCCCTCCCCTATCAATAACATTTTATGGGAAACACCTACACGACTGATACCCTAAACAGAGACTTTTAAGGCAACATTTTTGCCTCTTAAATTGAGAATATAAAGCATCTCTGCCCCTTCACTTTTTTCCCTTCATCAACCAAGGAGGAGGGACTTAAAATCTCCCATTAAGAACAGTGTGAGGACAGTTGTGTAGACGGCAACAGACTTTTAAAAGCCCTATTTAGTCTTCCAGTGGCTGTTTGACGTCATTTAATGGAGGAAAGGCTGTCTTAAGTAAACTGACAAAAATGAGAAACCTCTCTAACAGCTTACAGTTGTCATTTGGTTAAGCCAGAGCACTGTAAACATCAGGGAAAAATCGTACATGATCCTTGCCACTCACAAGCATCTGCTGACTACAATATGTGCAACATGTTAAGTTTTAACAGAGCAGAATATTAATGGTTAATAATTATTTACCTCTTGAAAGAAGAATGACATTCTTCTTACTCCATAATACCGTAACACCCTGTTACAGTCTCAGAGATAAAAGCAGATATATCTAGCATAATATGAAACATCATGTCATTGTTAAGTGAAAGCCTGACCCCATCAGTAAAAGCTTTGCAAATCAAGACGTGCTAACTGGACTGAAGGAGGAGAAAGAAACAGGGCCTTCACCACTTAGAGTTTGTGAATTACCATTGTATTTTTAGTCCAGTTCCTCCACGAGTAAAACAGCAAAGTTGGCTCCTTTTCTTCCCCATTTTCTGCAATCCAAGCATTACTAGTCCCAAAACCCACAAGGTGCTGCCCAGGGAAAGGGAGACATTTAAGATGTTTTGGCTGCAATGTCAAACTGATGGCGGTGACAATGCAAACACTTCTCGTGTTTGTCGAGGCACTTTATCCTCCCCACGTTTTCCTACATTTGTTCTCTTCGCGTTAGTGTCAAGTCACTTTCTCTCCGTACTCAACCCATCAACACGTTTACTAGACTGTCATGGAAATTGACAAATATAATACCGTTAGTTATTAGCAGCTCAGCAAAAGCATTTGCACTGGATTAATCTATAAATGCAGCGCTTTGTTGGTAATAGGGATTTCTCTGACTGACGTTAATTAAACAGAGATTCAGAGTTGGCACTAAGAGAGGACGTGTGTTTAATTTAGCACAAAACCCGAGATTTCATTGCTATATTTTAAGAAATATAATTACGAAAACTATTTTTTCCTAATCAAAGCTGTAGTATTTGTCTTTTCGTGTTACTGGATGATAAGCTTCATCTGACTCCTCTTTTGTTTAGAGCAAAAGAGATTTGGAACAATTTACATAAGGCATGTGTGCCCCAGGATACAGTGAACATTACCCCGTGTCAGGAGTGTTTATAAGAGCCTGGTGCATGCACAGACTCTCTGTACCAACAGATCCTTGTTACCCTTTAAAGGGAAAGCCAGCAGAGATACATGTTATTGTTGAAATAATGATTGAGAACGAGGGGTACACATGTTTTGAGTTGTGGTCTGAGTTGCCTAACGTGAAGCCCAGTTATAAAGTTATCAGCATATTTGAAGTAAAACATTGTAAGCAATGAAAGGTTATAGCTTTGCTCTTCAACATTTGCTATCATGTATTTTTTGGCTCTCAAAATATGTGACATCATAGTTACTGTACTAAGGCAAAGGACATGCATGGCATCTCTGTGTCTTCTGTAATCTGTGTTAGCATGCTTTTGTTCCGATACATTTACAATGGTTTTCACTCAACTACAGTAGGGGCCTGATGAATTAATCAGTAAGTTTTAAGTCAAGGTCATCTTCTCTCTCTCTTTGTTTTCATGTTGACAAAACAATTTGCTGACTTTCAAGTCCTTTGACGCGACAAACCCCTGACTGTTTCTTTTTTCCCTTACAGAAAACTGTAACGAGTACTACACTGAGTACGGACTACGTATGAGCCAAATTTCTCAGAATATGTGGTGCTGAAACATTTCTCTGGGTCTGCATTATGCACAAGTTATTCACGCCTCACTGGGAGCGTTCAATAATTAAAATGCTAAAATGGCATATGTTTAAAAATTTAAACACCCCCTTTCGCCAGACTTGTGCACTGCACTGTTCCTCTCACTATCCTACCAGTTTGATGTTCATGGGGCATATGTCCTGTAGCGACTTAAAAAAGATACAAATAGCATAGCTGTCACAGAACACAACCAATTAGTTAAAGAAATAGAAAGCATCATAAACTATAAAACATTAAGATTATGACTGTGAGTTGTTTTTTTAAAAAAGAAAAATCTATTTTATCAAAGTTTGACAGTCACAATTATAATAATGATTTCTCTGTTGGAAGTGTGTTGGTGAAGATTTGCCATGATACACTGGATTTTAAAATATGAAACCATTAATGGATTCAATAATTTAGGGTGTCATCAGAAGCCCTCTAAACTGAAACTAAACTAAACTGAAAAATTCTCTGGAAAGACTGAATAAAATATCCGCAGGAGAGGCAATGGGAGCTGCTGAAGTGTGTCCTATCCCTGTGGTATCAGATTAAGGGTTTAATGACCTGGTCATTTCCTGTCTGTACTTCCTGGTGAATGGTAGTACACACATAGGTGTTGGACTTTCCCTGCAGCACTCTACTCTCCTTGGGGAGAGAGCCTCCACGTAGACCAAACCATCAGGCCCTGGCTCTGATCTAATCTGAGCCGGACAAGAAAACCCTGCACAGCTTATTTCTCTGGCGCACAAGGAAAGTGCTCCTTCCTCTACACTTGCATTCTGACATTGGCCTCAGCAGCCAGATAAACCTTCTAACTAACAACTTGGGAATCCAAAGAGTAAGTCTGTTAAGGGAACGTACACCTGTGGATACATGTAACCATGGCTGAGTGTGCGTGACAAGTCTGCAGCTATATTTGCATGTGTATGAGAGCATCTTATACTTGTTTGTGTGTGCAGCTGAGGGCACATGCACATCATGTTTGGCTGATAAAGCAGGCGCACCATCTGGGAAGAACATACTCAGTACTTTCAAGTTTCCTTGCTGGATATTTTGCTGATCCATGATGACGGGTAGAGAAGCTATATGGCCTCTCCATTGCACGAGGAAGGAGAAACACTCGTGATTTCATTCACGGACCTTGGGTTGACCCAAGGTAAGCCTTTAAAAAGCACACACAGTCCCCGGTGTGGTAGGACGCATACACAGGTATTCAGCATATACCCAACTCAGATTTATTATACACATATCTAAAAATAGCAGGGGGTCAATGTTTGTCAGTCAAATGAAAGTTAGATTGTAGCTGATGAAATCATGTTCTAGCCCTTCATTATATGTGCTTCTATGTGTGTATACTTGTGTGTGTATGTTTGTATATACGTATACATGCATATGCACAAATATATACAGCATGTACATGTGTATGGGTACTGCATATATGGACGGTATATGTATGTTGTATATAACCAGGTGCCACTCCTATGTGAAGGGTGTGATGTGTCTGTAACATGAGACCAGCTTTTATTCCAGGACATGGATATAATGAACTTGCTTTAATGTATTGTTTTAATGTATTGTTTTTAAACTTGACCATATATATGTAAAGTTTTGTAATACAACTTTTTCCTCAGTGTGATATCAATAAAATGTGGTGGAAACAGGGACGATTTGGTAGTAATGTTATTCTTAACAACATTAATGCATTTCTCCATATCCAGAGATACAGAATATAGAAATGTTCATATGATATCATATTCATATGTTTTAATATTTGTAAACTCACAACAACAAAAAAAGTCAGGCTTTATGTAAAATAGAATCATCTTCTCGCTGAGTTTTACAAAAAAGATTACTGAAAGAGTTTCCTCTCAATCCTGTATCATGAGGATGTAATTTTATAGACACGATGCTGTCTCCACATTCACTGCAGGCCCTGAGGTCCGGCTTACCATTCACTCTCAGGTTCATTACTGGAGATAATTACAACACTCACCACTGCATTTTATATGATAAGTTTGGTTGACTGAGAGGCATAACCACTGGTATTTAGTATTTATCTTATTTCTCATTTTTGGAACTCTGGTCCATACTTAAGTTGCTCCAACAATTGGCTGATGCTTAAGGAGACAGCTCTTACAGTACAGCACAATACGGCACAAACTCATATTTTCTTCTGTTACTAAAAGCCTGTTTATGTCTGTTCTTTTTGACATACATTTATCTATCCTTCTGTGTATTTGTAACCGGGGCACTGCTGTAAAACAGAACGTATGCTCAGCTAACCAATCCTATATTAATACAGGATAAATAAAAGGAAATACAGTTAACTTTTACAAGGATTTGCAAACTCTGCAGGAACAAATACAAGACTTTTGAGCATGCATCAGCTACTTTCCTGCACTCGATGTGGTTCTCCAGCTCACATTAACAGCTGCTGGTAATGCGAGTTGAGAAAGCCAGGTTCAGTCAGCTGGCCAGCAGTATGTCTGCAGCATGAATGAATACTGGATGTGTGAACACCAGGAGCAGTGAGCTGTGGGTATGTGTCTTGAGAAGGACACATACCCACCAGCTAGGCTCTCTTTTGGCAGTCTCATGGGTTAGTTTCCACAGAAAAAGTTATAAAACATACACTATACAAAGTAAAGAGGTTGATATATACTGTATGCTACTGTAAAACTTCCATTAATATCATTCATTGAACTAAACTTACTAACCTATATTTGGAACAAGCAGATCTATCGGCGCCATGGCTTAGTTGGTTAAAGCGCCTGTCTATTAAACACTGTTTTCTTTTCATTTAATGTGTATTTTCTTATCTCTCTGCTGTAACAAGCTAACTTCCCCAGTGTGGGATCACAGTTTCTAAATTTACTGATTAATATGCCAATTTTTCCCCCCCGATCTATCAATCTATTGCTTAATCTTTCGGCCTATACAATGTCAGGAAATACTGAGAAATGCTCATCACAATCTGTTTGCCCAACAGACCAAAACTCCAAGATATTCATTGTATCCTGGGGATTAAAACAACACATTGTAACAATGTTTTCATGTTAACGATGTAAATCACTTACAATGTTACCAGTGGACCAAGGTGTAGGTATTAGTGCCATCTACCGGTACAGTTGCAGATTCCAACCCTCCTCTTTCAAGCGCGAAGGAGAAACTACGGTGGCTGTGAAATGTGCAATAAAAATAAACGCCATATCTACAGCTAGTGTTTGGTTTGTACCTTCTGGGTACAAACATGGTAGTTCAACACGGCAGACTCTATTGAACTCTATGGAATTCAGATTCATAAGTATTATAAAGTGATATCAATTGATGGGTGTGTGTGTGTGTGTGTGTGTGTGTGTGTGTGTGTGTGTGTGTGTGTGTGTGTGTGTGTGTGTGTGTTAAGACCACTAAAGCGCTTAATTATAATGATAAAACACAATCAAACAATTACAGAATAACAAATATATTGAAAAAAACACGAAAATACTGCCACAAAGTTGCATCTCAAATCTAAATGATGGCAGGCCTGTTACCATACTGACCAAGTCAACACAGAGGCATTTTCAATTTAGAGGTCACACAAGTCACAGCTAATAGACTTTTGTCAGGATTACCAAGACTTAATTAAGATTAATTGTAGCATTTATTCCTCTCCACTTAGTGTATAAATCAAGTGTGACAGCACAGTATTGAGTCTAGCTGCAGGGCTGGTGGGTATTACTATAGTGAGTTGACATCCACACACAAGGCCACGCAAGGCAGGTGGTTTTAGGCTACAGGGACTTTGACAGGCTCCATTAGCCAACACTTGACTCTGACACTGAGGAGTGAATGCAGACTGGAGCTCCCAGACCCCCCTGGGTCCTGTTTACCTTTCAGACCACACTAGACGATAGTCTATCTGACAAGGAAGAATGTGAGAGATACAGTCATACTAACACTGCAGGACACCCACAGTGTGATACACATAAGACAATGTTGCAGCAGAAAAGGAAAGTCAGGGTAGGAATAATCAATATAATATATACAATACGAGACCAATTTAAGACTACTATTCTATTTGTCTACAGTATTTTGCATGTTGTAGACGTCTCCATGTCAATACTTTGGCAAAACATTTTTTTGCAAACTGCTGTGGGTGATCCTGCATTTGTGGGAGTGTGCAAATCAAATCCTTGACCCTTCAGTTTGGGGAGGGTATCAGTGAACACTAGGCTGCCATGCCACCCTGTTACAGCACCAATGTTTCTTCTGTCAGCTCCTGTGTCTTCAGTGCCAAATCCAGAATAATAAGGGAAACTTTCCAGTTGGCAGCAGTGTGTCTGCACAGTAATCATCAAATAAATCTGTTTAATTAGCAATGAAGAATTAGATGTTTTTTAGAGCATTTTGTAAGGGGCTTGATTTGTTTCTGGGAAAAGGCCCGACAGTGAAAGCACAAGTGATAATGTCAAGAGATGAAAGAGAAGGACTCAATCTAAACAGCATCTTACAACTGAGATCTTTGTTGGTGGTGGATTATGATTTGAAAAAAGATAATATTCACACAACACCTCAGCTAAACCCTGTCAGAGCTTTATGCGGTCAGCTCTGTCCTCCTAACTGCTTCTGAGACTTAAATTAAAGGTTATTCTTCTCACTAGACGGAGAGATTCATTACTGCTAAGCAAGTTACTGTCCAAGATTTAACTAACAGTTACATGACTGGTCCCATAGTGTAAACAATCAGCTATCCTTTGCTGGACCCCATTCTTTACTGCTTGACAAATCCAGACTGTTATTATCACCTGGTTAACTTACAGAGAAAGCACCTTTTCATGGTTTTGTTGTCTTCACCGCCATTGCCATAATTACAGTCAGCTTCTCCCAGTTCGGATTCCTTCACTGTTCGTTCAGTAAGTTTTAACCAGGAGGCAAATTATACTCTCCAATCCTCTCCAATTTTTTATTTCAACTGGATTTTAATAATCTGTGTTTCTCCAATGCTGTTTGGCTGACAATCGATGACCCAGAGGGCATCCCAGTCAAGCAGTTACTAGCATTAGCTCAGCTTGTTTCTCCGATAACTCAAGATCCAGAATATCCAGGTTATCAGTGAAACACACTGTCACATAAATAAAATGACTCTGGGTTTGAACCTTGCTGGAAACATTTGGGATAATGTTAGTACACAGCTCAACAAAGTATATAACATAGGTCTAATGTTTATAGACATTTTAATGTGGAAATGTTACATAAGTCTTTTTGCTCTAACAAAGCCTCGAACAGCCAATGAGCCAATTTCAAAGACCTGACAAAATCCAGGATCATTCACATTTATTAATTATCAAATCAAGGAAACTCGGTTATCCACGTATGAAGAACAAAACAGCACTGGTTATGGGATGTGGTATCATATTAAGGATTTTTTGCCTTTATTGTAATTTGTTAATGTCTCAGAGCTAAACAAAACCAACAGTGTTTACTTCTCAGTAAGTATCACCCTGGTTTGCGTGTTAATTATACGCTTCGTTGGTTTATTTTCACAACAAGAGAGACAGATGTGTTTTGGTCAACTTCCACTGTTTTCAAGGGTCCACTTCATCAACGTGTCGGTTCCTAGTCCAGATAACAAAGCTCAGGCAAATGAAACAAACAGGGGAGTCCAAGTTTTATCCAGTGAGAGATTCAGATGGAACTGCCAGAGCCTTGGCATGCGGTGCCATTCGCATCAGCAGGGGAGACGCTGGACAAATGTGACAAAGCAATGCCCAAGAGAGGAAACAATACCACAGTGCATTTAGGGCTCCTGTGACAATGACAGAAGTGTTTAAACAATTGATAGATGGAGGTTAATGCAGGTTTTCTTTTTGATTATTGTGTAGTGAACATCTCCATATGCTCTCATTTCTCTTCTCCATACATCTAGCTGAGTAAAAAAATGTCATTCTTAGGTTGAAAAGAAGGTGGAGCAAAGAGAGGTCTTGCAAGTAGCAAGTCAATGATGTCAGGAAACGCCACTGTGGCTTTGTTTGAAAATCCATTAGATTCTCAAGTGTGATACATTTTTTATGGAAAGGGGAGTGTCTCACAGGCCACAGAACATGTACACAGATAATAGAAAGACATTGGACATAAACTGGGCTTAACCTAAACAATAGAGGCTGAGTGCAGATAATGTAAGATTGGGGCAGAAACTAATTATTATTTTGGTAAATTGACTTGTATTTATGCAGTGCTTTTCTGGTCTACCAACCACTCAAAGCACTGTACAACACTTTCACATTCACCCATTCACACACACATTGATACACTGATGGCTAAGGCTGCTCACCTGGAACAACACAGTGCTTCCTATCATCCTATCCTATCATGATGTGCTTAGGATCACAATAATACTAAGCTCATACTCACACACTAACGGTACAACCCTCAGGAGTAATTTGGGGTTCAGTATCTTGCCCAAGGACCCTTTGGCTGGACAGGGGGAATAAGAGACGATCCCTCTTACTAGATGACCTGCTCTGCCAGCTGGGCCTATTTTCATTGGTTCCTTATTTTTAATGAATTATTTAACCTTTAGCAATAATAGGAAAAAATAATAAAACTGACAACCATCACTCCAAAAGCCTTTATATACTACATAAAATACAATATGTAATATATATTTATTTAGTTTACCATAATATTTGACAAAGTGAAGCAGATAAGCCTCACAAGTATCTGAAAAATAGAATATTAAGCATAAAAATAAATTAATAACTGCATGTGAGGGTCATTCTTGAATATTTTCTGACATTTGAGAAAATAATGTGGAGATTAATTGCTACGTAAAAAAATCACTAGTTGTAACCATAGGAAATATTTAGATTAATTATAAATATCAAAAGGTTAAATTTAAGTCCAACCCTGATGTTTATATCTAACCTTAAAAGTGTCTCCTAATTGATATAATCAAAACCTGATGTAAGTGACCTAGAAGGTTTTCAGCACACGACAAATAGCCTGTCAGGGATGTTCGGTAGTGTATCTTTATTTGTGTGTGTGTGTGTGTGTGTGTGTGTGTGTGTGTGTGTGTGTGTGTGTGTGTGTGTGTGTGTGTGTGTGTGTGTGTGAGATAATTAAGGGTAATAAGCACTCTATGAGATTATCATTCACAACATACCAACAGCAATACCACAGTATACAACCGACGTCACATTTCTGCTCTTCAGTCATTACTGTCATCCTCACTTGAATGAGGCTCTGTTCATTTCAGTATTAGTGTTCACTGGAGCTGCAGTCTTTTAGTTGCTGACTTGGCCTTACTTGACAAAGTTTCACTGAGCTGGCAGAGATGATAGATTCTGTTGGTCGCATTGTTTTTCCAACATCCCTATTTGGCTGTTCTGACCCTGTCATTTATAATGGCCCTAGTCCATGTTTAATTCATACAAGCCCCGCAGAGTGAGGCTGCATACAGGAAGTTGGCTTTACAGGCGACAGCCATTCCACTTTCCTGCCTCTGATATTTTATCAAGACAGAACTGCAGAGCCAAGATTTATGTTCAGCAGGCTCCACATCAAACATGAGCGATACGTCAATCCCAGTTCCTGCACCCCTGCTAACCTCCAATATCAGATCAGTGTACTAACAACAACTTAACAACATTTCCCGGCTATTCTCCAAAGCGCTCAGCAATCAAACCCTGAAAGTGAAATCCATGCTGCAGATGTAAGTGACACAGTGTAAACACTAATCAGTTATTTTACTGGCTTTATCTTCACAGTGTTACTGTGTGGTGGCATTAACTGGGTTGCTTCCAAAGTTGCATCAGAGAAGCCCCCACAGAGGTGCAGCCTCTGCAGCCTAATTAGGCGCTCCAGTAGCTGCTGTCAACACCACCATCGTGGGCTTCAAAGCACGGGCTCAAGCTTGTGATCTGTCTAAATATTTCTTTCATGAAACCCTCGTCATATCAGGGCTGCTATCACAAAAAAGGTCAGTGAGAGAAAGAGAGAAGGAGAAGGAGAGGCTGGATCAGGTGATGAGACTGAGCCAATGGAAGTGAGCTTGACCCCCTCAAAGTATTTGAAGCTCTTGTGCATGTCATGAGCAGATCCAGAGGGACTTCTGTGATGCATGAAAAATCTCTTTTCATCTGTCCTCACTTACACTCCCTGATGCTGCACGGCATTGCTCAAATAGTCTGGCTGATAAACTAGATGATAGTTTGCTGTTGCCACCACATCACCCATAACTCAGTAGATGTTTACACCCAAATCAAAAGTGATTGGCGCTAAAGGAATTCAATACAAATTCTTTCATGTGTTGTGCTTCTATCGCAGACTTTTAACGTTTATGTAAAATCTTGCCTATACTAAGTATAAATAATACTATATCAAGAATTCGAGGAGTTTCATCCACCACAAAGAAAAGAAAGGCTTACCTAAAGAGCGAGCGCTGCGGTTTAACTAACATACTGTACAAGCAATCCTTCATAACAATCCACATACTGCATTGGAGAATTAGCATACACTGCTCGAGCTGAGGGTGGAAAGATGGTTGAGAGTGAGTGCTACAGACATTCTTTGAGTGTTAATGTCATCATGATGGCCTGACCATGGGTCCGCAAACTGACAGACCATCATCTGCATCTGGCCTCCAGGCACGCTTGTGGTCCCGCGTCTCTCAAGAAAGAAGCAGACAGCGAAATCTGCAGTTGTTTAAAGGTTACATAACACAATATTTGGAGGTGATCTATTTCTTAGAAGGACTGTGGCAGCGGTGGTGACGGCAGTGGTGGTTGTGGTTGGGCTGGAAGATTCTAATCATATACCGGCTCTGTGTCTGCCGCAGCTGAAAGCATGTATGTTAAATGTCCTGAATGAGAAGAGCAATAAGATGGAAATGAAAATGCATGCAAGAATCTCATTCCACTAAATGTAAAAGGCATTAACAATAACCTCGCTCACCATGTTTCCTTCATGATCTCATGTAAGAGATGAAATAAGACAACGTGATGCAATGTAAAAGTGCCAGTGGCTGTGGAGAATCTCTTGAGACTGAAATATACATGCATGCACAAACAGCACGCACATATTAGTGTATGTAGTTCAGCATATACTGTGCACATGCCCCACTTAAAGTCTTATAATGCCTTTTATTGTTTTTCTGTCTCTTCTTACTTTTCTTCCCTCTGTGAATGTTGGTTTGTGTAACATGCTGTGTGGCCTTTTTTGGCCAGGATTTCAATCTCAAGAGACAATGCTGGTTAAATAATGATAATGACCTAATACAAATAATTTAAAAAAGATACATAAATATACACAACGATAAGGCACATAATCACACATGGAGCCAATTGGTAGAGGAACAGACATTTGATCACACAGCAAAATGTTTTTAGAAAACTGATGTCCAAACCCTCGCCAGTGATACAGATTACAGTATATTAAATTTAATCTTTTTTCAACGGTTTCATTCAAGATTTAGCCAATGACACAAACTCTAACTGTAGCCATTTATTAACAAAGGCCTTGGCATTACACATGTAGCCCCAGACAAGGACATCTTTTATGTCAGCATCTATAAGGGATCAATAGCCCATAGTGATCACACTTGATAGTTAACACTACACCTAATAATTCAGATGATAGGAATTTATCAAATCAGATAAGAGACTCCCTTTCAACAGCTTGGTAAAGTTATCTCCGGTCAGACTGCTTACTTCCTCTCAGACGCCAATAAATAAAGTTGTTTGGTAATTCTTCTCTCAGAGATTAACACGGTCAGTTTTCAAAAGAATATTGATTTCTTTTCAGAAAATAAATATCAGAAATAAAAAAGCTACTGCAAGTAATATTGCTTACATTAAAGATAAATAGTGTGAAGCAAAGGTATTATATATTACTTCAACCCTGTAACTGTACAACTGTTAGATTCCTATTTATTTTTACCTGGAATATATAATTCAGGTGTACAAAATAAAAGATTCAACCTGTTTTAAACATAATATCACAACTTTCATTTGATATTTTCAAAAGCAGACTTTTCTTTCTGTTAAAAAGGAACCCCTCTTCAATAGCGAGTCACAGTAAAGGCATAGATACACAGAGGCATCGCTCCCAAAGCAAACAACAAAGACTGTTTTTTCCTTTCCAGTGTCTTCATCATAGGAATGTGATGCAGAGGCTAGACTGAGATGAGCAAAGGCTGCTGTCACCATAATCAACCCAGTCAGAGATGGGAGCATGTGTCATCAGAGGAGGACTTAAGGTTATCGCAGTTCAGGATGCTCTGCTCTCACAGTTTCTCTCTATCTCTCTGTCTATCTTTTCCCCTCTCTTTCTCCCGCCTCCCCAGCCTCCTCCTGCATCGCTGTGAGCAAACAGACTCTTTCCATCAGCCTCTGCTATCGCTAAATGTCAATCAAATGGAGAGAAGAACTGCAGGCAACACATTTTAAACAACCATCGTAGTGTCCGCTTCAGATTAACCATGGGCAGGTCAAAGAAGATATGTGTCTTCAAGTCCTATCAAATCAGAAAACCCCTTTGAATTTCAGAGAGTAAATTAAAAGCGGCAGCGCCACGGTCACCTGTGGCACAGCAAACTGTGAAGCAACATGTGCCACAGGCTGGCCTTTGGTACAACATCAGCCAGACACCTAAAGAACACTATGTCCCAAGTAGCTTCACCTTTCACTAACATGAGAAAATGCATCAAAGCTGAAAAACAGAGCCATTAAGGAGGTGACAATGATTACCAGGAGGCAAAGTGGATGGAGCTGTCAGTGGATATGACACAACACTGGACACATGGCATGTTGCAGGGCACTCATTGCACTGTGGCCCTGAGAATCACAGATCTTTGGCGGAGGACAACCTAATAAATCAGCTGAGTGGCTGTTTTTATGCGGGCCCTGCACTATATGTTTTATCTTCAGTATTTAACTACTGTGAGCCTGATAGATGCAGGTAGTAAAATGGAAGAGGTCTGATAAACAGTGCAGAGGGCACCACAGCAATTTATCACAGCTACCTCAGGGTTTGGCCTTCCACTGTCATGTTGAAAAACCAGGACATTATCTACCAGATGACTGGATAAAGGGTGGCAGCCCATGAAAGTGTAGAATTAGAAAATGTAGACAAAATTGTGCAATTATTATCACACTTCATTTGTTTAAATAATGTATTTAATACTTTTTAATCATTTTTTGACCAAAAAACACCATTAACTCAAGGTCCACTTACTAGCCTTTTCAGTAGCTTCAGTAGAAACTGAAATTGTGACACATGTTAAATTTTTTGTTTAATAATCTCCAGCGGTTGCATGTTGCCTTTTGTACAACACATGGGCTGTTTTCTATTTGCTTCCTCATTCTTAGTCTTTAAAACTACATCGCCTCTCTGGTTACTGGTGTGTTTTGGAAGGAGGTGGAAAAGACAGGGATTTGGTCGGGGGCTTCACAGACCAATGAGTTGGCAACAGTTGCTGCAGACCGATGTTTGGAATTTGAAGAGGCACACGCCGGGTTTCCGCATCCAATTATGCATTTGCGGCGGGTTGGCGGGTGCACACTGGAATTTGTCCCCCCCCCCCCAAAAAAGGACCTTTATCCCCATTTCTACAGTTCTTTGTATCTCACCCCTCTCTATAACGGGAGGCTTTTCGCCATGCCCCTGTGGCCATGTAAACACCTTTGTCTTCAGTGAACCCTGAGGTGTAAACAATAATTTAGAAGGTCATAAATCATCACACAGAAGTTTGAATCACTATTGTACGGTAACAATCTGCAATAAAAACCAAAAAAAGTTCCAAGACACAGGACAGCAGGTGTAAGCACAGGGACATAGTAAAACAACTGCAGATAATCATCTTTCCTCCATCGGCCCAATAAATCCTCCCCAACAACACAACATGGAATAATGGCCTGTTGCCAGAACATGAAGTCTGGACACGCTTTGGGTTTTTATTATCTATCTGTCATAATGAAGTGCACTGGGTGACAACTTTTATTGGATGGATACAGTGTAGTAATCAGGTAAAACTGCAGTGTTAATTATGTGAATCCACAGAAGTTTTTTACACTGAGTCGGGAAGGAGATCTGCCATCGGTGAAGGGTGACTGATGAAACTGGCTCAGGTTTTGGGCTATCTGTCTCTATAGTTCATTGACCTGTTTGATTTCTCTGGCTAAGTAAGGAAAGCATCTTGCCAAAGCAAACTGAGGACACGATTATCTGTCTTCCATTTTAAGCTCCACACTAATCTCTTTCCTGTCCTCTTTAGAGTCGTTACATTTGCAGACAGTACATTCTTTTGATGTCGAGAAAATGAAGAGATTGTTTCCCAGCTCTGGCAGTGTCAGTGTCTCCTGTGACGCCTCTGATCACTGTGAAGAACTAAAGTTTCACTCTCGTATCCCTCTGCCAGGTTAACAGAGCTCAAGAGATGAACTCCCTTTTTCAAATCGCTCTTTTCTCACTTATCACCGTGAAGGAGGGAACTAAAATCTCACCGGCACATCTGAGGCCACAGAGGGATAGTGGTTGCTGTCCCTCTCTTTGCTCTCTCCTTCCTTTGACTCACAATCAGATGAGTTATGAATCACTCTATCAGACCTGCAGGAGTGAGCAAGATCCCAAGAAGAGAGGAATGTCCTCACCACACACTGCCTGCTCTATGCCAAGAGATGATGGTGTTGCCTGGCGCTGTGTCACATGTTTTGAGCATTCAAGAAGACACCCAGAAATATGAAAGGCACAGTCCTGCGTCTTTGAAACTTTTCCCATTTCTACCCATTCATTCATTCACTTTACATTATTCTCTTTGATTCATGTGGGCCAGACAATGTAGAACTCAGGATCAAGTATAAATACATGCATTATAACAACATGATTCGTATGTATCTCACATTAAATAGCCAGAATCCAAATCCTCTTTCAATAACATCAAATTGCACTGCACATTATAAGATATGACAGGACAAAATTACCATTTAACTCTTAGGATTGAACCTGAAAACGTTCTATTTTGATAGTCATACTTCAATTATTATTTGGACTGGCATTCAATTCTGTGGAAATTGATTCCTTCTTGACAGAGTGCGAGTTGAATCTTGAGGTGAAGCATTAAAAAATAAAAGAACAAGCATTCTTCATCTGTGCCCATAAATCTATTTTCAGTGTCACATCTTTATATCTGTTTAATCTAATCTGGTGAATATATTATGACGGAGCTTTAATGTAATCGGAAATGACTGTGTCAGGTGATTTCCTCCCATCCATTCTCCATGTAATCAGTTGACTGTCAACTTTTGTCAGCTGTCACATTCATGCATTGTTTATGGAGAATTGTTTATGCTTCTGAACTACTTATAGGGTCCAATAAATCACGGTTGGTGTAATGATGTGCAGAGATGCACTGATAAAGAAGTCAGTGCATCCAGAGCATTATGGAAAACACCAGTGTATGTTGCATATTAAAAGAGGACTGGACCACAGAGTTGTTTCATTCATCCCTTGTGTGTTGCATAAATATGGCATGAGTGCAGGCTTGTGTACAGCAAACTACAATAGAAACACAGTGAACAGAAACATATTCAGCAAATAATCAACATTTAAACAGCCAGTGGATAGAAAGTTTCTCTAAAAATGTAAGATTATGGTTGATTGTTGTTACTGTATGTATCTTATTGGTAACCATAGTGTAGACTAGTGTAGACAGGTCAGGTCACTGTGAAGCATACAATATTTACGGAGGGTAGTAGGCAACTTCCTGTGTGATAACTTGGGCTGCACCAATCATGTACAACAGCTAGTGGTGGTGCTATTTATCCAGCAATGACTCATACATGTGAAATACTATTTCTTTCTCTTTAATTTGTTATAAAATTATAACAATAGCCTGTTTAACATTGGTTGATATATATTGTAGACTAAACAGATTTTTTTATCAAACGCTCTCTGTCGATGAAGACATTGAAATTAAGATTGTTTTGTAAACCTACTATAGCCAAGATCTACTCAACTTTACCAACCCTCTACTTAACAAGAATTACACAAACGTTAGAGGAATAGTTAATAATTCTGAGGAAAAACAATATTCATTTTATTATTTAACTTTTTTAAGTGTAAAATTGACAAGTTATTGTTATTATATGGTGGTTATAGTCACTACACCTGGCCAAGAAATAGTCCCACACTAACCTTTTGGATAACAGTAGGGTCGACAACTGGAGAAAAAGTGCCAGTTCCACCCAAATCTCAAAAAATCAAAATATGAGAAGTTAAAGTTCTCCATTCCTGCAAATGTGTGACAAATCTCTTTACCAAGAACATTTGATCTAATTTGTATTTCATCTGGTTCGAGCATTTCTAAATTCAGACAAGTGTAATTTTATCCTCCTCCAGCTCAGATTCAACTAAAAGTGAGTGAACAGAGCGAAAGTGTGATCAAATGGTCAGAGTACCATGAGCTCTGTGCCCCAGCTTTAAAAGAAAAACTCTGATCTGAGTTCTCCTGACAAGCTGCAAATGTCACAAGGTGCTCTCACACAAAGTTCATGTTCAAAGTGCTATTCTACAACATTGCAATGCCTATCGTGAACGTCTTCTTATTTGCCATGTTGCATCATGGCTGGCTGATGTAAGCTGGTGAACACAGAGGAAAACGGAGCATCTCATAATCAGCGTCATTACTACGGGGAAGCCTGTCCTGAGGTCTCTATTGTGCTCTAACATAGTCCCTGGCCACACCCAGACACCACTCCAAACATCTGCCTGTGTATGTCTGTCCCAATTCTGGTAAGACTAGGGAATCACTTTCAGCCAAGTGCTAGGCAGGATTATGATGACAACATGTCCTGGGAACAATTGTATGCAATATGAGAACAACACTACGAAATTTGGAACATTCTTTGCTCTTTTCAAAGAAAGCAGCAGAGACTATGAATCTGATGAAAGAGAAGGATCCATAAATTATAACAAAGAACAGGAGGATCAAAACGCAGCAACGTGGTGGGTGGTTCCTACTTCTGGAGGTGGGGGCTGTTGGATACAGCTGTCTCTGCCATCACTGGCGATGCCAAATTCTGCGACACATCTAAGAGTTGGCATCATGTCCCGATCTGAATTCAATGAAATGGAAAAAATCGGGCCATCCAATTTTATTCATGTGCATCCCACCCAAACCACTGAACTTCACCATTGCCTGATTTCCACTTCAAATGAATATTGAGAGTGTGGCCCTTTTTTCTGCTTTGTGTGTAAAGGGTCCAATCAGTTTGGGACTCGGGTTGGGGTTTACTCTAAGACTGACTGAAAATGAGAAATCAGGCATTGGAAATTTTATTAGGAAAAAAAAAAGCTTTCTCTTCCTGAGAGCTCTCTGTGGAGCCGGCGTACTTTTGACAGCACCTCAGGGATAAATGCTGTCACATTAACAAAGACCAAGAACAAAGCTTACCTCTGTATGAGAGGCAAGGCATACTAAGGAAGGTTCAAACTGGACATAAGGGACTAAACCCCGAGAGAAGAAGAGACATTGAATGAATAAAAAGATTTTGGTCCACTTTAACCATTTGTAGGAAAGCCATTACAATTATAGATGTCATTTATGTCATATATTACTCCTTGGAAACTTGAAAAATAACATTTGTTGAGAGAAACAGAAAGAACAAAACAGAAATACTGAAACACAAACATAAGAAAACTAACAAAGAAACACAAAAAGAAACAAACGAAAGAAAGAAATAGGAGACGAAACAAACGACAAAGAACAATTAGGAATTTATTTGCTTATTAATATCCAGTACACAGAGAACCTAATTACAAGCTGAACGTCTTGATGAAACAGCTGTCCAGGGGTTGGTCCCTCCTTATACATCCATCATGAATAGTCTGGGTCCATTGCCCACCTGTGAAAACACACCACAGGACAGAACACCTCTTTTCTCATTACCGGAGGAGATGGTGCAGCAATGGAGCTCACTGGTTCCAAATTAACCCCAATAATGGCCGGACAGCTGGGATACTTTTCCATTATCTGTCTTTGGAGCAGGGCCTCACTTGGCAGCTATCTTGTATTCTCTAATGGTACAACTGCATCACAAACTGCATTTGTTTTTCCTATTTACTGCTCTCATTATACATTTTTATGTCATTTTCAAAGATTGACTGTGGTTATCATTCTGTCTCTATGTATTATTCTGTCTTAGATCTAAAGAAATTAGTTGATTAATAGTTTGGTTCATCGACTGAAAATCTACAACAATTTTCAGAACCGATTAGTTCAGTCAGTTTTAAAGCAAAAATGCCCTTGCTAGTACCAGCCTTTGTGAGTATTTATTTTTATATCGTAAATACAATCGATTTGTGTTTGGATTGCTGGTCGCACAGAGAAAGACGTCTGAAGATATCACCTTGGGTTTTCAGTTGATCCAGAAAACAATCAACAGACTACCCAATAATGAAAACAAATGTTAGTTAGTTTTTCTGTAAAGCAGAATTAATTGCCATTGTGCATGAAATGTGTCATATTGCTTTTAGAATATATCTACTACTACATAAAACTATATCTAATATGAATGGATTTAATAATTTGTATATGGTATTTCTTTTTATATTTGTCAGTAGTATTTCAAACATAATAAATATATATAGTAAATAATCACCTATTCGTCATTTTCCCTCAATATTTTTGGTTTTGTATGTTTTGGGATGAGTTACATTGCATGTTTTGATAATTATAATGATCATAAATGTATAAAGCTGTGAAAATAAAGGAAAGAAATAAAAGAACATATCTTTTATATTTGGATTCCAAATGTCCTCACACTCCTAACATATCCTCACTCAAAAATTCAGTTTTCAAGATTTTATAGTATAAAGTAGGACAAGTCATCATTTTTACATATGCAGTATGTCTGATCGTAACATACTACAAGAACAAAATATGAACAGAGTTCCTGGGTGGTTGTTTGAATTAAAAGTCCAAGGAACACTGTGAGCATTTCACTTAGCTGCAGACACGGGAAAAAGGATAAATCTTGCATGGTAATAATTTCATGTATGTGTAAGAGATTGACACTGAGTGTAACTGGCATGCAATAGTGTAGTGCTAAGACATGCTTAATGATAATTGGTTTGGGATTTTGGAGGTGTGAAACGTGAGTGCATGTGTGTGCATTTCTAATATACTATAATCATGACGGGTGTGCTTATGTGCAGCCAAATACTACTGGTGCAAGTGTGTGTGTGTGTGTGTGTGTGTGTGTGTGTGTGTGTGTGTGTGTGTGTGTGTGTGTGTGTGATTTTTGTGTGTGTAGCAGGTCTGAGTTCTGCAGAGGGACTGCTTGGAGATAACCTGGTGACGTCACAGCCAGAGTCAAGTCTGCTATCTCTCCCTGACAGCAGTGCTGTGCGTCACTCCTTACATGCCAAGCCAGCCAGAGAGAGAGAGAGAGCGCAGGGAGGAGAGAGGGAGGATGGGGAGAGGAGTTAGGGAGGGATGGAAGACGGGGAGGAGTCAAAGTGCCTGGAAGATGCCTAGGATCAGTGTGTAGAGGCAAGTGGGACCTGAGCCACGTTGATACTAAAGTGGGAGAGTTTTTAATAAGAATAGGGAGGGATAGAGGGAGGGGACTGAGGGGTACAGTAAGTGGTGGGAGAGAGTGAGAGAGAGGACAGACAGAAACAGCATGGTAAACATTCCTTTTGAAGAACAGAAAGGCATAAAGAAGAAAAGAAGGAATAGAACAAGAAGGGGGTTATCTATAGTGACAGAAAAATAAACAGAGTGCGATGGGAGCAGGAAGAGGAAGGTCCACAGTTCATCATATGATAATGAACCTTTTAACAAGAAGAAAAAAACGTATGATTCAAAGAATCTGGAGCAAGGTTCGTCATTGTACTAAAGTGCACCAGCTTGTACTCCTGCTAATTATAAGCATTGTTGTGCGATAATTACATTCATGCCCGTCTCTTTTGAAGAGGAAAATTCATCCCTATGGATTTCCTCAATCGCACTGCTCAAAACTCCAGCATCAACATGACCACAAACATGTGTGCTTTTTATTTATGGCTATGGAACTGAGGATTAAGAAAAAAAAAGAAAGTTACGTGAAACAGGAATTAAAGTAAAGGAACAGTGTTAAACGCTTAAGGCATATGTGAGACCTTCTAACCTTGTATCTTTGAATGTTGAATATAAATACATAATTGCACTGACACACCATTTCAGACACATAACTCACATGAAACAAATTATGGGAATTCAGAGAACAAACTGTACAGGGTTCGTTGTGTGGTTCTGACCTTGTCACTCCCTACAAACATCCACCAGGCTCAGCACAGAGATGTAGGAGTGACAAAGATCTCGATTCACTATTGAGATATACACTCAATGTCCACATTATTAGGTACACCTGTACACTGTGATACAATACAGTTCAACTGTTCTGCCATAAAATCTACTTTTATAATGTTCAGTTTTTGATGCTGTCATAAAGGCGTTAATCTAATTATTTTAAGCACTGGGTTTTTTGTTAGTGGTGATGTTGTACTGGGTGTATTTCTAATATTCTGCCCTACTCATGCATGTAAATACAGAGCACAAAAAATGTAGTCCAGTACAACACCACCTTTCACAATGACCTCAATAATAAGCAGATAGAATTAGTGTCTGCCATATACTTGGATTTACACATTTCCAACAATGTCAGCAAAAACTAAAATGATTAACTTTGTAAAAGTAGAATTTATGGCAGAGCTGTATTTAATTGCAATAACTTACAGGTCGACCTAAAAAAACTTCATAAGCTACACTTAAACTCACTAAATTGTATGGCTTGCAGCAGACAGTTCCATCTCACGAAATGTTATTCAGCACGATAAACAGACAACATTTGCTGAAGGCTGGCAATGAGTGTAGCTTAGTGTAAAACAGGAGCTCGGCAGTTTAAAAGCAGCCTACAGAAGTCACTGCATCTCCCAGTAGAAGATCTGTGAGAAAGAAAAAACAACAACAACTGTGTTGTCAGCCATATTGGCGGCACACAGAGACAGACTAGAATGTTCTAAGTCTTAGACATTACTTACAAAATGCATGATCCCAAGCTGCCTTACAGGTAAAAGGAGAAGGACCAATCGAGAGTTGTGAAATTGTGCAGAGGGAAGCACAATGCAAACCATACATCTGTACTGATGGGCCATCATCGGACTGTTAACAGGCAAGATTGTTTATCAAATACTACATGAAGAGAAGCAGCAAAGGAGAGGACAGGGCACTGAGAGTTCAAAAGAAAAGTTAAATTTCTGGAAATACGCTTATTTGCTTTCTCGTCAATTTAGATGAGAACTCATTGTCTGTTTATCAAGTATGAAGCCAGAGCCAGTGGGCAATTACCGGTAGTCTAGCTTAGCATAAGGACTTTAGCCAAAGGGACATGTGTGAGATATCCCAAAATGTGGAACTATTCCTTTAAGTTGGGTATATTATGTAGCAAGCAGTGTATGTCATGTGAGTGCAGCAAAGCAGCTCGAGTTGTTCATGTGAGCTAACTAACGAGGCCTTGCTCCACTTATTCACATTTACACGTTTAAATATTGTATGGTAGAGTCTGAGTCTGGAGTTCATTCTGTCAACATCACAGGAATGTGTTTGCTGATGAGGAAGCTCCTGCCCTCAGTTCCCTCTCCATATCAATGATCGTGCACTGGGTTGTGCGTCATCAAAACAGATCACAGTGTTTACAGTCAACTGCTCTGTCTGTCGGTGAACACTGATGTGAACCCAACCTGCATCTAGACCTTTGGCAACAACATGTTCTTGCCAATAAAGCTCTTTGAATTTGAATTTGAATTTGACGAGAGAGAGAGAGAGAGAGAGAGAGAGAGAGAGAGAGAGAGAGAGAGAGAGAGAGAGATGTCTATCACAGATGTCTCTCATATTAATTTACTGTTTACAGCTGTGTGCATCAGTGAGTAAAAAATATATTACCTTATGTATTTAATTCTATGTGGCATTAAATGATCTTGCCAAATCTAACCAGAAGCTTCTGACATGTTGTGTGTGATATATCGCCAATAGAAAAAGACATTGTTATTCCCCTTGGAGCTGTCAGTAATTCCAAAGTGAAGGATGCATCATTAACTTTATGGCTCATATGTTGGAGCCAAGCCACAGTTTAGCTTTTGGGACTTACTGCAATTACAGCGGCCCTCATGGACAATCATGCTTTAAGAGCATAAACATTTAGGGAAATGTAAACTCCTGCTATGGAGTAGATAACTATCTAAATACATACAAAAGCATAAATATTATAGTGAGTTTCACATCAAGAAATGTCACCAATAGCAAAACACATACAAAATGGGAATACTAATGCAACACGAGCAAAAACAAAAAAGAGAAAAGAAATACAATACTTCTAACAGATGCATAAAACAACTGCTGAAAAACAAAAGGAAACGCCAAGTTCTCTAAGTTCAAGTAAAGGAGTGATAACATCCAAGAGCGTGACTAGTTTTGAACATTTAAAATAAATACAGTATAAAAACATGTAATAACTGAAACATTTATTTAATGCCAAACACACAAGCCTTATTTAATTTTTTTTCCCCATTCTTGCCAGTTGAACATGTTGAACCAGTTGAACTCCCAAGATTCGTAGAAATAAGTAGCTTCCAACAGGAAAAGTCATATTTCAAGAAGAAAACTTTTTAGTTGCATACAATCCCTCTTTTTTTTTTTCCTTTTTTTTTTAATTTTTAGCATTTCAGAGCACGCCAAGTGTGTTGCATTGATGTTCTCTCATCACTTTGCAGGTAGATCAATTAATGGGTCATTTAAGAAGAAAACCTGATGTGTTCCTTTAAGGCTCACTAAGGCAACTCACTTTCTTTATTTCCTTTTTATATCTCTGTCTTTACATTTTCATACACAGGTCAAGCACAACTGCTATTTCTGCACTTGAACCACAGGCACTGAAACACAATGGCTGAAGTCATGTTTCCGACTCCTGGTGAATGAGCAGATGAATAAATCTCACTAGAGTGCTTTAGAATCACATGAATTTTGCATGGGCAGTGCTTTTAATGGTGAATCCAGTTGGTTCTGTGGTTAAACACTGCAAAAACATAACATGGTCTGGCATATTATAGGAGAAACAGAATGCCATTTCCCTACATCAGACCAGATGAATGATAAGTGTTGAAGGATGAGGGAGAGAGAAAGAAGCAGTGAGAGCAAAGGCAGAGGACGGAGAAGCAAAAGAGAAATAAAGAGAACAAGTGTGGAGAACGACTGTTTATTTGACGAGGGGTGATTACGATCAGACAATGTGAAGCGAGCACTTTTGTCGAGGGTGTGATCCCCGAAGAGAGGGAAAATTGAAAGGACGGGCAGAAGGAGGGGGTAGAATATGTGAAAGGAGAGAGACAGAGGGGGGAAAGATAGAAACAGAGCAAATGCAGAGAGAGCGGCTGCTTTAAAAAACATCTGGGAGCCATCAGGGAGCAGAGAGAAAAACGCTGGACTCAGCTGAAACTCTCTGCTCCCCTCGCTACACTGCCTGCGTAATCGCCTGCTTCATATCCAACTAACACCTTCCCCCAAAAGACACAAAGTAGAGGAGAGAGAGTACAGTCTATCAGCAAGCAGAGAGAGACCTTGAGCTCTGCGAGCTCCTACTCCCCTCAGACTACAAGGAGTGCTGTAAAAGTGGACCATGTATTGTTAACAAATGGGATTCGTCTGAGGTCAACACACTGCCAAATGTTAGCTGTAAATGACATTCAGACACGCAACTTGTCATGTCTGAGAGTTAATTGAAGCTGTAAAATGCAACATATAAAAGATTCACCATGTGGTGTTTGGTGCGGCCGCTCAATGTCCGAGCATATGTACTGTAGTCGCGTGCGTTTCCTCTGCGCTGTCACCTGCAATCACTTGAAGAATCCGACATGACGTTTTAAGGAGGCAGCATACTTCCATAGATGGCGAGAAGAATTTACCTCCGCAGGCCTTCACTTGAAAACACAGGGAGACATGGAGTTTCCTGTGTGGTCACAGTGGTGTTAAGCGCAGGGAGGCATCTGTCTATGTCTTCATTGAAATGGCACGGCTCATGTGATGGCATTAGCAGAAATGTCAGTCACTCAGTCCCAGCAGTTGTGTAAAGGGCAGACTTTCTTTCTCCATGGCACCACCACAGCTATCCACTAAACCGGCAGATTCCCATCGCATGTCTCCATTGAATTTTCAAAGGATGGAGCAGACAGACAGATATTATATGTACACTGTGATCTTTGTTATTCTTTCTCTTAAATCAGATATCCATGGCACCACTTAAGAAAAGTGAATTATAAAGGAAGAAAACACAACAATTTAAATGGTTTTTTTTTGTGAAGGTGGCACTAGAGAGGAAAGGTCACCAGGTCATAAGAGTCACAAGGGGTTATCTTGGAAGAATACATCTGCTCCAATGGTAGTTTGCTATAACTTGTGTGCAAAATTTGACATTTTGGCCTGAGGGGGGGGGGGACTCATTAACAAGCATCCATGTGTTCAGTAAGGTTCTGCCAATCTGACCATTCGTTTTGGACTTATTTTGTCCAGCTGGTGGCACTAGAGAGGAGGCCACCTGGAGCACAAAAGATTTATAGGATTCATCCATAGAGGACTATACAGCCACATCAAGTTTCATGGAAATATGAAAATGGCTTTTTCAAGCCCAGTTCAATGGACCAAAGTGTTAGACAAGGAGTGACGTTATTCAGGGGAGTCTGAAAATCAATACAAAATTTCCTAGCAATATGGCCAGAAGTCATAATCAGAATCAGATATACTTTATTTATCCCCAGGGAGAAATTTTAAACTGGTGAATCGATCCAGATTGACAGGCAGACCGACCAAGACCACCATTGTTGGGGACCCACTGCTGGTGCATTAAATTTGACATTATAGAATTTGTGAAGGATGATATAATAATTTGTCAGACGCTGAAAGGAAAATTTCTTCACTTGGTCAGATATCTGCGCCCCTTACAGAACAGAATCACCGGACCTTAGGCATATTTTTCCCAGGCCTCAACTACAGCTGAAGAACGGGTAACTTGGTTGGTGAATAATAATAATATTTGCTGCTCATACTGATAATACAATTGGTACATGGTTAGAAATTCTTAATTAGCATATCCCAATTGTAACAGATTATATTGTACTTCGAGAATAAATTGTGGTCTTTATCATTTGTTTTATGTTTCAGTGTTTGTTGTTGTCTTCTGTACAATGTGGATAACAGAACAGTCAGCACCTGATCCCCAACATTTTTCTTTAGGTCACAACCAATAAAATGAATCATAACCTTGAAATTGCCATTCAAATATGTAAATATGTACAGTTACACACCACAATGATACCCTCATTAATTGCAATAGGGAATTATCCCCCACTCAGAGCCAGGTCAGGTTTTTCCCAGAAACTACCTTGTAGCAACTGTACATATCAGAGTTATCTCTGGACACCACAATGGCAACTTAACATCAGCATTCATATCAGGGAGAGACAAAATGCATCCCTTTATGAGCCATTTGTAGAACGCTTCTTTCCATCAAATCTGTAACAAGTCCAATTTCTATTGGTAATCCCTCTCTGAAGGAACACATTGATATGTAAATTGTTGTCTCAGAATGGCAGATTGGTTATTAAAAAGGGGTCATAGATTGAAAATGATTCTGGAACGACCCCAGTAATATATTCATACCATGGCAGCACACTGCTGTCCTTACAAACCTACCTATAAGAACTACCTTTAACCATCCCTGATATTTCCTACACAAACTGCCTCCATTTCCTCAGAGATAAATGGGAAACGATTGAAAATAGTACAGTTTGAATTAAGAAATAATGAAGAGAATAATTCTGCCTGGTCAGTTTTATAAGCTACATGTTGTATGTAGCTTTGGTGAAAGCAGTACTTTTCTTTATCACTTGTAAACTCTGTTAAAGGTCCAGTGTGTAACATTTAGGAAGTTCTCTTGGCAGAAATGGAATATAATATGGAATAAAACAGCATGTTTTCATTAGCGTATAAACAATATTGGAATCGTTGTGTGTGTTTATTTTTAATGAGTCTTTTATATCTACAGTCCACAATGTTGAACTGCAATGTTTCGACAGTAGCCCATACAAACCAAATACTGGCTCTAGATAGGGCTGTTTGCCTTTTTAGTAGCTTCTCCTTCGTGCTTAGAAGGGGAGGGTGATACGAGAAATTAGCAATCTGCAATTAAACTGCTAGATGCCAATAAATTAAATTTAGAGGCATGATGTTGCAGATTGCAAACAACTGAATAACTGCTTGCCTCCATGTAGGAGAATCCCCTCCCCGACTCTTATCCTCTGCCCTCCCTTTTTCTAACTTCCATTCTTGCACTCTTCGTCTGCCCCACTCACCAACCCTGCCTTTTGTCTCTCTCTCCTCTCCTTGCCTCTTCTTTTCTGGCACGTCCCTCTGTCTTTCTGTTGATCCAGAAGAGGTAGCAGTGACGATAGTGGTGATGCACGGCCTGGGCAGAGAGTCCAGGACAGCGTTGTGGAAGAAACACGGGCATCATCATCACCATCATTGTCATCATCAGCCAGATGAGGAGAGCCAAACTTGAGCTCTGTCCATCCCCATCAGGCTGGCTGACAGTCACAAACTCATCTCTTATTCACTCCACTCATCAATTATACACAGGCCAAAGGAACCCTGAGAGGCAGGAGGCTGCAAAGGCCCCTCTCCACGTGTCAGCCCCGACTGCAGCACAAAGACACATCGCAGTGCTCTGTGTTCAGCCCTTATCAGCAACGTCTTCCTTCAGTCTCTCTGAGAGCAGGAGGCAGCTTGTCATCATGCCTTTAGCCACTGCTGCTATGTGCAGATGTCATGTATCTCATCATGAGGTTAAAGTTAGATCATCTGGCCAACAACGACATGACGATGAGAGAGTGTAGACGTGGAAACCGTTCTCAGAACAAATATAAGTTTTCCAGTGTTTGTAGTGTCCTACATTAAAAGAGCAAATATGATGTCAATATTTATATTTTGAAGTGGAATCTGATTAGTCGCTCCCTTTGGATGAAAATGCACTGACCAAAACAAAACTGACAGATAGCCAACATTAATCCTGCTCAGGTATTTATACAAGCCTCCATTTTTCTGTCCGCATGCTAAACCATTGTTTCGCTAACCCTGATTTACCACACAAGTGGGACCAATAACAACTAACAAACATGACCTATAGTCCTGGAAAACAGATTTAGAAAGGA
The DNA here is from genome assembly GCF_905237075.1 of Dicentrarchus labrax. NCBI lineage: Eukaryota > Metazoa > Chordata > Actinopteri > Moronidae > Dicentrarchus > Dicentrarchus labrax. Next base: position 16,555,171 of record NW_026136720.1, on the reverse strand, counting down.
AAAGTAACATATAACAGTCGACACAGTCCATTAAAAGCTCCATGTTGGGCTTGTGTCAGTGTAGCAGGTCCTACACTGTGTTGTGTTCTGGTACACAATCAGATGCTGGTCACTGGCATATCTTGAACTCCTGTTATGAGTCCAAATAGATAAAAATGCTGTCATATGAATTTTATTTTTACAACACAGCCTTCTCTCAGTTAAGTTCAATGCAGACTGATCAAAAACTTGAAACTAACTACTCAAAACATGTTTAAAATAAAATATGATAAAATATAAATGAATAACAAATGTTTGTTCCTCTAATTACGTGACATTAGTCAACTAATGAAATAAATCATAATACTGCGTTTGTCATCGATTGACACACAAGAAAAATACATATTCCACAAACAAAAAGGATTTTACAGGTGTAAACTTGGAAACAGCAAAACAAGTGAGGGATTTTGGCAAAATGAATACATATTACAGCAAAACACCATAAGCCATAAGAAATTGTTAATGTCTTCTATCTGTTACATGAGCAATGTTTCAATCATAAAGGGTTCTCAGAATTTACAGCTTTGTCAGCAGAGATTAGATATCTTTTGATTCACGCGTTCAAGGAAACGTCTTTAATATAAGAGGAGCTGAGCTTCATGATGTTATCTGGGGGATACAGCTGTCAAGTGGTCACCTCCAGCAGAAAGATCAGAGGCTAATGGTTGAGTTAGCTATTACCTGTGTGCAAACACCGCTAATTCTGACAAGTACAAAACCCTCCCAGCCATTCTTGGAAAGATACAGACTAGTGTACCTGGCAACAGAGCCGCTCTCGTGTTGTCTACGGCTTCATTATCCGACCTCTGAAAGTGCTGCACAGACTTTAATTTTTTGCATAAGAGGCTAGTTTGATGGTTTAAAAAGACACAAGCATCCTCTCAAGCACACACCAACAGTTTTACAGCCACTAGTTATTTCCATATCAGGCAATGCAGCTGGCGTTGGGAAACCCATTCAGAGAGGTGGGCTGGCCCTTAGATGAAAGAGGTAGCATCCATGCCAGAGTTAGCGTGACATGCCCATTTCTTCTGTGTGTGGGTGTGTGTGTGTGCATGAGGGAGAGAGACTGGTCACCACTGCTTTAAGTAAACTGACCTGAGTAGGCAGCTGAACACTAAAGCCCTGCAAATCAGTCAGATCTAACAAAAGCTCAGCTCAACAGTTTAATTTGCACGAGATGTGATTGTGACAGAGTATGATTAACAGAAACCCTTTTTCTTTTACTGATTTTAATTACATGTTGACTGTCTTTCCCAACAGTAAACGTCTGTTGATATGTCTTTATATATACTTCTGTTTTTTCCCATGAAGTAGACAGGCCCTTTGCTCGTTTGGTGGAGCTAACTGCGTCATCGAGGGGGGGATCTTATTTCAGTCAAAGACCCAGCAGGGACCCATTGGGGATCTGCCACATGATTCGAAATGGCTGCATCTGTACTTGTCATTTGATTTTTATTTATAAGTGCATTTCTTTGTGACTGGTGTATTTCTATTAAGAGATTTCTATAAATTTTTTAAAATAATTTAAGTGTTTTCTTAAATTTGTAATGTAGTAGATTTAATGTTTTTCATTATTTCTACTGTATTCCTTTTTTGGATTCACATTTTGCATCCGCTACTCTACAACTCTCTAGTGCTGCTCTTACTGCTTTTGTCTGCGAGAAGACTGAATATTAATTATGTAGATTGAAACCACCTGACTGAGTGTGTTGTGTATATAGTCTCTTCTGTTCAGTGATGTTTACTTGATAAGAAAAAGACCTCTGTCAGATTGCAATGTTGCTCTATTAAATTCAATTCCAGCAGTATACAAAAGTTGTACCTGTTGTCTCTATGATTGCACTGCACTCATAAAGGTGCAATGTTGTGCTTGAAAGTTTTTGTTAAACACATTATTTAAAGAGTAGTTCAGAAATATTAACCTTCAAATAAAGTATTCTCACTGGAGCTGTATATCTTAAGCACAATCCAAGAGTCATTACCCAATAAAACATCTTAGCAGCTTATCTTAAATGTCTTTATTTCGTGCATGACAGCAATGTGTCAACATTCACTGTTGCTGTGTGATGCATGTTTTCTTTGCTATGAACCAAAGAAAGTGGGCAATTCACACACATAATTTTTTCTATTTCCTGTTGGCAGGCCTGCCAAATCCATATGGCATTGATTGACTTTCATCTAACTCTAAGATATTGCCTATTGTGAGGAGGAACTGGAGAAATAGCGATGTAGTCAAAGCCTAATGCTTGATATTGTAAGAAGATAATGAAGGGAGGATGTGATGGAAAGAGGGCAAGAGATAAAGATAGACAGCGAGAGAGAGAGAGAGAGAGAGAGACCACGAAGAAAGCTGGGCAGCAATTCTGACAAATGGCTAAAGAAAGGAGAAAGGAAAAACAGAGACTGCAAGAGGAGAGGTAGCAGGCCAATCACATTTTAAGGACAAATGTATCTAATCATCAGAGAAAAACAGGGTTCAGCTCAGATTGAAGAAGAAACTCTACACAACCAACAAGCCCCAATTACTCCACTGATACCTACCTACCAGTATTGTGATGATGGGGGAGATGCCAAAGATGTGGAGGAAATGCTGATGGATAGAAGCCATACTGCTCTGATTAGTGTGCAACTAATGTGTCATTTCTTTTGACATAATCTTGCGCAATAGCACAGTGTTGCCCCATCTCTCTCACGTGTCCCCCTTTGTCACAGAGAAAGTAGTTGTCACTCTGTCTGAGGTTGAGGATGATCTCAAGCAATCTGACATGATGGAAATGGTTAAGGCAGACAAAAAGCATGACATTATTCCCACATGGCGACCTCAGTCACACACAGCCTCAATGCTCAAGAGACATATGCATAGGAAATATGTTATGGCACAATACCTAAAGGATTGAGGTATTATATATCACACAAGGTTGAAAGAAAGCTGATGCTAGATATGGCTAATGTGCCTTCACTAATTTGTTCTCCCCAGGGCCTGAGTTCAGAACACAGAAAACAGCCCTAACCATTTATTTCTGCATCTGTCATCAGTGCATAGCATGCAGCAATCACTATCATCCCATCCTCTTCCCCTGACCCTCATGAATCAGCACGTCAACCTGCCACGATTAGGAGGAGGTGTCAAAACTGAGAAAAGTTAAGTGCTGTCTAGAATCAAATATGCTGATGCTGGAAACAGGAATGTAGCCTTGAGAATCTAAATTAATTCTCACGTCATTGCGTGTGAGTACAGAACCTGATTTACAGAGAAATAAATAAATATCAGAAACATAAATCATGAGCAGAGGTCAGAAACATAAATTAATACTAGTCTGGAAGCGGAGCATAATTGCTTTTTGTTTATATTGGTGATTATTTGTCATACAAGGATGACCAGCTGCAAGTCATACAGTTTTATCTCTCTGCAGAATCTATTCCCACCAGAACCAGAAAACAAATATGAAAAAATAGATACTGTATGATATATGAACAATTTTTTTTTACAACAAATCCAAACACAGAACATTACTCAGAGCTGAAATAGGAAACACAATGCCCTAATCATATATACTGTTCCTTCCACTCCCCATTGTTGCTGTTTTTCCTCCAGTGCTGACTACACACTGTAGATCTAACAAAATACTATCATCTATAAATAAAAACTGGTACTATCGTTCTACTGCACAGCCTGATGGGAGAGCGGAGAGGGAGTGTGTGTGATGCTGGGTAAATTGCCAAAGGGCCATTCGAAACTGTGGCAGAGCCTGAATGTTGAGAAAGCAGTGAATGAGTCTTGGGCAAGCAAAAAGACAGAGCCTGACATTAACTCATTAAAGCACGCCTTCCCATTGCTTGAAGGTCAGCTGTAATGACGACTTACATAACCTCTACAAACTGACCTTCCCCCTTCAGAGAGCTGTGTTGTGATATTTGCATGATGTCAACTGTGTGTATTGGGTGGATTGTATTGAGGGAGCAACCATGAACTGCAATAAAGGAACCATAAGAAAATTTAAAAAAGCCTTGTTTCTGACAAATGAGTCTTGTTTTTTGTCTAAAAAGAAAAATAATCTTGTCAAGCATGCAAGAAAAGTAATCTGGTTTTAAGAAAAGATATCTAACTTTGTCTTAATAAGATATTACAGCAAATACTGAGCTAGATTTAACCAGTAACAATGGTTTGCATAACATCCCAGTAGAGGAATAAGATTAAGAGATTTAAGAATAAGACCACTTGCACAACTTCTCAATTTAAGAGAAAGTATTCTTGTCCCAGTGTTGTAAGCAGATTTGTAGTTTTTCATTGTTTTAATAAAAAATGATAAAAATAAGAATGCTTCTGGTGCCTTCATTTAAGAGAAAGTCACCTATTTTTTAATATGCTAAGAATTTAATTAATTATTAATCTTAGATTAAGGTACACATTCTTAAATTTAGCTCAATACAGTGACTAAAATAAACTTATTTTAAGAAATCTTAAATAACTGAGTTTGGCTAAATGTATGCTCAATACAATAACAACAAAAAGTATACTATTAAAGGAATTGTTCTAGAAGTTTTGGGAAATAGGCTTATTCACATTCTTTCTGAGAGTTAATAGATAAGATCAAAACCACACTCATGTCTGTGTGTTAAGTTATCTTGAGCCTGGAGGCAATCAGCCTAGCTTAGCATAAACACTGGAAGCATACTGCCTACAAACACCATGGTAACTGTACACCCTCAAGTGCATTTGTGCAGAATTTTCACTGTTGCAGCTTTTATCCTGTAAATCCAGTGTTTTCTTGCACACAGAACAGCAACAAACCCACTATCAACTTGTGGAAGTAAGGAGATAAACAAAAACAAATGATGCTCTTTTACAAAGAAACTACTGGCAGGTGGTCACAGGTGAGACAAACAACATGCACATTATCTTAAACATTTTCAAATAACTTCCTCCCATATTTTTTGGGTCAAATTGCCCCTGCTAAGGACAGAACATTTCTTGAGCTCCTCGAAATCTGAGATAAACCATAGGAAGGGATAGCCTGCACAGTAACCTGGTGGAAAGCAAGTTAGAGACCACCACTGAGGATTTACTGGCTTCCTCAGCTGGAAGATGTTTAGACAGGATCAGGTCGTTGTGTTGACAGGAGGGGTCAACAGTCAGGGCCACTTAAGGATAGATTATTGACCATTTCTCCATGCGTTCTGGACTAATGGAAGGATCCAAAGCTGTCAAAATATATTTGTGCACAATGCTTAAACACATGAATAACCCATCACAATGAATAATACAAGGAGATGAAGCTATGGACGGACAGTTATATCACAATACAGACTTGCAGCATCAAATACACTTCAAAGAAAAACAGTGAGCTAGAGAGGCCACTCAATAAAAAGACCATTAGGGCTCCTTGCTGTTGCAGACGAATCAGAAACAAGATGGAAACCTAATTAAAACTACATATACAAAGGAAGAGTTAGGCAATTTACAAAATACTCCTGCAGCTGATATGCCCCTATCCTCTTTTTTGCAGACACTGTATACTTGCTCCAGTTCCCTGCATGACTCCCTTATATGGGCTGTTGTCACACTTGCATGCATGTAGAACTGCCACGTTCGTGTGACATGATTTCTCTAATGTTGTCATTTTTACAGCTAGATGCTGTTGATGAAAAGGACTGCGTGTGAGTAAAATATTTCATCCTAAATGATATAGGGAATTTTTATAATATAAAGTGACAAAATCAAAAGGTTTTTGGTAACAAGTCTGATGAACATTGCTCCATTAATAACCTTTAGTATGCCACAATAATTAATCCACCTCTAAAATAATACTCCTGATTAGGTTCCAGGTTTACCAGTGAACAAGTCCTACTCATTCCCTAGCATTTCCTTCACTGGATAAGTGAAACAATGAGGAAAAGCAATTCCAGTGCAGGATTTAGAGCAGCAGCTCATCGCTTTTGTTCTTGATGTAATGTCTTCCTTCTTTACTGAGACAGCCAAGCAAAGGGAAGATTGTGTGCACAATGAGAAACTCAGATGGATGATTCCAGACCAAGTGTAAGTGGAGCTGCAGACGATGGAAGAGGTCCAGGTTTGAGCGGTTGGACTACAGAACCAATGGACAACACTTACAGATACACTGTCACACATGACTAATGGATCGGCTTAATGAGGTTCACATGTCACAGTACAGAATGTGCTTCCGTTATTGCTGTAACTCAGATCAATATTAAAGAGTCTAACATCAACACAGTCACATCTGCAAACATGCTGTGATTAATCAAAAATAAAAACAGTTTATCTGGGATTTTCCAGTAGAGATGGAGGCAAAGGGATTGGCATCATACTGGGTTGTTTGGAGGAAGAGCAGATGAAGGAGGAAAACTCATCTCACGGGTTGAGTGAACAGACGTCACTTCAGGGTAGCATCCTAGCGTTTCCTTCACGGACAGGCTGAGGCAGGATTAGGTTCTGCAGGCAGAGCTGCTGTCCGCTTTTCTAAATCTGCCTGCCAGTTTTTCTATCAATCATTCTGTTCGCTCCAAATGATGTCACATCTGTAGTCATGGTTCGGGCAAGCCTCTGTAACGATGTGATATTGTTTTATCCAAAACATCCTGCAAATAATCACTTGAGAGAAATGCTGGAAATACAATGTGCCAAAGAGAAATTAAGACATGAAAGCAACATGGATACTCAATCCGATAGCAAGGATTATTAGACCTTGAAATGCTTATTATATAAAAACGTGAATGTTTGTGAATAAAAGGGAATTACAATAATATTTATACTTCCAGGACAAGCGTAGGATATATAAAAATAATAAAACCATTAAATAAATGCTTGTAGTTTTGAATGGGCACTCATAGATTGTTAGGGTACATTTAAGTAATTCATAATAAAATAAGTTATTTTAAAGAAACTATTAATAGTAATTTTTTAGTAATAAACAAAATCAAAAAATTCAGTTGTGGACTCAATGTCAAAAACAATTCTGATAAAAGGGAGGGCAGTTCACTAAAGGTAAATGTAACTGTAAATAGGAGCTCTCAAGGCAAGAGAACATTGCAATCATTGGAATTAATTGCAGACCATTGTCGCCAGAACTGTGGGAATGTTTTTTACTCACTGCTACAAGAAACTGATCGGTCTATTCAACTGTCTTGCACTATGACTCATGAGCGACTGAGTAACTGCACATAATATGTGCACTCTAACTTCACAGTACATGCTTATCACTGAGAACTTCCTGCTCACCGATGGCTTTAATTCTGTGATCCTACACTCTTATCAAACACGCAAAAATGAGTGGCCAACTTTAAACAGTTAAAATAGGATCAGTGGGACTTATTACAAGGCCTTGTTATGAACTCTGCACAGTCAGTTTTAATGTTTTTGCATCCTCAAACCATATTGCTAAATAGATTGAAGTATGAAATTCCTCTGCAGAAGTCACAGTAAAGGCACCCCAATGTTCTTTTCTTTCACACATGACTGAATCGGTTCAGTAAAAAAAGGATGGAAAATATTTTTTTGAATAAGGTTTATGACGTGCAATGACTTAAGTAAGGGTTTAAAAAGTTATGTCGGTCTAATGGTGCTGCTACACAGTTTGTTGGACTCGCACAGACACTGGACACATTTTTAAAAAATCATTATTATGGCTCGATTGGTTATGCAATTTCACTGACACATCATCTTACTTAGAGTTTGGAGGATTCAAATTTTGACAATAAGAGATAACAGCATCCAAAAGAAACTTTCAGATATGAATCTTGGCTCAACTTTGTCAAACAAAAAAAGGAAAATGTTATTTTTGGCAAACGTAAGAATAGCGGCAAAAATGAAAATGGTTGAAATTGACCAAATAATTTTTACTTTATTTTTTCAAAACTTGGACCATGATAAAATACATTTGTTGACACATGAAAAGGTTTTACACTATACTGTAATGTAAGTCAGGCTGTTGGTGGGGTTTTTGTTATGACCTCAAAATGTGTTCTAGGAACTGCCAAAAACAATTGCAGATATGAGAAAGACATAAAACAAAGCATACAAAAACAACAGGTTGCCTACTAAACTTTCAGTGTTCTCCATCAAAAAGAATGGAAAAGCACCTGAAGACCTCATTATATCACATGCTGGAGTCCTACATCCCCATCAATTTTGAACGTGTGCGCATGGATTGAAGAGCATGACAGCCATATTGTCGGGACCTCTCCCTGAACTCCAGTTTTCTCTGCAGGCATGTTCACTAACAGCTGAGGCCAGCAGGGGTTCTGCCCTGCTGGCCCAGTCATTAGCTCCTCCACAGCATGCTCCCAAAGCTGTTCTGCTAATGGACGCCAAATAACCCAGCCAATCCCTCCAACGCACACATAAGGAACTCATATTCATACCACAATGGATGCATTAACTCCTTTCTGCCATTCCAACACCTTGCATCCTCATCTGTACAAACAACTCACATTCGTCAACATATGTCATTTCCCCCATTTTATTACAAACACATTATTCTATTTCCAACAGGGACAACAAATAGTAGAAAACACAACACAACCTTTTTAACAATAGAAAAAGTAATAATGTAAATTTATCATAACTAATAAATACAGTTCATGTTACTTGGGGAGGGGGGTGGGTGGGGTTAAGTTGCTGTGAATTATACTGTGTGTGCTGAAATGTAAGTTATTTCCATGTTGTACTGTCTACAGACTGGAAGGGATTAAGAGCTACACAGTAGTGTCCTTAACTACAGAGTTATTGCTCCTGTAACAGTTGCATTTCATTGAATACAAGTCTGACATAACTGGTACAACCTCACACTTCATTGTCATACACACGAGTAAAGGTACTGCATTCAGTATGTATGAATAGGATAATCTGTTAAGACTTCTGCCATGTACAATGTAATTACAACTAGAAATTTCCAAATATCCCTACAAGTGACAGTTAACATAGATTATCACAGTAAATACGGTTCTATTCAAAACCTTCACAAAAATCCACATTACACCAGCATTTTTATGGTATAAAAATAAGTTAAAAATCTGCATAAATATTTTACACAAAACAGTTATAAAATATGTTGTATTTTCTGACAAGGTTACACAAAACTTTTTTTTTTTTTTACACCACTGAGTATTAAGCATATTTTCAGTTTGGTGCTTGTTAAAAAAAAACATTCATTTTAGTTTTTGATGAACACAAACTTTTTTTAAATGATTTGTCCCATTTTACGTAACACTTGGCTACAGTCATTTCAGATATACAAAATTGAAGAGGGAGAACAGCAGAACTGCAGCATAGCCAAGTTTCACTTCCTTTTATTGCCACTTCATTCCCCCTGTTCAGTGTTCAGCAGAGATGGATGAAGAGCGTCGCGTCCCATCCCATATAGATAAACCTGCTACGAACAAGCTTTTCCCCTTAAGTATCGAGTCCACAGTTGACTCCTTACAGGCTGAGCACAAAGACAGAGAGAGACAGAGAGAAGGAGAGAATGAGTTGTTCTTAGTGTGTCATGAAAGAGATTACAGTTTGAGAAATGGGCTTCATCCTGGATGTTCAGACATTGAGCTGACTTCCTTTGCAGACACACTACAATGTGTATTTTAGAGCTTTTGCTACACTGAGCTACTGAGGTCAATTAATGGAATAATGAACAACATCCAAATATGACCTCATGTTCGAGTGAGACTAAGGAATGCCAAGGGTCGTGGCTCCAAAATGGCCAGTTTCCCAATTAACTGGCTTCACGGTACATAGGAACTGTGAAACTGTGGCTGATAAGTAATCATCTACTATGATGTTTAACCACAGGAGAGCCAGAGCCACGGGTAACACTGCACATGCACAAACATTACCATACCATCAAGGCATCAGCGTGTTTGATCTCCATTAAAGCAAAAAGAATACGGACATTTGTGTGTCTATATGTACAGTATAGACATGTGGCAGTTGAAGAACAAGGTGGCATATATGTGCTGTCTGCAGACACACACCAACATTACAGTGAATATTAAAAGCAGAGCAAGGATGTTGATAAAATATACTCATCAGCTACCTACCCTTTCTGTACATCTGTAAATACACCATTGCTGCTAAAGACTGTGGCAATATTACCCTTATTACAAATACACTAAACAATTAAATTCTAAACTAAAATTAAGAATAAAAGATTAAAATAACTGAGATACATGTGTGCATGAATACATGTAAACAATTCAAATAGAATATTTGCTAACATTAGACCTATTCCACTCTTATATACTTGCAGTGTGTATGTGTGGCTCCAATACAGTGTAATATGATTACACAATACAGTATGTGAGGTTCTGTTTATGTGAACCATTGTTTAATGTGTTGAAAAATAGCAGGTCAAATAACTTGTCTGCACATATTGTAATTGATTAACATGATTCCAATTGTTGGCTGTGATCCACTATAGAACTGTGTTTCAGCCAAACACAAACCATAGTACTGTATATATATATTTAAGTGTATATCAATATATCTGATCTATATCTAACACATGCACACATGCTGAACTGTTTCAGCTTACCTTCGCTTCAACCGCTTCTGAGGAAGTGCTCTGAAAAGACATAAAAAGTATGTGAGGCCATTGTGTAATATATTTTATACAATGTGATCATGTGTTTGAGTTGATTTAAGTCCAGTATGACTTGTGACAAAATGCAAGAACCTCAACAATGTTGGAATAATGTAATCCTAGATTGCCACTACGTCAGTCTCTTTCTGCGGATCCCATTCACATGTACAAGGGTTCAAACAACCTACTATATTTACTGCCACAGGCACCAACCACCTCATTTGTTTGAGGATTTCATGCATTAGGACAACCTTGACATAAACTGGCTGAGTGCTGACGGTTATATTCAACTATGAAACCAGAGTCCAGCAGCAGCCCCTGCAGTTACTGAGCCTTCAGGTCTAATTAAAATCAGCCAGCCTGTGTGCTGATCAGCACACTTGTGAGCCATATATCTCCGGTAAGATGACCACTCTGTTATTTTAGGCACATTGTTCCTCTTTCAGGATGCATTTTCAGCCTTTTATGGTGTACCATAAAGCTAATCTTATTTTTTTCATCTCAGTGATGAGTGTACTAAGTCTGGCAGAGCTGCACAGGGTTCAAATAATATCATAGCTAATGTTTAGTGGAATGTGGTGCAGTTGAAGACAGAGAAAACACAGGCTGTAGTGTTACATTAGTACAGAAGCAAGAAATTATTTTTCCTGATTTACAATCTCTAACTGTGATCATTTCTATTTTAAAGAACAAAGTCATTTTGACTGCATCACTTCCTCAAATAAAACATGTTATTACATCAATCAGCTGTAAAGGGTATGGTTGTATCTCCATTATGAGAAACATCTTTAATATATAAATAGCAAGCCTCTTCATTACCACAGTTTGTGATTTCTGACACGATACAGTATGTGAGGTTCTGTTACTTTATGTCCAGTATCCAGTTTAAATTCTGTATTGTTCATTGTTTAATCATATCTTGTTACTGCTGATCACTGACACTGTTGTACAGTGTACAATGTTTGCATCATTATTACACACACGCACACATACATACACACAAAATGTGTTTTCTCTGTACTTTTTTAATTGTTGTCAGGAATTGGTGCCACCTGGTGGAACAAAGTGTTATGGATGCTGCACACACAAATACAGAAACACACACTTACTCACACAAGTGTGGATAGCAGAGCAAATGCTTTTATTATGGAACTTAAAGGTCCAGTGTGTAACATTTGGGAGGATCTATTGGCAGAAATTCATCAATTTCATTAGTGTATAATCACCTGAAAATGAATAATCATTACCTTAGAATGAGCCTTTTATATCTACAGATGTCACACACTGACTCTAGATGGGGGCGTTTGCGTACTTCGTGGCAACTGTAGTTTCTCCTACACACCTGCAAGAGGGAAGGTGAAGTGACGGAGTTGCAATCTGCAACTACCACGCTAGATGCCACTAAATTCTACACACTGGTCCTTTCAAATTTTTCACACAATGAATCCCATTGAGGATTAGATCATATTTACACATGGGCAACATGTGTTTGGGTCTAAGACAAAAAGGATCTGCAGCAGCATGTGTATGTGCACAAAGAGGCTCATCACACACAACACAAACAGGGTTTACGGTAGGAAGAGATGTAAAGACGCCGTTACACGTCTGTTTAAACAGGAGTTTAGCCGACTTTGCTGCATTTACAAACACTGGAGCTGAGACCGCCAGTCAGAAACACAGTTGTTCTGCGTTGTACTGTCCTCCGTTTTCATCATCCCTCTTTTTCATCCCTCAGTTTTATGCAGGTATGTATCTACTGTTTGTGTTTTATTGCTGTTTAAGTGTTATATGGCTATTTAAAACATATGCCTGGTCATTGTCCCAAATGGCTGAAATATTGGAATATAATAAAAAAAACAGTCTAACCACTGTAAATACTGACCACACAGACACACTCACTCACCTATAGATGTTTGGGTCTAGCAGCATGGCTGTGTCCTGCGGTAACTGGGACAAGTGCACCACTTTAGTCTTCAGCTGAGACCGCTCCGTTTCATTCACCCACACATCAGGTAGTCTGCAAGACACACACACACACAGGACATGTGGTCAGGGTTTAAGCTCTAACAAGAAAGAGGGTGAGTAAAGGGGGGATCAAGAGGGAGTAAGGTTGAACGGAGCGAGGTGAGAGAGACGCACAAAGAGCCTCATTGAGTCCAGCACACACGTTAACACCTTCCTCTGAACACTGAGTACATTTCCATGAGTAACATGGCCTTGACCAAAGCACCGGGATGGACAAACACGTACATGGGTGCGCAGGTCTGTGCATACACATACAAACAGAGGACAAAGCATACTGTCTTTATGATTAGCTTTTGTTAACCGGTGCACTTAACTCAAATTACTGTATGTGTATGTAATGTATTTATGCATGTAGTACGTAGCTGTATGTGTGCGTGCTTGTGAGTGTGTTTTTGTGCATTTAAAACAATGTGAAAGTAGCTTGAAGTACAGATGCACCATAAAATCTGAACAACCCCGATTGTTTCACCTCTTTAAGCTCGAGGGTAGGGGGTTGGTGTCTTTAAGATTAACAGGCACGGACACACAAACACACACACGCATACGATGTACTGTACAGCTCAGCTGCACCGTACTGTACCCACAGCAGAACGATCCCCCTGTGAAAGAAGGGTTAGCAGGCACTGGCGTGGCAAGTCGAGGTGGAGAGGAAACAAAGAGCTTAGCGAGTCCCCCCCACTCCCCTCCTCGTGTCCACCCCCAGCATTCCCCCCGTCACTATGTGCGTCATCACAGGAGCCCCAAGAGATGCAGACATACACACACACAGACACACACTCACTGCAGGCGGCAGTTAGGCAAGCAGGCAGCCACCCAGCCAAATCATTCATTCACATGCCTGGCCAACCCATTCAGTGGGATGGTGTGCAGGTAGCAATTCACATGCAGAACACTCAGCGCTACTGGGTGCAGGTAGAGAAGGAACAAAATAACAAAAGAGTGAAAGAAAACTGACAAGTTAAGAATAGGAAAAGACAGAGGGAAAGGGAAAGTGGAGAAGGAGGGGTAAAAAAGTAAAGTGGCTGATGTAAATGTACAACAACTCGCTTAAACAGAGGATGCAAATCCTTTTATGGCATGTTTAAGTGCCTGGAAGGGCTAGCCACATAGGATAAGTACAGTAGTAGTGCCACAGTAGTGTACAAATATCCCACCTGTAATGCTGCATTAAACAAAATCCTTCAAGTTATCATTGTTTTACAAACAACCATTTGTAATTACTCTTTGACCTAAGCTTGAATAGATGTTTATCAGTATCATAGATGGGCATTTCTGTCTGTCTGTGCCCTTTTAATGAATACATACGCACGGACAGACACAGATCAGAAATAATTTGATTTCAACAAGAATGTGCACACATACAACGCATGTGTCTCTCCATTCATGACATGAAGTCAAAGCCCAGCTCACCCTTTAGCTTAAGAAACTGACAGCTGTCATAAAAAAGAAAGCTGGAATATCGAATCCAAATTAATTTTACATGTAGTGCGCTTTAATTAATATATCAAGGAAAAACAACATACTAAATATTTTAATAAAAAGCTAAATGTTTTCAAAATGGTTTCAGGTCAAGTTTCTCTTTTTTGATTCTGTAATGCATGGCAAAAGTGTGTCTATACCCTTTAATGGTGGGAAGAGAGAAAGAGGAAGTTGAGAAGAGGCAGGGACAAGACATGACACAGGCCCCTTCAAAGCAGCTTTAAAGTTTGGGTTAGTCTTGAATTAATGTCCTGGTGCAAAGCAAACCTCAAATGACAGAGGAGGACCTGCTGAGTGTTAAATATGCAGTAAACACCCATGTGTGTTTGTATGCTCCATTTCAGAGTCACCGTAAACATGTCAGAGTGAGTGTGCTGTGGTACTGATGAGTGATTATATTCTGATGGATGTGAGGCACACAGGAGGGCTTGACTGGAAGGGTCAGCATGTCACACATATCACACATACACCGAAGTGTTCATATCACTCCTCCACATGCACACACACAAAAAACAGATTTTCAAAGACATCTCCACCCAAAGACTCCATTCAGTCACACCAAGCCAAATAAAGACAAATGGATTTATTTTATTTTCCAGAGGAGACTGTTATTTGGCTTGCTTCTTTATGAGCCAGAAATGTATACTGTGAGTGAGGCCTCTGTAGGGAGAGCTACTGGGGGTGCCTGCCAGAGTGAAGCCCGGTCTTCCAGGCTAGATTGATGACTGCCTCCAAGCCTTGAAGCTCCCAGTGGTGACAGGAGCAACAAGTTCATCACAAAGCAGCAAAGCATATATTAAAACGCACACATTACACACACACATTAAATGGCATTATAGCAAGAATGGCTGCAGGAGTTCAATGTCCTTATAAACTCTATCGTCCTGCAAACCAGAGGACCGCACGCTCACAGAGTTGGACTGCGGAGGACACTGCAGCCTAAAGAAAAACCTTGTCTGGCAAAATAATGGAAATGCATGACTTCAGTACAATTACAGTACAGACAATTGCTTACTGTTGTGATATATGCCTTATAGATGGTGCAGTTTATTCAAAATATTTCTTAAGCACTTAGAAAAATGTATAACGTGGATTACAATGCTAATTCTTATGGAGCCATATTAGTAAATTGGGTTTACATTTAAATCTTCCACACAGACTTATCAACGAATTTAGATGCATGCACATAACAGCCCGTAGTTATGTGCATGCATCTAAATGGGCACATAGTTAAGGCAGGCAAGTATATTTGCTTCACTCACCAGCTACAAAAACAATGAGTGGCTGGTAAAATCTATTGAGTGGCTGTGGTAAAATATGAACATTCACTATCCATTTTGTACTACACTGTATGCATTACATTTCAAAGAATACTGATATTGTTTTTTTTTCCCAGGTGGGCATTTAGTTAGGTGGCTAAAATACATTTTCTTCCTGCCCCCAGCCACAGCAGTGCATTGCTTAGCTTCTCTGCCAGTACTCCTTTCTGCTTCTCCAAACTGGGGGTGTGTCAAGGTTCCCCCTGGTTTTATCTCTGCAGCCTTGGGATGAAAATCTGATTATGTGTCTGTTGGGTTGTTTTTTTTATTTTATAGCTTCAGTACTTCCGATACTAACACATGTAAAATAAACAGAGATCAAACACTTTAAACACATGCTATTGAAAATGTATCAAAGTATTTTAACAACACTAGATCAAATTAGTGGTTTGTCTGTTGTTATATAACACATTTATAAACTGCACTGAAGTGCTTCTTGCAGGTCTGTTTCTTTTATTTCCTACCCTATAGATCAGATATATAACCTTTTATGGTGCAGAACAAAATGACACTTCCTACATTTGCAATATCACACCCAGAAAGCAATTAAGCAAGCACAAATTGGCCATATACATTCATGAGAGCCCTATTAGCTTGTGATACTCTTTGGAAACTGCCTGAATATAAACAAAGCCATGACAAAACTAGCTAACAAAGGCTTAAAAGATAAACCCATATCATGATAACATGCTGTTTGTCCAAAATGATGTCCCAGGATGCATCCAGTGGCTCAAGGCGTTAACTGTCAAGGACTGTGTATTCTACAGTTGTTCTAAAGCGTTCAACAGCATTCAGGGGAATCCACTTACCCATCCATCAAAGATTAGACTGCAATTATGGTTCTCTCTATCACTCAGCCTACCCACCCCCCTCTACCTCCTTAGTGAGCCGCTGGTGGTTCATGTTCAGAATGGTTCATGTTAATCAGTTACTCATTAATCCAAATTGAGTTAATGAGTGGCAGTCAGGACATGAATGGTTTGCTCCAGCATTAATAAACATGACTTCCCCACATTCACACAGCTAATCATTGACTCAGTGACTGAAACACATAAACACAGACACACACAGTATTGCACTTGATGTTGACCTTGGTGCTGAGTGTTGACTCTTGATGGTGGTCTAAATGACCACCAGATTGCTGCTCTATCCAGCAACACCACCAAAGTTACCTGAAATAGCATTATATTTGTCAAACACATTGGTTAGTCCTCATCCAAAAAGCCTTTTCTCTTGTATTAAAACAAAAAAACAACAACATAATGTTTAAAAATACAAACAAGTATATAAGTTAAGCAACCAAACAGGGTTACGTTAGAAGAAATTTTCTTTTTTACCCCTTATCATGCTGCATCTATGACTTTCCTGTGGATCATGGGCTAGTGAGGATGCTGACATTTTTCCTGAGTCATGTCTTTTAGTGTCATATCATGTATGTAGCTGCCAAGGGCCTATAGATTTTTGTTTTAAAAAGGAGTCAACTGGAAATTAAAAAAAAAAAAAAAACTGAGCTGAGGCAAAGTTTTCAACCAACCCATGGAGCTTATGTTGCCTTAATTAACTAGCTAGCTACAGCTAATAAAATCTGTCAGCTACAACTATCATTTCAGCTGGCAAAGTGGATGGTTGATGACTAAAGAGGAAAAGCTTCTGTTGTCTTCTTCTGTCTAAAAGCAGTGATCCACTGTTTAAAAAAAAAAAAAAAAAAAACTTCAGGGATTTGAGTGGCAAATCTTTTATCATTGTAAACTGCATATGCGCCCTGTGAGAATGGAAAGCGTGACAGGTCATGGTCACGTTTTATCTGCTGGGAGATAATACAGCCATCCTCACAGTTAGGATATCACTGTGTATTTCTTTCACCATCCCGCTATGGATTGGTTATGTGTATTAATGACCAGAGCACTTGCTTGCTGCAGGGCAAATATGACTCAGCAGCATCACTGATTTCTCTTGCATGGATGGAGCCAAAAGGCATCTCACTCTTGTTGACTATCTTCCTGTTAAATTCTCTCCCTATGATTCACTCTGCCTGCTTCCTTTCTACCTCTTCACATTTCTCTCTCCCACAAACATTTTGTTCCCACTCCCCATGTCTCACTTTCCTCCACTCTGTCTCCTCCATTCTTTCCCTCATCCATTCTGCCTCTATCAGTCTTTAAGTCTCAGTATCAATCTCCATCTGTGTCTCAGTTTGGAATTAATCTGAGGAGTCTTTCCTGATCACCAAACTTCATCTTTCTCTTCTTCCCACTTTACCTCATTATTTCTCTCTGCACAAGATTAAACCCCCGCATGCGGGCTGAGGAGGAAATAGCAGAGGTGGATCAGGGAGGGGAATGGGAAAGAAGAAGAGGAAGGATGGGAGAATGAAACCGCAGAACGCTGAGAGAACAAGCGTTTTGCAACAGTATGTTCATTGGAAGCTGTCAGCTGCAATCTACTTCATCACGCATCATCTGGGTTTTCTTAGTTTGCCCAGTGCCATCTTTGCTCTTCTTTTCGCCAATACCCATTTTTCTCTTTGTTTTCCAACCTCTTCTTTGTCTCTTCTGGCCTTCTTCTTGTTTCCTCCTTTCCCCTCATCATCCTCCTCTCTCTTTATTCACACCCCCCCCTTCTGCTCACTTCTTATAATGTCCCTCCTCATTCACCATCTTTCCTCCAGTCTTGCATTCTTTCTCTCTCTGCTCTCTGATCATCCTCAGAAGCTGTGCAGTCAAACCCTTTAATGGGAGTGTTGGAAATGTGGTGGGAGCTTCCCCTGAGCAAGTGCCCTGCTGAATATCACAGTGTTCTGTGAAGCTCTTTCTCTCTGTGACAAACCCATTTCATCAACGCAATGCCGGACATGGCTGCCCTTCTGCCCAATTGCTTAAATGAGCTGGGGCTTAAGTGGTGCCAAGGTTCACCTCAAGTGGGCTGGTGAAGCTAAGCTGGTAATAGGTATGCAGCTAGTGAGGGCTGGGCGGAGCAGCTCATGCCCCAATGGGCTGAGCATGATTTTCAGTTCAAGTTCATCCAGAGGTTACAGCATATGATACTGCAATGGAATTAAACCTGGATTTTTTTTAAAAATGTATCGCAGAGCGACAAAAAGAAAAAAAAAAAAAAAAAAATCAGCCTCCAAGTAATTTTGGATGCTGATCCACTGTTTAAAAGACACTTCAGTGGACCAATTCAAGGTTTATCCGAGTAAGACCAAGCCAAGCAGATGGTATAGAACCAGCGCCAGATCCAGAGAAGAACAGAGAAAGATTTTCTAATAGCCAAGTCCAGTCTTCTCCAGGCATGAATGCTGGTATCATAACACTGCGTGAGGATACTGGCTGATAGTCATGGCCGATGTAATCAGCTCCCTTTGAGGAGAGCCCTGGGGTGTCAAGCAAGGTGCTAGTGTGATATGGGCTATAAGGGGGGCTGGGCTCCTTACACTGAGAGCTCTCCACAACAAATATTGGATTAGCCAAGAGAAGAGATTGGGAACATTTATAGCAGGTCTTGGTTTAAAGAAAGTGCACAACTGGGTGGAAAGGAGAATTGTAAAACTATAAGAGAGAAACATAAACATTGTTGATGTTCACTTGTACATGCATGAACCCCTGCTGCTCAAAAAAGGAAATGTTTGTGTGACAGAGCCAGGCTTTACATGGAAAGCATGTACAGGAGATTTGTTGATGTGATGTTCAGTTGCTTGTATGGTTTTAAAGGTTATCTACAAATCTTGTCGTTTATGGATACATATATGTCATGCTACACACCTGTTACGTACAAGTGCATACTGAACAGAATTTAAATCTACCATAACCAGTTCCCCAACAGGAATAAGGCTACAATGAATAACTTTGGCAGGTTACAGTATGTCATTTGGCTAGTTGACAGTTAAGTATCAAACAGCTACAAAGATTTCCAATGCAAAGTCCAGATGTTTCTATTCTTTTGGTCACTCAGAGAAATAATGATAGACTAATTAAAACAATTATAATTTGATCTTGAACTTATTCTAAAAAACTAGTCTAGATTCTAAAACTATCTTAACCATTATTTTTGAAATATTTGCAACATACATAACAATCACGAGGGAATTTGCAAGGTGGACAGTAAAGGATGAAATGGATGAATGGGAGTAGTTAAGATAAACTTTAACTCACATGTCCTCAGGTGTCCAATGTAGGAGGACCTTCACCTTGCCAGACCCCTCTTTCCTTCTGGCTAGCACCTGCACAGAGAAAATCAAACAAAACACATACAAGCTGAGTCATGAAAGACGCAAAGGTGTTAAGAACCTAAGAAGATGACTACTCCCGTCTTCTCATTGTCACTTTACTTAGTTTGTCTCTGCCATACTGTTCACATTTGGTATGCACATAGTAATGTAACCTGTAAGCAGCTTCACCAATGAAAAGTAACCAAAAATTGACATAGGCATATAATTTAACCTACATATTACGGTTAATTTAAAATTTCAAGACATTTTACGGGATTGGCATAAATGTGTTGGGCTTGGCTCTTATTGCAGCATTCTCTCTCATCTGTTGAGAACAGGCTTCAAAGACATGCCCCCATCCTGGCCTCATCTCTAATGAATAATGAGACTACATGCTTCAAACATCTCACCAAGTGATACAGTGGCTGATCATTACACTAAGCAATGTGAGCACTCTTAATAATGCATGCAAGAGCTCAGTGAGACTTCTATTTTCAACTGGATCTATCCAACATTCCCCTGCAACATACTGTAAGCGAGGAATTCAAATCCAGACAAAAGTTAGATCTCCTCCTATGTCTGGACTTAACTGAGAACTGCCTATCGCAGCTGACATTCTCGAGAGCCAAGAAGATAGACATGAGGTACACACTGAGCCGTTAACATAAATAAGTCACTGCTCTTGTTGTGGATTATGTCAGCACCAGACACTTCAAGGCTTTAGACATGTCTGGTGAGAGACTAGGACCTCACTTTCTAATGTTTTCAATAACACTGCAAGTTGTGTTCATTTTATCTTTTACTGTTTTGTCGCGTGGTTTAACTAGTCAAGACTTAATCTGCCAACACAACCTCAAACTTCAAGGCCTTTCTTCTTGTGAAAATAGAGTTGAGACAATACCAGATTTCCTGAATAGTTGGCCCCTTATATGCATAACATTTCATCTATCATGCTGTGTTGGTTTATAGTAAAACTGGTCTGGAATTCACACAAATATTGTCAGTAGGGAAAAGAAAAGCTAGAAAAATAACCAGGAGTGTCAAAAATAGCCTCAGATATAACCTCTTGCGTCAATTGGCTCTTTTTTGTTAGGAATGTCTATTTTTAGGATACAGAATGAGCTCACATGTGAAGAACTTCTCTTACGCACATGAATATCTGAAATTATTTTTGTGACTCTAGGGACTGGCTGCGGCATTGATGGAAACTGGTTTGAGGACAGGAGGGGGAAGGATCCACTGAGACAAGAGATAGACAGGAGATAGAGACCTAGAATAACTCAACTCCTCATCTTACAGCTTTCTCTTGACCTCCCACTTATGAGCCAAAACATGTATTAATTTCTTTAAATGTAACTTCCTCAAACAGTTTTATATATCTCACTGATCTGACAATTGCATCCCACAGATCCATGTTCTTGTCCTCTGTTTAGCTCAAAGCTAAAACTTGTATGTTATTGGTTTCTTTCTGCACTTTCTCTAAGCTAGTATGTTGAAAAATACCCCCTCCCATTTTGCTATAAATTCAGGAGGGGCAAGAAGAAGTTTGCAAATTTATATTTATATTTTGATAAGCGTCCAGATGTTGAGCTCTCTGGCAGAAGTTTTAAGGAAAGCAAATGGGACACCAGCATATTTAGTTTGATAAACTTTTTGGAAGAAATATTTACGCTCAGTTAACAGATATGAATTTTGTTGTTGCTGGCTCTGTGCCTTAATATTTGTCTGCGAGAAGCTTTGCAAATAGCAGCCAAGTTGGCAAATCAACCATGTTGTTGCCTTTTGTCAGTAATACAGTGTTCAGGTGTAAAACTCCTTAGAGTGGAGAAGAGAACAAGTAGGCAGGTAAAAGCAGAAGGAACAGCATGAGTGATAAGAAAAATGACTTGAGCATCTCGTGCTTTAACATAAATACTGTGGTGTGAAATCCAAACCCTGCCTATCACCTATAAAACAAATATGTGTACTACAGTCTGACTTTGTAAGGGGCAAAACAGTAGAGATTTTGGCATCCGTTTCCCTGTGAGTGAATCATAGAAAGGCCGGGACAGAGTGATACATGGAGTACTTGTTGTAGGGGTGTCCTGCTGGCCCAGCGCTCTCTGACAGGTTACTCTGCACTCTGTCTGATTTACAGCATTAATATATCAGCAAACAACAATTTTCTATGTAAAGATATAGTGGAGTCATGGTTACTGAGAATGATGTCACACTTTGCCTGTGTCGCTATCGCAGCCGCAACTGCAGCATTAGCCTGAATCCTGTGCTGGCTGCAATGAGCCCTACAATAAGTGTCTCAAGCCTTACAGCTAAGACAGCAGCTGCTTTACTGCCCTTTTAATTAAATGTGCATAGCTGTTAACCTGTGCCCTCAGGCTCCTCACAGCACCAGGTTAATAATCACAAGCCCAGGCTACACTCAAAGAGGCCATGACCATGTATGTAAAGGCTGAAGATGAAGAAGTGGCCTCGTGTTTAAGCAGCATGAAGTGATTTGTGAGCAGAGTGGTTTGATGATGGAAGTTGGTCCTTTAAGGGACAGATCTTAATCCTCTATAGAGCATGAGAGGGAGGTAATAGAGAGAGGGAGGTAATAGAGGGAGGGAGGGAGGGAGGAGAGAGAGAGAGAGAGAGAGAGAGAGAGAGAGAGAGAGAGAGAGAGAGAGAGAGAGAGAGAGAGAGAGAGAGAGAGAGAGAGAGAGAGAGAGAGAGAAGGAGGAAATAGGGAGTGAACAGTGGATATTAGTGTGGCTCCAAAACAAGGCAGTGAAAACTGCAGGACCAAAACCGGGGGAGGGCAGGACTGCTAAAACTGGGTGCCTGTCTAGTGTCAGGGGGTCAAGCAGTGGATGACGCAGATTGGCGCAATAACAAAAATATCCCATCATAAACATGACTGAGTTGCTCTGGCGTGTCAGCAGGCTCACTGGCCAAACTCCACATAACCCCCACAGCTCTGCTCCATCTCCCCAGGCCTGGGAGGGCCTGGGGTCTGATGTAGCACCGCAGTCCTTCTCCACCACAATCCTCCAGGGGCTCGAGAGAAGGAGAATGTATGCCCAACTGGCCAGATCTCCTTCCGATTCCATGACCCTGACCTTCACTTAACCCCCTTTCCTTGTCCTTTCTCTCCAAGTCTGTTTCTCTCCATTTGTTACTCTCCCTCCCCTGGCTGGCTCTTCCTCCTTCTCAGTCTGTGTCCAAATATGCGGTTACCTCTCTTAACCTCTTCCCAAGCTTTATCTTCACTTTTTTTTTTCTTGAGCTTTTCTTTTAAAATTCTTGGCTGCTGGTGGGAAGTTGAGGTTTGTAGGAGCGGAGCAGAAAAGAGTTGAAAGAGACTGAGCTATAGCAGAACAATACTGTAGTGAGGATAGCACAGAATGTCAACACTTTAAAACGAACAAAAGCATTAATAATGAGTTTGTCTATATAATTGCACTCAACACTACATTTTTAGTGTTTGCATAGAGAAAACGTATAAATGCATTAGGAATATGTATAACCTGCAGGTCTATTATATATACTTGTGTGACCCAGCATGGGTGTTGTGGGCACTACATATACACACCTTCAAATTTAAACTTCCTGATTGGACTCTTTGATCTCTATTGTCGGTCTGTGAGTAAAGCTAAAACTACTCAGCCTTCAGTATTACTTTAGTTTACTGACTTTGAGGGGAATCATATTGTGATAATATGATGTTTTTGTAATCAAACTATAACAGGTTATAATAGGTTATTAGTAATATTAGTTTATTTTACACAAATTGAATGCAGAACAGTGAAATCTACTTTTTTAATGTGATTTTGCATAAATCTGTCATATTGATATCAGAAAATAATTAATAATTATCATAATTTCAACAATATTGCCCATATCTTTAAAATACCCTTCTACCTGTGTGTATCCAAGTGCTTTAAATCACACGTGAGAGACGTTTTCACTTCTCTCTTACAGGAGAAAATGTAGATTCCTCTCCTGAGTGCACTAATTGTTTCTGCTAGGTTAGCCATGCTACAGTAGCACAGCAGATTAAATGTGTAATTTAAATATATGCGTTAAGTTATTTTTTTTTCTCTGCACAGTGCAAGAAACAGAAAATACAGGCCACATTTCTGCCCTAATGTACCCACTTAATCACTGTCACTGACAAAAGAATACGTTTCTATATTGAAATAAAAGACTGTTTTGAGAAACACGTGCGTGTGGATTGAGTGTGTTTGTAGATGTACAGTATGTGAAAGTAGGGAGGAATGAGGAAGCAGACGATGCCCCTTTTTTTCCACCGTCAATCAATGAGGGTCTTGAACAGGAGACAGAGTGCTCCCTAGTGGAACTGCACAAGAAAAGCAGTCACCCAAAAATAAATCTGCCTTTCACACCCCTTCACATGATTACACTTTGCCTTCCTTAATACAGAATTCTTACATTCTTTGAAGCTGTTGTCAGAATCTTTCACTGGATAATTTGTTTTCCTGTGAGTGCTCACATTTGCCCTCAATAGTAAGGTGCAAAGGCATTTTAGAGCTCATTAATAATGTATTACGCACTGGGCTCGGAGTGGACCGAGAGCCGTACACAAAAACAATCCAATTGTCTTTCCTGTGAAGCCTGATTCAGAGAAAAACAACATCAAGCCTTGGGGCGATTGCAAGGTTCATTTCAAGTGCACAGACAAAAAAATCTGCAGTGAGAGGAGGCTGATTTTCAAAAAGTGATTATTTTATGCCCCCTGTTGTCCAAAAAGAAAATAACAAAAAATAAAAATATATTTTTTTTAATTCAAAGGGAGGTTGCACAAGTGTGAAAACAATCATGTATGTTAAATGACTACACATATTGTTTTTTTTCTATCCATAAAACAGATTTAGGCATGAAATAAAATAAGTATCAACAATAACCTTTATCTATTTTCAACAATCTCTTTATAGAGATCTGTTGATGCTTTTTCTGCCTGCTGAATATATCAGTGTCAGTGTTTGTGGAACGCAGGATAGCTACTGCTATAATATGCCTATTACCCATACCTGTCAATATATAGATATAGAGATTAAAATTGGTTTAGTATGTAATTTCCTCTGAATGAATGCAGAATCCTCACAATCCTGTAATGTGGAGTGCATCTGAAACATTCTAAAAAAAAAAAAATGCGACTGCATCCTTCCAACCCTTCTCCATCCCCTTAGCTACTCCTTGTGTTTAAACCAATTACAATGGAGACAGGTAGCCAGAGGCAAACACTACCAGGCCTAGAAAAGCAGTCAAGCTGCATACAGACTCACCGTGCTGTGAAAGACCACACTGTGGCCATTGCCCACACTTTCAATGTGGGTGGTGAGGTTGAGACAGATGGCCCTGTGGCGAATAGCATCCATGGTTTGGGCATCGAAGAAGTCATGGGGCCTCGCTGAAGGGGGAGAAGGACAGACTCAGATGAGAGCAGAGTCAAACAAACATAAGACCAGGGTTCCCACTGTGGCCCCCGTTATATAAAAATTCCATGGCTTTACCATGTCTTTCTGTAACTAACCATAACTACGTCAGAAGCATCTCATCACTGAAAAATGCTATTCCTTTGTGGTTTTTAAATGTTGCTTTGCAGAAACAAAAAAGTTCAGATGTGTAACAAAAGAGGAACAACTTTCCATTGAAGGCTGTAGTAATGAGATTCTTATGGTTTAGTTGCTCTGAATAACTGCTTCACTGCACATATTCAGTGGTAAGGATACTCAGACCTCATGACATTTCAATTTATTAGAAAATACATTTATTCTGGATTTTGGGCGGAGGTCTTTGCAAAGCACTTTGTAGAAAAAGGTATAAAATTAAAACAGTAGAGAAAAGGCAAATTCCTTGTATGCGTAAAAACTTACCAGCCAGTAAACCCAATTCTGATTCTGATTCTAAACACTCTTTGTTTGCTTTGATTGGGCTTAACAACCAAACTAGCACACTGTCACTTAGCTCTCGTTTCTTATGTTTGTTTTGGAGTGTTCAAGCTAGGTAACCCCTGATAGCTCTCCTGGTAGAGATGGCACACCATGTACTGAAACCTGTGGGCCTTTGCTGCGTGTCGTTCCCTCTCTCTTTCTTCCCCTTTCCTGTCACTCTTCAGCTGTCACTATTGGTTAAAGGCAAAATAAAATTTAATAAATAACTAAATACATGCTTGCAACAGGAAGTGGTTAAGGCAAGAATATTAAACTCAAGACAGCCACTGGTTAACAGCCAGTTCACTACAGTGTGATACAACTTGCAGAGAATATATATTCTTCATACATTTTCATGTTTTTAGTTTTTTTGTGAAAGTTATATTATGGTCATTCTATAATGGAGTGGCAACCTAAGACCGTTCTGAATTTTTTTTTTTGTTTAAGGCAAGAAAGATCTTGTTCTAAACTGTATTACCATTGGTTTACTTTGATGGATCATTGCCTTAGACAAGATTTTACAGTTGTTCCGACACCAATATGGGAATTCCTACAATCCTGCCTAAAATGCGTTATTGGGTATCGGCAAGTATGCGTTTCTGTGACCTGATCCGATACCATGTTATTTACTATCCCCGAATCGGGACCCTGTGACGTCCCAGCAGTGTCCTGTTCGCCATTTTTCCCTATATACTAATGGACATTTAGGAGGTAAAACTAAAACACTTGCTTGGGAAAACAGTTGGCAGTAACTTCCATTTTACACAATTTGTTGCTGTTCTTCACATCTTCAAAACCCCTGTGTGGTCTCTTAATGACCATAATAATATACATCTTAAATTAAACTTGTAAAATTCAAAGTAATGGGAGTTACAGCATCAAACTGCAACAAGCTATTTGGTCAAGAATTAAGTAGGATTACTAGACTATTAGAGTATTATCTAGTTCCAAGACAAGCAGAAGTGTACGAGTAGGAAAATGCAGACACAGGCCATCTGATGCTAAACCTGTCACAAGAGAGCTAACTATCAGTATCAACCTGAGCACAGACGCATCAGCTGAGGAAACCTACGCAAGTCTAAAAAGCTGTTCTCTGTAATGAAGAACATTTTGCCATGGGGAGAATGTGTCTGTCTGGCTGTCAGAAGCATATGTACCAGTTTGCGTGTGGTCCAGCACTAGCTTCTCCAACAAGGAGATGTGGGAGGTTAGAAGCTGAACTCATCTGTTTCACCACAAAAAACATGGTAGTACCTTAAAAATGTGTTCATCCTGTGTTAATCCTTACCAACAAAGAAAAAGAGGGAAATCACAGTGAGAAAGAGTTTGTGTGCCTGTTAGGTACGTACGTAGGGAGCACCTGCGTTTGTTCTTGAGTTTCTTCCTCTTGTTGAGTCCAGCCTTAGAGGGCGACTCCTCCTTGAGTTTTGCCTGGCTGGACATTTTGGAGGAACTCTGCTGGCTGAAGTGGCTGGGGACATGACGAGCTAACCCTCCTTGAGAAGCAAAGCTAGCGTTGCAGCCACCAACTACACACTGCAGGAGAGCACAAAAACACAGTTGCAACTTAACAGGAGAAGATGACAACTTTTGTAACAAGCTAGTTATTAGTGCTGTCAAACAATTAAAATATTTAATTGCGATTAATCGCATTAATGTCATAGTTAACTCGCAATTAATCGCACATTTTTATCTATTCTAAATGTCCTTTGATTTCTTTTTGTCCCATTATTTTTTCTCATTTTAATGCTCTTGACATGGAAAAGTGGATTGGCTTGCTTTGTGCAAATGTTGTTTTTATTGAAAAATCATCCATTGTCGCCTGGCTTTGACGAGGGGGCGGAGAATTCGCATCAGCTGTGTGCTTGGCCATCAAGTGGTATTTCAGACTGGACATGCTGTGATGATAGCTCAGTTCACAACGACAGATAACTTTGGTCTTGTCAATGGAACCATTTGGCAACTTTTTAAAAGTAAACTTTCCATTCAGAATATTATTGGCATCCATTTCGGCGTCTCACGCTCACCATCCACTCAAAACGTAACGTCTACTACTCTTAAACAAGTGTGTGCGGCGTGCCTGTTGTTTTGTTCCCGGTCTAGCTAGATCCGGTGTGGTTTTGTAGTTTTTCTAACGTTACTAGTTGTTGCAACACCATGTGAAAAAAACTACAAAGTTAAACAAATGTTAATCTTGCGATAAAAAAAACTGACGCCATTAAAATGGGTTTGCGTTAACGCCGTTAATAACGCGTTGAACTTACAGCACTACTAGTTACAAATCTTATTTTAGTTAAATGCATGACAGAGTAGGTGAGGAAGTAAGGTAACTATCCCGTGCAACCAGACTTCTACATTAGCAACACTACTAAGATGATGGCTCATTCTAGATGTTGATACTATAAATATCACCCATAAACAGAATAATATATATACCAAAATTCACTGATCATCACAATTCGGAGAAACAGCTGCAGGTGTACATTGTATCAGAATTATTGTTTTTACCTTGAAGGGCTTATCTCCACTGTGTGTCAACATGTGTCTCTGGAGCCAACTTTGACTGGTGGACGGTGTGTTGTACACCTTACAACCCTTCCATAGACACACAAACACCTGAGGGATAAAGAGAGACAGAGATGAAGGGCGGAGAAGGAGTTTGTGTAAGCATAGTGAACAGACATATAAAAGAGACAATACAAGTAGAGGAAATTAACAGAAAAAAGTGGGACATTGTCCCACTCTCTGGAGTCTGGAAGTCTCTGTGAATGCAGCCTACAGGTGGAAGAGGTCTGGGTGCTTTCTTACCTCCTTTCTCTTATATGGCTGGTAAATTTCATAAAACGTTGTCATAACTGTGCAGGTGGAATCTAAGAATACTGTATATGCTACAAAACAACTTCAGAGAAAAAAAAAAGAAAAGGGTTTTTCTATAAAAGTGGGATAGCATCCAAAACAAGGCTGAATTTGATTACTGTTGCATTTAAAGGCTGGTCAAAAAACAGTTTAACATTCATGTTTATAACATTTTTTTGTACATGCAGTATATTCTAAGTGCATAGTAATTTAAGTATGGTGGAATATAGTGTATAGTTTAAGGCATTTATCAATCAACATCTCTTGTCACTGTTACTCAAGATAATCCACAGAACACACTATGAACAGTTTTCAAAGGGACAATTTCTTCATCAGAAAGTAGTTCCAATGAAAACTGCCTACAGTAATTTAATGCACTTCAATACTCAGTGGTTGCCTGCAGTCCAACTGCAGCGAACTGTTCGACTCTGTCTTGGATGTGTGGCTGTCAATGTTAAGATACAGCAAAAAGGGACATTGTCTTGCTTGGATACCTGTCAGGCAGAATAAAGCTCAAACATGAAGCTTGTCAAAAAGTTTAAAGTCTACTGACCCCTCCTCTCTGCCCATCAACATGAATGCCCCTGATATGCTCTGCCAGATCAGGACTGGAGTTGAAGCACTGCGGACAGAGGTCCCAACAGCAGGAGTAAGCGACTGTCTTAGCCCCAGAGGAGCTGGCATTGCTCTGTCCGTTCATCATAGCAGGGGTGGAACGCCCACTGGACACAGTGCTTTCCATCTCCATCAGGGTACTGCTGATACTGAGAGAGAGAGAGAGAGAGGAAGGAAGAATATACAGTCCCACTGTTATAAAACATGGGTGCTAAAGGCATCAAGAATATCTTCATAGCTCAGATCAGGCTATGCACAGCCGTGAACAACAGGTGCAGATGTCACTGTCCACATTAAACAGTATGCGTGAAATCTTTCAGGCTGCAATGGATTTTCCATGCATACCACTATTATCACTCATTCCAAATGAATCATTTTGTTGTATTCAATGCTGCTAGCACTAGATTATTAATTTGATGTCTCACAGGCAATAGTTTGCCACTCAGTCCACCATGTTTAAAGTCCCCGTGTGACCTTCACTGTGCGGAATGATGTCTATGCTGAGTTTGACACTATAAAAGCCCTTTTACCATTTATCTGCAAAAGAGAAGAAGAAAGTTTTTCTGTGCTCATCTCTCACTGCTGTTCTGAGGGTATTGTGGTTGGATCCTCGTGGTATTCTGACCAAAGCATGTCCCAAACATTTCATTAAGACCCCAAGGAACTAGGTTAACTTGAGGAAAAGTGGTATAATAATGTTACTTTTAAAGTCTGAATTAAAGGACTGTATAAGATAATAAATTAAGATGATTTTGTGACCTAACAACTAGTTGGGAAGACAACCATGGTCCAATATTAAACTTACACAAGTGCTGAAAACTGACTTTTTTAGTGAAGTAGGAGACATAATAATTGCACCCAGCAGGGAAAACTTTGAAATAAACTATACTATTAATGAGGTTAGTGAACTTTTTTTGTGGGAAAACCACTTCAGGCACACATGATTTTTCCAAGCAGAGTATTTTTATACGTATCCAAACATGTCTGATCTGTCATTAACTAGCCGATATAAAAAAAAGTGAAATGTGAAACATGAAAATGAAGGAGGGGTTGATAATAAATACCTGCCAAAAATTACCTGACAATTACCTACAAGAACTCAAATTAATCAGTTATCCTGCGGTTGTTCAAGGTGGGATGGAAGGACGACTACTACTACTACTACTACTACTACAACCACTACTACTACTACTACGTTAGTTACTGTAACCCGTTTACACCCAGCACACTGGTCCAGAACAACCAGGTCACATTCCCCGACCAACCTGTCCTCAGAGTCCATGCGGCTCAGCGGTTCACCATCCGAGGATGATATCTCCACACTCGGCCGCCTCTTGTCGTCCAGTTCCCCGCCCCCGCCGCTGGGCTTCTCACCATCTTCACAAACTGTTTTGCTCTTTTCGCAGTCTATCCCCGAGCACCTCGAGCAGTCCTCTCCCGGCTCCTCCTTCGCCTCTTTCGCTGTGCTGTCGTTGGCAGGTTCGTTACTACCACCTCCGGGGCTCTCCCGTGACTCTGGCTTTTGCTCCGGTTCTTCTGGAGCGGCTGTCGACTCCTGTTCGACCGTTACAGCACCGTCGTCTGTCACCGCCTCGCTCGCGGCCTTGTCTGCCGCTGCAGCGGGCTTCTCTTCGCCAACCTCCGCGTCCACCTCTTCTATTTTCGGTTCTACGCTGCTGAGTGGTTCCTCGGTTTCCGGTTCGGTGAGGGCCTTTTCTTTCCCCTCGCCGTTGCCCTCGTTTGTCTCCACGGGCAGCGCATCGCTCTCGGTGCTCAATGCGGGTGTCTCTTCTGTAGCCGCAGCAGCCATTTCCGTGGCGTACGTACCGTGTGACACTTTCGGTATGACAATTTAACCGTGGCACAGTCAAACGCTCCACTGCAGAAGAAGGGCTGGGTCAGAGCACACTGTCTGCTCTCTGATTGGTCCGCGGCGGCACGAGGAGGAGAAACTCTGACGTTGGGATTTAAACTTTCCATGTGTTTCCCAAATCACACAGCCTCGTTTTAATACGGGAATCCAGTGTTTACTAAGCAACCATTCCCACTGAGTCCTCCAGGGACCATGCGTGATGATAGTTTTACTCATAGTCTCAGTTATGAGCCACTATTATAAGAATTTAAGAACTTTTGGGTTGCATAACATAATTATAAACATTTATAAAAAATAGTCTTATTAGAAAGTGTTAAATCCACAAGCAAGTTTTAATAGAGCATTTTTCAAAATCTAGCAATAAAAATTTAATAATTTATAACTGAATTGTAAAGCATTAGCAAATTATTTATTAACCATCAATAAAACCATTAATTATAACTTATAGCCTCTTTATGAAGGGTGCCTTCTCATAAAGTGGTAGGCCTGCCTATTTTTACGAATGAAATACTCTGCTACAGGTTTAGCTACGCAAATAACTAAACCAATGCTGGATTAGCAACTGGACAAGCGATGTTTTGTGCTTTTTTTTAGGACAAAAATAAACTAAAGTAATCCAACTTGGGCTCTGGGAAAGAGGTAGTCTGCACCATCATAAACGCTGTGTACAAATTTGCTGCAAGATATCATCAATGTTGCAGCAGCAGAATGACCACAAGAGGGAGCCACAGTTCTATATTAACACTGGTTGTCACTCAAACTGAGGACCTGATGCCAGACTTACCAAATAAAATGATCCCACATTCACCTCTTTCTGTTCCCTACAAATGAGCCATTTTCAAATTGATTATTTCTGATGAAGGTCATGATTAAAAGTATTCAGCCAGTGAATAGGTTTACATGGATTTCTTCTCAGCTTGTCCACTAAAAGTACAGAACGCAATGCAACTGTTTGTTAAGAACAGCAACATTTATTTAACATGATATAAAACAGATGGAATATGAACATTTGCAAATCAATTCTTGTTTGTAACCATATGTTGGATACATCCTCCCATCATGCTGTACCATGTACATTATATACACAGTAAACCTCTGATAATTACACTAT
Organism: Dicentrarchus labrax; assembly: GCF_905237075.1. Classification (NCBI taxonomy): domain Eukaryota; kingdom Metazoa; phylum Chordata; class Actinopteri; family Moronidae; genus Dicentrarchus; species Dicentrarchus labrax. The sequence continues at coordinate 16,523,119 of NW_026136720.1, read as the reverse complement.
ATACACACAAAAAAATAATCCTGGATCCACAAATGTTTTATTTTTATTGCTCTTTACATGTGCTAATTTTTTTTTTTTCTTTAGTTCCAAGATTTCAAACCAACATGTCATAAAATAGAACCAAACTCTCTTTTTTTTGCCTTCTCTCAGTTTAAATATATCTCTCAGCAATAAAAAAAGACAGTATAGAGTGACTAAAGCCAGAACATTCACATATGTGTCGGCAACAATGCGACAGGGACTGCAGAAGATCCCATTTTTAAATAATTACAACCCAGAAACAGGAGAAATTACAAATAATCTTAAATCTGCAGCAATAAAGTGGTCCCTACTTTCATTATAATTGAGGGATCTACATCTCTTATATACCCATCTTTCATATCAACAAATGTTCTTTACAATAAATTGATGAATATGAATGTTTAGCTAATGACTGTTGAAAAACAAACAGGGATTTATAAAAGACTTAACTGAACTAAGACTATGTGAAAACATGTTCTTGGAACCTTTTTGACCAGGTGGTGAAACATGAATGGAAAATGTAGCATAGCCCAAAACAATTTGTCACAAGCCCTTTGGCTCACAATATTAGCCTCATATGTATATGTGTGTCTATATAAACATATATGTATATTTATATATATATAGACACACCGATAGACATTTGCCCATATTCAAAGAAGAACCTAATAAAACCATATAAATAATAAAAACAACCTTGAAAGCATTGAAAAACTGAAAAATGAAACTGTAACAATAACAGGATCAAAGCTGTATTGTCTCACCGGGTTGAGGAGAGTGTGGCACCACAAAGAGGGACAATAACAGAGAAATGTCACACAGAAAAAGTCTTGTTGGTGGCACAGGAGCTTAAGACGTCACAGTGAGCATACAGAAGTCAGAGGTTAAGACCCCGGAGTAGGCAGTTTCTCTCTCTGTAGGCCGTGGCCTTGTGCTGATGTCCTTGGGGGAAGTCTTCTGAGGCATCTTTATACCTCTGCTGCTGTTTCCTTCATGTGTAGGTTTTCACTGAGGCCAGAGCCTGTGCTGCAGAATGAGAAGGGGAGGTTTTATAATGGAGGCAAAGATCCAAATATGCTCCAAAAATAACACTAGACAATGGATACCTAAGAATTCCCCAAAACTCGTAGTTCTACAATGCAGTATTTTAGTAATTTGAGTCTTCAAGTGTTGTAAAATGTGAAAAAGTAATGGCCCTACAGCAATGTGGAGTTGAGTCACGTGACTTCTCATACCACAAGAAATACCACAAGATGAGAAAAAAACTGTCCACAGCAACACAGAACATACAGTAACTATCCTTACATATATCCCCTATACCCTTACATAATGCTTCATTAACCCTTTCACTGTGACATGCTTTTTCTCCCCAGAGACAACAAATAAAACACTGAGAACACTTTAGCATTGTGAGTATGGACAAAACAGGTTGATGAAGGCCCTTACTGGTGCTACTAGACACACATGAAGTGAGACCCATCAGTGAGTTGAGGGGGTGTGTTAGGAGACTGTGGGAGGGGTGGGGAAGAGGGCGACAAGCTTTTCACTGCAATGAGACAGAGCAACATATTGAAAACACACAAGGCACACACAAAAAAAACATTATACCAGCAGCTAATCAAACAACAGAAAATAACTACTGAAGTCAATGAAATTGATGAAGAAACTACTGCGAGTACAATGATAAATGACTGAACACATAAACAATGGATGGTTTGACAAACCAAAATAAAAAGTTGTGATCTTTAAAAACAGGCTCACACTACCTTTTGTTTTATTACATGCATTCTTTTGATCAAACCTCCCCCAACTCCTCCCTCTTCTCTCTAGAGATGTACCTGCTACCAGCTTGCTGCGTTTGGAGGCCTCTGCTGCCAGCTCGTAGGAGATATTAATCATCTTCTCCTTCTCCTGTATGGTAACCTCCTCTTCAGTCTCCTCCTCTGGGCTTAAAGCCATACTCGGCAGAACGTTCTGCATGCTGGAAGCACACACAAACAAAAAGGTCTGTGTAATATACAGTATACAGCTTTCATTGTAAACGTAATTACAGAATAAACACCCCGGGACAGACAAGCTATCTCCTTTAAATCAATTCAAGAGGGCTGACATTTAGAATAAAATGTCACAGTGGCTAGGAGATGAGAAGACATTTCTGAACCTCCAGGCACTGATCTGCATGGGAAGAGCATGCAAGGGAGTGTGGGCACTTTTGAGCCATATATGGTGATGTCCTGTTATAACCCCAGCCTTACCCCTCACTTCTACAAACAATTTCATGCATGACATCTGTAGGAAAATATCAGCGCTCACCTTCAAAGATAGCCACTTCACCAAAGGATCCTTACCTAACATCAAGGGTCTGAGCAGCCCTGTCCATGCTAATAAAACACTACTGGTACAGATAGACCACCATGGGGCATTTACCTGTTTTTGGCTATGAGGGCTTTGATGCGATCTACTTTTCTCTGCTTATCAGCCTCCTGTTCAGGGCTCAGAGCCTCCTCGGGGTCTGACTCCACATAGCGCTCAGGAATCAGCACTTTGTCAGGCACAGAAAGCTGAAAAAAACACAAAGAAACACTTAACATGGCACACTTCACGCAAATTAATGGAATACTATGTGCTAAAAGTGTCACCAATGAGGAATTATAAATCAGAAAGACATTTCTAATTAAATAAATAAATAACAAATGCTTGCCGTCATCACCATCTACAGTACAGGGAGGCTGTTCCAAATTGTGGGTGTGTGTAAGAACTAAAAGGAGCATCACCGTAGGCTTTGTCCTACAGTGAGAAACACTAAATGCAAGACATTCTGCAGCATGCAGAGATCAGTTGTTGGAGTTCATTGATGTAATCCAGAGAAAGGCAGTGAACTCTTATAAAACAGCAAGAAGCACCTTATAATCAAGTGTTTGGCTTATAGGCAGCCAGTAAAAAAGATTTTATTATAAGGATCTTTGTGCCATGCTCAGCTTGGCATTGGAATAAATCCTGGCTGCAATGTTTTGCAACTTTGCATTTTGGTAGATTGATTTTTTGGTAGATTGATTTCTTAGGAGGACCTGAAAGAATGGTATTGCATTGATTTAAATATGATTAAACAAATCATTTTTATAGCTATTTTCACAGTGAAATATGGTGTCAATTGCACTGTGGTCCACAGAGACATGGTTCTTCATCTAGCTAACATCAAAGGATATTTTTCCTTTTCAGAATTAACTTAGAGAAACAAAGAAAGATACAAATTGGCATTATTTCCCTGACAATTTTGCTTTAGATAACAAGCTGTGTTACACTGAATTGCAATACTTTCAAGGTACAAAGGCATTTAGTTACAGGATAAGTTCAATATCAAGTTTCTTTTAGAACATAATTTATTACAAAATACGTCTTTTAATTGCACTAATACGATGTAATTAAACTTTTTTCTTTAATTATTCCTTTTACTCTATTAAGAATCAAACCCACAATACTATATGTGTCTTTGGTAAAAAAAATCCTGTGATAATATTAGCCCTCTCAGTCTGATGACTAAGACAGCCAGCTGATGAGTAGGACAGCCAGCTGATGTGACTTACCTCGCGGTCCACATTTAAGTGGTCAACCTGCGAGGCTTCTTTGAGACGAGCAATCTCCTCAGCAGGCGTCTCCTGCTCCCTCACCACCTCCTGCTGCCTGAGTGAAGCCTCCAGCTCCTGAATGTCACTGCTGATCACCTCGTCTCTGCGCCTCATTTGGGACTAAAAAAAGACACAGAAAAAAACAAGACAAATAATTATTCCAGAATTTGATTTCAGCCTACTCTGAACGTCAGTGCTGCCTTAGTGTCTACACCCGTCTCCAAATACCTGCATGCTGGGAAAATGGTTTCCTTTAGTAAATGAGTGACTGCGAGAGGGTGTGTTCTCCTGGCTGCCACCCCGGATGCTGAGGCCTTTCTTTTTCTCCCTGAGGGCACCCTGCTGGTGGCGGCGGATCCTCTCCAGCTGCTCCTCCACACTCATTCTGGGCCGGCTGCTCTCCACAGCACACAGCTGCTGCTCCACCGCACTGCGTGGACGCTCCTGTTCAGAGATGACCACCACAGACATGCAGAGGGATACAGACAACACACACACACAATAAATAAAAGTTAATAATAATTTAGCATTACTGTCAGATATACAATGCTAGGAGACAAATGTACCATGCTAAAGTTTTTTACTACGCAGAGCCACAGGTCAGGTGTGTAGCTCATGATGTGGTTGAGTCAGTTGCGGCGTTTGCAGTGAATACTCGGTATGTATTGTTGAAACTTGCCCAAGTAGAATAATCACATCTCCTCTGGCAATACTGCACTTACTGGAAAAACATTTTGCTTCTTTAAACAAAGCAAACAGTCAAGATTGACACAATAACCACAATAACGGTTGTGAAATGGCTCTTTAATTTTCACTCTCTTGGAGCCAAAATGACCAGAAGTCCAAACAAATGTGGTAACAAGCGTACTGGCTGCTGTGCACACACATGCTCCTCCTGGCACACATGGGTGCACTCAGAGAGGCAGGGGGGCCTGTTAATGCCTGAGCGGGAGAGAATATGACGTGAAGTGAACTGAGGAGAAGTTGTTCACTGTTCAGGTTTGTGCCATGTTGGAGGGGCTGGCAGATCTGGCTTCAGTCCAGAGCCTGAGGACGCAGCCTCCACTGTCCAGATTGTTCAAAAGGCTGGTATCCAAGGGCCTAAGATGAACTCTACAGGCCTGTGACATGCTCCCACGCTCCCAACCATGGGCTATATGGCCTACAGGGAAGACTACAGTATGTGTGCAGCTGACGTTTCCCAAAGTTTGTGTAGATTAATTTATACTATATGTCCATCTTTCAAACACAAACTCATACAGACACACCAAAAACAGGACACACCCTACAGTGTGGTGCACTAATGACATGGTTAGTTTATTTAAGTTCATAGTGTTTGAGGCTGGAAACTGTATAAACCAAGCTTGGCATCTATTTTATGACAGCCTGGTTTTAAGGGCATGAGTCACACCCTGGCCATGTTATGGGTGGCCTCTACTGCCATGTTAGCTTTCAACCACCAGCTTAATAACCAAAACAACCAATTAAAAGGGGAGTAAATGCAAAAACAAAAAGCATATTGTTTTTCTACTACTTAGAAACAAAAATGTCTGGTTTGCCACATAGGAAAATAAGTCAGCCTTTTTACATTTTCAAGTTAGTTTCAGACAACTTACGGCTAAATCTAGAAGCATGCGGTGGTTCAAATGTTAAAACATCTTAAAAACAATTTACATTTAGTATTAGAAGTGACATCACTCCAAGAGCAGTATGGACTATAGTCCAGAGACTCACCGTCCTGGGGTCCGGCTTCTTGCTCTTCCTTAAAGTAACATACGAAGCAATGGAGGAAGACTCAGGTATTGGAGATTTGGTCCTAGGTGGAACTATGCCAACTGGGTAGGACATCCCTGGCAGGTAAAAAAGAAAAGAGGTCAGTAAGCCACCTGGGTCAATGACACATTATACACAATTATACAACACATTAATAGAAATTCAATGAAGAGCATACTCCTAGGGCATTAATACTGTTATTAATATGAACTGAGTTTGCACAATGTTAAAATACAGTTATGTTCAAAACAGAAAAGAATTTTAAGAAAAGAATTACTTCAAGAAAACAATTAAGAAATATTAGAACTTTACTTAAGAGTATAAATTATACAAATAATACAGCAACTGCAGTTTGGCCAGTAAGTTTCTTGTTTGTAAATTCATTTTTCTCAAATTTGTAGAATAAAATCGTCTGTGTATCGACGAGACCTTCAAGTTCAACCCTGGGAATATATAATCTGGCATCAAGTATACTCGATCAACAATTGCAGTGGTGTTTTCCACAGCGTCTGCAGGCAGCATCGGCAGGTTGCTACTATTGATTGTGTGGCGGTGTGGAACAAGTGTGGAGCTACAGTGTAATCATTCAACTTCAGAACACCTGGATTATGCTGCGCAAGCTGTTTCATCACATTTAGGCTACTTTGCTCTTTTGGAAATCTTTTCACAGAGAATATACGAATATAGTGTGGCATAAAGTCTAAGTAAGAGTGGAGTCAATAGAATAACCAAGTTATTTCAGCACTCATACACATTTAAACCTACCGTAGTATTGTGATTTACAGAGTGTTAATTAAATACAGACCTGCCCAATAATGGCTGTCCTGAGATTTACTCAGTGATATTCTGAGCTAGCCTTTGGAGAAAAGCCTGACCTTAGTATTTATCATCTGTGTCAAAGTGATGCCAGTGTGAATTCTATGGTAACCATGGAAACTATCAGTGCTCTAAACGAGTTCAGTATGATTTTTTAGGTGACAAAATTGATAATTTATTGGAAAACTGCACAGTTATCAGAAACTAGCGTCGTATTACTTGGAGTTACTCAAATGTACCTTTGTTTCCAGAATGTTCTCTATCAGAAGGGTGGTCAGATCGGTCCTCTCCATTGCTCTCATCCACTTCGGTCACTGTGGTGAGCTCTGGTTCACTCTTATAGAGCCTGTAGTCTGGGCCCTGTCGATCACAAAGACAGAAGTTCAACATACATCTCTGATTTACAGTTATGGAGAGTTTGGTTTCAAACTGATAAATTAAACATCTGAAAAAGTGACAATTTCTCTTTCAGAATGACTTCAAAGAAAAAGGCAAACAAACTTCCTTTTTCTACAAATTGTTTTTACAGACTAGGCCATCTTAAAACATAAATATAGAGAGCTTGAAGAAAAACTCTCCACGTAGTTCGCGTTTCAAACACACTTTTACAGCCAAATGAAAAAGTCGACAGCAGGCAGACGCATTTAAATTCAGACATGTTTAGTTTTTAACCAAGGACAGAACACAACAAACTGAACAAAATCACTATTTTTGAACACAAAGAAACAGACACGGAAAAGGAAGACAAGGCAATTCAATTACAAAAACAAAAACAAAATACACAAATGAGGCTTCATCCAACTAACTGAACAAAAAAAAAAGATGATGGGAGAAATGCATCAAGTAAATAAAGGGATATGATCCAACCAAAAACAAAAAGGAGTGTTGATGTCCGTCAAAATGAAAGTGGAAACCATCACAGCGAGCAATGACGTGATGACACAGCTGAGGGCAACGGGTCAACAAGCTTACGCTGTGTGTGCCATTCCTGTGATTGGCCTTCCTGTCCTCCGGCCTGTGGAGGGTTGAAGGGCGCACACCGGCATGAGAGGGCAGTGGGGGCACGGTGGGGGGGTTGGGCTCGTAGGACTGCGGTAGGGGTGGCCGTGGGGGTACAGAGTCCTCCTCCTGGGGATTATACAGGGCATGACAGGACAGGAAGCAAGATGACACATGGTGCCACCATGCACGCTCAAGGCAACCACCATCTGGTACAGAGTAGTTCTAGCCCACTGGACAACCAAGCCAGCTGAGTAGCCAGAGAGAAAGCTACAACATGCTGTTACAGGGTGACTGGCACATCCAGTCAGATACCAGCACTCATACTGTCCAAGAGCAGGGCTGGAAGTTTGAGCACTCAGCTTAAGTTGGTCATCATCCACAAAACTACAGGAGATCTGGGTAAAGAGAACTACAGAAGCCCTGAGAGGCAAGTGAGAAAAGAAAGTCTGATCTTGTATTTATGATTTAAAGGAGGTGGGAAAAGACTTGACATGACAATCTTTGTAAGTTCTTAACTTTGTTCTTCTGTGAAACAAGTGGCAAAAAAAGTTTTACCAGGTGAAAAAAGTTTTCAGGGTTTGTTGTTGCAATACTCATTTCGGCCACAAGAGGCTGAAGTGCATCACTACCTCAATACTTTTATTTTCACAATAGTTGTCTAAATGTTTTTCTGTTGATCAACTAATTAATCTGATGCCTAACTGTTTCAGCAATTATGACCAAGTGTAATGTTTGGTGTCCCTGTTAGTGGTGCCTTACCTCATTTCTGTGCTTGCTGAAGTTAGTCATGGGCCCATAGGAGTTTACACCGTCAGCATTTCTCTGAGCTTTATGTTTATTAAGGACCTCCATGACATCCTGAATACTCCAAAGCTCTTTCTGGATCCGGACATGCTGCTGGCTGGGAGGCTCAGTCTGAGTGTGAACAGAAAACAAACACACACACACACACACACACACACACACACACACACACACATACACGTTCACAAATCACTTAACATTACCTGCAAATTAACACTGAACTTGGTGTTCTGGAGACATGGACGAGCAGAAGAGCAAGAGAATCAGACGTGTAATTATCTCCACCTTACTGATGGCAGGTTTGTCTGTGAGTGAAGGACACTTAAGAAGAGGATGTCCAGGCACCCTGCTGGCCCTCTGACTTCTCTACTCTGAATCAAAATTGGCTCTGACTGTCAGATCTCTCTGTCTCTACACCTCACCCGCAATGAAGGACAAGATAAAAGGCAGAATTAATTAAGAACTGCTCTATCATCGCTAGTCATCAATCACTCACTATGTTGCTTTGATCTCACAGTTACTATCCTCCATGCTGCAGCTAAGGGCACAAGAAGCACTTCTTTACTTTTTCCCCAAAGAAAAGAAGAGTGTCTACAAAAAGGATGACTGGGTGTTCAAGGTAATCTGCCACATTTTCAGTTTTGTTTGAAGCTCTGCAGTAAATATACTCCAACCAAAGTTTGACTATTATACCATGCCAGTCTTAGAAAGCAGCAGTGGTGAAAGAATAAAGCAGCACAGCTTCAGTCTCTTCAGAACTTTTCTACCTGAGGGCTTCCCAGTGCTTCAAGTTGCTCCAGCAGGTTGTTCTTAGCCAGAGTCACATCTCCTTCCAGCTTGTCATACTCCCTCCACGATCGCTCCAGCTCCTGGTTTTGGAGGAATACACTTTGTGAATGACAATGTTGGAAAAAAAAAAAACAGCAGGCAAAAACTCTCATCTTATTCCCGAAGAACGAGGGGGTCAGTGTCCAGCATGAGTGTGCGTGTTTGTACTGTATGACTCACAGTTGTGACTCTGGAAAGCTCTCTGCAGGTGCTGAGCAGGCCACTCTGCAGTAAGTCTCTCTGCTGGATGACACTCTGCATGGCGGCAGGGTTATCAGAGCCCATCTCTATCTCTTGGCTGGCTGACAGCAGTGCTGTCTCCAGGGTGTGCTGAAGAAACGCACAACATATCAAATACACATACAGCATGAGAATGTAATTTGTCACCATGACCTTTTAGATCAGTTAACTTTAGCAAAGTCATAACACATTATTCAAGACTCTCCAACTTTTCTGGCCCATGACCCTTTTTAGCTCCCATAAATAGAAAAATGTCAAAAATAATGACAAATGCCCATCTCAGTGCCAACTTATAATGAGTCCAATAACTCAGATATTTAATCGTATAAGTGACTCCAATGTTGAGTTAGATATGGTGGACAAACACAGTGCCATACTGTTCATTACTTTTGAAACTTGATTATTTTCTCTGTATACCTGTCGACACCGCACAGCGACCAATACAATGTTACAGTGTGCTGACAGTGGACAGTCAGATATGTTAAATACAGTATGACATGGCTATGCAAACCTTTCAAACCAGACAACTCTTGCACAGTGATGACAGTAGTTAGACCATACTTAAAGGCAGAGTATGCAGGATTTTCCTAAAAAACAATGTATAGTCTCATACCAAAAAAATATCTCTCAATTATCACTTATGACCCCCTAGAAGTATGTAGTGGTGTTTATATCTGCAGTGACCCTGTCGTCTTCCTGTATTTTCTTTTTTTGTTGTGTGCAGATTGTTTCCGGGTGTCTACCTCTGGGCAGCATGCAGGGTGAGTTCAGGACTCAATTTAAATGTAGCAACCAGGTTACATCACTGTCTCTGTCTATCTCTATCCTCTGCTCCCTGTCTGTATCATGGATGCATACAGAGCTGCAGGTCTGTGAGTCAGTGTCTGTTTGGCCGAGGGCAGATGGGATGAAGCTACGCTTCAGCTGCATTCACACAAAATCAAGAAATATGGCACCTTACTGCATGGTTGCATAGAGATGTGTTTATTTGTGCTTTAGAGCCACTGTGGAACAATTAGAACATTACGTTTTATTTCTCTGATTCACTGCTTTGTTCACGCTAATATCGCTCCCTCTCCTCAATCATGCTCTATGTAGCTCGACCAAAGGAGCTCTCCCTGGGTTATTTGATCTGGGCAGGAATGGCTGACTTGAGTTGTGCATTAACATAACACTACGGAAAAATCCTGCATAGTATGCCTTTAAACATTAAAACAGATAAACAAGATCGTTTGTTTTTTCTTTCTCTCAGCTTTGTGCATATAAACTTAATTCAAGATATTTCTATAATTAAACACTGTAAACTGTGTATTCTTTTTAGTTTATTTTTTTCCATTGGGCACCACAGCCTTATAAGCATTTCAAATTGTGTTTTATGTGAGAAAGTAATGATGACAGAGGAGCAGTTTATTCACCTTCTCTCTGTAGAGCTGCTGAAGTTTGTCCTCATGTGTCCTCACCAATTTATCCTGCTCACACAACCTGCTAAGTTTGGTCTGAAGAGAAAACAATAAAGCGTTGTGACCCATTATGTTCAGTGAAATGGAGCCTCATGTCATGCGCAAGAGCAAAACTCAACTTACATCAATGTCCACCTCTTCTGGCATACATGTATAGGCGTGTTCCCTGTAGTCTTCTGGACTCAACTGTGAAGAAAGACAGAACTTTAGACAAAGAGACACAAAATATGCACATACACATTAGAATCTGGAGATCTAATGCAGTGTCATGACAAGGCTCTCTCACTGAGCCACGGGATTTGTCCTTGAGTGGAAACTCATATTTCCCTGAATCAGACAATCTAAGTTCACAAACCAACAGTGGGAGGCAGCCAGCCTAAACACAGATTCTGGTGCCTCGTGTTTCATCACCCACAGTCGTTTGTCTCCATCAGCACAACGCAGTGGTTTTATTGGAAATGCAAGGGGAGGCATGTAAAACAATCTTGCTTACTAAACTTTAGAGTCAGCGCATAAGCTGTGTTCACCAACACACCAGCACACGCTCTGCAGCTAACTGGTCCGAGGACTCTGCCTGTCTGGTAGCTGTGGTCAACTGAGTATGTGTTGTGTTAAGTCAAAGTGCAATATTATTTAAAGATATTCCCAGAATAACGGCATAACCACAGATCTCCTTATGACTTAAAGTACAAGACAAAAGCAGTCAATGCCAGACTGTATTCCAGTTACTTCTACACTATTACAACACCTATGTTTATTATATAACAACACCTACATTTCTGAAGTTACAAAACCAAGAAAAGAAAAAGTCATCCTTCTTTCCACTTGTATTAAAGGAAAAAAAAGAGTGCTCAAACTGAGAAAATTATTTCAACTGCATTGGATCCCATGTTTCCAGAAAATCCATTCATCACATGCTTTATTCACCCAATCTCTAAATCTAAAAAATAAAAAAAAACGTGCAGTCCATAAATATTAGGACAGTAACATATTTCTGTGTTGTTTTGAGTACTCACACTAGATATGAAATGACAAGACTATAACGTCAAACTATTAACTTTCAGCTTTAATGTACATCCTTACTGGGCCAACTCAGATTAACTGAAGAATTAAATACACTCAAGTAAGCATGCTCAATATATGTCTAAAATCATGACGGGCTAGTCTACAATTTACAGATATCAGCATGTGACGCTCTGCCAGGCCTGAACTGCAACCATCTTCCCTTTGTGCTTGTTTTTGTGGCTTTTCGCTTAAGTTTGGAACATATCACATTTCAGATGTTTCTGTTTGGCCCTAAAAAACATTGGTTGCTTTGGTCGTGCAGTATTTTTGGGTTCATTACCCTGCACTTAAAAAAACCCTTTAAGCTAAGAGTACACACTTTAACTTCACTGACATTATTTAATTTCAAATCCAATGTGCTGGCCTACAGAGACAAAACAACAAAAAATGACTCACTGTCCAAACACTTATAGACTCCACTGCATACCAGCATTCAACACTCACATCTGTACTCATTCACACACACTTTTCTTCACACCTTTTTCCTCGGTTGAACCACACGGTACAGTTAAAGCAGGTGGGACCTGAGAACCACATGGCATTCCACACAGAACATGCAGACTCTCCCACAGCTCAGGGAGCTTCACTGTGGTGTTGTGTGGTGTGGATTACAAGTGACATGGGGAGGAGGAGGAGGGGGAGGAGGGAGACAGACTTCTGGCAGCTGAACAGGTGGGAATGCAGCTGTTGCTGGGCTGGTACGCCAATGAATGGTGGGAGGGTGAGGGTGGGTGCGGGCAGTCTCCGGCAGCACTTTTACACCTCGAGAGGCAGTCACAAAAGTGGCAAAGTGATGTCATAGCCTTCGTCACACACAAGCTGGCCCTCTTTATCCTTTCCACCAGCAGAATGACAAGAGGGGGTGAGAGGGAAGTAATGCAGACAGGTAAAAAGGACGGGTTTACCTAGAAGTCTTCATCTTCATCATCAATGTGACCCCCTGCCCATATTAGGTTTAGAGTCTATTCCACAGCGGATGTTCAGGTGTAATCAGCCTTAAACCACTAAATCCAAACATCAAATGAATAAAGCAGCACTGCTTGAATTAACTGTAAACCAAGGTTTACTTTGGCGTTTTGTTTTTCGGATAGTGGACTATTTATAAATCTTGCTGAAAGTGAAAACGTAATTACCTTATTGTACTTAAATAATGCCATAACAACTAAGAAGTGACATGTCTGACAACGCGGAATTAAGTACTAATTAGAGTCCCCTTGCTATGTCCAGGTGGCTTGTTTAATGAGAGGGAAGACAATCTGCAAAGGGTAATGAAAAATCACACTGTAACATTCGCTGGTTAGGGCACTAGACAAAACAAGCTGAGTTAAGACTAGAGGCTTTGCTGCTTAAATGAGCTGGGTGCAACAACAGCTTTAGCTTTTGATTTTAGGACAGTCCTAAACGCTGAGTGTTTTCTAAGGACGTAGCAACTTCTAGAGTAAATTATATCCAGTGCCCATACACAAACCTGAGAGTAAGGAAGGGATTTAACTGAAAAGTGAAGCATACACATCATACTACTCTTTTCCAAGTCATTCCCATATTGGCATGACTTCTCATAATAAGAGGAGAACAGTCAAAAGCAATGGATGAGGAGGTGCTGGCGATACAAACGATACAGGGAGACCAGTCTCAAGATGCCATGAGGACTTGGACACCGAAGGAGGAGCATTGCACAACAGACCAAAATAACAACAGCGACTGGTGAGGATGAGGCGGAGCAAAGCCTTTGGCTGGCCTTACTTGCTGGTAAAGTTGAGGCCTTGGGGCAGAGTTCTCAATCAAAGTGTGAGTCATGACGATTAAAGGGTCATTTTCCTTCATCTAGTCCAGTGTGGAGAGGAGCGATATGTAAGTGTCAGTTCATAGCAGTGCTTCACTTCAACAATGTTGTTACACCTAGCTTGCTTTATCTCATGAAGCAGACTCAAACATAAACATCCAGAGAGGACAGGGATGGATACAGCAACGAGAAGCAATAAAAAGACACTTAGAAACAGGATCAGGAAGACATTGCAGTGCAAAGATCTCACACACTTACTCGGTGGAAAGCTCCCGTTAAACTTTAATGTATCAATGATGCAAATACAGCGGGCAATATTATTTTGTTGTATGTCGCAAAAGATGGTCAATGTTAAGCCTTATTACCTTAGTTTCAGTATGAAGACCAAAATTACATATTTCTCAATGGTTACACAAATCTTAGGCTAGCTCATTTAAGTATGACATTATCTTCCATATTATATTATTAAAAATGTGTTGTTGTGCCTCTGTGTACTATACATTGCACTTTTGTAATTATTCAAACTCTCAATGCACTTCAGAGCAATAAAAAAACAGAAGATGAAAGACAATGATACACACTTTTCTATTTGCACTGTATATGTAATATCTCCCAAGTACACAGAACAGAGTGATTTCAGATATTGAGTTAATTTAGCCGACAGTGAATTAAGGGTACGTATTAAATTAGTTCAGTTCATGACAGGAAGAGACAGGGCCATGCATTCATGCATTACCCCACCTGATTGTCCAAATACATGAGGTTCCTTTGGAGATGATGGGAGAGAATGTCGTTCTAACGTCAGCAGCAAAAAGGAGAGGATAGAAAGGCAACAGGAGAGTGAGACAAAAGAAAAGGATGTTCTCTCTCTCTCTCTCTCTACTCTCACAAACACACAAGCATGTAATGTACACTATACCCAGAGATCTCCGAACAGAAAGAAAGGCATAGCCAGTCAAGCTGAAGAAAAAAAGGTCAGGTTGCAGATGAGTGTACTATGGGACATGAAAGAGCTCCATAATGACCAAATGGCCATATACAGGCAACAATCTTTGGCAATAGTGGTAGAAAGAGACTTCAAATAAATTGTAGAGTAGTGGCTAAAAAACAAAACTGATTATAAACCAAAACCCCTCATACCAGACCATTGTCCACCTCAGGCCTGGTTGACCCAAATCAACAATGGTCAAATCTGTAGTCTGACGTTTTAGAAGGGACTTCAAATGCAAAAATCCTGAATTAATATTTATGTATGGCAGTGGCCTTAACCTCCTTAGCTGGTCGCTCTTTAAGCATCTATCTGGACTCTTAAGGGAAGAAAAATGACTCAATCAACTGCATGCCTGACTGAAATGGATCAAATTTAAGGCAGCTGCTGGTTGTAAAAAAATATTCTTTTTGTTTCCAGATATTTCACATATTTTGGGAAAAATTGAAAGCAAGTTAGCTGATGCCTAAATATGATGAACAGACAACTTAAAGCCAAAGCATAGTCCTTTATGGAGAAAATGCTTACTGTAGTGCCTTTCTCCTTAAATCAGCCATGTGTGAAGACAAAATAAAAAATCCTCTGGATCCAGATGAATAATGGAAGTGGGTAAATATGGCATACAAACCACACGCTAACACACATGCCTGCAGGGGCATCTCTGGGGGCCTGACCTTTGGGTTGTCGCCATCCATGTTTAGCTGCATAAGCTGTGCTACAGTGTGCTCCCGGATACTGTTTAGCTCTGCCTGCTGCCGCCGCAGCTTTATCAGCAGCAGAGTCAGTTCCTCAGGCTGCAAGGGAGGGAGGAAGGGAGGGGACACAGCCACAATGAAACAGGGACACACCGCAGGGGGGTGGGTAGAGGAAAGGAGAGAACACACCAGGACAGGAGATTTAGAGGTATCAGGCTCCCAATAGGTGAACAGCTGCTGTATCTAGGTATTGTGTTTTCATGCAGCTCAGGACCATGGGATTATCCAAGGTGCTATCGCTGTTAGCAGCATGCAAGTCTACACGTCCACTCAAGACAGAAGAACAGTTTAGCGTTTATTACAGGATCCAGTTCAAACTTGAGCAGCGCCATGAGGACATAGCACTGTGTGCGGCTTTGACATAAATTCCTGATCTGGCTTAGAGAGTTGTGAGTGACAGGGTTTTTAAGTCTCCACTGATGTGAAGCGAGTCAAAGGAGCTCCTGAAGTGAACATACCCTAAATCCTACTGCTTGGAACATACATCTGAGTTCTGCCTAAATCTGTCTCTAAAGATTCTGACACAATGTCTTCTTGGAAGGAAAGGAAGGGCAGAAAGAGGGAGAAAGGGAGGGTAGGTGGTGTTGTGAAAATAACCTTGTCCAATTAAACCTGAATGAATAAGTGTGTGGAGCCCAAGCCTGAAATGACCTGGTGTCTTACAGAAATTCAGTTAGAAGATAGTGGTGGACACAGACGAGGGACAACATGGACAAGGACTTACTGTTTTGCCTTGCAGAGACTGGGCAGTGATAGTCTGGACTGGGATCCCTGCAGGCATAGACCGCCGATCAGGTGGGTAGGCATACTGCAGAACACAGTGAATTAAAAGCACAACAGTCCGTCATTTTATACAATGGATAAACAATCACTCAAAGCTGACTAGTCCACCAAAATACCAAAATACAAAGAAACATACCCTCAGTGTTATTTTACCTGCCAAGTATTGAGATATCCATCTCAGGTTTCTGTCACCACAAATACAATGAATATGAAAGGAATTTTGCTTGTGCTGCTCAAAATATCGAAAATGACTTGATGGATGGAAACTATAAAACTAAAAGCTTTTAGAGTCCCTGTTATCCGGAATAATCGGAAGTACATGCTGTCAATACTGTCAGTTTTTGAAAGACTATTTAATTTACTAGTAAAAGGTAGATCTAATAGAAACTGTTATGCTGGTTTGGATGATGTTTTTTTTTTTTCAATTACATTTTTAATGTTGGAAGCACCACAAACAAAAATCAACTCACCTCCATTTTATATCAGGTTTGGATATCTCAAAATCAGAGCAAATAAACCATAACTATGTGCATAACTAGATACAGCTTAAGGTAAGTGAACTACCCTTTTAGCATTTATGTGTGCCTCAATTGACCTTGTTAAGTTGTGGCCTGTGCCGTCTGTCAATGCTCAAGTCTCTTCTGTAGATGGGAGAGGACACCTCTGATCGGGCATTGTTCATGTTGTAGGATCGCATTGGAGAGTAGCCGCCGTACATGGACAGGGAGCCGTGGGAGGGCGAGGGGGGGATGGAGTGGCTTGGTGCAGCATGCGCTGACAGGTTGATCATGGTTTTGGGACTGGCCATATTGCTGTAAACCCCCGGCTGCCTGGTGTAGGCCTGCCTTTGCTGCCACTCAAATAACTGCCACATGGTGTCGTCGCGCATGGAGCGGCGCTTGTCAGACGACGAGGGACCCAGAGCCTGGTCGTACAATGATGGCGACATGCTGCAGATGCTGTCCCGCTGTGCCATGCTATTCCTGGGCATACTGCAGTAGCCATCGCCATAATGAGGCATATAGGGTACCCGATGGCTTGGCATGTTTCTAGGCAGCGTCTGGTATGACGTGATGCTGAGGTCAAAGAAAAAACAGAATTTGTTATGATGGAGTTAAAGCGATCTCATTCACTTGATTAACACAGACAAACTCTTCAACTGGTGTTTAGTGAAAGTCAAATAGTTTTGTACTTCTATTTACTAATTAATCAATAATAATAACACAGATGAGTAAGCAAAGAACTGCTTTTATGTCTATGTATTTTGATCAGGACTTTACCATCAGTACAACAATGTAATCATTTTTCCACTGCTTTATTATGTGATATTTATTTCTCTATTTTCCTAGACTCGTAGCAGGTTCAAAGTAGAAAGTTTATAGTCAATTAGACTTATATTTCTCAGCTTTTTGTTATTTTGATCACCAAATAAATTATAACTTGCTAGCTAACTTACTCAAAACAATGTCATGTTATGAAATAACAAATCTGCACATTTTTTTGATTTGCTTTTTAAAACTTTGGAGTTGCAAGAAAACAACACATCTAGTCTAGTTTTCTATATAGATTCAATGTGGACCCTACACTCTCAAGAACCTCCCCAGGACAAAGTAGGCCTTTCCAGAGACAACAACGGTTTCAAAAGCTCCACTTCAGCAGTGGGTTCAAAGTCAGTGCAGCTGGCAGTGGGAGAGACTCCCTGACAGATTGTGGCTAGAACGCTCACTGGTCTGTAAAAACCCAGTAGCATTTTAAAAAAAAAATGCTTGTGACTACATGGAAACTAAACATCATTCTGGAGGACATGCTTGTAATGACAAACAGAGACTGTTGAAAGAGATGAACCGAGAGTGAACAGAGAGGGGAGTGTACATGCTTATCACAGAGGACCACTACTGAAACAAGGACCAAGGCCTTGTTGTTGTTTTATACATGATTTTTAAATTCATGCTTGCCAAAAGCAGATGCGTGTCAATTTTTAAAATAAACTTAATCAAGGAGTGAGTGGAGGCAAAGAGGCAAAGCTGTGTCAAACATGAGCGCAATCCAGCCGATAATAAAATGACAGACAGATAAACATATGGAGAGACAGACACACTGACAGACGGGCAGACAGGCAAGCAGACAGACACTGTCAGGGAGCAAGTTTAATCTCAACCAATTAAAAATGGGACTTTCACAGTGGGTCAGTGGCAGGCAGTAACTCTGGCTAAAAGCTCTGCTGAGCTATTATTTATGCCCAGCTCTACTTACTGATACACTCTATAATGTAATATCAAAGTGTTAACATCATGGTGAGGAGCATGTGAATCCTCACACAGCTTTAGAAAGAAATGGGACTAAGGAGCTTTGGAAAATCCGAGTCTGCATATGTACTGTATGCGGCCACTCAGATGCTCCAGGAGAATCCCTTCTGTCTCAAGATGCAGGTGAATCAGTATTTCTAGATGATACTAAGTTTAGCCAAGTTCTGCTTCTTGTTGTCGAAGTAGGACAAAGTTTGGCCTCTTGTGCAATAACCTTAAAACAACTTGTGCCAGCATATTTTCTCCTAATTTTAGATCGCACAATGAAATAACTGAAATAATTTAAACCTGCAAAAGGTCATAAATTCAAACCAACCTCCTGGTGTCATCGTCTGGGGTGCGCCCTCTTTGTGTGCGGACCCAGTGTTCCAGTTGCTGCATAGAGCTGGTCCTGCTCAGGGTGCGCTCTGGCTCATGGGTGGGACTTTGCTGAGGAGGGGCTCCAGTCCCATCAGCTGGACATTGCTCACCAGATCCATTGACCTGGGGGCTGCGGTGTGTCCCGTCCATTTCTGTCGGAGTCTGCTGCAAGGTGAGGTTAGCCTTGACGGCCGCTGCCTGGGCTGGCTGCAGTTTGATACTGTTGATCTTGGTGAGCGGACGCTCGCGCTCCGCCCCCTCCTTCTGGAAGCCGTAGCGCTCAGCATCTCGCTGCTTCCTATCTTCTTCCGCTGTGGTGGAGGGGACTGCTGCAGTGCGCTCACGGTCCACCTCACGGTTGCGTTCATTGTTCTGAATTTCAGGCTGTGTGAGTGGCGGCTTGTGGTTGGCCACATGGTTGATCTCTTGTGGTCCACACTGCTCCACTTTTAGCCTGTCCAACCTGATGAAGACAAAGAGGAGGCCTTATGTACAATATATATAAATCTAAGACCCTGTGTTAGCTAAAGGCAATCAAGACACATAAGATCACCTCTACAGAGACGGAAAGATGATAACTACAGTAGATAAATTGCCAGCTGGGGTACTCATCTGTGTCATAGATCACCAGTAAAAGGTCTTTCAGACACTGTATCAAGTACAGATAAAATATACCGTAGACCTAATACACTAACTTTGGGAAGTCTGCTAATGGGGGCAGCTCTGAAACAAAAAGAAAGTGCAAAGAAAATGGGTGGAGGTGGACAATGTTTCTTCCAGCTGCCAGAGGAGGCCAGGCGTGTCAAAGGAAATCAGATCTCCAATAAAACGCTGCCTCTGCAGGGGCACATCACAAAGGTGCTGCTCAAGCTCTGGTAATCCATTTGCTGCTCCCTTTTTTCCTCTCTCTAGAAGGCCTATCTACAGCTCTGTGGTCCTTAGGGAGGTCTCCTGAGGTAACAGACACCACTACTCTTTGGCCTTAGACAGACTCAAGGTCACAGCTTCAAAGTTTGGCAAATTCCCCTTAGCAGCATGGCTCACTGGGTTAGCAATAAGAGGGCAGTAGGAAAGGCATCTCTTCAGAGTTTCCACTTGTATCCTTTTAAATAGCAGTACTAGTCACGTAATGTCTTCTCCAGCCTTCTGTGGCTCCACAAGCCCAGTAGAGCACACATTTAGCCCTATGAAAGATCTGTGTGCATTTACTCATAGTGTTTTGAAGACATTGTAGAAACACTTAAAGGGAGAGGTCCATATAAGGATTTGTGCTACTGAATCCTGTTTTTACACTGCCCACCAGCTTAGAATATGAAAAAATGTGCCAAAATGTAATACTGTAGATAGAATACAAGACACTTGATACGCTGGAATTAGGATAGTCGTTTAGTCTAGATAGATATTACAATGCTGTTATTCTATATAGCTTTATTACAGCATCACACTGTCTGATTTAACAGCTATTCAGTCAATTTCAGGCACTAGTGCTCTGTAATTACCAAGCACTTCACCATTATGCCCCTGCTTGCCCGTGTAAAAGGGGGGCATTAGACAGGCAGACCGCCAAATGACAGACATTTAACACAGTTCAAAAAAAGGAAGGAAAAAACCCTATCCTGTTGAGTCAGTGATCCTGATCAGCCAGCACGGCTCTGCACAACCTGCACCATGCATTCACAGTGCTTATATTACCACATGCACATGGCATTGTTGTATGCGTTATTCTGCAATAAACTTTGACAGTAAAAATAGTTACATAGCATTAAAGAGCTTCTTCAACAAACCCACAGACCAGAAATATCAAAAGAACAAAAGCTGCCAAAGAACTTAACAGGTTTAACAGAGGGATTTGTTAAGCCTGTTATTTAAGACTTTTTTTACAGTACAAATGGTAAAAAATAAATAAATAAATAATAAAATCGGGATGGAAAAATGAACCAAGGAATGCAAAGTCAATTGTATTTGTTTTGAGCTGTCCTCAAATGCCTTTTTAAAACTGTATTTTACTCCATACAAAAGCAAAACAATTACTGCAATCTCCTAACTTCAAATAAAATACAGGCCCTGTGTTAAAAGTACTGTTTTAGTGATGCTCTTACAAACCTTTTGACTGGCTCTGCATGCACAAGTGCAGCATCTGTCATGACTTTCATCCAGGACTCCATCTCTTTTGCCGTGTCAGTGCAAAAATAGTATGTCCGCATGTTGGGATGCGTCGCCTGTTTTGACAATGGACAGGATCAGGGACACAGAGAAAGTTACCTGAAAGAAAGAAGAGTTCAAGTTAACTGGGATATCTAGCACCTTAACCTTGACTGGTGAAAAATGTGCTGTGGCTATGGGAATCTGTGCCATCCACATAAATCAAACCAGAAGTCACCTGAGTTTCATGCATACTAAATTAGGGCAGTAAATCTGCCTCGATACTGTAGGACTTACCATGCAGTGTATTGTATGGCAGGCACATTGTTCCGTAGTTGCTCTGTTTGCTTGCAGCGAACAAACCAATTTATTGTTACAGCCAGACGCCGAAAGAGAAAAACAGAATGTTTAGTAAACAACCTCAATATCCTGTTTACCAGTGTCTGAAAAAAAAGAAAACTCAACTTTCTTCGGAATAATCTTGATAAATAAGGAACTTTTAATGACATGGCCATTCTGGCCACAACAAGGGACAGCGAAAGCTTAGAATGAAAAATATGCAGTCAAAAAGTCATCCCATTCCTGAGTGAATCACCGTAAACTGAAGAGATTGAACTCTGTTCTCGTGTTTCTCTCTTTAGCTCAACTTGCTCTCTTTCAGCCTGAGTCTAAGTTAGAAAAGGAGTGGGCCATGTGGTTGGAGAAACCTTGAGCAGACTCCTGGGCGTCTGTGTTTGGCTGTACTTGGCAGGTCAACTTTGTTGTCTCTTTGGGTTTATGAAGGCCCCACAGTCAAATACTGTACACACCACTGAGATCCCATTAAATATGCCTGTTGCCCTGAAACTTGGGGTTTCGGAGTAGTAGGAATATTGCAATGCTCTAGTACTCCAGCACAGACATATCACTGTTGGTAAGTGCTTTCTTCGCTTTCTTAGCATTAGTAGTGTGCAAGTAAAGCTTAAAAAATTATTTCTAAAATAAAGACAAAACATGTTCAAAGCAAAGTAAACCTTTAAGTTGATTTATATACAACAAAACACTATGGGAATGTAAGACAACCACGGCAAAAAAATGTTTTCTAACTTTCAAACTGTATACCAGTGATCAAATGTACATCTTGAAAGCTTTGTACATTCACCTCTTAACTTATCATTCTATTAGTGCTTGAAATAATACTAATGCTTTACTTTTTAGTGCTCTAAATGTAAGCAACCATAGAATGTGCGATCTCACAAAGTTTGACAGGAATTAACACATGCTCTGACCTTGAAGGCATATTTTCTGTTAATGTGATCATCCACAGACAGCATGGATATACGAAAGCTTGGTAGGAGGATGCTGCCAAGTATGCCTTCCTCCTTTTCATCTGCAGAGGAAAAACAAGTCAACACAATGCATTAGGGGCTATTTTTGTCAGTCAACTTCAAGTTGTTTATGATACTACACTAAATTCCTATGTGGAACATTCATTTGTAAACATGATAAAGGCCAGAGACAAACCAAGTGGCTTGTGAGATAAAAACTAAGAGGAGTGACTTGGTCAGATGAGCAGAGCCAAATCAGTGGAAAAGTCAATGTCCTATGTTGCTCTAATCCTCATTAAGTTAGCAGACAGTGCTCCACATTGACAATGGAGCACCCTCCATGGGGGGGATTAGATAGAGTTTTAAGTAGAGAATTGCAAACCTCCTAATTTGATATAAGCAATCCGCACTGCTTACTCAAAACAGTGTATGAAAACAAAATATATCTGGGAAGTGCTGCAATCCTGTTTCCTGCTTGGTATGGGTGCATGTTTCTGCATTGAGTGGAGATTTAAAAAGTCTCCAACACACACTGGTAGTAAGTGGGATGAATAAAGCTCATTGTGAATGGTGAGTAATATTTGGGGGAATGAGTAATACCTGGACTATGGTCAGCCTCTGGTAGTTTAGAGGTAAAACTGTCTGTCCTGGAGCTATGTTTAAAGCCCTGGTTTCAAAACTGAAGCTGGAAGGTTGGACGGATTGATCTACTCGCCAGCTTTAGCTGTACCTGCAGTCCCAGCAGACCCACAGGTCCCACATCTATTTATTCATCAAGTCGCTGTGTCTCTGCTTCTCCCTCTTACAGACACACAAACACAGTCTCTGAACACAACCTAACATTGTGGGTGATCCTAAGCGCACAATAATAGTCTGATAACTACAGCAGAGAGCAGTTGTGTCTAGTTGAGGGGCAGCACAGTTCATGACCTCTCTGCCCACTCGCTGCTGATGGATGGATTTCTCAACATGTCCGTCTGGATAAAGCTTTTGGGTCTGCTGCTGTCTGTGGCTTTTGTCAGGCAGTGGGCGGAAAGAAGGCGACAGGACTGGCAGACACCAGAAATAACACAGACTAGATGTCATGCTGATCAGCAGAAATGGTGACTGTATCCGCATCAAGTGAGCAGGGGACACTGGGATATGTGGACGTGTGCCAAGAAAATACTTTTTATTTTCTCCGTAGTTGCAGCCTAACAGTAGATCTGCTCTACATTTACCTTACAGCCTCAATGATTCACAGTATTCATTTAATTTTTTTCCAATAGAAGCTTTCAGACATTCTCTGGACACAGCTGGGTCAATATTTCATATGAACATTAGTACTGCGTGAGAGAGGCTGAAATGCCCAGTCAATAGCAGCTCAGTCAATAGCATCTAATACTAGGTTTATAAGGAGAGTGAGATTTTAATAATTGAATGGAAAACCTTTAAACTGGACCGGGACTCCCACAATTTCATGGAAAAAGATGGCTAAGATTAAGACTGATGATTACAGAACCATGTAAATCCCACACTTATTCAAAAGAATGATCACTGTCAAAATATAATAGTGGTCCCTCTAATGGAGAATTATAAGAAGATCTTTCAATATTAACAAAATACATTTTGTTTACTGCCACTGAATCCAAGATTTACGCTAGTATGCAACCACTATATAAAAACAGTAATCTCTGGAAATTGTTCATAACTGAACATTAGTGTGAAATCCAATTTCCTGCTATGCTTTCTCTTTCAACATTATGGATGCATCCAAGCCTTGGTTAAAGCCCTGGCTTTGCTTGGGGAAAAAATGACCTCTCAAATGGCAAATGAGAAAACAGGAGAGCCATTTCAATTAATACGTCTCCTCAGTTGGTCCTGACAGGCTGCTTACCACAGGGACTTGGATCCAGATGTATTAACAATTGCCAAAAGCGTGGCTTATGGCTCTGAAGGTCACAACAGCACTTTGAACTACTAATCGAAAACCACTATTGTTGTAATCAGTTTAATACTAATGAAACATGTTGGCAGCTGAGAGCACAGGGCTTACCTCTGTAGTAGAAGAGACACAGGTCAGACAGCACAAACCACCTCTTCTTCCACAACTTCATCCCTGTACTGTCCTGAAAAGACACCAGAGGGAACAGGGATCAGTTACTCCACAAACTAGCTTGAATGGATTGAAATGACAAAGAAAAGGAAATTGCTGTTGTTGTCCACTTGCCTCCTTCGATATAATTAGTTGATTTCCTTCCATGTGATTAACTGTTAATGTTTGTACTGCAAAATTTCAGGTACTTAAATTTGACATATTCTTGGCCTCCCATGAAGTAAGGGAATTGTATTTTATTCAGGGGAAACGCAGTTTCAGTTATGGAATAAACATGATAGTATGCATATATCATTTCAACCAAGTAAATAGCTTTCACTTTTAAAAATAAGTACGTTGTTCAGTGGGGAACAAAAATAAATCTCTTTTGCTTAAGTTCGTTTATGGTATCGCAATGCTGTGATCAAAGGGGGGTTTCAGGCTGCTGCTTAAAAGGGATGAAGGGTGAGGAAAAGGGTATTAACTCCCCCGTTCGTTTTATGGGAAAACTTGAGCAGAGTCCTTAATCGTGGATTCCACCCGGAGACAAAAGTAGGGGGAGGGACCTCAACAACTCTGTCATTATGGTCAAACAGCATGTGGGCTGCAGTTTACTTTAAATGGAAATTCACTTCCATGAACCAGCATGTTTAACACATTAGTATCAAAAAGTCACAATACCAGATGCTGCTCAATATGCTCATAATAGAGGCATATCAGATATGTAGCAAAAATTATACTTTAACTGCTTGTGTCCATTAATTCATCAACTTCTCTCCATTCAATCAAGGTCTTAACTATCATCATTTTACAGTGTGTCCATGAATAAACTTTATCAAAAGTTGCGTCAGATCTTGCCCTGTTCAGGCGGGAAGAGAAAAACGAGGCTTTCACCATCACATCAATCACTGTGGCATTTTGTTCTCCCAATGGATCAACTGAAGGGCTGCAGCTTTTCCTCAGCCAAGGACCTCAATAGCTTCCAGGTTTCAATGAGGCAGGGAAATAAAAGTGCAAATCCAGCTTTTATTTAGGGTAGCAGATTTGTGAGTCTTTGCTTGATCTACGTCACCCTGATTGAGGTCCCCAAAGAAATAGCAGCTGGCAGCTGTACCAAAGGAGGCAATCACATGTTCACAAAGCTGCACTGGGAGGCTGCAATCAAAACTAAATGAGTGTCCCACTTAAGAAGCATGAGAGAGTCCTGTCTGGCCAAGAGCTGCCTCAAGCACCCCCTTTTCACCCTCCTGTAAGTAACCAGGGAGCTGTGATGAGGGATTGGTATTTAAACACTGCCCGCGCTGGATGACTGGCTGAGCAGAAACACTGGACAAAGAAATGCTCAGATCCTGTAAGACATCAAAAAGCTTCCATTGTGCTCATCTTAAGACTGTTGCTGAAAATCCTACAAGGAGAGGGAGACCCTAACTTTGTTCTATGTGTAAGAAGGAGAAAGGTTATATAAAAATAAAGTTTGCATTCACAAAATGAAAATTTTTAATTATTTCAAAATATCCTCTTTTTTTTAATCAATTATATATATTATACATTTATCAAAAAGCAAAGACTAAACAAATATAAGTAAACACTTAAAACATGTGTTTCCATGCACTGATTTCTTTGTGGTGGCCCACCATAAGTCAACATTGACCGCCATATACTGATTTAAAATTATAATGATATAGTTATTGTAGACGCATACGTATGAAACTGCCTGACATCACCTTAAATGCATTAACCCCCTTCACTTTTCCAGCAGCTGGGAAACAACACACCAGAGCTTTACTTTGCAGCAATTACAGCTAAATACAAACGTCAGCATACTAATAGGCTTACAATGACAATGCTTACATGCTCATGTTTTGCAGGTATGCCAAATTACCTACTCTGCTTCTCAGTATAGTACATGATTTATAAGACTAAATGTGAAGTTTTACTTATATAATCTTGCTCACCTGTTTATAAAGCCAGTTTCTCTTGATTACCGGTGCACTGGGATTCCTCCTGATGGAGTTGGATCTCTTCCCAAAGTTATGAATTTTTTTGGAAGGTCTTGATGGCTAGAAATACAGTATGAATGAGTAAATATTTTCGTGAGGAGACATTTCTCAAACTTTTCAAGACATTAAGCTATGATCTTGTTGGTTTTCCATAGTTTTTTCCCCAACTTAACAGAAATGCATGATAACAAAGCTTTCAAGTGTTTCACTTACTCTTCCTGCTGGGCTACTGGGGTTTGCGGCGTAGTCCGAGCCGCCTGTGTAGTTGGAGGCCTCACTCATGGTACTTAGTGGCCGTTCCTTCTTATCATTCGCCGGCACTTTAGAGGCAGATCTAAACAAAAGACACAGAGCATGCCAAGAGCAGACAGGCAAATCATCAGTATGTTGATTTCTGCCTAATGGCTGAAGGAGAATAGGACGAAGCAGACTTTATTGTCTGTTCCCCGATCATTCCTCTGAAGTTCAAACTTTTTTATAATGAGATCTCAACATGGGCCTATGAATCAAGCCAATTACTCCCACCATGTCACTGCAGATACATTTCCAGTCCTCTAACAGCTTTAAATGGTCTGCAAAGTCTGCCTGACATACTAAATTGCAGCAGTGAATCAGGTCAGGATGCTTCTAAAACAAATGTTTCAACAGCAAAAGTTGAAAGTATTGTAAGTTCAATACATTTGCCATAGGATAAAACACCTTGTGAAACAAGTTGTCTCTGGCCCATGGAGATGTCCTACATTCTTTAGGAAGCAGACAACATTGTAGTCTAGAGGGAGCAAGACAGGAAAACCAGAGTAGAGCAGAAATACTGCAGCAGTGAAACAAGTGTAATCTCTCTGATGTCCTGGTTTCAGGTCACTGAATAAGGACAGAAACTGCCAACCCTGCAAACTCCCCAATCTCACCTGCCCATTTCTAACATCTGTAGACTTCAGATTATATGGTACCATTCAGGATAAATGAGGCACTCATTTGATCAATAACCAATTCATTCATTCATGATCAATATGTACTTTCCATCCATTTATACCACCTAGATCAATCTTTCGATCTATCTGTCAGATACAAAGACAAAACTATTAACATTCCAAAAAAGGAAACTCAAGAGTCATTTTCAAAATGGTCGAACAATTCAGACTCCATGCTGTTATACTCAAGTTGCACAAACATGAAAAGGGATCACAAGGGATAACGGCAGCTTGGCTCACAACAGCAGGCAACACACACAGGATTTTCATTCCCGTGCAGCACAGTGACAGATCTGATACTACCTGCAGAGCCTTCAAAAGGAATGATGAGACAAAACAATGACAATCACAGACTATCTTTGTCTTACCTGTTATATAGGGAAGTTATATAGTTTGTTACAAGGTAAGGCTTAGCAGCAGGAAGCAGCAACATCGTACTATTACGTACTTGACATCTTATGACTGCTAGCTGGAATATTTTTTTTATTATTAGAATTCACTGGCTGTCTTAAGTGACTATATACATTATGTAATATATAAGAGGGTTCTGTGAAGAGCTGACAAATCCCTGGAGACACCATCAAGGAAGTCATTGGGTGGACAACTGGATGACTAATGCTGTCTCAAGTTGAAAAGCACCCAGTTTTCTAGTTACTCCTCTAAAATAGCTGCTTCTGCAGAGTGTTGAGTAGCCACTGAGATTTTCCTTCTTCTCCATCTAATGAGCTCACTCAAGAAAATGATCTCCGAGGAGTTTCAGCACTTTCACTGACTGCATAATCCTGAGGGAACTATAATCAATGACGTGTCGATTTGCCATCAAATCGCAAAGGTTTTGGCCAATGGACCATTTCCAGGCTCTAAATTGCAGTGTGTTTGTGTGTATTGGTGCTTTGATAATTATTTTGGGCCTGACAAATTAATCTGCATGCAAGGAAATTGACAAGTAGTGAGTGCTAATACTGTGCTAATACAAAGTAGTTGTAAAGAGTGTAAATAAAGCCTTGATGACGTTAATTCAGAGGACAACACTTTATTCCAAAACATTCCCCATCTGGCCCTCTCGTATTAATTACTCACCCACTTACAGTAAATACAAAGCACAAATGCAATGGAGACTTCCAAATGCTTTACATTTATATTTTGAAACGAAGCGTTGCTCTAACTGGCTTCCTCTGAAATGTTAGCATGAAATTCCACATGGAATATGTCACTCTTCATATCCACAACATGCTGTGTCTGTCTGCTTTAAATTACTATTTTCTTGTTTAGCTTGGCGCGTGTCTCCCAAATTCACCAGCCCACAGCGGATATGACTGTGATGTACAGACATAGTAATAGTAAATACCAGAGCTAAACAATAACCATCTTTGTATTTAGCACAGCTTGTCAACAGCAAAGTCAATTAACCTGAAATCGAAGCCTAAAAGGGCCATGAGATGGCCTCCTAAAAAACATTATTATATCTACCTGCAAAGCAGAGAACAAGGAGTTTGGTACGGTAACATTTTGCTTTGGTTATATAACTAAGTATATAGTATATATAAGTATATATAAAAATACAGCACTGGTTTACCGAGCATGCATGCTTTTTAAATGCAATGCCATTACCCAGGCATCTATTTGCAAAGAAACACAACAGACAGGTTGCATGGTCATCACAGGGCCAACACACAGGCAGACAAGGACACTGACACCCAGGGGTAATTTAGTGGGTTTAGTTGATCCAACATAACCTATGTGTGTTTGGTCTGCTGAAGGAAGCTGGTGCACCAAGAGGTACACACAGTGGAACCAATAGAGAACAATTCCAGATCTCAAGGCCACGGATCAAACTTCTGATTATCTCAGTGTTAAAATAAAATCTGCATGTTTTCGTAAATATGTTATACTGTGTATTACAATAAGACTGTTATTATATCTTCACAATATGATCCTATAATATTAATTTTCTTCCCAGCTCAACATATGCTACACTTTAATACTGCTAAAAATGGCAGTTACATTAAATAATTTGTATGTTGATTGTTAAATAAAACAATGAATTAAAAAATGGTGATTGAGATGTGTACATAAATAACCAGTGTTGTTCTCATATTGTCTTGTGAGCTCTACCACAAGACAAAACCCTTTTTATAAATTCCAGATATCAAGACTAACCCACAACATGTATTAAAAGTGTCACATCACTGCCTGGTCATGCATGGATTTTGTGTGCCTGTGTGAGTGTGTGCAAAAAGAGTGAGGAGGGATTACACTGCCACTGACGCTTGGTGCTCTAAGCACACTGGGGGGAAACGCTGAACTGAGTGGCTGAGGGTGCATTTTAAAATGACCACACAGCATTTCTAAAGAAATAGGGTGCTTTCAAACACTTTTGTTTGGTGGTGAACCTGAGCTTTATCTTTTTAACGAACAAAAGACAAGGAGACAAGGCAGGCATATACAGATCAAGTATCAGTGTACGTACATTTGTCACAAGTGAACTTAATTATAAGCATAGACTTACCAATAGCATAGAGCTGGGTGATAAACCAAAAATGTACAGATATGATTTTTAACCAACCTAATTTGATATATTTAATATGTTTTGTAAAAGTGTGATTCTTTTAAGAGTAGTCCCTTCAAAAAACTACAACAGTAAGTCTAAATTCTTGCTTTTGTGTTTCAAATTCAGGCAGCATGGAACTAATGCTAATACTTTGGTAGTTTAGCATATTTAAAACACGATGATCACATTATGCATACCTACAGTTGTCTA
Organism: Dicentrarchus labrax; assembly: GCF_905237075.1. Taxonomy (NCBI): domain Eukaryota; kingdom Metazoa; phylum Chordata; class Actinopteri; family Moronidae; genus Dicentrarchus; species Dicentrarchus labrax. Next base: position 16,493,254 of record NW_026136720.1, on the reverse strand, counting down.
TAGCTGTGATGGTAGGTAAAAAATAATATTTCTAATATTGTATTGTATCTAATAGATCATTATTTATATTTTAAATCCGTTTTTAAAAGTATTATTTTATTATTTATTGATTAAATACATATATAAAAAAGTCTCATGATATGGATTTTTTGGAACAGAGTCAGGACTCTTACCTGCGTGCGTGTAGCCTGTACATCCATAAGGGACAGAACATGAAAGGTCAAGGTTTTTGACAGTTTGTCAAAACAAAATGAAAAAATTTACTGAGGCGTGTATTACAAAGTCCACAATGATCATATGTTTTGATGCCTTTTGACCTTTTATAATGGAACCTTTTGATAGCACCCTGCAACCAAACAGGAGCACAGATTCCTAAATCAGTAAACTGCCGACCAAGTGAACTGAATGGCACGGATTTAAAAAGATTTGTCCAAAAGCTCAGCTTTCAACAAGGATGTACAACCCGACCTTTAGCTCAGGAAAAGTGAGTAACGCTCTCCCCGCAGTTAGTTGTTCATAGAGGTTTAGAATATGAACACAACAAATGGTTCAGACAGTACAGTGCACCTTACAGGACTTTGGAATGCAAATGCATATCAGGTCGTCAGACAAAACACCCACAGTCTGCTGTTAGTGTGCAACAACAAAGATTATTAACATACAGACATGTTCAAGTATTTACATAAAAAACAAAAGTGAGGAACACAGTTTTTCATTTGCATGTGATAGTGTTTTACCTGCTAAAGGCTGGGTGACACAATTTTCCACAATTCATACTACAAAACAGAGGAAGAGACACATTTGGTGAGAATGAGAGTTCAGATGTTTTGACAAATTAGGGTTTTTCACAACTAGCAGCACATAGGCAGTACATTGTATTTATGTTCTGAATATATCCATTGGGCCATATCCAAGACAGTCTGAAAAAGGTTATATCATTTACTTAAAGAAACCTGGATTTTACCTTGACACACTATTATTTCAGTATAATGGTGTGGAGGCGTATGCAGATTGCTTTCTCATTAAAAATTGTTGATGACACTGTTTCAGTCAAAGCAAGGACTAAAGTAATTCACTTTATGAGTGGGTCATTCCACTAGCCTACTATATGTAATTTTATATTGAATTATCAATGTATATGGTGATAATGGAAAATCTTCTGGAATCTAGTAAACCTTAAAGCTCTGTTCACATGATTGCATCCCTGATTTTCCACTCACCGACTATTTTGGGAGATCGACAATCGGTATGCGACAAGGGCTTGCCGATGCCAGGAAAATATCTAGCAGGCTAAATATGTGGTTGTGTCGGAGACGACTGGGGAAGCCACACAACAAGCTACAGCCAGTGAGAGCAAACACGGGTAGCCTCTGTCTACAGCACCAGACAGTTAGAAGCGAACTGGGTAGTTACTTTGGTAACAGCCAGGAAAAAAAACTCAGATAGTGACGCACACATAATGGACTGTGAATTAACAGTGTTATGAGTCTGCCTTCAATTCAACATGTATCTGATTCACCAGCTAGCACTTATTTCATTGAGAAATCTCCATTTTTTGTTAAACGGCCCACTTATTCCCACACTCTTTTGTTTTCTGACAGCAGAGGCTGAGTGAGCACAGGCGACAAAATGTAAAGTTTGTACATAATATAGTTTATCTTTATGGATTATATTGATGCCGAATTGACAAGAACACTGTCGACAAAGGACGCCCTTTAGCTTGAGTTTATAGAGTTATGTGTTTTTACGTACAATTTAGGAATTGATTGAGTGTGGAGTTTGGAGACCAGGCAGACTCCTTGTGAAAGATCTTGTAGTGTGTTGCTGATCATCATGTGAAAACCACAAGAACTTCAAGACTCCCAATACAAGAGTGAAAGTTGTGTAGTGTGAACAGTACAGGGATCTGACGACTTTCACAATCATGTAGTGTGACCAAGGCTTAAAAGTGAAGATACTTTGTCACATTAAAACAAAAAACAACATTACCATAATGTAGTCATTGTGTTTTAACATTGCCTATAATGGTTTAATACACCACTTCCTGAGATATTAGAGGCATAGCTACCATGATGCAGTGCATGGTAAAATCTGCATGTTAAAACTGTTTTTACAGCAGTTCGTACTGTCATATCACCCAACCCAAATTGCACTGAACACCATCTTGAAATAAGTTTTATTCCTGCAGATGTAGTCAGTTCATGTTTTGGTAAACATGTTTTACATGTGAGTTACACATATATTCCCTGTCAGCTTGCACATGATCATGTGGACCGCAATAAATAGGCACAGACATGTAGCGTAATGACAGCAGAATGCTGAAGCTGACATTCACTGAGGTGGGTGAAGCCAAGGCGAGACTGAGCTCCGACTTAAGCAGTGACTTACATCACAGCATAACTGAACGTCTAAGTCTGAGTGACAGATGTATATGTATTTGAGATTAGGAGAAACTAATGTTCCGGTAATATTTCTGTATGTTTCCTGCCATGTATTTATGCAACTCTATGGTACAGCTGTAGTATATTTGTCTCTCTTTTAGCCTGTTGTGTTTCCTCTTCAATGAAGGCTGCCCCACCCTGTCACGATTATGCAATTTATCACACATGTGTAAATAAGTCTCACACATGGTGTTTCTTTCCTAGACTGGATACTGTCATCTCAGAGTAGAAAAAGCTATTTCTCTTTTCAAACTTCAAAAACCGCTAAAAACTAATTTAGCTTTCCTTCATCTAAATTACTCATATTCACTTTTTTGCTTCTTTGTGTGTATTACTATTCATTACAATGTGTATATGTACGTGGGTTGAGTTTATGTTCTTTATATGTTATATTATACTGGTACAAAGAATTGTAATGCTCAAATTTAAATTAAATTTTGGATTTTGGATTTACTTAAAGAGCAGAGCAGATTAGGCAGTGATTTTCAGCCTGGCCTTTTTATCCCTGTGGCATCTTAAATCCGTCTTTGCCTTTTATTACTTGTCCAGGGTGAAGATTTTCCCCCTTATTACTTTCGCTAAAACAGAGCCAACCGTTGGATGAAATGCACTGTAATAAACTTAAAAAAACAATGTGTCAAGTAGTTCACTTTGATGTTTCTTTCCCAAAGTTGACCTCTAGTGCATCTGACATAGATTTGTTTTGCAGATTATTTTACAACGATAAAACAGTAATTGCTAAATTAGATATCATTTTGCAGGGGCATGGTGTGCCTCTCAGTGCGAAAAACAGCAGAGATGTGAGAGTAACACAGTGAGGGCAGGAATGTGTCAAGAGAGTGCAATGTGACAGTTCTGGCACAACACGCTTCTTCACAACCATTATTCCATCTCTGCCGAACAAAATGCAGCTCATAAACATTTACCGCGACAGAATTAAAAGCAGGATTTTAATTTCTAACCCACATATTGAAAAAAGATGAAACTGGTGAATCAGGGATTTCATCCTCCAATAGTTATTGGACTTTGGCCATAATTTCCAACATGGGAGTAAAATTTCACGTCCTGAAGCAGAACATTTTCCAATTAGCATTTATTGCTCAATAAAATAATTAACACCAGATATGATAACATGGCTTAAGACTTCAGTGCAGCAACATAACATCATGGAGAATCTACTATGACAGGGGTTTCTAAGGGAAGTGAGAAACTGAGTGGAGCTGATTCATGTCACGCAGCATTACACTAAGATCTCTAGGGTGGAGGATAAAAGTTGAGGCTAGTGTCATGGTGTGGGTTGTGATGCAAAATGCCAAGTACATTTAGCATGCTTACATTGGGTTTGGGACAGTGAAGTAAATTTGACTGGGAATCTGCGAAGGAGTCCAAAGTTCGATCAACATTTGCCCTCTTTTTCTATGTTGGGCATCCTGCAAACCTCAGTACCTGACTTTGTCCACGTCTCACTATGAGTGGCCATTGGACAGGGGTAAAGAGTAAGAGGTGGGTAAAACTGAAAATGGGAGTACTGATGATTCTGAAGATGGAAGGAAACTTACTAAATTTAGTCTGACAGATTCATAGAGTCATTCTCCTTAAAGTGAAAGTTCAAGATAACTGGCCTCTGACCCAGTCATGTGGGCAGACATGTGATGACCGTTGTGCTGAAAGCACTGTGGATGATCACATGGACGTAACATTGTTGGGGGACATATCTTTGTACTTATGACAACTGAAAAGGCCATGAACTCCTGTCCAAGTCAAAACGAGGGACGAACTTTGAATCACTGCATTCCTACTAGCTGATGTATACATGATACAATGGCTTTTTTTTTTATTGTCAGCCCTTAGCATCAAGATTGTACTTAAAATATCAGCCTAATTATGCAATAAATAAACTATATTTAATAATATGAGTATCTATCTAAAAAAGTGACATTACATACGGACAGTTGGTTCTTATTTCTAAGGAATTTGTTTTTGAAAATACATAACTGAGGAAGCACTGTATAGAAGAGGCTTTGAACTGAAAGGGCAGTGCTGCAAAAAAGAGGATGGCAAAGTGCAGACTTGTGCAATGTTGCCTACACATCAGGAGTTGCAACAGCATACTGTAGTGCTCAAAAATGCTATCCAGTAGCATTCTATAACCAAAAACAAGAGACTTACTGTTCGTTGATGACAAAGATGCAGTTGTCTTGTGAGGGTAAGCTTGAGACAGGATGCTTGCAGGTCACCTTTCGCTCATTGTGACTGTTGAGAATAGGGATGGGGAAAAAGGAAGAAAAAGAGGGATTTCTGTTAGAAAACACTGCACACATCAGTCAAAATAAATCAATCATTACTTCATATTTAAAAATTTAAACCCCAAACATGTTTTCAAAGATCTCCATCTGTGGTTGAGAAAACGATTCACCTGAAAACATGAGAGCAGCTGTACTGGCTGGGTATAAATGGGAATACTGAGTAGAGACGGGGCAGATACACAATATGGAAATAATATTAAGCTGTGCCAAAGGAGGAAGTCATCAATCAAACAGGTACAAACAGACATACATTGGGTCATGTGACACCAGAACAAGCACTCGTGGCTCCCAAAATCCAGCCAGCCAAAACAAATAGATGGGCACATGGGAAAAACAGCAGCTGGAGTAGCTCACGAAAACACAAAGTATGGTATTAGGGCTTTAAACAAAAGTCGAAAGATGCTACATAGGGTACAGCAAAAGGTCCACAGCAACCTTTTGAGATAAGAGCACCGCAACTTGAGCTTTTAGAATGACTTGGAACAATATACAAGAGGAGAAAACAGCTATTTAGATGCAGATTAGTATGTGGCGAAACCATTAAAAGCCAATTTCACCAAATCATAAAAATTACCAAAATCTACAGGCTCCAGCAGGCTGTTGTGCCATCCTACACTCAACATGTAATGATAGGAGATACAAAAGATGCCACCCACCCATCCTGTTCGTCAATTACAGCGCCCCACAGTTACTTCCACCCGAACATGATTAAAACCCCAGGACACAGACCACACAGTCTTTGGAGAGGTGTCCAAGGGTTTGGGCCTTCACAACCGCAGTTTTCCAGTAAAGTAGAGCCTGGCCAGTGTGTTGTGTGTGCTGGATGGTGTGGGGGGCGGAAGGCTCAGTAAACCGAGCTGAAGCTTATAATTCTTCCTCACTGTTACTAACAGTTCTTAAATCAAGTTTTTGTTTCAGCTGTGTCATTGGAATAGTTACTAGACTGCTGAATTAATTCAGGATTCAGATCCAGTTCATCAGCTTCGTATGAACTCCGATTTAGATGGAAAATCCATAGTTATTTGATTATACAGTCAGTGAGTTACAGCAATGGGAAGTTCAGTTACTGGAGAGAGTATGTTGTCAATATATGAATCAAATATATTGACAACAGCAGAGATTAAACAAGACATTAGATGATATGTGTAAACAGGCGAGCTGCAGTGTCAACAACCGTCTTCGAAGCTGCGACTGGACAGTTATTCTATATTTCAACTCAGTCAGGCTGCACTATAAACAGAAGAGAGTCAAGCTACAGCCCAAAAATAACAATTTTTAAACATGGGGTACTCGTGTACTGAAAAGAGCAAATACCACGCATGAAATAGGGGGTTAGTTTCAGTTTAGCCTGGAGAGCAACAGTCTCCACAGCTCTGGTCTATAATTACTGGAGGCACTGTTGGCAGCAGAGCACTCTGTGTGGTCTTGGGGCAGACCAACGGCACCATTTTTCTTTGGTATCCCTTCACACATGCCTATACTGTTCTGCACATAGGTTGGCTACAGATTTCAGACGAAGGAAGAAAGCCTGGACAGACACAGAAGTGGGATGAAAGAATTATGTTATGTGGAACTGTGGATGGGATTTAATAATCAGTTCCAAACTATCCAATACTTAAGAATCCTTTAGCTTTGATACTCTTGATTCCTTTGCAAATAGTGACTAGAATTCATGCACAACAAGTTTTCTTTAATGTGGTACTTAAGTCAGGGATAAATGGAAAAGAGGTTTAAATATATGGGTGCATTTTGCCAACCTATTAATTGGAAATGCATGCAGTTTCATTACAGGAAAGCAAAGCTTTTGATACTTTCTAGGATATAAAAAAGAATAATGATCTGATTTAAGAAACACCTAGTAACAGTCCTGGGCAGCCTTGAAAGGGGTCTCTCTGCAAGACATCTGCAACCTGGGAGTCTTCATGCACTTCAGGCACGAAGATTCATTAGAAACAGACTGATGATGTTAGGGTTTTATACTGGGGTGTGTCAAGTCAAACAGATACTGCAGCTAGCCAAATGAGACCAAGACATTTTTCCTAAGAAGTAGGCAGGCTGAGGTTACGAGGCAGTTGACTGGCATTCAACAGGGTGACGTCCCCTGCTCAGTTTAAACTAAAAGATGGCTCCAATATGATACCCATGTTGCTCTGTTTCTGTTGATATAAGTAATGTTAGACAGGTGTTATTGTAATATTAGCCAGGAACTTGATGCTGGCACTTGGCCTCAAAAACACCCTGATTAAAAAACAACCCCCATTAACATCTGTTCATCCAGACTTTTTGAAAGGACACTTAGTCAAAGAAAACTTTGAAACTTGCTTTCTGGAGCACAGAAAGACATGGCTAATTGACATTTGTTTGATGACTGTGCCTCATTAATCATGATTATGATCGCAATAAGAACTAAAGCTCACCCCACCCCCTGAATAAAAAAAATACAGTATATATGTACATACTATGTGTGTATGTTTGACTTCAATCAAGTAATCAACTGAAAGACATTTCCAGTTTTATTCTGTAAGCAAGCTACACGCAGATGAACCTGAAATAAGGATGTAAATCATATTGGCTGCATAAAAGTGTAGCCACTTTAAAGCTGTTTGTTCAAAATGAAGATGACCATGGTTCTTAGGGTTACGGCTATAAAATTAAAAGGCCCTCCTAAAGTTAGGAAAGTTTTTGCAGATGTTCTGACTGACACGTGTGCAAGGTCAGTATTTTTAAGAGAGGGCCGTGTGACATCAAAGAGTCCCTGTACCTAAGGACGGAAGCAATTTGAGAAGGTCCTAAACATTCTCAACATGATCCATGTGGCATGAGAAGTGAGTGAATTCTTCAACCTCAGTGGAAAACATGGGGGCTATGAAGTAACATGACGGATGTGGTTGTGTGTAGGCTAAAATAGGCAGGATGAGCAATGGCGAAACACATTTTCCTGTTCGGTAGAAAAATCCTTTGGGAAAAGCTACAAAAGAAGCCCATAACAATCAGTGGTTGTCTCGTTTGAAGTACTCTTGAAGCTATTTAGTTATCCTATTCAAATTATACAGCAGTAACATTTAGCATTACACTGTGACAGCCTTGACAATGCAGAGAAAATGATGAAGGCATCCCACATTGCACATATTATTCAAATCAATTTTGTTGCCTCCACATGGCATCAATAGCTGATTGCAAATATGACAGTATTATACTGCAAATAAGTATTAACAGAATATGTGGGTCGGTGTCCTTGTCTCACACAAAACAAGGGCCCGCTGACAACACTGAATGATAATGTAATCAAATGGCTACTGATGAAAATCAATCAAATCAACTGATGCTGCACAGCTATCAGCTCAAAATCAAATCTCTACTTTAGTAAATATGTTTTTCAAAATACCTCTGCCAACTAATCTTAGCTTACAGCGCCATCTAAAATGGTCACACATGCAATGGAGGATGTGGTCTGTGGTCACTACACTCAAGATTAAGTTAGCATGAAATAATGGGGCTGTACAGTAAGGGGAGCATATGGTAACATTTTTGCTTCAGTAGAGGGCAAAAACATTGTATGCTCTTCATTTACGTTTAGGATTCCTTCTTGTTTTCAAGAGGGAGATGTTGGTTTATTGGGTGGGTATGGGTGAAGGACACCAGGAGGTTCCTTGCCTCTTGACCTCAGATGTAAAAGTGGGGAACAAGGAGTAACTGTACTGTTGAGTACGTAGACCACCTGGTAGTGAAGAGGGTCGGGCTGTTTTCTGGGTTCTGTCCACAATAATTAGCAGTGAGCTGCAGTAATGAAGAGCTTAAGGCCTGGGGGTCAACACTCCAAAGCTTAGCTTTTATTGTTCTGGGTAGGTCTTGTGATCCCTTACTCCCCCTCTAATACAGTTTAACCACAAACAACTATGAGGCTCCAAAAATAATCTTTACATTAGGGAGAGGGGAAAGGTCTTTATGTGTTTTGACAACATATCATTGGATTTCAACACCAGAGTTTGGAAGCTCAAACCAAACCTGGAATTCAGATCTTCACTTGATACATTTTTAAAGAGGTATGGTGGGTGCAAATATTTGGTTTAGCATTCCACCTTGTTCATGTCATCTGTGAAGGCAAAAAGCCAATTAATTCTGGGCTTTTTTCAATGAGAAATAATTTCTGATGTTCTTTCAACAGTCTGAAGTTAACAAAAACAAATAAATGTTTGACTGAAGTATTTGTCAGAACATCTGAACTCAGAATCACCTCTCTCTCTCCTAATCCATCTATTTATTTGAAAGCACTGTGGAGTAAAACTAGACTAAAAATATTGTAAAGATGTGTCTAACATCCTTACAGTTTTAGTTTCTACAGGTCAAATGGAAGATGGAAGACCAACTACACTACTTGTGGTCATTAGTTTAGCCAGTTTTTTCAGTGTTGCGTAACTGTAAAATTTGAAGGGGATTTCCTTGTGCCGTCTTGTGTTAAATCACTTGAACAAATTTCTCTATAACTCATGATGAAGACTCGTCCTGAAAGCTTTGACACTCTTACTAAAGAAAACAGCATTTACTGTATTGTATGGGAAATGAGAGTGGGAGGAAACTTTTGATTGATGTGTGATATAAATCGCATCAATTAATACCTATTTGACCACTGTGTAATTTGTGGCAGGTAGGTGTGCTCTAAAATGGTTTGGAGATCAGTTTATATGGGCAAATGGACTAGTTACACTCTCAATGAAGGGTTTATTTTATTTTATTCATTGCTGCCGTATTAGGGAAAAAAAGGATTTATAGTGAAATACAGCATGTCTTATATTACAGGATCCTAGGATTTAAGCAGTGTGCTTTTAACCACTGCTTTTAACTTTGGGAAACCCCATGTTAAGAAAGCCTCGCCTTTCTGTCTGTCCTCAAAACTGCTATAAATACATACTACTTTACCACATCAAATTTATCCTCATTTTTAATTGACTGCCTTTCAAGCTGCTTCGAGTCCTTTACTGATCCTTGCATCCTACTGTGCAGAAGTGAACAGTGTACGTCAGAACAATCAAGCAGTACAGCCTCCTTTCCTAAGATTTTGATCCAATGACGGACACTCCATGCAGTACTGTAGAGGCTTTAATCACGGCCATCACATTAGCTTAAGTGAGAACATTTTAGCACGTATTGCTCAGTAGGATCACACCCTTATCCTAGCAGTGTGGTAATAATATAATAAGATAATGACGCCATCAATACAAAGAAAAGTCATGTATAATTGCATTATTCCATACACATTACAATCTAATATGTACATTGTTACCCTAGCCGGTAAGATGTTGCTTTAGATGGAGTTTTAATTAATGTAATTTGAAAAAGGTTTAAGCTATAGATTTCAGAACGTGACTGGTATTTATGGGAGAGTGGGGTACAGTGTGTCAGAAGCAACATCATTCAGCTTATGCAATACATTATAACATAATATTCAACGCTAACAGTTTTGAGTGAACATTTAGGAAAGTGCAACAGAGGAAATTTTGGCCAATGTTTACAGCAGGATGCATGAAAGTTATAGTACAGGACTCAAAACTAACTTTTTCACCACCTTCCCAAAACTCCCACAGCCACATTGACAATGCTGCCTGCAGATGTATCTGGAGAAAATTATGTTCATCTGCCTTGTAAGCGCAGGCATCAGCCGATGCCAAATATCGCACAATTCCACATAATGCCTGATTAATCGGTCTACTGCAAGGTACGCATTTCAGCTCTAGCTGCCTTAGGCCATATCCACGTTGAACATTTGAACTAGTCACATTATCCCTGAGTTTACACATGTGACTGTTATGTGACATTTAACTCTATGCTCAGGAACTCTATGCTTGTAATTTCACCATTCATGATCCAATACATTCTAGATTTTAAATGCCAGCACATCACAGGAAAATCTACAGTCTAAATTTACAACAGTTCAGCAGCAAAAACTTCTTGGTCCCTTCAACAAATCCAACTGCAAATCACCAAACTCAGCCACTCAGTGATAATTAAATCTCTTGTTAATGCTCATAAATCTAATCCTATTACACAGGAAGGAACTTGGACACAACGTTGGAAGAGGCCAGTGAGTACTGATTAACGTTTTCACATTATCAGGTGAGTACTCTTAACTAGCATAAAAAAAGGGATTGGCTGCAGGAGGACGCCTCAATACCACACGGACATTGACTGGAGGTATGAATAGCCCCTCTCACAAAAGCAGAGCTGAATTAGCAGAATAGGCAGTTTGTGAGTGGGCATGTGGAGGGCACCAGGAGAAAAGACAAAAAAGACAAAACAGGGGCTTTTCAGTCCACGAGAGGCCACATGAAACCCAGTGCAACGTGAAGCAATGTGCTATCCCAAATTGGCAATGCCTGTACTAATGTACTATCCTTAACTAATTTGGGGTGATATCTTAAAAGAAACCACGCCACGATCTTGGCAGACTAAGCTTTGACTTTCACCTTCAACCTTTTTACTTAACCACAGAAAACAGCTGCTCATTCGTGCAACAAATCAGATTTTTTTTCCACAAACAATTCAATTAGCAGCCCCCACAAAGCAGCTGCGACTGTGTGCAAAGTGTGTCAAGGTGAAACAGCTGAACAGCTGATTCAAGAAGATTTCAGAGCCATGGAAACAAGCTGCCTTCTCAAGGAAAAATAAAACAGTGATTGAAAGAAGTGAAATTTTGTGTCTATGGAGGAAATTCAGGAAGTTACTGGAAGAAAACTGCAGTGCATTGTAGTCGTGTAAAACCAAGCTTCCTTGTGAGCTTCTGACCAGAGGCCGACATGTTACAACTGTTACTCATCAGACTAAGGGATTGGTTCCTTAAAGGTCTATTTATGAAACAAAAAATCTATTACATTAACCACACATCTAAAGTTTCTCTTGTCACTTTCAGTGTCTGAGAAACTCTTGTTAACCATTCAGTGTTCAATTTCAGGCTTCATTAAAGACAACAGCAGGAAAGCATTCAATGTGGCTTTTATGGCAGATGAAGTATGTGAAAGAACCCCCAAAGGCAGTCCAAAGTACTGTATCAAAAACATTGTGATGATATTTGTGTTTTTATTTCCTTAAAGTGGGGCAGAAATCACATCCATACTGTGTAGATATGTAGGTCCATTGCAGGACAAAGAGCAGAAGTGTAGCACCCAAAATAGACTCTTCTAATCAAGGTCATCTCCTTAAAGGAGTAGATGATGAAAGGCTAATTAAGACATTAGATAAATGGCATGATTGGACTACTAATATTTTTTAAAGATGTGTAAAAAGGTCTTAAAAAACTGGGTTTTAGCCTTGTTTCATACCATTACAGACTAAACTGGTAGTAAGAAGTGGGAAGTAACAATTGCTTTCAGGTTCAACATACACTGGTTCAACATACACTGGAGTAAGGAGGCAAGTTAGCTCAGAAGCATCTGAATTCATGCAAAACTCAGAATGATTCTTTACAAAACATTACGCACACGTGTCTTGCCCTTACTGAAATTTTCTTACAGGATATAGACACATTGCTGCGGCCATCACGCAAAATATATAGAAGTAGCAATCAACTGAGAATCTTCCCACATTCATTTTCTCCATATCCCAATAAAAATGGACACCTCTCTGCACCATTTTGCTGATTTATCTCAAGGTCTCAAATCAAATGCTGCTCCGCCTTCCTCTCCCCTCGATGTCTTCTGCTCAGTGAGTGCTGGGTCTGGTCCAGCAGCCGATAACAGGACATCTGTACATCTCCATTACTGCTGACCTGTTCTTTAATAATATCAGTGTCTCCCACATTTACAGTTTATTTGGATGGCCCATCTGAAGAGAACTGCTCCTTCCAAGTTTGAATATTTCTTACCAGAACAGTCTCTCCAGCTAGAACTGGACTGTCTAAAATGTCTGCAAGAATAGAGTAATAATATGGTATAAAATCACAGACTGGTAAAATGACTTCCTTAAACAGATGTTGAGTGAACTCAAGTGTTGGATAATGGAGCACCCCGCCCCCAGGCTGAACACCAAGAGTAAGTTCTGTCTATAGGAAACATTGCTGAAACATCGACGATTCCAAGTGTGTAGTTAACATCGAACATTGAGGACAATGGTCTGAGAGAGCACCAAGGACAGCATAGCCACTCCTTCTCTCTCTGTGGGTTTGACAAGTGGCATTCAGATCTTTTGGCTTTTTACAGCTGATGATAACAACACTGCACACATGCTAGACTACACTATATGATGTGCATAATAACAAATGAACATAAGGGGTTTCAGTTACACATCACAAACAACTGTCCTGTATGGATTCACTTGGTAGTCAACTGATCAGACTGTAGAGACAGGGTCTTGACAAAAAGCCCTGGCAGAAATACTTAAATCAAAACATGAAGGATAAAAATGGTACAATACATACAAAAATAGTGGCAAGCTGACGTTCGTGCATGGTGTAAGACTACACATGAGAGCTCAACAAAATAGGACAGCTAACACCCTGCCTAGAAACACATCCTACTGGATAATGGGAAACAGGTTAAACTGCTCCCTGTGTGTTTTTAGGAATTCTGGCAAAACCACATGATCAAAAAGGCAAATACAATCTAGTGGCTCTGATCTGGTTTACATTGAGGCACAGTCTACAGTAGTTCACTGCAGGAGAGACAGTGGGCAATGCTATAATTGTGGCTTAACTGACTGTGATTAACAGATAAAAGCCTTTAAAGATCATCCAGAACCACAGTGCGGTTCAGTAAAGTCAGGAATAGAAAATACAGTCATGGTTGGGGTGGGGGAGCAGTGGCTCTTCAGGACTGAGGTGATGGCCAACACTCCATGCATTAAAATGCAAATGTGAATAAAATTAGCAGGACAAGCTATTTTTTGTGACTGGAAATAGATTCGGATCAAAATCAGACTGCACTCCAATTTAAGATAATAACAAGACAAAATTGAGACTGAGAAAGAAAGTCAAAAGTATGTTCCCTCCAGGGTTTGTTTTCAATGTTGTGTGCAGTCACTCGAAACTCCTGGGGCTTGGCTTTACTGACCAACACAATATGAGTTTTTAAAACTATCAAAAGATAAAAATGTAATATTTGAACTGCAATTTCCTTTTGGCAGTGCAGGCCTAAGGTAGAGTCGGAGATAGTTGCTAGAGACTGTTTGTTCTTGTATCTAGAATGGAAAGGAAAGTGGAAAAGAACAATAGAGAAGATATCAGTTAAAGGGGGGGGGTCACATAAGTAATATAGCATTTACAAGCCTCTATGTTATCTCTAAGTGTACAGAAATATATAACTTCACAACACAGAGGTAACAAAACGATGACAAAGTCCAGCGCAAAAGACACACATGTTTGCACATGAAGCCATGTGAGGAACAAAACGCTGACTGGCAGTAGCTGGTTGTATCTGCAATACAGTAGGCAGTCACAGGGGCTGCATCTTAATAGCCCTTAGAAAGGCACCAACCATTAAATAACCCACATTATCGCGTTAAGAGCAAAACCCCGTTCGGCGTTATGTCGCACACATCAACAGCACTGCAGGATTTTTTTTTACTTACAATGAAACGTTTTCCATAAATGTTCGCGCAGTTAAAACAACCGCGGTGAAGTCAAAACGGGCCAGAAAAACGTGCAGAAAAACACGGAGCCGCTGTATCCAGATGTGAACGTCGGAGGTAACGACGTGAGAGTTTCCTGGTACTTTTCTTTTTTTTTTTTTTTTAAAGAAGCGTGTGTTGTGAAGTCCGCTCAGTCCGCCGCTGTCCTCACAAGGCAGGAGCCCTCGCGCTGACTGCTGCGCCGCGTGCGCCCGTAGTAGAGACACACTGAAACCCGAGAGGCGATGATGTCACGGTCCGGATGTAAAGAAAGCAAGGTGGCCGGTGGCGCTTTTATTATTGCCACCACTACCCCCCCCGCCCCAAACACACACACACACAAACACACACACACAGAGCACAATTCCAACCCCAGCGACCAGAGGACACACACACACACGCAGACCGACACACTGGCCAGCTGCAGCCCAGTAGTGATGGTGTCCTGGTAAAAATGTAGAAAACACTGGTGCACTTATCCTCCACAGAAGCCGCACGGGATTTATTCTTTACGTGCAATTCACTAATTTCCTCTACACGTCGAAGAAACGTTAAACAGCACGGGAAAATATGAGACACTCCATAGCAGCTAGATGCGTTATTACAAAACCGCATGGAGGAACACCATATCCCGGATTTGAAGTTGTTCCATTGTTTATTTGGGACTGTAACCAGACAGGTCAATAATTTGCACAGGGAATCTGAGCTTTATTTTCCTCCATGTGATTTCTGGCATTTACTTCCCTACATATGAATGCGGGTAGCTGCACCACCCTTAGCTCATTCTTCAGCAAGTCCTGACAAAGGGGGTATGCTGAGAAAAAAAATTAAAAAAGACTATAGCTGCACCGGGCTTTTAAAGGGCTCATCATTAAAGTATTTTGAACCATCGTGATAAAGATGTGGGAAATGTGTTGCAAAACATTGTGGCCACAGTTCAAGGAGGTGTACTACTGTACCTTAGGTCTGTTTTTTTTTTTTTCATTCTTGCCCACCCCTGTTACTGGAGCTATGCTATCTAGTTGAAGCTTGTTAGTTTCAATAGGATGAAGAGAGAGAAAGAACTGAATATCAAGTAGGTTCAGCAGGGAGCCTACAGCTATTCAAGACATGAAAGCCCGGACAATGACCTCAGCCCAAACCTAGAAGCCAAACAGTTCTTCCACTCCTAAACCTACTGAGTGCAGTCAATGGTGCAGGAAGACACCCAAAGACAGTCAATATGCTATTACTGGCTGCTTTTCTCTCCCTCTTCCCTCCCTTTATAGCATACTGTAAAGTCATTGAGTTTGAACAAAAACCGGAAACAAATACTGAATTAATTTTTCATGGGTTGAAAACATAGTAAAGAGGCATTAGAGGTATTAACAGCATCAGTAAATGTATTAACTACCTTGACCATCCCATACAACATAAATAATTCATAACGCTTCCATTACAAAGCCAGGGAGAGGGGTGGGGGTGCACTAAAACATTCAGTCCTTCAGCTATCCTTAGTCCTCCAGGGAGGGCCTCCCATGCTGGAGCTTGGAGCCAGGGGATATGGCCACCACCTGGGGCACAGAATGGACCCCATACCCCGAGAGAAAGGAAGAAAAAAAGAGGGGAAAAATGAGTATCTGGAGGATATGTGATATGATATTTAGTGACCCAATCCATGAAAGATGTATCCATGGCCAGTAAGGAGCTTGTGCTCCAACGCCCACAAAAAAGGTGTCAGAGGGGAAATTCAAAGCAAGCTGTTCAGCCATCTGTGTGTGTGTGTGTGTGTGTGTCTGTGTGTGTCTGTGTGTGTGTGTGTGTGTGTGTGTGTGTGTGTGTGTGTGTGTGTGTGTGTGTGTGTGTGTGTGTGTGTGTGTTTGTGTGTAGCCACAGGAGAGCATGTTCTTTTATCCAGGATAACTGAATCAATGTTTGCTGTCAGCATCCAAATCAAACAACAGTCTATTGTTTGAAAGAAAATTCTTTCCACTGTCAAGCCCTTCACATTGCTATAAAAAAATAAGACACGGTTGTAGACAACAGAGCATCGGTTCACAGGTTTGATCCTTGCAGCACCAAAGTTGTGTTTAATAACTGAGTTTTACCAGTTATATAGCATGCTGTGGTTATAACAACAACTGCCGACAAAGCAGGAGGAAATGTCACTTTTCTACTTTTCTGCTTTTTCTACTTTGTACTTGAGTCGTTGTCAATTCAGGTAGACTGCACAGCGGCCTCTCTGCTGTCTGTGTCTGTGTGTGTGGCTGAGCCCTGCCCTCCGTCCTGCAGAGGACAGGACTAGAGAAGCTAGCGCGACCATAATTTGACAGCAGACCATGGTAACACTAAGGTGCTACACCCTGTATATAACATTACGATTATTATGATGGATGATCATTAGGCTGTTTGGTGCCCCCTCCACACTTGGTGCCCTATGCACAGCGTGTGATGCCTGTCTAAGTAGCTGTGGCACTGCTCATTGTTATTCAGTCTGAGGGCATCTGCAAGATGATTAAAAAGTAAATGTCACCATCGCAGCCACCAAACCAAACATACATCTTCAGGCTGGGATCAAAATCACAGACGCCCTAACAAATGATTGTGCCTCGTGGCTGAAAATGGAGACCAAAAGCACTTGTGAAATCAGTTATCATCAACCCAGCAGCTGAGCATTTGTTCTGATTGCAACTGTAGGCAATTTGTTGCCATTTCCTTTATGTAAATTAGGAAACACGCCAAGCTCAGGCTTTTTTCCTGTGCACTGCCGAGGTGGCATTGAGCAAGGCAACCTAACCCCAAGAAACTGCTCATGGGCGCCGCTAACGTGGCGAGCCCATCACTCCACCATCTCTCTCTCTGTTGCATGTCCACAAGTGTGAAGTGTGTATTTCAGCCTGTGTGTGTGTGTGTGTGTGTGTGTGTGTGTGTGTGTAAGAATAAAAAAGAGTGAAAAGAAGAATTTCCCCAATCTTCTAATAGTGGAAAACCCCCAAATAGTCCTTACACCAAGTTCATCAGTGGGAGTGGGAGACCTAACTACTGTTCCAAGAATCTGTTTAAGGGAGGGTGAGGGGGAGAATGACCATACCGAGGTCATACAAACTCTGTTTCATCTCAAACCAAAACTCAACTACACTCCACTTTATGGCTACACACCATTAAGCTTTACGACGGAGTAAGGGTAGCATGGTGGGTAACCTCATATCTGTTGATGTTATCACAGCGGTTTGGCTCCACTACTCCTGTCTGACCATCAAAGCTGAAGGCCTCGTAAAGTAACGATGCACTGTGTGTGAAGTTAGATACAGAGAATATAAACAATAGCAACACCTGTACAACATAATGCAATCCAGTACAATAGCCCTGCAATATACAGAAGTACCTTGGAAAAGGTTATAATGTTCAACCTTTTTAGACAGTCTAAAGCAAGGGTTGAGTCATCCCTTTGGTATTTTTCTCAGGCCACAGTTATTTTGTATTTTGTATAACATGCTGTGCTAACTGATGTTGTGGTATTGTTCCCACCGTGTATTCCATTCTAAAAGCATTCATACCCTGAATTGCATTATATTCTTGTGTCTGAAAGTGCAGTACAGTACAGAGTAATAGGGACCCATAGGGTAGTCTATGGATGAAGGTGAGAAGTAAAAAGAAAAAGAAAAAAAACCTTTTCCTATACATTGTACCAATTATCAATGAGCAATAGAGCGTTTCTTTTCAGCTACAGCTTGCTCTAGAGGCTTCATCCGTTTCTCAGCTGACAGATGCCGAGGAGAGGCTTTCAGACTCATTAACTGCCCACACAGAGTCAGAGAGAGACAGGAAGGGAGTGGGAATCGCTAAGTGTTCACATGTTTATCCACTCTCAGAAGATCCTCTTCTACCTGCCCACTCGCTCTCGTCCCTGGCTCTTTCCTCTTCCACCTATACTCCCACACTCTCTCCTTTGTCACTGATTTGCAGGTTATTACCTGCTGGTGTTCTGAACAGCCGCAGGTACAGTGGCTAAAAGCAACAGTAGCCTGAGGTTGATGGTGAAGAAGACAGCCGGAATCAGAGCGTTTGCCAACACACGGCAGGGCCTCTTTTCCAACCGAGTGATAGCGAAAGAATACTGCATGCATAAACAGTTCTGTTACCAGCTTGTCTTCAGGGAGGCAGCGAGAAGATGGGCTGAACTGGCCACCCTTCGTGGTGCATTTGTGTGTGAGTGTATGGAGAAAGGGGGTGTCTCCTGCTCCAGTAATTAGCTGTGTGTGTGTGTCAAATGGAGCTGAAAAACAACAATGAAACCCTGGGTGCTTCAGCAGTCACATCCAGAGATACAAGACAGAGATCTAGTCACTCCAGTGACATCAGTGAATTGGAAATTACTTTGTAGAGGTCAAATATACAGTGAATATTAACTTCAGCTAATTAAGCCAAGACGTCACGTCCATGCTAATAGTCATATTTATTTGTGAAGTAAATTCTGGAATGACGCACAAGATTTCGTTTCAACTTAAAATATATTAAAACTTCCAGCTACTCTACGGCATGCCACAGCATGCTCCAGGGAAGATATGAACATGATTTCCAAACAACAGAGCAGCAGAGAGAAACCTCTTGAGCTGTTTTTCATCTCTACAATAGAGACATGGTTGTCGGAAACTGAGTGATCTCAAAGAAGATTATCATCCACCTTAACTACAGAAATGAAAGCTTTCGCATCTGATACTGAACTGAAAATATTTCTCTCTCAAAACACCTAAAATGATTGTACCACTGCTGTGAAAGAAAATCATGTTTCCTTCTTTTAAATACTTTATTGATTTTTTAATGTAGAAAGTGAAAAATAATGTAGACACTAAAGACAGACAAACAACTGCTTTTAATAGTTGTATACATGACTTTTTTTTCCAAATGCCTTTTTTGGGAGGCTATAATGAAAGGAAAATGTGTTTAAACTAGCACACAGAAGAAGATTAATTAGAAAAAGGTAAAAAAGAACACTAATTTTGCAGTGGCAAACAAAATGGACCAATCAATAAGGAAGTCAAACTCACAGCCCCCAGGCATTCAGGAAGTTTAGGATAGCTGAATCCTCTCACGAATCACCCCACTGATCATAATGACATGAGCAAGCAAAAAAAACTAGCTACTGACACACTGACAATTGAAAGGCTGTTTCTAGGATCTGTCTCAAACAAGAGCAGATATGCTAGTTGGAGGCACAGGCCATGTGAGGTCCTGGAAGCGCAAGTCACAACAGTGATCAAGCAAAAGAGTGGGAAGAAAATTAGGCCAACCCAGAGTGTTTTTCAAGCACAATGGCCCTGATGAGGGACATCACAGAAGGTCAGCAGAGAACAGAGGGGTCTAACAGACTCGCTTCAGTGCTCAGGCTGCTTTGTGAGCCTTGGCAGCACTGACAGCCACAAATTCCAAAGTTTGCAAGTCAAAACACCAAAAGTGATGCACTCTAGCAAGAGCCCTCACCCAGCCCCCTTCAACACAACTCAGCCAACTCATGACTGCTTGCTGACCACGCTTGACTTTCTTTTTCCAGTATCAGCAAGCAGCAGGACCCCAGTTATCCAAGAAATATTTATAGATGCTTTACATCTCAGATCATACAACTGACAGCCTGTCAGCTTTGTGTTTAGAACACTGGAGCAACCAAAACACAAAGGTAATTATTTGGTTATAAATAATTTATAGATATACTGTTCAAGATAAACAGAGAAAGCCTTGGGTAAACACTGCCGAGATCTGTGGGGCTTCAGTTTTGATGAGAAAAGTATGTTCTACTGTGTACTAAGTGAAACAATAGTTGTAAGAATCTTATCAAGTCATATAAATGGGGCCTAGCAGAGAAAGCTATGTTTTGCTGTGTAAAAAGGGTGTTTAGGTTTCTGCTCCATATCACTGCCCCTTAACTGGCACTTAGACACAGTCTCCTCCACTTCCACCATTTCTAATCTAATATGCCTTTCAGATAAACACAGTGATGCAAATTAGATCAGTTAGCTGCTGAATCAGATTTCAGTGACTCATTAGAATGGGTTAACATGCACCACCTGAGCTGATAATGCAGTGGTAAGGTTTTTCTGTCAGAGAGGGGAATTTGTTATTGACATTAACCAACATTTAGCCAACATTTAGCGAGCGCAAGCCTGCATAGAGAGTACATGTAATTCTGTGGGTTTGCATGTACAGGGATCTGCAGTTGCTGTAAAACAGCAGTGACAAGGGATTAACCTGTGAGTAGCCTCATGTATCTGGGTCACACTTAGGTTGGCAATAGACGGACACCATGGTGGCTGACTTCCTATAGTCACAGTAGAGATACTGTTTAAATATGGACTTTCAGTCCGTAATAAGAAAATTCAAGGACTTGGACAAAATTCTCAAGTCCTATATAAGAGCAAGGTAAAATTCACCACAAGCTGATCTGCAGACATTACCGTCATATACAGTCTATGCGAACAACACAAGTCAATACTAAAATAACTGTAAATAACAAAAGACAAACCATGGCATCTTATTCATAGTGGTATCATCATTAAGCCATGAACTAATTATAAAAACAATAGAGAGACAACACAGACCCTTAAGTGTAGCAGCCTTCCTCCAGGTGAGAAGTGTTATAAGTCAAACCTCACTCTCTTTCAGCTCCACAGTGGACACATAAAAAGATGCACACAGTTCAATTGTGAGCCTAATGAATGTATCAACTCTTGTCTTTGGGTGTAATGAGCCTGTTGGGAGCGGATAATGTAGGCCATGGCGCTGATTTGATAGAGCCAATAACAGCAGCCCCATCCACATACACAGGGAGCCTCCACAACCATCTACAAAACTGATGATTATACAGCAATGGAGAGCCGGCACAGCATTTACCATCACCCATTCTATCAGCTCATTTCCCTTCCGAGATTATGTTGTCATTCCAGATTGATTACGGAGAAGCCTTCAGAAGCAGAATAAGCTTGTGCCACACAAATGTCTAATATATACAGTACAGCAATAAAGCCGAGACAAAGTTTATTCTATGAATATAATCAACTGTGCTCCACAAGGTTTGAGGCAATGTGTGTCTTCATGTAATAAAAGATTAGTTATGCATCTATTCACAAAACATTGATATCCATTCTAAGCAACCATAACTTTATTTTCTCAGTGGATGAATCAAGATCTACATCAGATTTCCATTCATTACAGCCAGGACAATAATTTACTGGCCACAAAGGCCCCCCCCCCCCTTTTCTCTCACCACTACTTCCTTGACTCAAAGAACTGAGTGAAAACTGTGTATTCAACTCAACTGTTCAAGTGGATTTTATGACACTCACTTATCTGAAGACCAGGCTAATTTCCTAAATGCATATGAATGGGAAGAAAGAACTGAAATGGTGAAGAATTTCTTTTGAATTAGTTAGTCACAGCCCTAGAATTGCTTCAACAGATGCAACTAGCTTTGAGAAAGGACAGGGTGAGACACACACAGATTAAATTGAACTGAAATTCAGAGGTACTTTGAGGTACTACAGATATGTAAATGCATTCACTGTGGATTGGAAATATGTTTATGTATGCTATTGTGACTGGAATTCTTGATTTTTAATATACATTTAGAAGTTTATGTGTGCTACAGCAACAAAACCGCTGCCTTTATGTTTGAATAAAGTTATTATGAGATGAAAAATGAAGACGAGAGTGAAAGACATACTCACTTTCAGTCCCACTTCCATGGAACCTATAATTCTAAGCAGGTTTTAAATGAGCAGTGTGTTCACAGTGGAAAAGTGACAAAATAAAGTATAATCATTTTATTGTTGAGATAGGAGAGGTCGCCTAACTCAATATTATCCACCTGGGTTGAGAAGCCTATTTATGCTGGCTCCTCATTCTGTTGTCTCTTCATCTTCACAGTGTGTTTTGTTTGCTTTTTTCTTCTTTGACATTCCTACACAATACCACATATGCACTCAGCAAGACTTCACTACAAGGTAATGCCATTACAGGTTTTACTGCTTTCTGTATCTTATGTGATAGTGAATTGATTATCATCAGCTGGACAAAAATTATTAATAATAATAATTAATAACTAATTTAAAGACATTGTGATGGGCCTTTTTGTCTCTGTTTTCTTACATTTTAGACTAGATTAATTGATTAAACAAAATAATGAAAGCAACATTAATAGTGAAACATGGTTGTAGAATAAAATCTCAGTTAACCTTCTTTAAATCCTGGTGGCCTCCCTCTTTGTCTAGTTCAATAAGCCTCTGCTGCCTGTGACAGACCCAAAGAGAGAGAGAGAGAGAGAGAGAGAGAGAGAGAGAGAGAGAGAGAGAGAGAGAGAGAGAGAGAGAGAGAGAAATGTAATGGTGGTGGAAGAACAAGGTTTTGATCCACTACCTAGCCTTCAGCAGTGCTGAGCATGCTCAGTAGGCCTGCCAGAGGGCCAGACTCCTGCTTTGGCCTACTTCTGATAAAAACAATAATGTCATGGAAAGTTCCTTTCATTCTGCAATGAGCTTGTGGATGTGTGTCAATCTGACAGATAGTGTGACAGAGAGGAGTGTGTGTGCCCTAAATACAGAAGCAAAATTCAATATCATCAACCCCAGCCACAAACAAATAATACCACCCCTGGTGATGACCGTTATTGATCCGTCTATCATCCAGAACTTTAACAGGCAAATATATGGACACACTGCAGTTTGAGGAAAATCCACAACCAAAATTGCAGCTGAAGAAAAAAATACATGAAAGATTGAGAGAATGAAAGTCTTTAACTGACACAGTAATGTAATGCAATAAAGGATCTGTTAAGCTCTAGTTCCTCTAGTCCCCAGGCAACGATAGCTGCTAGCATGAGCAGAAAGACGGGGCAGCACTGCCTACATCAGTCCAACTGATTATAGAAAAGATGACCAACAGAAGTGGGTCAGCCATGAGAGTGACAGACCAAGATACTTTGAGAGACAGAGAGAAAAAGAAAGTGAGAGCCACAGGGACAGTTTGTGTAGATTTGTCTAACTTTAGAAAATGATCTGTGCTTGGAAATTAGAAAGGGGGAGATTTATGGAGTGTGCAGTGTTTGTTTACACCAAAAACACACGTCTGTAATCATGCAGGGCAATATGACATAAGTGTTACCTTTCAATTGCATGTACATTTGTTGATTACAATCAGAATATTCAGGCCTATTTTTTAAACCCAGATGAGCTCTCTGACAGCAAGCTCAAAAACATTCATCATGTCCTTTGGATTGTCAAATATTGTCATCTCCAGGCTGTAGCAAAGCAAACAGCAGATGACTAAACAAACACTGTGAGCACATATTCCAGTTCTTGTTTACAGTTTCAGTCATGTGAAGTAGAAGTGCCATACAGCATATAAAGTTACCTAATCAGTCCTACAGCCTACTTGCTGATGGCCCATCTGCTTGTTACCTTTGCTGTGCATTTACTCTCATAGGTGCAGAATATATATTAAGTAAACCAAATAAAATGGCACTATAAAAAAATAATGATTGGCAAAACTACAGAAGTTCTAAACAAAAAAAGTGGCCAAAAACTTCTGTACAGACACAACAACAAACGAACTAGACGTCACGCTGAAAGCTGAATCCAAGAAGAAATGGATTGGCTACAGCTTCAAAACGCCAACCTGACTGCTGTCTCATCAGCAAGCCTAATCCAAGTCAACAGATGTGCACAGAGAAGCAGTAGGGAAGTGGAATAAACAGACTGATTGGTCCACACTCACAGGGAGTCATGTATTTAGTTTCTCAGTCAACAAATCTGAACATGTTAATTTACCTAGGTGTAGTTAGTAGTGTGTATGTTCAGGCAATTGCTATAATGACATTGAAACATTTGGCAATCAATGTCTGTCAGTCAAAATAGAGAGAATTACTAAGTTACTACTGTAGTTGTACCTAATTAGCATCTGAGTCGCCAGTTTGTACCCTTAGGAAATGTTTTAGTGAAAGGTGCAGATAAACCTGCAAGTATTGCTAATAAATAAAATAAAAGCACAGGGTCTGAGTGTATAGCAGACCATGTCCCCACTGAACTTTCCCACATCCTGATTTGACATGCTATTATAACATCCTGTTAATCCATATTTGAAATGGGGCCAATCAATGCCACTCTAAAACAAGGACTGGGCGTGTATAGGGGAAGGCGCAACTGACAAATTGAGGACAGTTTTCAGTGCTGGGCAGGCAAATGAGTTAGTGACTCAGTCCAATCGGAGTTTGGCACGTTCATGTTTTTTTCCTCTTGTCATCTACCCTCATATTCCTGATTCAGATCATCAAAGTCTAATTCTGACATCATAGCATTAAGTCAATTTGTAATGCTTTGAATTTGTAAGCTTGACTCATGAGAGGGAAAGGCCAAATTTGTATCACTCTTACAGGGAGTGTCTCCTCACCCGCTGCTGTTTTTGTAGGTGCAGCTGCATTACTCATCAAACCCTCTGAGAAAAAGAACAACAAGCTACTTTTGTCAGGGTTCGCTCCTGTTTCCAGCACACCTACAACCAAGCAGTCGGGTCCAGATTATTAATGATTACTTTGGAGGGATGATATTGTTTCATTTAAACAAGCCCCATGAAAATCTGTTGTAAATCTTTCGGCTGTGGCTCCCTCCTGGTTACAGCCCTCTGACAAACAGCTGCATGTGTCAGTTGTAGAGTTATAAGGGATCACAATCCTGACAAGCACTTAAATTATAAGAAGTTAGGGAGTTACTTGGAAAGAGAGGAGAGAAACAGAGACTAAATTGGGTGAATGGTTCAACATAGCTGACAGTACTACAAAACCGGCATAAAAAGTACAAATGCTGTTCCACTTTTCCTTAAGGGAAGGTAAAACTACAAATATCTGCAAAATAAATAATGTTTCTGCAGTGTCAAAATAGAATTAGCACCTGTGTGAGTGGCTGCGAACGGCAAGACAACATAGGAAGAAATGTTCCCCTGATGGGCAGTGCACTGTACTGTAAACACCTCAAGGTGAAATACACCTAGTCATCCTCCTACTCTTGGCAGACGCAAGGCTTTTTATTTTCTAAGTGAAACATGCACTTAAGTGCCACTTACCTGGATTGATGATGCAACAAGCACACAAAGTGGAGGCGAGAGAAAGGAAAACAAAAGAGAAGTGTGTTGTTAGTGTGTTGTGTTCTTCATTGCCAAAGAAGAACTGTAAACCCCTCCCTTCACACACAAACACAAGCATTCATTTATTCTCTGTAACAGAAGTGTATTTTTTCAAGGAGTATTACAATGTCCACAGAGATACTAGATGTCGTGGTGAAAATCAAACACTGCCCTCCAATGGTTAACATCATTAGTTACACAAAATATCTACAGAACAGTACCGCAAATATAACAATGTCACTTCATGAATCCAATAAGCATAAGCAGCAGAACTGTTGGAAACTGCTTAAATACAACCTCGGGAGAAATGGTTTATGTTTACCAAGGGTGTGCAACAGCAAAAAATAGATATGAAATAAACTAATATGAAAGATATTTACAGTTTACTGCTACCTGCTTCTAAGAATTAAATAATCGTAATAAAATCTGTAAGATAAATGATCACATTTCAAATAAACTAGACTCTCCACTAAATCAAAGTGACAAATGCAACACAGTCTTCCTTTCTTCCATTGTCTTGTTAGAATTTAAAACTG
Organism: Dicentrarchus labrax; assembly: GCF_905237075.1. Taxonomy (NCBI): domain Eukaryota; kingdom Metazoa; phylum Chordata; class Actinopteri; family Moronidae; genus Dicentrarchus; species Dicentrarchus labrax. The sequence continues at coordinate 16,467,235 of NW_026136720.1, read as the reverse complement.
TGTTTATATTATGGACCATATTATGCTACATTGAGGCCCTCTACTGGGCAAGATTAGTAATTACACTTGGTTAGCAAAATCCCTACTAGCATGCAGACTGACATCTGGTCCTAATCTCAATGCTTATTTCTCACTTTCAGCAGCACAGTCAGCTACCCCGACAGCCAGAAAAGGATGCTTATAAAAGCACTTTCTGAAGATGAGCAAAGGAACGCATGCAGGCATAAACAATTAACCCCACATGACAGGAGGCATTGGATGATCTCAGTAAATCTATGCATATTCATCAAAGAAATCACAAAGAGGGAGATTTGTGAGCACAGCTGCTTGTCTGTAAAGACTCATCTATGTTTAGTAGAAAAGCCTTAGAAACAGACAGACAAAAATCCGAAGCAGAGATGAGTCATTTTTTCTGTTGACTACCTTTTTCGTCACATGCAAATGTCCAACACCAGCGTCTTGCCTACTTAAAGCCATGAGAGTGCCCACACTAATCCAGCCATTAAATGCAAAAATCTGCAAAAGTATGTTTGTCAAATGCACAAATTACAGTACAGCAGCACTTCACATATGCAGATATTGATTACTTTTATGAATGATCACATTAAGCAACATACAATCACACTGGGTTATCTTAGGACATTTTTGCTTGGAAAAATGCAAACCAAACCATAAAAGCAAGACTGGTGTTTGGGATGCTACTGTTGCAACAGACGGCAGCATAAATTACAGGCAACATTAAAATAAAAAAAAGTTGAACCTGCTGTTATGAATTTATATCTGAAGTTGTATTTTTTACATGATCATACTTGATACTTGAACATCTTGCATTTTCAACTCCCACAGAGGCACAAATATAATTTAGATCAAAGAACAGACAAATGTTTAAAACTCAATCAGACAATGTCAGAAACTAAATCTTGATCAAAGAGTAGCCTACATTTAATTTTTTGAAAATATCTTCAGTCAAATGAGGAAACCTCAAAATAATTCAGATCAAAGTGCCTTTCATCTCTCTGCTGCACATATGATGTGCAACCCAGTCTGCTAATGGCTGTGCTGGAGGAAAATAAAACAACAGCATGTGTCACAGAGACAGCCATACACACATACACACACACACAACCCAGGTATTGTCAAAAAAATTTGCTTTTACAAGGACCCCCAAATAACATCCAATTATTATTCCATTTTCTCTCCACTCCAGGTGCAGGGAGAGTGTCATTAGTTACATCATTTCACCAGCAGGTTCCTCCTGCTGCCTCTGGGGGATCCCTCGGTGCCCCCAGGCCAATTTGAACATGTGGCCTCTCCAGTGAGTCACAGATCTGCACCTAGGTCTCTTTTCAGTCATCTGTTCCCTGGTAACGTCTGAAAGGAAACTTGGAGTGAGCATCCTTTCGGCATTCCCGATTTGCCTAAAATTGCCCAATACAGAGTGAATCAGCTGGTCAACTCTGAGGTCCAGCAGGGTCACTGAACTCCTCACCCCGTCATGACAAGTGATGTAAGCTACTATTTGTGGCTGCTTACATCAGTAGGTGAAGGTCAGCCAAAATGCTGACTGGTAATGTCTGAATTGCCACTGTATTTTCTCTCTTTACCCCACAGTCAGACATAACAATCACATCCTCTGAACAAAACCTGCAGTCAATGTCACAATCTTACTTTCACACCTCCAACTGGGACATCTGATTGATTTGTAAAACACTGGGATACACCAACCTTTTCAGAGGGAGAAAAATGGTCTTAGACTTAAAGATGTTGGATCTTATTCTGACTGCATCCCACTCAACAGGAAAATAATATTATTTCAGTGGGAGGTAACAGTCAAATGAAGCCAAAAAAATGAAACAATAGAGAGACAGTCTCCAGGCCTCAACGGTGCCTTTAAATACTGAAGATCAATATTACAAATAAAGAAAGAGGACATGCTGCCACATTGCCAGTGTGTAAAGACCAAATGGCTTCAGGTCTGCAATGTTTACCAGACTAGTCTGAGACCTAGTCTAGTGTTTTTTTGACTGCCTAAAATGATTTTCTTGTGAACTGAGCCGAGACATCCTAGGAACAAAATATTGCTAGTTAAAGGGTGAGAAGAGGGGACAAATACTGCAGACAGAACATGAACCTGTTCCCAACAGACCCTGATTGATTTCCCCTACTGTATCAGTTAACCTAATTGTAAAACAAGGTGGGAATTGAGATCCACTTAAAGGGCAAAGGAATTCAGTTATGTTTGTAGAAAACCTCTGAGACATAAGAAAACCCTTTTACGAGCAAGTGCCTAACCTACAGGGCAGCTTGAAACACTTGTTTTCTTCATGAAACAAAACTTCTTATAAAAAATAAATTTAAAAAAACAGCATACTCAAGTCAGTTATAGTAAAAAGGAATGCCATACCTTGTTAGGTCAAATTACAGCAACAGAAGAAAATGTCTGTAGTGGTAGAGGGAAATGAAATGTCCTTTAAAATTCCTTTAGAATCCTTTATAACATCCATGTAAAACAATACCGCACCTTACTGCAAACTAGCATATGAACCTATGAGCCATTGACCCACATGAGTGTACTACATTAAAATGAGCAATCAACAAAGCATTGCCAAACTGGTTGCACTATTAAAACCATGTTTGGATTGGTGCAATCACCTTGAGCAATACTGTATGATTTCATACACTGTGCTGCACCTTTGATATGGGTGGTGACTGTTACAGATAACATGAACCACAGAAATACAAAGGAAGCAACAGGGCTGCCCCAGGTTTGTGATAGGAGGGAAATAACTAATACTGCTTGTAGCATGTCACTGATTTGATACTTCTGGCTCATTAAGAACACTGTGCAGTGACATTGACCAATTTGTGAGAGAAAGTCTGCTGACGATTTATTATAATGCCTTGTGTCTGTTCTACTGTCACGCCACGTTTTTTTTCTCCTGGCAGTGACCAAGCTACAATAGTGCCGCTTAAGTCAACAAAAGCTCCTTTCTCAGTAGACATGCTAATCTCTCCTAATGTCAGTTATTATTGGTGATGTTAAATCAGGTCACACAGAGTCAGCGTAGTCATCCAGGAGGGAAATTAAGCCTTGTTTAAACCAAGGCACACCTTTCCACTGTTAATATTTGGTCTGGAGTAAAGTAAATTAAGTGTGTGATTGAGTATTGATAGTGTACAGGCATGGCATTTCACACTGATGTCAATAATTATTACACAATGAGCAAGAAAAACTGAGGCTTAGCAAAAAAAACATACTGCATTTACTGAGCTGAGGTTTATTTAGTCAGTTTTTCAAAACGTGTGCACTGTTGCAATGAGATGCGAGAGTATAAGAATGACAAGCTCATCACACATACTGTACCTCTATCATCTTTACTGAGGAAAGCTCTCAACATGACTCTATTAGTACCTCATTACGAGGATAGCTCTGTTAAAATTGCTGCAACAACAACCTCCTGGCTCAATGAGGCTGCTGGGCTTTATTAAGCCCGGTTCATGCTTCAAGAGGAACTGTATGAGACAGAGAGCATGAGTTACAATGCTGTAATTGTGGTCCTTTTGAGTCTGGCACCACCTGAAATCTGAGACGGTGTGGACAGCACACAGTGCCCTTCGTACAGGTTTAACTAAACAGGTCTCAGGTGTGTGGTCACCATGAGGACAACAAGAAACATGAACACCAAGGTATACGGATATCAGCGTCTGTGTCTCTCACACATCCTGCCTAGCCTGGCTCCAGACATGGACTCTCTTACTCACAATTAGAATTCTGTCTAGCGTTTTAAGTTAGGTCTGGTGTTACTTTGGTAAAAGGCTGGCTCCACGAAAGAAAAAATTGAGCCTATGAGAGACTGAAGTTGAATCAGTAACAGCAGTTGCTGAATTCCCCCAAAATTGACCCATATTCAGAAAGCGAACTCATTTAAACAGCTGACAACCGCTAGTGACACATGCAACAGAACTTCTGCTTTGATGTAAATTATTAAAATGCTGCTTTGGAGTTACAGCTGAATACTTTCTTCAGGTTTTTATGCACATAGGATTTGGCTTTCAGCTTAAGAAGCAGATATTTTTTAGTCACCCATCCTTTGTTCTGATGATTCAACTGGGAGAGTTTCATGCCCAACCAAGCCTCAGAAGTGCTCCAACTACCAGTCACCTGACACTGTCAATGCAAAAGGTTTTAACTGAACTCAAGCTTCAACAGCTATATTGCTAATCTGTAGGAATAATTTGAGTCCTTACGGCTTCCTGTTTTCCTTTTCCTGCTTTTTCTTTTTTTGTGAAGCAGTATCAAGTTTAACAGCCACACCTAAATACCACTGTTACACTCTAGCCCTATTGCCAATAAAGTAAATAGTAAAAAAAATCAATCTGAGTTCTTCATTATTTAAACATTACTTGGGACTTAAAGATGTAAGACCCATCTGCCAAAAATTACAACACTTCCTGTCAGGCACTGTCCTGGCTACATTTGTAGAATAAAAGAAAAAATGAAGAAACATGTTTTTGAGAAAGCTGCCATTTTGATTGTAGGTAGGGTAAAGACAAATTTAATCATGGCAGTGAGCCAGCTTCAACTGCGCTTTAGTTCTTGGCAAAGAGCAAACTTTTTGTGTACACATTTACACTGTCACACTGAATGACTAATGAGCTTCCCTCCTCCATAAATAAACAATGAAAACAAATAGGCAGAGAGACGAATGCAACAGCTCAGAAGATCTTACAGTCCACTTATGACTCGTTCCAAATCACTACACAGAAACTTCCTATGGATCTGGAGAAGGTTTCAGATTCTTTCGACAAACAGATGCAAGTGTGTAGCATCAAGGACCAGGGTTCGTATTCATCAAGCATTTCAAATCACTCCTACAAACCATACACATAAAGTTTGACAAGGACTAAAAATGCTCAAAGAGACTTGAGAGTCTCATAAATAAGGAGGCTTCCTACACATACTCTCACCAAGGAGTAGAAGTTTTCCTTTGAGACCAAATGACATCACAAAACTGAGCCAAATTAAATGAAAGATGATGTCTTGTATTTAATTTGGAGTAATTACACTGTGGATTCAACGCATTCAAAAGACTGGCTGTTAGATGATTTAATGCTGAAAGAAAACAGATAATATAGCCTTGATTGTGGGTGTATGATATACTGTATGTGTGTATCTTGTGGATACAAGCAAGTAGTAAAACACAGCGAAACACACTAGTTAAGTCCACAACCACCAACCAACCAAAAGAACCCAAGACAGAAGTGTTCAAACAGAGAGACAAGGACTGCATATTTGTATCACACTATACAAATACACAATAAAGGCTGGAATGTCAGTACCTGGGACCATCACATTTTTGGCATTTTTGCTTTAAAAAGGACTAAAACGATTGATTGGTTGTCAAAACTTTTTCAGAGAGAATGCAGTATGCTCACTTGTTATTAATATCCAAGAAAAAATCTATTATATCTGCACTCTTAACACGCAGTGAGTTGCACCGATTCCTCCCAGTGCACTTTGTGTGACGTGAAGCCTATTTCATGTATGTGCAAACAGCATAGTCAAATTCATATCATGGCTTGTCTCTCTACCATTGTGACATTTATTCCAGTTTCTTTTCCCCACCCCTACACACACACACATATACATACATACACACGCACACACCATACCACCCACACACTCAATAAGGGCCATCATCAGTCCAGTGGCAGGCAGTAATAAAGCCGTCACACAAGGATGACATCTTGAAATGGTCTCTGTTAAATCCCACTGCCTTACACAAGAAGCACAGAGACATCGCAAATCATAACATCACAGTCAAAGTTGAGGGTGCATTTATCTGAACCACCAGCAGAGGTCTTACAGTGAAAAACAGTGGGCTGCCTCTCATCCAGAGAGGAGGAGAAATGCCTGCACACATCCGTTTGTGAATAGCAGCACAGAGGTGGGAAAGCTGCATTTATCCTTGGGCACGTAGTGCTGATATTTAAACCAGACTCTTGACTTCCAGAGATATTCATCCCTACTGCTGCACAAACATATTGCAGAGGGCTGACAGCTGATTAGACTGATGGATCACTATGTGGTGCAACCATTACTACAGTTATGAATCCACTGTCAGCTCACTCCACTGTGGCCTCATCTCTCACACGCTCACACATCCTCTAACTGAAACTGAAAGCTGCACAGAGCTGATATGCAGTATGAAAGGGGGCACAGATTGATTTTATTGCACCTACTCCTTAAATGTAACCTATGGAGTTTTTAACCAGTAGTGGCAAGGTAGAGTGACATTTTGATGAGTAGGTCCCCATACTGTTTGTGTCCCGAGGTCTGCCATTATTTGCACAAGCACAAGCATGGGGTAAAGTGATACACATTCCACTGACTGCAGGTGATGGTGGTAAATGATGTGTTGTAAAAGGTCAAATTGCATTATAAAAGAGAAAAGCCAGAAAAAAGAATGTAAACAATGTAGGATTCAAACTTTTTAAAGCAAATTGTGTGCAAACGTTGTAGGTATAAAGGTAACTAGGAATTGAATATGAAGAGAATATAAAGAAATATTTTAAAAGTGTTGTTTACAATGTAAACTCGCAATTCCGTCTCACCTAAGCAAGCGGATTCTGACAAGGAAGGCTAGATAGACAAACTGTTTCCTCAAATGTTGCTTCTCCTACCAAAACAACCTCAAAACAACAGAGGCTACATATGATTCTGACAAACATCCAAAGTGAGAGTTTTGTCTCCAACTATGTAGATTACCCAGGCGTGCTATTTTCTTCAACTATCTGTGAATCACCTGACCTCAAACAGACGGCTAGGACTCCGGGAAGCAGGAAGCACGCAGTGCCTCCAAGACACCAATTTAGATCAAGGGATGCGCATTTAGCAGTTTGTTTTTTCCAGGGTTTTGTGTTTGCAGGACAAACAGCTTGTGTTCACTTGTAATGAGGGACAACAATTTTAGTACATTTTCTGTGCCTCTGACCACCCTATGGCACATTCTTCTTATGGTAACTCTAGTGATGGCATTAAGCTTGTGAGAAATACACATGTACAATATCAATCACAGCAGGTGTAGGTTATTTAATGAGAGACTTGGCACGGAGTTCAAATATTTGTTCAAGCAGGGACAGCCAGATCCTAGGACAGAGCGTGGGAGAGCACTCTGACAGCAGAAGAGTCACTACCCAACAGTTGAGCAATAAATGCAGTGTATTATCCAATCACTGCCACTGTCTATGCATCCCTCTCTGTCCCCAGAAAGAGAACCAAATCCCCAACAATTAGCTTGCTATGCATACTACATAGATAATACATCAGGATGTAGATGTATTATCAAGTAAGTTTTAAATATCTCTCTTTAATCTGATGGGTACTAACACACCAGAGAACTTGGTGCTATTTGGAGCAGTCGTGATGACCTGGGTACTATTTATATCTGTCAAGTGGCCCATCTAGCAGCAGAATTTACAGTGCACTCAAGTCATGATGGGCCTCGCACTAAACCGCATGCACACAGACATACAAGAGGCCCGATAAGTGGTTGTAAAAGGCAGCTTCACTTTGGGTTGATGTTTGTTGGGAAAGACTATGGAAGTCCTTTACACAGTTATGATATTACATAAGGACTTTTTAGATGAATGGCTTCTACGAGCGCCAGCACTGGACATGGAGACCAGTGCATCTAATCTTTCCTAGAAGTGATTAGAGATAAGGTAAGGGTTATTAAATCTACATACAGGGCAGCCAGCCACTTACTCCTAATTATTAACACTCACTATGGTTCTCATGAGCAAGAAAACATCAAAGGCTGTTGTCACTGAGCTCAAGCAACACAGAGAAGACTTGCGAGAGGATTAAAAACTTAAAGAAAAGTCAGAAAGAAACAATGTCCTGCTGATAGCATACATTATGTCTAGCCTGAACAACATGTGCCAGGAAGAGACAATTGTGGGACATGTGAGGTATGCAGGGGGAACAGTGTAGCTGACACTGTTGCCAGGAGAGAGAAGGGAGGGAGTAAGCCAAAGCCACAGGACCAGGAGGGTACAATATTAATCCCTCCACTGCTGCTGCTAAATTGAAAACTTGGCAGCAACCTGTACATCAGTATAGCACTACACCCTTTGTTCAACCCTGTGGAAGAGTGTGAAAAGAAGATACTTTAGTGGACCCTTTTTATGAAGGTGTGATCACTGTGAAAACAGAGGCTCGGATTCTCTTTCTGTGTAGCCGCTGAAAAAAGGAAAGTACCGAATGCGTTTTTGGACATGGATAAAGACAAATTCAGCGGGTGAATTTGTCTTTATCCTTAATTTGTTTCAGGAAACAGTTCGCTGTTCCAAAGCCCTCTGTGGACATTTTAACATGGTGCTCCAAGAGCTCACAGCTGTATAACATTTAAGCAGAGTGACGGCTTCCAAAATCTCCCTAATCATCACAGACCATCTGGAAAACAACTGGGCCGTGCACTGTCCACTGGACTGAGGTAGGCAGACAAGAGAAACATAGGGAGAATGGAAAAGATAGTGGGAGTAGATGTAGGCTTTGCCATGGCATGATATGGGAGCTGTACCATTTTAAGAGCTTAAGAGATATTCATCACCTTGATCACAGAACAGATATTATGGAACCAAAGTAAAGGGATTTCATTAGAAAATACAAGTTTGGACTTGCATATGCACTGATCAGCTCTTGTTCTGATTCTTCAGCACCTCACCTATGAGCACAGCAATGGTTGCAAGTTCAAATGTTAAGCAATATTGAGTTTTTCAACTAAACAGGCCCTTTAGAAGCAGTCAGCCAGGTTGGATGGGTATTTAGAACAGACAACCGTCAGGATACTGGAAAACAAAAACATTCTCGCATGTGATTCTACGACTCTTTCCAACTATATGTATAAAAAACAAAGGTACATCTAATAATAGCTGAGCAACAGTGTGACCCCTATGAAGGCAGCTGTCCTTAGATTCAGCCTGGTACAACATCAGCAAACGACGGCTCATTGCAGATTACTACAGGGATTACTCAAGTTCAACAGCTCTATCAGCATTAAATCAAAGACGCTATACAACTAAGAGGCTTTAGGACCAAATAATTACTGTAGGCTCTATGTTCCCCTACTGAACATGGAGGTAGACCTACATTCAATCCAATATATTCTATACCAATTACGTACATATTCTTAAGGACTTGAACAAAGTGATTTAAGAAAAAGTGTATTTTGTCAGGAATAATTTGTAAAATGATGACAGAGTCAACCAGACGACCCAGAAAAAAAGTCATCTCAACCACGGAGCCAGCCATCACCTTCTTATGGATGGCAACTGGGACCACTGCAGACAAAGAGTCTCTTCATCGTAAGCAGCCACGCCTAAAATGCATTTGCAGCACTGCTTGCTCACTGTTTTATACTGCTTAATTAGAAGGGAAGGAGTCCTTCTATATTCTGTGTAATTCAAGAGGTGATGCTACTATTTCATTTGAGAAAGAAAGGTACCTAGTATGTGAATCAGAGGAGAAATATGACAAAACATGACTAGGTTCTGAAATTCTTTTAATATCATTATCATTTAGTTAGGTTTGTCAGTTTTTAGTTGTGTTTATAAATATTTATTTTATTTTGGATATGTATATATCCTTGTAATCCCCTTTTGTAATCTAATTGACAACCCTGATGATGGTCACCTGGAAGGAGTGTGTAGTGGAGGGCTGTAACACTTTTATTATTACTTGAACGGTAAGATTTCTGTATTCTTGCAACAAACAATATATATTATAACATATAAAGTTGTAAAAAAAGAAACCAGCCACGCCATTAGTTTCCAATCCTGAAAAAAGAATCCTTACCATAGGATACCATAGGATGAAAAGAGTACACACAATGTGTAAACAGTGCATAACGAAACCCTGGGATGGGTAGCCAAGAATATTATGAACAACAGCAGAGAATATCTCGGTCTGATGTGGATTTTCACTGAGAAACCGTCTTAATCAGCACCTGGGGCAGTCCCAGACATCAGAGGATCTCTTACACATATGTTCACACACAGAGCATCCAAACAACAAAACACAACTTCCAGTGCTAGCCAGATGGCAGGGACCCCACAGAGGCTGGAACGCGTGAGAGCAGTCTGAACAGCTCAGTCTGCCTAGTTGACTGCTCTGTCTCCCAGTCAGCACCCAGCCTCAGAATAAAGAGTTATGGGGCTAGAGACGGGGATGATGTACAGCAGATCCAGGTCCACTGGTTACCCTCTTAAATCACATTACACACACAAGTGAGCTGCACAAGTACCGAGCACTGACAGAGTTAGTGAGTCAGCAGCCACAGCCATCAGAGCCTCCCCCTGCCAAGGGGGTGAGTAAACACTCTCTGAGCTTTACAGTTTGAATAAGGCATTGTCCCTGGTGTGCCATTTGTAAATGTTAGCCATGTGTATGGGAACGAACGTCTTACTTCTTTACAAACATACCATGAGATATTGCATACGGTCTTCAGGATTATTAAGATCATCAGGATTATGATGGATTATTTCATTCAATACTGAAGACACATTATCTATTTTTACATTAAATCAGTGTATAATAATGGATTAGGCAGGACACAAGGCTGGGTGGTATTTCCTTGAGAGTTCATTATTCCCAATCAGACAATGGCAATTTCCCAAAGACAAAATGTAATTTTAAACTGTCATTTATCTTTCAAAGTTTGTTTATAGTCAGTTTAGGAGTTTGCATGTTGTTTTTGTGCCTGTGTTAATTTTCTACGGGCGCTCAGGTTTCCACCAACCAGCAAGACACACCGGTTGGATGAACTGGAAACTAATTTGCCGATAGGTGTGAATGAGCTTGTCTGTCTTTGACAGTCGAGCTGTTCAGTGTGCACCCTGCCTCTCACCAGGTGTGTGCAGGGATTGGCTGTAGCTCCAGTGAAACAAATGAAAGAAACAGGCTCTACTTGTTGCATTTATAATAAATCTTTTGAAGTACTTCAAGGTGCTACCAGCCAGGACACATACACTGAGGAAGGCAGAGCCAGAGACATATGTGTGGACTGTTGCTACTGATTTAATTGAAAGAAAATGCAAAAAGAAGAACATTTGTGAGCGTTGCCCCAGCAACCCTGCACAGGATAAGGTTCACTGGATTTGATTAGGTCTGAGGTTACTTTCAGCACAGGGACTTAACTGGGAACATAATATGATTAATATAATTTTTACGGTATAGTCACACTGGTTTAATGTTTAATTGTTGAACAGAGTCGTTCCAATATACAGTTTTACATATTTGGGCAGCTAATCAAAGTATTTTCTATATCTGTGGCATAAAAATGATTGATTCCTACACAGAAACAGTGTTACGTCACTTTTGATGAGTTAAAACTTTCTTTAGGGAGTACCTGATTTGATGCACCAGAGCAGGCACTAACTATAAAGTCAATATTTCACCTGATTGAGTTTAATGAGCATAAATTTGGAAGCCAAAATTGTGATCACTTATTAAAGGATTAAATACACAGTCCTATATTGCATTTAATTTAATTCCAAGTCCAAAAATTCTCTCACACTCTTACTACTGTGAACGGATTTCTCAGGGTTACATAGGTCTGATATAAGCTCACAGATAGAAACTTATTCATATTCACTGAAGAGAAGGGGGAGCCTTTAAAGTCTGCCATAGCTGCGTGTCTGACAGTCATGGAGGGTTCATAGGGACTCCCATCGTGTTTGCCCTGAAAGATCTCAACTCTCAACTCTTAATGACATTCCAGGTAAAGCTACAGACAAAGTCACTGCAAACCCACATAGGCAGAAATGAGAATCAATGTGAGCTCACTCCTCAGATTGTCCCCTAGCAGTGGGGATTCTAACTCACTTCAGCTGATGTCACTCATGAAAATGAAAACAAATCCCCTATGCTTGAAGTCTGTGACATGCTAATCCATTCTTCAGATCTCAGATAAGATGCCTCATTTTACTGATGCCCTTAAGTGTCAGTGTCTGAAGTGTCTGGAACTTGAGAGATTAAACTTAGAAAGAGAAGAGGCAAGACAAGAACAGAAATACTGGTATGGACAAAAGGCATGAAAAACGACACTTGGAATTTAACTATTTGTATGCTAGTAAAAGCTACCATGAAGCATACTGAAAGTGCAGTTTATTTTGAATTATGCTAGGTTTGGAGGAAACAGAAAAAGGTTCCCCTAATTAAATTTATAACCATGTTCTCATCTGACTGTAAGTGGCTATAATCAATATTTTTATGATAACAATGAATCAAATGATGTGTAGTCTTAAAGAGGTTGCTTGTAGCGACGAACCCACAGACAATTATCATCTGACTCTGCAGTTCCTCTTAGCTCTATGGAGCATTCCAGTGTCTTTCAATTTTACGGTTTTGGTTCACTGCTCTCATATCATGAGATATCATCGTTTTCTGTAGAAGCACACAGCTATATTCAGTCAAAAAGCACACTATTGTATCTTCTCAGCACCAAACAGCACAGTTAGCAAATAGCTGGTGAACATACTGGAGCATTTAACAGCAAAAGAGCCAGATATTTCTCTCAGTAGTTGTTGGAGACCAAAAACAGAGCTAAAAGACACAGAATATTGCACTTTGTCAGGTGACCAGAAAACACATCTCGTCACAATCTGTTTCTGCTATCACATTACAGGGTCACTATGACAAGCAGTTAAGTAGGTTATCATCCAACCACAAGGTCATCAAGGAAGAGGACTTGATTATTTATCTTTAAGTGACAATCACCACAACTGAATATTGATCCACATCACAGTAACCCGATACTGCCACGTTCAAATGTGCAGTTGGCCAGTGTACGGGCCTCCAAACCACAAAACGAGTCAACAGCTAAACAAAGATCCACTAGAGAGATTTTTGTCATAATTGGACGAATTTCAATTGACATGCTTTCCTCTGTTCTGGGTGATAAATTATTCAGCAGTAGAAGTGAACAGTCTAATGAAAGTGGTGGATGCAGAGCAGACAGTACAATATTTATATTTTATGTTGCACTTTATACTGATGAGGACTCTGAAGCAGCAAATTGCCCTCAAAAGACAGTGGCAAAATGTCACTAAATGAAACATTTATAACTGGACAGCAATCGAGCAAGACTCTTAGTCTATAGAACTGTGAGGGTCATCCGTTTGAGACTCTGACTTTACTTAGTACTGACTCATTAGTCTCAAAACAAGATGTCAGCTATCTCATTGTGTAACCTACTGCAATTAGCCTTCAGCAGTTAGTCCCCTCCCCCCCCAATTTTCCAGACAGAATAAGAAGAGACAAGAGTAGCAAAGAGAGGGAAGTGGCAGGAGATCTGCACCTGTCTATTCATAACCATATTTGCTGTAAACACTCCCTGCATCCATGAGACAACAAACCCATAATTAGGGTCATCCCTCTCCAACTAAAATATTAAGCATTTTGTACCAGTCAAACTGACTTCACCCCATTTATCCGGATACACACGTCTAAAAGCTTGTCAAGATTCCTCATTAGCAGACAGAGACTGACAAACATTCTGACAAATTGCTGGTTCAATTGGCCAAATCATGTCCTCCCGTCTTGTTCAAAATGAGGCTTAAGTTAAAATGTGGGATTATGTGCTACAGAGATAAAATGAAAAACACAAATCTGCCAGATGGCACAGTCTCATCAAAACGCTGTTTACGTCACAAACAAAAACAGACTGAACAGATACTGCACTCGGGGTGGCTGTAGAATTTACTAGTAGACCCAAGAGAGGGATACAGAGAAAATATCATGAAAATAAATTGTCCAATGGCATGTCTCTGCATACAGTGTGCTGTACAGAGTGAATGTAGCATACAGTACTTTGCATGTGCACCATCAGAGAGCCCAGCTGCAGATCTTTGCACAGAAGTGCAGTTCACTAACAGATAAGTCTATAGCTCCCAGCTCTCGACACAGGGTACAAAGTAACAGACAGGTAATCTAAAGGAGAAAGTGCCTACTCTAGGCACTACTCTTGCTCTGATGTGTGTATTATTGTTTCAGCTCTTGGTGGACCAAAGTAGCAGAATGGCTGGATGGAGTTCAGTGTTCTCTGATTTATCGCCAAGTTCAGCAGTTGAAGCCAGGGCCAAAAGCCACTGGCTTAAATACTCGAATGTATTAGGACTAATGGGTGGGTGCTATTGACCAGCAACTCTCTCCTAAATGAGGTACAGCAGATGGGGAGATACAGTGATACTGTGTGTGTCATTAGTAAAACAAACAAGCACATTTGAAAAGAAAAACAGTTAAAAGGTCCAATGTGTAGGATTTCGGTGTAGCTGCAGATCGCAACTCCCTCGCTTTACCGTCCCCTTCCAAGTGCGAAGGAGCAACTACGGTGGCCACCAAACCGCCCCCTATCTAGAGCCAGTGTCTAGTTTGTCCCTTCTGGTCTAGAAACATGGCGGTTCAACATGACGCCATGACTCCACGGAAGGCGACCCGCGGTGTCTTTAGATATAAAAGGTTCATTCTAAGGTAACAAAAACACAACAGTTCCTATATTCAGGTGATTACCTGTGAATAACCCATAAACTCAGAAGAGACTGCTCAGTCTGAGGAGAGCAGTAAGCCATGACTGATTAAATTAACATCTGCACTGACCTTCACTCATCAAAACTCACAGTACCATAAAATAATCAAATCCTGTGATGGGTCATGCCTCTAGCCCACACTATCACACCAACAATCTGCACCTTCCATCGTCCCAAACACATCCCGTCAGAGGACAGTCTACGTCAGCACAATCTGCTCCTTGATGCTCACACTGTGTTACCCGATGGTAGCAGCCAAGCCACACAGCCAGCATGTGAATTGGCCAGATCCTTTAGCAGGCTCAAAAAAGACTTGAGTCAGATATTAATCAGTGATCCAGAGTCTGAAAACAAGAGGAGGGTGCTGTTTTTGGGTTTAAACTACTTGCCCCTTGTTTATGTACATTAAAAATTCAAAAATATAGACCTAAACTTGCAACATTTAACAATACTAAATTGATGACAAAGTAACGATAACCTACTATAAAGCATAAGGCACTGACTTATCCAGCTGTCATCGGGCTAATAGTTTTGGTACGTTTTCAGAGGCTTTTATTGGCAGCCTCACACAAAGCCTCAAAATGCCCCAAGTACTGTCCAAGACAGTTATCACATAAACCTGTCAACAAGTCTCTGTGTCAAAACAATGAGTCACAATGAAATTATCAGGCATGGTTTTACATAGTCCAATTACTCAAGTTTAAATACATCTAAGATACATCTTAAGACTGACAAATTGATCATGTGCCTTGATGCTTTTTTATCAGTGCACACAGCCAGCTTAATGACACCAATCATCAGTGGTGAGCCTATAACTAGAACTAAAGAATAACTAAAAGCTCTTATCAAGTAAGACAACAAAGAGGAACCTCTTGGGTCAGTCCCAGTAAACAGTCTGGGAAAATGTGTCTTACTAAAACAGTCCAAACAAGCCTCAGTGACATGTAGGCTAATTATCTCCATTTTACCAAAACAATCTGTATCAGCTTTCATTAAAATCAAAGTGTTTACCCGTTCAGCAGACAGGACGGCATGTTATAAGCCTACTAGTATTTTCTGTAGGCCCCCAAAGGAACTGCTTATAACAATTTGTAATATTAAACAAATTTACATATTTAATTTGGAGCTCACACTTTAGCTTTCAGTGCATGCAGTGTTGAAAAATAAATGACATTATAGGTAAGAGAAATGTACGACTAATGAGTGGTAGAGGGGAAAGAGAGGTGAAAGAGGACTGACAGAAACCATAATTGGAGAGAGGGCAAGGTAATCTGTAAAACTGCAATGTGAATTTTTGAGGTGGACACTTTATAAAATAAAAGTACCCTACACAAAGGTCAAAACAAGGAGATGCTGGGGCTGTTTCTCTGTGGCTCAGCTCAACCAGCTGAACACATGGTTGCAGTTTATTTACTGTGACTGTTACTTGTAATTACAGGTTTGAAATTATATTTCAAAATGATATTTCTCTTTTGCTGAGCGGTGGCACATCAGCTAATACGTGATTATTGTAAATTATCTATTTAGTTTGTCACATAATCAATAGGCTTCCTATTGCTATTAAGATGATGACTGAGGCAGACATTAAATCTGTAATCACACAATATTAGATTAGATTCAAATATAAATATCAGCAGTGGAGCTATAAAATAATAAATAGTTCATATTACATAATGTATTTATCATTCATGGAAAAAAAATATGTTCTGAAAAAATTCAATTATCTGAACTGTAACTTAAAATTCAGTTAAAAACTATTTATTTCTATATATGTAAAGAGAGAGAGAGAGAGAGAGATGACAACAGTCTACTACATTATCTTAATATTCTCCTAATCCTCAGTTAAACCTTGTGTTGTGTACAGCAGGTTTATCTTGTATTTTGCATGCAGTGACCTCTACTGACAGCTAAGTAACTTGTAGAAGCCACAACATCTGGGTTTAGCCTAAAACAAAGCTGCAAATTCATCTGCAGCTTCCAAGGACACAAAACTTAAATTCACATTACTTCATGAATGCAGTTTTAGACTTGTCTTAAAACTCAAAATGTGTCTAAAATGTAACCAATGCATTAAACCAATGTTTTTCACACTAAAATGCAGTCTGCGTGCTTTGTAGTGGACAACGTGGTCAGTTTGTGACTTGTTTTACAAAGAACATTACCATGTCACTGAACTGTGCCAGAATCCCAGTGATCAACTAATGAATGTGGTGGCCAAGTCTGTATTTCACTGAGAAGCTGTGATAAAATACTGGAATATAAAATTACTGCCTTTCAGTCAGACTGCCTGGCAACCTGCCACATGAAGCGCTTCAAATTCACAAGGAAGTCAAAGACGGAGAGGGGATTCAGTGAGGATAATAAGGCATAATATCTTAAATTCGTAGCCTGTGTGTTGCAGTGTCCTCAATCATACAGAAGCACTCTTGTATTTTGGCAGGGAAATTTATCTGCAAAATATCTATACCTGCTTTGTGAGAGGAGTATTTCATTAGAATGTAGAAATAACAAAATATTTCAACTCATATCCTCGGATTAAAAAACATTGCAAGGACAGAATCAGTGCTGACTGAATGATTTCCTTTCATTAGTCACATGCACCAGGCTACCACGGAGGAGAGACAGAGGAAAATGTGAAATATAATGCAGTTCAACAACTACATAACATAGCCAACTATGTAATTCATGTAGATGCTCGGCTTCAAAACAGAGAGGCACATACTGAACAAACCAAAGTGTTTTAGTGGACATGGATGATATATCACATTTTCTCCTGCCCACACACCACAAACAAATGAGCAAACTGGGGGTATGATGTTCAAACAAAATCAATGGAAGGAGACTTTAAATAAGACATCTTTAATACTGTAGGCTGGCACAGTACCTCAGAAATATGTTCCAGCATCGACTTAAGACAAGTGTCATTTTAAATTGTGAGCAGACCACATGAACACAAACAGGAAGGATTGCTGTTTTTTTTGACAGTTTAATAACTGAAAGAAAAAAAGAGAACTCATTATACTTTGGCTCAACTCTCCAAGTAGGCTCAGTTCTGAGCAGGGTAAGTCTGAATAAATAAAAACAGCTTTCAAGAAGACAGCAACCACGCTTTGCCCATGTTTGTCTAGTATTTGCACAATGTTCCTGTGTAATCATTAACTTTTTGCGATTGGCTTCTGCAGCACAGAAAAAGGGAGTAAAGGTTCCAAATTTATGGCCGTGCAATATTTACTTGTAATACACAGCATGTTGTCAGGAATTGTGCATCATTTGAATAAGCTTTTCATTCATTTGAGGTGATAAAACCGGCAATAACTGCTCTGAATTCATATGACGTGTTAAGATATTGTATGCAGTTTCTGGCGTTATGATGGGTGTGTGTCTTGTGGAAGGAGGGTGTAAAACTCACTTTATAAAGCATCGCGCGCCTTCGAAAGTATATCCTTCTTCCCATCCAGTGGGTAGGTCTGTGAAAAAAGGGGGAGGAGGATAAAAAACATGTGAACACAAACTGGTGGAACAAACAGATGTTCTGTGTATTAAATTAACTAGAGCTATGCATTCCCAGCTGTCAATTCATACAGTGCTCCAACAATTAGTCAATTAAACTATTTGTCAACAAAAATACATATATCAGCAGTTATTTTGAATATCAATTCATAATTTCTGCCAACTACTACTGTTTCCATCATCTCAAATGTTAGGATTTATTGCGTCTTTATATGATCATCAATGAACAGGGAAATTAAGCATATTTGTAAACTTCACTTTTAGGGCTGCAACTATTATTTTCATTATCACTTAATCTTTTGATTATTTTCATGATCAACTGGTTGATTATTTGATCTTTAAAATGGCAGAAAATAGTAACATCTACACATCACAGTGTCCTAAAGGTAAATATAACATATTTACATTGCTTTTGTCTGACCATCCAGTCCGAAACCCAAATATATTAAATTTACTATCACATAAGCCCAATAAAAGCAGAAAACCTAAGGAACATTTGACGTTTTTTATTGATGATCACTTATCAAACTGTATTTGACAATGAATTTTCTGGCAATCAAGGCATTTGACAACTCCATTAATCAACTAATTGTTTCAGCTCTAATGTACTGGGGCTGTATGACATTCTGATGGGTATTTTTCACTATTTTTGACATTTAACAAACAAAATAGATGAACTGATATTAATAATCACGGTTAGTTGAAGCCCTACTGAAACGCAGGAGCCACTCACACTAGTGGTAATGCTGTGCAGAGACTTACATGAGGACGCTGCTACACAGTTAGTGGCATGGTACTGCCACCTAGTAAAACACACACTGCAAGGAGCTAATTTTAATATTGAACACACATTGCGTTTAAGATTGGTTAAGAGCTTTTTTTTGAAGTGGTGGTGTAGAGGAAGCTAATTTTGTAGGTTTACAGCTAACCTTTACTAGCTCCCCAGCCTGCAGCAGCTGTTGCTGTATACCTGTCCAAACTGGATATCACTGTCCCTGTTAACTGGTCAATTTAACATCAAGTGCACGTGTCAGACAGGCGGTATGTGTATGTAACAGTTTATCCAAAATAAAATGCCTCTGATATTGACTGATTTATAAGCTGGTGACTTGAAAGTCGTCGTTTTGTTTTGTTTTTTGTTGTTGTTTTTTTTACAAGTTCGCTGGTAGCAAACATCCACTCGTCCAACTCCACCGACTGACCAAGCCTGAACGAGAGGCTCGCGAGGAGGTGGCACGAGCAGGGCAGGAGAGGAGAGGTGGCGGGCACGAGAGAGGGCTCACTTTCCACAGCACGAGCGACAAAAGCCCACTCACTCATGCATTAAGAAACACAGCATGGGTGTCACAGCCTCTCTCTCTCTCTCCCCCGGTGTGGGAAGTATCGGTTTTGGCAAAACCAGCTCGTGACGACGCACGAGACACGTTATAAACACAACGGACAAACTTGACAGCCGTCAGGTGACATCTTACCTGGAGTTTTCCTGTGTCCAGTGATTACCGCTTCGCCACTCACTGGATGCAGCCAGGTTGTACTCTTGGCTTCTTCGCTGTTGGGAGAAGGGAAAATCATTCATTATTACACGGCGACTTTCTTCGAATCGGAAACGGACAGAAATGACTTGAGGCATTTTCTCTGAAGGGGATAATTACTTAATGAAGAAGACGCGTCCATCCCGAGTAACCCCATAACTCCAGGAAGAAGGGAGACAAGAAATCCACTCGGGTTGTAGATCCGCCGCCATGTCTGGCACTACTGTATGACAATCGCGCGGCTCCGCTCTCTCAGGCAGCGCGTACACGGAAACCTTGGCAACGGCGGATGGCTCAGAGGAGGGCAGGGGGTAGGGCAAGCAGGTACCCTCAATCCATTCGTCTGGGAGATAATTTGATTGACAGACACATACTTGTTAAATATCTTAATTGATGGGCGTTTTATTTTTCTTTGTGTGGGATATTGTTATAAGAATGCCTTTGTAACTTGTTTTTCTCTGATTTTTGATTGTTATTGTTGCCTTTTGCACAGCTGTGGATGCACATTGTTTTCAGCACAGACACCTCTCAGTGGGGGGCGGGGAGGGATTAACCTGTCAGGAGGCCCCCAGGGCAGAATTGATCTGCTGGGCCCCCATTTTGCCCTTTTTCACAACATAAAAGTAGATAGCAGAATACCATTAAGGATGGCTCCTTTATTCAACTGTCCCTGTAAGACACAACATTGTAGTGAGGCAGTACGCATGTTACAGGAACCCTGAACAGGAAGATCTGTGATCCTTTTGAGACATGTCAAAAATGTCTTTAGTAAAAAAGAAAAAGGCCTATTAACTTCCTTGTTCCTTGCGCTCTCTGGTAGTGCGTACAGTTTTTGCTGGAGTGCAATGTCTTTGTGGTAATTGGATTAAGCACATCTATGTATGGATTCTGGATTACCCACCAGGCAGAGTCGGTAAACCGCCCTGGGTTCCCAGAACCCCAGGGTCCTCAAAAGCCTAAGTTTCACTGCATGTCAGTTGGCTTTTGGTAATTAGATTAATCGTACATTTTGATTTTAATGGACCAAAATTAAGCCCTAAATTGTGTTTTTAAAAAAATCATTAAAACTTCTAAATCCTCAAGTCTGGCCAAGGACCTTTGTTGCATGTCACCCCTCATGTCTCTGTCTCTGCTCATCAAATATGTAGGCACAAAACTGAAATAATGAAGGTCCTAAAATTAGATATTGGCACAGGGGCCCTCTTCAAGACAGTGCCTCTAGGTCAGGTAATAGTCAGGAGCTACAGTGAGTCCCTTATCATGTCAGATTGTGTGTAAGTGGCGCATATTCCAAAACTAATGATCAGTTAAATTAGCACAAACGTGGTGACACTTAAAGTATCAGCCTTTGTGCCTCCTTGAGTTCAGGTGTTCTGGAGCATGGGGGTACAGACTGGAATACACACACACACAAACACACACACACAGATACACCCAACGCACTGGTGAACACACACTTTCAACTCTACCTTTAGGTTCTTGGTCCCCGCCTTCTGTCATTGTGCTGTGAAACTGCAGCATCAGCCTTTCACACCATACAAAGACAAGTTATCCAACACCGCTGTGCCTGGCCTGTTTGTTGGCATTGTGTCGCATTGTGTTCTGGACACATGGTAAGCCACTGCTTTTGAGGCGGCGGCTGCTGGTGGTGGGAAGTGGACATACTCTATCTGCCAACTGCCAGGTCGTCCACTTTGGAGAAAAACTCCTAAAGGGAGGGGAAGCAGTTTAGGTAGTTAGGCACTGATGCTTGTGCTGGTCAGATGTCAAACAGTGAGCCCTTTGTTTTACCTGGGCCAGAGCAGCATGGAGCAGCTTGTTTTCCCCCAGGTAGTACAATGGTCCATGAGAAGAAAGATCATAACAACATTCAACTTAGTTGAGTTTTATGTACCCTTTTTATTAACCAAGCATCAATTTATAAAGCATGAGGCTTTGTTGTATGATACACAGCTAAATTCAATCAATCTCTAACCTTTTTATGAATCTGTAGATAGATTTTTATTCTGAAATTCTTATTTTTTTTAACAGTTAACAGTTTATCTTTTAAGGAAATACCTTACTTGCTCACTTTTTCCATAATTGTTTAATCTCTTTCCGAATATCTAATAAGATCAGTTAGGTGGAAATAATTGGATTAGAGCCTGATACCTACCTGTGTGTGCCGGTATACCCGTGGGATCTGAAAGTGAGGTAGTGTCTGAAAGCCAGGGTAACTGCTTCTCAGTTTTCCAAAAACCAAATATTCACAGTGGGCCTCCATTTTTAGCATTCAGAAAAGAAAAGTGAAATATACAAGTAGGGATGTCCGATAATATCGGCCCTCCGAAAAATGTAATATCGGGAATTATCGGTATCAGGTTTTTATAACCAATGTTTGTCTGTAGGCTTCAGCATTTCCGAGCCTGCATGAACGCAGCATGGCACGTTTACCGGCGCGCGCTAGATGACGTATAACAACAACAACTACGCTAGACTGGTTGGTTGCTAACCGTGGCTAACAAGCAAACAATTTAAAGCTGAATGATTTTAAAATTAACAAAAACACATTAACCAAAGCTAGTGCTTAGCTAGCGATTAGCGCTTAGCTTAATTCCACAATAGGAGATATGTTGTTACCTAACAGTTTTGGTGTAAAAAGCCTGCAGTATCGGGTGATATCGGTATCGGAAATTGAGAGTTGGACAATATCGGAATATCGGATATTGGCAGAGAAGCCAATATCGAGCATCCCTATATACAAGCACTATTTCCTATTCCTGATTCTTAAAATTATAGTCGAACATGATATATGACACACACAGCTTTGCATTAATAGGCATATTAGTCACAAGTATAATTATGAAAGCCCAAAAAAGGCATTTAAATTCAGTCTCCCTTTAATTTCACAGGTGCCCTAATCAATATGCAAGTTCCCATGGAATTCTGTCTCAAGGTCTGACAGCACTGACATAACAGAAAGTCCAGCACTGTGGGTCAGTTCATGTAATTCTTCGTTTGGCAGAAGCAGACTTTCTCAAATGCAGCTCACAGTTGCCAGGGTGAATGATAAATGCTTCACTGTACTGTAGCTTATCATCGGCTCTCAAGCAGCCCATACCATTTAGTTAAAGTGGGAGCTTAAATGAGAGTGGTGGCAAAGTATGTTTGTCTTCCTACAAAAAGGTAGTGCTGGAGGCTGTGTGTGTGAAACCTTTTCTCAACAGCACATAATTCAATAATAGAAAATGGAAATATTATGTAGAATAAGCCAAACAGATCTGGGTTCTTGACCCCTGCTGATCTGCTTATTCATTTTGTCAGGCACTGATTTCTGGGATCCACTAAATGTCACACTATACTTAACTGAGGCTCTGGTCATAATGTGATTTAAATCCAGAACTGACTCCGCAGAGACTTTTAAAAGATCAGAAAGAAAAAACATTTTCCTGTTTCAAATACAAGGCTACTTTATACTCCCTTGTTTTCAGAGAGAATAAAAGAAACAAGATTAGCTGAATAACACAACCCAACCAGCTTCTCAAAGACTCAATTCAACTCACAAAATATTAATTCATGTCCTAAAGGAGACCCTGGGTCTGAATAATAAGTGCAATAGAATCATTATGAAGTACATACACTGTTGTGTCTGGTTAACATTGTGCAATGCATTCTTACATAATTCCTCCATGCTCTGCAAGGCGAGGGTTCTCTGCTCAGCGACACAGGCCAGACTTGAGGCATCAGAATGTAATTAATGGTTGCACATTATCAAGCAGCTGTTGGAGGGCTTTGTTCTGGTGCCAGCTCAGCAGTAGCCTCGTGCCTGTCTGTGCTAGGTAAGAGGGAGGACTCTCCTCTTTAGGCTGGAGCCACTCGGCATCTGTGCAGACCTCTCATCTGCTGGCATCAAAAGCCTTTACAGATAGAGCCATCTTTCAGCCTGAACACGACGCTTTGAAATTAGTGGACTGGAAATGTGGGAAATGTTATAACATTGCCACTTAACTAGTACTGAGGGAAAAATAGTCATTCTTTGATTAGATAAAAATAAGAGTTCCCAATATAGCCTCAGGAGGTAATATTCAGCCCACAACTACAGTGTAAAATTAACTTACTGGGCACTGTAACTTCCTGTATTGCACTATTTATCAAATCCCTTACACATTGCTCAATGATATGAACATGATGTCATCTGTGCTTCTCAGATTGCAACACACAGAATCATTTTACTGTCATCCATAACCCACAAACCAGTATAGCTATAGCGCCAGTCAAGTCAGCAGGAGAGGCTATTAGGCAACATTGGAAAGATGGTATAACACTTAATTCAGCTGTAGATGCATAGGTATGTGGTAATAGCAATACGGATGATAGGAATATAGATCATTAGGCTTTGGAAGTTTGTGTAAAAAGAAGACAACTCACCTCTGAATCATTAAACATGCTTCCCTGAATCACTGTTAGTCACAGCCTGACAAACACCCAACCCACAAATGGTTCTATGTTCACCACAGTGATGACCTCACTGGATCCATTGCCTTTTTGGATGCAGTCCAAATGTTTTTCTTTCCAGGTTTTATGAGATTTCCACCAGTGATGATATGTGTCATTAAGACTGAATGAGTGGGTACTCTATTTTGTAATTAGGGGATGCTATAAGTGGCTTGACTTGGTTTTCACTGAAGTAATAGTGAGAGGAAATGCATTGCAGCTCGGCTGTGGCACAAAAAAAAAACTCAAGCAAAGTTATTTCCTCCAGACCAACTGGGTTTTATTTTGCTATGTAAAGTAAAAACAGAGCTGGACTTGTGTTCGATGTGATAGGTTATTCATGCTAAAGTACTGAAAAGGTTGACTGTGTTATTTACTTTCAAGATCAGCAGCAGAACCAAGCAGGAATAAATTATACATCTTGTATAAAAGGGCCAGAGCTTTACCTGTCAAGATGAATGTGTCTGTTAAATATCTAAACTAACATAATCATCATAACCTTACCCACATGTTGTCTTTAGGACTAAACGGTTTAGACAAGAACCTCTGTGTAAACATAATGAAATTAACCTTCCCTCTACCTCTCTCTGCATCATAAACCGTTTTATTAATTGCTATCTGTGCTTCGTAAGCACTACAAAAGGCTACTGTAAATGCACCAGACTTTAAATCATCCTCACATAACATGAGTGGTTTTCCTATTGATTGCAGCTGGCACCATTAGTCAAAAGATCCTGCTGTGTCATTTAAGTAATGTAAAGAGTAGATTATTAATTAAGATGAAGGACTTCTTAACATTGATCAGGCTCTTAAGCTCCATTTTGGTATAACACATAAATAACCTAACATGGGTGTGATTCACCAGTATACTGTCTCAGTGCTCATGAGAGCTCATCACATGTGCTGACATCACAAATCATTACACGTAGCACCGCCAGGTTTCATCTTCATGAGTGCAAAGTCTGTGCCTTCGTCCTGCAGTGTATTTTTGCTTAAGTAGCAGATTATAGATCACTATATAGAACTACTTCAGGCCTAGTGCTGTGTAATGTGAAAACTCTGTTTCAATGGCGCAGTTATCTGGTGGGAGTGGAAGAGGCCGCAGTCCACTGAAGGAATCTTAATTGTCTGAGGTGATGTACAGTGTTAACAAAGGTGTGGATGTGAAACCAATAAATAAAGTTTCTTATTTTATGTTGCAACCACAACATCTGTTTGGCTTTGCAGTATTCAAGATGTCTCAGCATGCAGCCATCCCCTGTTGACACAAATATCCTGTGTCTGATGGGAAAGCAGAGCAGTGTGACAAACAGGTCATGAGCATCTTCTCAGGGCAGCAAGGGTCATGTGAGCGACAGTGAGAAAGACTCCAGTCCAGGAATAATTCTTTAAAGCAGATGGCAAGAAATCCTCAAGGACAGCGCTGGTATTCCCAAATGATCCCATAGTTTGTAACAATACTAAACATTTATTGCTCATCTGATTATCCTTCCCACTCTGTTCAGCAACTACTGTCAAATTCAAAGTGAGCTGTCTAATGCATTAATAAAAGAGAAGATTCAATTTTAATAGAATGCATTCATTGTGATGCAGATCTCATCCTGATGCTAAACATAATAAAAAATAGCCTTGAACACAGAATATTGTCTTCAAATATATCACCCACAAAGTAGTTTTTCATGCTGAATCAGCAAAAGGAACTAAATGATTCATGGAAAAACCTTTACTTTTAAATGTAAACAAAATACAGTAAATTTATACCACTATCCAGTTGAAACAGAGTAACCTCCAAAGTAATTAATTATGTAAAAAGGTCTCAATTAGATATTCCAGAAAAGGAAGGAAACATATGACCTATTCTTTGACACCACAGTACACATATTTATGTATGAACATCTGCTCTGCTTGGGGCTATTTTGAGCCTGGAGTTTTTTTTCAAATTCAAGGTCATGCAAAACTGCATGATCAAAGTATTGTTAGTACTTCAGTCACTTCCACAATGGTATTACATGAACACTTGTTTAGTTTTTTCCCCTTTTCCTTTCGGGGTCATTTCTGCATTAGAATTGTTTTTAAGTCCTACAGCTTACAGACAGGAAGTTATTGTGAAATCTTGGGTTTCGACAGAAAATAAGTCACAGAGTGTTTGTGCCTAATTACACTCTTCACTGGAATGTGTACAGTCAATTCAAAAAGAAAATAAGTGAGTTATATCTACTAAAGCAAAAGCTTATCTCTCAAGGAAATGTCTGTTTTTCTTAAATTATTTTGTTGTTCACAACCCGACCCACATCCCTCAGCGCTGAGCTGAATGAGCTCTCTACTGAAAATAGAGAGAGAACTGAGTAGGAGATGATCTGCCTTATTTATTTGTTTACCACACTGCGTAGTAACTTCTTGAAAGGATGGATCTGATGAAGTATGCAGTTAGGATCCACAAGGCTTTATACTATACACCCTGTCATGTTATGTTGACATGGTGCACAAGCATTTAAAGCTCTACCACAAATGATCTGTCCTTGGAGACCTCATAAGGCTGGCAGTTTACAGCGTGTTAATAAAACAGCCTGAGCAAAAAAGAGACTTTTCCGTCATTCTGCATCAGAAGTCACTGGTGAAACTCCCACACAATGTGTTAATTTACTGGAATACAAAAATAAACACAGATAACAGGTTCAGATGGGAAATCTAAGATTTTGTCATTTGCAGCCACAGTTCTACTCCAACAATATTATAAATTGTTTAAACAGAACACAAGAAAATCCTATGGCACAGTCTTCCTCGTACTTGTCACCATCTGTTGAACAAGTTTCCTTATTCTGGATCTCATGTCAGACCCCACTATTGATTATAGATTAACAGAAAATAATGGAATTATTACCTTTTTGAGTATCTATTTTCCCGATGCACAAGATGACTGTTGTTTATTTATTCTGCTTATGTGGCAGATTGCACATTGTGCTGAGTCAGTGACAGCTTTTGGCTTTTACCTCCAATGCACACCTGCTCCGGAGTAGTGAGTTCAAAGATTCCTTTGAAATATTGAATAAAGAGCTCCCGACTACACCATGAACTGAAATAGACACATACATACATACATACATACATACATACATACATACATACATACATACATAACAAACATACATATATACATACACAAATACATACATACATACAAACATACATACATGCAGACATACATACATACATACATACATACATACATACATACATACATACATACATACATACATACATACATACATGCATGCATACATGTAGTTGATCCATGTGGCAAGATGACCAGCAACAGTAAAAGGGCTGGCGCAGTAAATTGGCTCTAAATCAGCGAGTGGGAGTGAAGGGTTGTGGGAAATCTGAGCTCATTTCCTCCCTTGTCAAGGTCCAGTAAGCATAAAGGTAGTACAGTATATCAACATCATGCCATTTACTGCACATCACACAGAAATGTAAAGAATGGTTTACACTCACTCCCCATAATTAAAAATCTTAAAGTTAAACTAGTAAAAGTACAAAACAGCATTTTAATCCAACATCCTGTGATTAAACTGTATTTCACAATATTCCTCAAAAATATTTTTATCCCTTGACATCTCTTTCCGTGAGGGAGTGCCACAGTATGTTTGTGTCTGCATATGAATCTAAATTTGTCAGTCTGTTGGAGAGGCAGTAGGACACAGCTGAGTCCTGAGGAGAGGTTGTGTCTGGGCCACTAAACACGTCCCATGTGCCTAGCACCATTGGGTACGCAGGGCCATCTGCTTTCTATACCGGGACGCTGAGGTAAAGCGCAG
This sequence comes from Dicentrarchus labrax, assembly GCF_905237075.1. NCBI lineage: Eukaryota > Metazoa > Chordata > Actinopteri > Moronidae > Dicentrarchus > Dicentrarchus labrax. The sequence goes on along the minus strand of NW_026136720.1, from coordinate 16,439,313 downwards.
GGGGGTGGTGGAAGAGTTTCTTGTGGTAGCTCTGCTAATCAATAGGTATTGATTCCTCACTTATCTCAAATACAGCCTGGCTGATGAGATGCCTCTGACCTCATCCAGAGACAGGAGAGCAAGGGAGGATTGTCAGCAGGGTAAGCCCTGTGGAACAAAGACGCAGCTTTACGTGTACACAAGCAAAAAGCTTGCGTACCAGTGGTTTGCCGGAAGCACATAAGTGCACACTGACTGACAGAAAGACAAATATACACAGGACAGGTATGCTCAGAGTTAGATTCCAACGGAAGAAATGTATACATACACAATAGGAGGCACACGATAATTCAGCTGGAGAACTATCTCCTTTTTAACGTTGGACTTGTCAAAGCTTGCATGGACCAGTCATGCCCCTGCTATCCCTTTTACCGTTCATCCCCTAAACCTCCTCCCTCGGCTGCTCTCACTCTCTCTTGTTGCAAGCAGACAATTAATCAGTGCTTTGTCGGCTAGATGGCTCACATTCACTGCAGTTGCTGTGCTCAGCAGAAAGGTAAATAAAGCAAACCCTCTAAACTGACAGTCACATGGATGGATAGACAGATGGATGGATGGATGGATGGATGGATGGATGGATTGACAGGCTGCTATATGACAATGACGATATCCTTGTCAAAGCTACACATGTGACAGAACAGCAATAATACTATTGGTAGCATAATAAACATTTTTGAAATAAAAAGTAGAGTAGGCACACAGAAACTCACTGACAGGAAGCTTTACAGGGCACAGGAAGGTGTTGGAGTTGTACCAAAGAAAACTCCCTGAATATGATTTTTTGCTGTAAATGTTAAACATTTACCAAAATTTCACCTGTCCATTCTCTTTACCTTGTATTTATATATGCATTGATTCTCAGTCTTATCCTTACTACATGGAGAGTTGGACAGTGGCACACAAAGGGATGCCATGAACAGTTATTTTTGGAGGAACGCTGGGGCTACACTCTTAACAGTCACAATGAAGAAATGTGCATTTGAATTCATTTGGGCAGACATGTTTTGACTATTCCTGTCCTCAGCTTTACTGAGTATACTGGTGTTCAGTTTATGAATAATGACAATAAAGTGACAACAGTAATTCTTTTTACACCATATAGATTATGCCCAGATTTTTCTCAAAACAAGAAGATATTTTTTTCTGAAACTGAGCTCCACTTCTAAATATTTGCCAGGGATGATTCTACTTTGGCTTGTGGAGTATTAGACATCCCCATCTTTTTAGAAATTCTCAACATCTCTGTACTTGCCAGAGCAAAAACTATTTTCTCTACAGTGGGGGAAATGTCCAAACAGCTATCTAGTTGCTGACTGACTGGCAAACTCAGAATAAGACCACCTTCACAGTATGGCTTACAAGTTTGTTCTGGAGTTACAAGGTGTAATATCTACTGTAGGCATGCCTCTGGTGGTGAGAAGAAATAGAAACTGAACTATTTTCAGTAGCTGCTTAATGAGTGCTGTTCCAATAAAATATTTATTTTAAATGACACTATGTTATTTTTTCTTTCTCTGGCCTCATTGTGAACCTGAAGCATTTTCTGGCTTAAATATGGACAACAATAAAATAAATAAAAACACCCTCATAGATGATAGGACATTGGGTGAATGACAGAAAGAGCAAAACTGGCAAAGACTCAGAGCGGGTTGATCAGAGCAGAAAGGATTGGAATAATTGCATTTGTGACTACCATGCAATTACAGTAGCGTACACAAAATGAGCTCCTTGATTCCTAATTTGCAGATCATGACTGCTGTGAAATGCAATTAATGATTTCCTGATTTATTTAGTGAGCTGTGATGAACGAGTTTCTCTGCCTTACTGAGGCAGACTGTAGCGTACCATCCTGGCTAAACATAAGGTCTTCTTTCTGCGAGGATGTAAAAGGAAACAGAAAAAGAAAGGTGCATTCAAAGAAATGTAAATTTAGATGTAAGTAAAAGAATAAAATGCCCTAATTCACTGTTAACACAAACCAAGTTTAATATAGAAACAGGAAACAAAGCTAGGGATCACCTGACAGATTCAACATTGTGTCTCTCTGAAGTCTCTATTAGGTGACATGGATGTCAGAACAGTGGCCTCCTGTTTGGAATGACTCAGGTTAAGTGCCACGCAGAGGGCACATGCTATCTTTAATTTGTGCTAACCTGCCAGGGGAACAGTCTGCAAAATGTGAGACAACACAATTCCCTTGATGACTGCCATGTCCCTGCAGGTACAAGCAAGCTACTTCAGGATTTTGGGGGGGGAAACAGGACACGGCTTGGCAATAATTGGAACTACCCTCTGGAAATCTCCGCTTTGTAGTTAAGCTTTGTTTGAATATGATGTTAGGGGTTAATGAGGATGTGAGGGAAACATTTATGAAGTCAAAAAGCCTCTATTTGTCTTAGCTGTACAAGCATAAATATTTTCCATTCTTTTTATTTAACCACAATTGGTGTGTGGTGTGGGATCTGATGAAGGGATGGTGGTGAAAAATGTAAAACTAAGACTTGAGTTGAAACATCCTTGAGACTATTGTGTTCATTTACAAAAGAAACCCAATCGGCTGCTCAAATCCGAACGAGGGAGGCCAAAATATGTTAATGTCCCTGTCAAACTCCATTTTGCTGCCAGATATTTACACAGTGTGTGAGAGGGCCTGATGGGCTGCAAAGTAACTCAACTTTCACCCATTCCTGTCTCAGTATAACAGGTGTTTAGACTGTTTGCCATAAATTATATCTCTGCCAGATGTTGCCAAGCAACTGATTAATTAGTGGAGCCTCCCGAGTGGGCAGCGGTGGAGCCAGAATGGGAGAGCTCATTTCAGTCCCAGTGGTCCGAAGAGTGAGACACAGAGTAATATGTGGTGTATTGGAAATGTTAACCACACAGCTTTAACTGCACCCTAAAATGACAGGAGACACGGGTAATGTTTAAAAACAGCAAAGGTTACCAAGGGTTTGGGTTAACTGTAATTATGAGAAATCCAGTTAAAATGTCAGATTTCTGTGTTATTAAACGGATGTAAGCACTTTCTTCCCTTTCATTTTTTTTTATCTGTATGCACTTTTTTTTATCTGTGTTTTAACATTAAAAGAATAATTTATTTCACCAGATGTCCCTGAATTCAAACATGAAGGCAGATGCTTGCAGTTTCATACTTTTTCAATGATCAATAACTTTATCTGTGCGTGGGACAGCACAGGTGGTCAGGAATATTCTGTAAGGTAAGGTTCATGTAAACAGATTTAAAGCCTAATTAGGAGTGGAGGACTGAAGTATGGTAAGTAGTTTATTTTATGTAATCAGATTTGGTGTTTTAAATTCAAAATTTTCTGCAAAACACTGTACTGGATCTTACAGTAGCATTGCTGGATTATAATATACTTGACAGGGTTGCAGCCACACAGGTATTGTATCCTCATTAGCCCATTGACACTGGTTGTTTGCACAGTAGCTACATTTTGGATATGAAGCAGATGTCACAGTAGATTGATGGGTCACCTTTACCTTGATTTTCCTGTCACTGGCTTACTGTTTTATACACACAGAAGATCATCTGTGTGTATAACACAGCATAAGCTTATGGGTACTTAATTATGAATACTTCCTATATCTGTATGAATTTTGCCTGGCTAATATAACAGTTCACTGGCAGAGAGGCAAGTCTTGTTTCCTCCTGTTGTAGACTTTCTGACAGGCTGTCAGAAAGCATAAATGCAAAGTGTCTGCGTGTGACACCTTTTCACTCTGGTGCCAACACATTTTTCTCCAATGATTGCAGTCCAAGCTCAACAAAACTAAGGGCAGAGTATCTGTGAACAAACGTGAGATGATAATCAATTCAATCATATATCATGATAAATAATTCAAATGGCAGTGGAATAACTCTTGTAGAAATAAAAGTAGTAGTGAGAGAAATCTGAATTTAGTTATTAAAGTATGCTAAAACTATAATTTTAACTATACTCAATAATGATTAAGATAATATTGGTGAGCTTATTTTGGCCAAGATATGGCCACACTATGAAATTTGTATGTAGACTTGACATGATGTCCTGACTGATTTGTGGGGCCCCGAGTTTGAGAGCAGCCCTTAAATAGCCTATGCTATAAATATTCATTGTTTCTGTTACTGCTTCTTTCAGCAGCACTATAAGCAACCTTTTCACATTGTACTATGTACTATTCTAAAGTGAATAAGAATAGTACTGTAACATTACATAATGTAATAACAATGCATTATGTAATTACTCTACAAAATGCAATGCATTTTCACTTCATTACATAATGACACCTTCATTTTGTAACAGTCTGCTACATATTTTAAGGAACAGCCTAAAGCCAATATGTAAAAGATTTTCCCACATTTTCTAATTATTACATATTATGGTGGTTATATCAACATGCTGGAGTTGTACTTTTTTATCATGATAAGGTAATAATACTGTTTACATAATGAAAAGTGAAAATGTATTACATTTTGTCGATTTATTACATAATGTGGTAAAAAACACAAGCAAGCCTTACACTCTGCTGTGTTAACTTCTTGGTAACAGGTGGGCTGTGAATGGCACAAATTGTGGTAATGCATTCCCAAAATTGGAGTGTTCCACAAGACTGCTAGATACAGCCCCTGCTGTGCTTCTCCCCGAATTTAGAGAGTGTAGGAATTCAAAAAACAAACCAAACTGCAATGTAAAGGACAGGCATCATTGTGCCTTACTAAACTAACACTTCATAAAGCCATGCCTTGCACAGTGTGCCTGCACAGAAACAGGGCCTGTGCCTCCAAAACCCCCAATAATGGCCCCTAGAGGCTGTGCAGACTTTAATACTTATCCATGCCAAAGCTGCATTTTTAGAGCCTCTTACTCTCATTAATGGGGCTTACAAGCTGAATCAGGCTTCCTTTTTCATAGCATCAGGATCTTGTGTGTTTGTTTGTTTGTTTGTGAGTTTTGGCAGTTTGTTGCCAATGTGAGAGGTTGAGAAAGCACTCCATCTTTTTATAATATGATGATGGTTGGCAGAGCAACCTTGCCTAATGAACGATATCCATTTCTTACTTTGCCAGAAACACACACACACACACACACACACACACACACACACACACACACACACACACACACACACACACACAAAATACATGCAAACAGATGCCTAACTGACTTACCTCAAACACTTTCAGTTCTTCCATCCTGTACTAGAGTCCAAGCTGCCTAATTGAGGGTGGAAGTCACATTTTGATGCCTATCTCTATTTAGGTTAATATGAATGCATGAATTAGTTGGGAGTGTGGAGAAGCTATGTGAACCATGATAGAAAGCTAAATGGTCCAATTTTCCCCGTCAGGTGGACACACTTCTCTCACATCACTCTTGGCAGTCAGCGAGGCTAAAAGACACCAATTAATCTCCCATGGCTATTATGGGGCAGGGTGGCACAGAAAATGGATGGGCAAAGCACACTGAGACAGAAAGAGGATATGTAATTTGCCCGGGATCACTGCACATTGGCTGGAACCAGCTATAATTAAAACAGCAGTCAGCAAAAGTTTGACAATTATGCTATAATTTGTAAGAGCAGTAATTAAATTAGCACTCTTCATAGTAGTGCTTTCTAATTATAGTTATACTCTGCATAAGCCGTACAAAGTGTTAGCCAATTCATTATATTTAGCCCAATTTAAGGGGTTTAAGAGTATTTTGACAAATTGCACAGTAATGAGTGAAATGAGAGAAAAGCATGACAGCTTATCAGAAAGTTAGCTATGTCAGCTTTTATACATTTCTGTCTCCTGCGAAAAAGATTTTAAAGTAAAAAGAACAGGCATAAAAGAGAGACTAGGAGCATTATGTGAGATCTGCAGTAATTTGGCTTGCAATCTGTCTCCATTGTATTCCTACTCAGGATTTCTCTTATTTATGTCAAACTCTGTACATGGAGCATTTGCGGCTGAGATCTGGAGGACCTGTCACAACATGTAGGCTCTTGCATACAGTGTGCATGTATCACCAGTGTTACACATTCCTTACGATGGTTCTCGATTTGAATCATTGTCTCCATCCTGAGCTGAATAACAAATGAACATCTCTGCCAGCTGATTTGACTCTCTGATTTCCCTTGGCTGGGATCTTTCCTAATAACCAACTGCCCGCCTCTCTCCACACACCAGCACTGTCAGAGAATGATGCCTCAACAACATGCATGCTGCTGGATGGTGATTTTCTCCAACAGATGGCCATTTGCTCAGGGCTGTAGCAATATCTCTGGAATGGAATAGCAAGAATGTTAAGTAGCCATGAATTTTGATTCATCTTCTGTAAACAAACTTCAAATAATCGTTACCTTTTTTAAAGGTAAAGGTAAAGGTAAAGGTAAAGACCTTAGTTTTACAGTTAGAAATAAAACATGTTTCCTTTTTTGCTGGTTATGTTTTCACTACTTTCCCCAAACTGAAACGTGTTTTGGATTTCCTGATGACAAAGTTTTGCTAGAACCCTAAGGAAGAGTGAAGTGGAGGGATTTGAATAAAGCAATTGTTAATAATAATGAGCCCATCAGTATTATCTTACTCACCCAGCTGGCAATAAACTCTGCCAGCATGCAATTTATGTGTTTGTGTATCTTTGTGGTGGAGAATGCTGTGTGGGTTATATGGGAACGCTATTTTAAATTCGACTAAGCTACAGGTGATGAACAGTCTGGTTGCACTGTCTTCTAACATTAAAGTGTTTTTATCAACATAGGAAATATTTATATTAAAAGTATCTACTATAGCATCCAAATGTGCACTCCTAAAGCAAAATACTGAACATATCTGCAGTTAGCTATTAACATATTTTATCTGTTAAAAATATGTATGCTCAAACAAATGCATGATTATGTTTTTTTTTTTATGTTCAGGCAACTCAAACTACTAAAACTATCTAACAATCTTTCCCTAGCTCAAACAAAACATTGGAAACATGTCTCAAGTCCAGTGTTTTATATGCCTAACCACCCACCATGATCTCTGTCTTCAAAAACATCTCCTCAGCTCAACAGCTCCTCCTTCCCACCTAGTTATCCCTTGACATGAGGCATTATCACTGGCATTCTGCTGTCTAACTCAAAGCTCCAACGGGCCACTGCATACCAAATGAGCCAGTGGAAATCCAGCTGGGAATACATTGTCAAAAGGAAACACTGTCTGCCCCACACCCCGCTTTTCAAGTAGTCACATTTCAAAAAGGTGCACAAATCTCAACTCTTCTCATCTTAAGCATCTGAACAGGTGCGGTTTTGACTCTTCCTTACCGCAGTATTAAACCTGAGCCCTGGGTTAAGATGCAACCATGATCTCTGCACATCAAAATGTGATACGAAGCAAAATGGTCTGACTTTCCCACAATGAGCAGCACAGGGGTGCCGCGGCCTGCTGCTGGTGCATCTGAGCTCCACACATGTAATACTGCATTCTCTCTCTCTCTCTCTCTCTCTCTCTCTCTCTCTCTCTCTCTCTCTCTCTCTCACACACACACACACACACACACACACACACACACACACACACACACCAAACACACTGCCGATTTTTTATTCACCATTGACCCTCCAATATGCACAGATGCACATGAGCACAGAAGCAAGAACCGACAGCTACACAGGCACACTCTGCTCCCAAACGAGTCCAACTAACCGGGAGGAGCAGTGATGCAGAGACAGGGGCCATATACAGGGCTTCATGTTCACTGCCTGGGAATTAGCACATCAAATTCATATGCCCAATGGTTCTGACAGGCCCAAGTCCGAGCCATTACAGCCTGGTGTAGACAGGAATGACTCTGCTGGACTATTACTAGGCAGTGACTATTGTTGTGCACCAGTGATTCACACAATTTACACAGACAACCAGGGAGGAAGTTGTTGTCAAACTTACTAAAACAACCAACACAGATTCAGTGGAAATGTTCTCTAAGCTTCACTGACTGTTGCATAGATGAGTTCTCGTGGTGCGTTCACTCTTTCATCCACTGTGGCTTTGACTTTTTTTTTTAAGAATGTGGACTTAATTCCATGAAATGAATACCACTGAAATCAATCTCTTGTGCTCTGTAGACTATAGGCATTTATTTGCTTGATGTATTCAGACAGCAGCTCAGAGCACCCTGTAGCACTTGTAGCACACATTGGAGATGCCAGAGCTTCAATTTACCATGCTGTTGTAAGAAATCACAAGCAAGAAGTCATTTGGACCAGATCACTGAGTGAGAAATCTCAGATAGCGCAAACATGTGCTAAGGCTACACAATCCTTTAAACTGATTATTATAATAAGCTTTCAAACATTTTAATCTGCACTGGCTGATTGTGGGAAGAAGATTTTTGAAGAATACCTACATCTTCTCCAAAAATATTAGTTGGACAAAAATGTTTTCTTAGGGTCAGACTCGTGACCACTTCTGAGTTCTGGGTATTTAATTTAACATGTTCCAGTTGCACCATTCACAGAATAAACTCAGAGTAGATGTCTAAATTTAGCAGCAATTACACAGTGCATTTAAGAGTAATGGCGGGGTAATGTCAAATAGGCCAGAACTGGAAACCAAATGTCAGAAAACATTATAAATGAACTAGAGAATCAAAAGGCTGTACACGGCTGTACTTAGGCACAGAGGTGCTTTGAGCTAAATGCTAATGTCAGCATGCTACCATACACAAGGTATCACCATGCTGATGTTAATCAGGTTTAAGGTTCACCATGGTCACTATCTTAGTGTAATGTGTTAGTATGCTAACATTTGCTAATTAGCACTAAAACTTAGCAAACTTTGACCTGATGGTGGTGCTTTCTAAAAGGTTAGGCAATCACCAGTGACATCAAGATGCATCCTCTGAGAACCATGAGTGTGTCAAATGTCAAGGTAAAGAAATTTCACTCTGGGAAGGATGGACCAACTGCCTGGTATTGCCATCCCTAGACCGTTAACCACCAAAGGTAAAAATAGTATTCTGGGTCATCGACATATTTTAGGTACCAAGTTTGGTAAAGATGTGATGTTTGGATGTTGAAATAAATATATTGATTTATTGTAAAATATTCAAATTTTCTTTTGGTACTTAGCAGATCAGGAGTTATAAGCCAAAATACAGAGTTTGCAAATGTAAAGCTTTATAAATGGGAAAATGGTGGCACTATCTGTACCTTAAATTCAGTTTTTCCTTAGAAATCTGTGACCGAAAACACAATCTCCATCAAATAACTAGTGTATGTCGATTGGCCTAAACTGGACTTGTGTTATGCTCGTTTACACTTCTAATCACACTGAGATATAATGACTATGTCAATCATATGAAAGGGAAAGACTTTTTACTCACCCCAAACCGCATTTTCACCAGGCAGAAACATGAAGGCAAAAGTTCTTTCTCTATTCTCTCTGTATTCTACCACCAAGTCCACTGCTCATGTCTGAAAAAATGAGAGGAGACAGACACAGGGTGAGTTTTAATCTTCCTCTGCCATACTTCAGAGGAAGCTGTATGCAATGCACTTATGATCTTCAGAGGTTTTTTTTTACATAACATACCCATAGAATTGGAATGTTTTGTCACTATGGCAACAACTTTATGTAGTTTAAACCTGCTGAAAAAGTACCCTGCTGATTTCCTGTTTGCTAGATATCCATTGAAAGGTCATCAATATCTCAGGTAGGATGTTGTTTGTATTATATCTTACTGAGTTTTCAGGAACCACTCAACATCTCAGTCCCATGGGAGTTGCATCTAGCTACTCAGTTACACTGGTTTACTGTAAGTGTAGTAGCTAACTTACATGTGCGAAAGGTTTATCTTATGAAAGATCAGTGACTTGTCTTGGGTTAATGGCCAATTGTAAGCTCTTATGTACACATTACACCACTTTACAGGGATCTTCTGTTTTAGAAACAGTTGCTGCAACTGCATAAAAGGTTAATGAAAATGATAGCAGAGCTTGGTTCATGTTGCTCACACTGAGGCGACAGATGCAGCGGGAGGCCAGCCCACTGCAGGGTACCCAGTGACAGCACTGGCTTAGGCATACGTCTGAACTGTCAAGGGCTGTAGAACAGAGAGATGAAAGGTATGGAGTGAGAGAGGCACACACAAAGCCAGGGAAAGTCACAGATACTTTTTGTCTCACTGACTGAGAGGAACGACAAGGAGAGGAGAGGGACTAAAATGAGAAAGTCACACAGACATTGCCTTAATATTTGATGGAAGTAAGAGATACAGAGAGGAGTGGGGGGAGGGAAGGTGCAGTGTGAGAGGATGGGAGAACTTTGTGCAGACAGAGTGAAGACCCTGACTGCTCTTGTATTCTCTTTAATGCTGACTTTGAAAAAGTAGTATTTCAACAGTGAGCTCAGGTAAAAGCTGGGCTAAGTTACATCTCTGAGTTGACATTTCTATTCACTATTTCCTGTATATTTTTAGAGAGCAAGTGATGTGTTGTGTCTTTGAAACACTTGCAAGTGTTTAAAATATCTACAAGATGACACCTTAAAGAATAATTGGTAACACTCTATTTGAAGGGGTGTACACGAGACTCACATGACACCTGCCATGACCATGAAGGAGTCTTTATAAATGTTTATGGCTGTCATTAAGTGTTATTCAGTCAATTATGTCACTTTTAATGCAAAGTTGTCTGAGATGTCTTTGTTATGACAACATGACATTAACCAAGACAACATAACCTGACCTGTTTCTTTATTATGACAAGTTTGCAGGGCAAGATGAAGAAAAGCACGGCCCCCTCCTGCAGGAGAGTTGAACTCCATCATCTGTACCAATACTACGCCACGGGCCAGACGACTTTGCCTGTCTGTGTCCTCGTCAGGTTCCTCAATCATGAGCAGTTTGAGCTCACAGCAAATGAGGAGACGGCAGAAAGTCTGATTGATAGATATGAGATTGCAGAGACAGGTAAGTGAAGGGAGAGCCGCAGTGTACCATATCAGGCTGCTTGCTGCTCATTCATATGGGTAAAAAAAAAATTACTCTGTTCTTTGGACTAAGGTTTTGTCACGTAATGATTTTAAATTAGTTATAATAGAAGTTAAGGCCTAAGCTCCAGTGGTGCCTGGTTGACAAAGTGATTTGTTTTAAGACCAGAGGCAAGGAGTTGAAATGACATAAGGAAAATGGAAGTCAGGCAAGTCAATGGACTAGCTTACCCAAGGACCTCATATTTTCACTTTTTATCACAGTCTTAGGTTTTATTTTAATAATGAAACTACCTATTTGATTTATTTAAAAAAAATTTAACAATAGAACTACCTATTGTAGTCCCCTTTTTGCGCTTGGTAGAGGGAAAGATGCTGATTTTGAGTTTGTCACTCACATGTGTTAACTCTGCTCTTTCCTCCTCTTCCAGCCAGAGAAAGCAGGTCTATGACGTTTGAAGGATTCCTCCGGTATATGGAGTCCAAAGACTGCAGCTTGTTCGACCAGGCCCACACATCTGTGTACCAAGACATGGACCAGCCTCTCACCAGTTACTTCATCTCCTCATCACACAACACCTACCTAACTGGAGATCAGCTAGTAGGAAAGAGCCACCTGGATGCCTATGTCTGGTAGGGAAGTGTATACAGTACAGCATGCGTTCCTCTTTATGATGCAGGCAATTATTGTAAAGATAAAGGTTAAACTCTACTTGTAAATTTGCCAAAATCACCTAATCTGCTAAATCATGTATATTTCATTAAGCTGATCTTTTATGCAGGGCGAAACAAATGATAAGGTCAATTTAAACACCATTTGGCTCTGATACAGATCTAAAATGCCTCTCAATACACTATTATCTTCTCTCTAAAGTCCCTCTCTCCTTCATATGAGTTATCTGGATACTCTCGTTTCCTCTCATTTCATTGACCCATGCATGTGCTGAGGCAGACAGTGAAATTGCTGTGGTCCCTTTATGGGGTAATGGAGGTGATTATAAAAGGGGCTGATGGCAGCAGTAGTGCTGTATTTATGGTCCCTGTGAAAGTGCTGAGAGTCCTGGCCGCTTAGAGTGGAACCCTCCAAACCAGCGTCTGGGAAACTCTGGTTTACTTAGATAATGAAATAATCATCAAGAGAGGAGAACAAAGTTGCAGTAGAAGGTGGCTTTTTAGAAATCCCAGAACCTCATCGGTAGGAGAGTGAAGAAAAGAACATGACAAAAATAATTTGTTGGGGGAAGAAATACAAGATCCTGTACAAGAGCTAACATGTTGTGAAACAAGGAATTGGTGGAAGATGTTGCACATGTTCTGGAATGAATTTTTTTTTTTTCTTCTTTTTAATTTTTTTATTATTATTGTGTCATGCATTAGCATGTCCAGCCCACTAGGGCTTACAAGACGCCATTATAAAACATAAACAGACCAAGAACCAAAAGTAGATGCTAAACAATACTAACATTAACGATATAAAACATCCTGACGTTTCACCCAGGCTTTAGTAACAAAAGAGGCTAACTTATAAACATTAAAGGTAAACAAACATTCCATCCTAACATCATCATTACTCCAAAATATTTCAGGGTTTTGAGCAAACAGTTCATTTACAACAGGCACTCTTAGTTCATCATAGAAGGGATTTAAACCTCACTGATAACCTTTGTTACATGATATTCCCTGTCTCATTCTCTGCATGCTGTAGTACAATAAAAAAGATAACAAATCAACCAAAATATAATTTAAGAAAATAGGAACTAGATAGAAATACGCCTTCCAGATGATGTGCTGTCTATTCATCCATTCTTTGAAATGTTGGAGGCAATTACAATCTGACTTTCAATATGATACTGCTTTTCTCACAATAGAAGTAGGGTTACAAAGCAACTCTGCAATGCACAACTTAGAGCAAGACAATCATCATGATATTTCTGTGACAAAAGAGAAAAACATAGCTGAGAACTGAGGTGACAGAATATCATGCATGGTCTCCAACTGCTGATGAAAGGCGCATGTTCATGTGTGCCATCATTTAAATGTAAAACAGCAACAAACTGGTAAAAAAGCAAAAAAAAAAAAAAAAAAAGCAGATCCATCCCAAAGTCAAATTGAAGTCAAATGGTGATATAACTTTGCATCAGGATTGCAAGAAAATGTTCTATCGCCACAGTGATTACTTGCCCCACCCCTGCTGTGAAAGCGACATCATTTTTGTCCACTGCAAACAGAAAGCAATATAAACCTGGCCATATTGTGTAAATAAAGAAATTGCAGAAATGGAAATGTAATATCACCATTTTCTAGTGTTAAATGAGAAGATCCAGATATACTCAGTTAGAGGAAACTGTTGGAATAAATTATTAGATTGCAATGTTTGCTACATATTATCCACATGTGTTGATACTTATCACTGTATGGAAGTGACTATGATGGCTTGAAGGGAGAATTTGACCTTAACTTGTGTGTGGAAAGGAAATAGCTCAGTTTGTGCCTCAAATATTCACTTCTAATTTCTGACGCAGTACATTTTAAGTGCTTATCACTGCCTTGCTGCAGCTCAATGTGTGTGCATGTGTCTCCAAAAATATATGTGTGCTTGTGTGTGGCACAGTGCTCTGAGGAAAGGCTGTCGTTGTCTGGAGATTGACTGCTGGGATGGGCCAGATATGGAGCCTGTAGTCTATCATGGCTACACCCTGACCACCAAGATATTCTTTAAGGATGTCATCACCACTGTGGAGCAACATGCCTTCGAGGTAACAGCATATAGTATGTTACATGACATATATATCCTGGAGTGGTGCCCCAGGCGTCTAACTCAGCATTCACTCCTGCCTCTGAAGGCCCCAGGAGTCCCCACTTAGCTGCATTTGCTCTAATGATAGTTATACTTTGCTTGCAAGTTGTCTTTGATTCAGATGGGTTCAGACCATACTCTGTGAAGTGTCTGGAGACTTCAGAGCCTGCAGAGAGAGCAGCAGATGCAGGTTGATGCTAATTATTGGAAATAGGGTTTGAATCCTGATTTTTTTTATGTGATTGACAGGTCTCTGCGTACCCCGTGATCCTGTCATTAGAAAACCATTGCTCCCAGGAGCAGCAGGAGGTCATAGCCCAGTACCTCGTCTCCATCCTGGGGGACAAGCTGTTGAGAAGTCCCTTGGATCACCCAACCACTGGAGAGCTCCCAAGCCCAAATGTAAGGCATAGACAAGTGAGAGCTCGACCATCTGGGTGGTAAATCAGAAGCATTTGTGTTTTATGTTAGAGCTGCTGGTGCAGGCAGAGGGGTGATAGGGTTTGTATGCATAAATCCTCATCGTCCGTCATAAAGCAAAACAAGGAGAAAATTAGACCTTTTCATTATCACGGAGGGCCTCATTAGTCTATTTCTGAGGCTTCCTGTGCCTCTCTCCTCCACTGGGGCCAGATGGACCTCTGCTTTTGCAAGCCTCTTTAATCTCTCAGAGATTCACAAAATCTAATGTGATGTGGTTGATCCTGAGAAGTGTCCATCATTTTAAGTGCGGGGTCTGACTTCTCCATTGAAAGTGTCTGCCTCAACCCATGACTGAGTTACTGGCCTGAGAGATGCCGGCACAGTCTATTGAATATGACGAGAAGGATGAAGGGTTTTACTTTGAGGGTGGATGAATGTGCGCTGTCTCGCCGGAGTTTCTTTGCTGCCTCTGGTTTGGAATTTACTGCAAAAAATTGTTGTTTTACTGAGTTGTTTTATCCTCAGTGTGCATATATGATTTTCTTCCCATATTATTTTTTTTATCTTTATGACTCTCAGGAAGTGGGGGCTTACATAGGAGCCTTAGCAGTAGTAGTTTCATCTTGACTATTAACCCCAGCAATTTACAGAATCAGTGTCCATGTGTTACCATCCAGTTATGAAAGTGTAACCAATACGCAATACTCAGAACTGCTCATTATCTCATACGCCACTCTGACAACTTAGAAAAAAAGGTTAAATCTGTTTACCAAATTTTCAAAGAAACAGGAAGGATGGAAACTAATTTTCTTCTCTTCGTTCTTCCATTATGCTGTGTTATTGTAGGTTTAGAAATAAGCTATGATTAATTAACAAGTTATTACTTTTTTTACCGTAAACATTGGCATAATTCTCTTCAAGAATCCTCAAATGATATCCTAAATTATATCAACATAAAGCAAAGCCTCTGTTGTAGCTCTCCAGACTGTATCATTTTGTGTAACAGCAATGAAAAATGAAAGAGTGCAGTGCCAAAGGAAGGTTATAATTTTCATACTATATGGACTCTTACAGGTTGTTAATGTTGGCAGATCTGTAATTATTTCGGCATATTTTGCCTGTGCATACAGTATGCGATGCCGACAGGGTGACTTCCTGTTGTGTGGCTTACCATGGAGCTGCTTCCAAGTCCAGACCATAATGTTTTTTTTTAATGTTAGCATATTGCTGCTCATGTGCATAAAGAGCCCTATAGACTACTTACAGATTTGGAGCCAAGACGGTGAAATGTAACAGCAGATGTGTGATTGAGTGATTCGGTATACCTGCTGCTTTCTGCTTCTTTATCCCACCAAACTGGGCTGTGTTTATGCATTGATGTGGATGTGGCATCTGAGTGACTCTTTGAAGAATAGCATCTTTTGACGAATCAGAGAGGGGGCGGTTTGTGCCGGGGAAGTGTTCTGATGTTTGTGTCCTAAGTTTTAGGATGTAGTTAGTTTGTTTGACTGATGCAACTATGTGATGGTTTTATGAGTGCAGGGGGTTAATGTACATGATTAAGGTACCTTTTCATTTATTCATGTGTTAATTCATATAGAATGTTTTTTTTTGTGGGAATGCCAGGACCTGAAGTATAAGATCCTCATCAAGAATAAAAAACTAAAGCCTCAGATTAGGACAGAGGCAGAGAGGAGTGTAGATGAGGACGAGGATGAGGAGGAGGACATTGAAGAGGAAGAGGATCATCAGACCAAATCAAAGTTCTGGTTTCTGAGAAAGGCAGGGTCAAAGACAAAAGTAAGTTATATTTAAGAACAGAATGACAAAGACAGGTTGTATGAGGAGATGCTGTACAGATATATTTAAATGTACTGCAACCACTAAGATAATGGGACAAAAATGCAAAGCTTTAATTTGGTGAATGCTGTGTTTGGTTTGTCTTCCTCTCTACCCTAAATGTAATGAGTAGAAAAAGAAGGTGGTGGTGGCAGAGGCTTTATCGGACCTGGTCATATACACCAGGTCTATCAAGTTCAACAGCTTTAGTCACTCCAAGGACAATCAGAACTACTTTGAGAACACATCTATGGCAGAGAAGAAAGCTCGGAAGCTAGTCAAAGCCTCAGGTAAAATGTTATTGAAGGGGTTGAAATTTTAGGAAGAGAAAAGGTGATTTTGAAGCAATAAAGAATGTGTCTAATTAATTGCAAATGTAGCAAAATATAATTCTGGTGTTGAGCCCAATATAATTATGTTGCTCAAAGGATAACTCTTTGTCTACTTTAGACAAGAAATGTAATTATGTCTGGTGCCATAAACCTCCGTAATAGTGAAAGCATATTGAACATGACATATACGACATTAGGGAATAAAGCACAACAGCGCAAGTCCAGACTTGTGCCTTATACTCTCACTGTTGGGAAAGTGAAAAGAGCCTACAGAGGTTCAAATCAACTGATAATCATTTAAACTGTCACTGTGCCGCAGTATACTGAAGGATCAGAGTGATGTTGAGAAATGAAATCTGCTCCCACTGAGGAGGAATGACACGTTCTAGACACACAGCTACATTATGAGCTGGTTGGCTTGGTTGGCAGGGACCGTGAACAGTCTAGGCAATGATGGAGCTGTAAAAACCTTGTAGTCTCTTGTCATCATCAAGCCCTGCAGGGAAACTACACAGCTATGGTACAATCACACACACAGACTGAAGCTGTGTGCCAGTTTTCTCTCCAGAATGAGGATAATTTTACATTTATCAAAACCTGATCAGCACGAGTTCCGCCTTGTCACATATTCTCTAAAAACTTCAATTTAACATTAGGCTATATAATAGCAATTACATTTGTGTATCTTACTTATGGGGGCCTATTTTAATATTTTGAATAAAAAAAATTCATCATTAAAGTTACAGTCAAGAATCATATCTGTGATGTCAAGAACTTTGATCTGTCACAAGGACATTTTTATAACTGATAAAACAATGACCATGTCTATGTAGATAAACCTAAATGCTTTGCTGAATCACTGCATCAATAACGTCTGAAGTCTGAATCAGTGGACAGTGCGTCAGAGGGGACATCTGACCTTTGAGTGTTGTGCGTTCTCTCCCTCAGGTGCAGATTTTGTTCAGCATAACCAGAAGTTCCTCAGTAGGATTTACCCAGCAGGCTCAAGGACGGCCTCTTCCAACTACAACCCTCAGGAGTTTTGGAACGTCGGCTCACAGCTCGGTGAGTGGGACAGAGCGAACGTATGCCTGTCCAAAATAGGAGAAAGAGCTCATGATCCCAGTCTGTGTGCACTAATAAGGTATGCAGTAAAAGTTCCTACATGTGTCCACATGCATGTATACACACACACATTCGGCACAGGAATATGAAATTAATGTTCTAACATTATAAACAATGCTGATTTTCACATATTTCCAAAGCTATTAAATAAAATAAAAGACATATTAACAAATACTAAATATGTCAAATTAATAAAGGGTAATGAAATGTCCCTGAAGTTATTAGTACTTTGTTGTCAACTCTGTTTCTATTTTGAGATGAAAACCCTGAAAACATCAATTCAAAAAAGACTTGAAAAGAGAATTTCTTTGATTCCTTTAGAGGAATCAAAAAGTTCCCAACAACACACAGAACAACCAGAATCCTACATTACAAGCTTCTTAAAGCTTCTTTTCTTAAACAAGCGAAGAGAAATGCAGTCCGGAAACTCAGATTGTCAAACTTCAAAGGGAACAACCTAGCCAAGTGTCCTGTCGATTAGTAGTGAAAAGAACATTTCATTCCAGTCCACAGCCTGACCACCTCATCTGTGTGTTCCCCAGAGCAAGTCCTCTCCTGGCCCTTATCACACCTTTTCGAAATCGATTTGCACCCTCCTAAATGCGTTTTTTTATTCTTTAAACTACATCCTTGTCTGAGTCACAGCTCAGTTTTTTTCCCTGCAGTTATTTCTTTACAGTCAAGCATGAACATTGGGCTTGACTCCATATGACATACCTGAGCTCCTGAGAGTATCTATGCTTCAAAAAATAATTCATAACCTTTATATCTTCGAGACTTATGGCAATGTGTGATTACCCATGAACTTAAAGTCACAACCCTGAACTGTCTGGCACTGTCTTGGTGAGTTCCTGTCACTCCACCTTTGCACATCCTCTTCATCTGCCTCCATCGCTCAGCCAGCCACTGATTCTGACATGAAGCCCTACTGATCGCTGAGCAGACTGTCTACGTGCCTCGGTGGCAGCTGTGCAGATGGTGATCGGCACTTTTCACAGTTGCAAGAGACTGCAGTGCAAAGCAGCAATCTGGATGGATCACTCATAGTTAGATGAGCTGTATTTAAATATATAAAAAGATGCAGAAGGGTGCATTGTTATGTGTTGGTTAGGACAAAAATAAAGGTGTTTTATTTTGTTGCTGTATGTTTATCACATAATTATCTATGTTACAGCAGACTCACAAGAGTTTACAATCCAACCCTGCAGAGACTGAGCACAGACCTGTCAGCAGGATTATATCTGCTGCTTTCTTTATCTGAAAGTTTACATGTCTGAAAAGTGTAGTCACTGATGACACTGAAGACATGGGGCTTCATTTATAAAACAGACTTGCACAAAAAAACCACGTATAAGTAGTTTTTTATAAACTTTGATGTGGAAATGATCTTATCTCTAAGCAAAGTCTAGACTTGACACAAGTGATTTTCCTGCTGGTTATGTTAGGACTATTACAGTTTGGGACTCATATGCGCCCAAGCCTGTGGTGAACTTTATATCAGCTTTATGAACAATGTGAGAGGATCAGTTAAAGGTGCAGTGTGTTTGAATGAAGTAGAAGGCTAAGAAGAAAAAGGATATTGCTGGCTAAACCTCATTTGTGCAAGCATTATAGGATACTGTCAATTTTAAGGTAATTTGAGATTCATAGAAAGGCGCAGAGGTGTAAGTTACAAATAAGCTTCAAAACCTCCTTATAAATGAGGCTCATGGTGTCTGCAGCACACTTGCCAACACAGAGCTTTTCACTGCAGAAAACCCACGACAGATGCACTTATTTCACAGTTGGTGATTTTGAATGTGTCCCTGATGCAATGTGTGCTATTGTTGCGGAAACATTTCAAGTCATTGTATAATTTAGCTCCCTCCTGCAGAATTTAGAGCCATAAAAACAGAAGGTATGCAGGAGATCATCTTGCACTGCTCGTTTTATTTCAACAAGCTTTAGGCATTCTCAATTTTTTTCCTATAAATCTCTTTGCCACGCTTTGTGGCTTCTCATTTTCATTGTTCCAAGATTGTCTCGTGGTGTTTTTCAGTGGCTCTCAATTTCCAGTCTCTGGGCTTTCCTATGGACCTTAATGATGGCCGTTTCCAGGACAACGGGGGCTGTGGATACATCCTGAAGCCGGGACTGCTCATGTCCAGAGAGAGGAGCTTTGATCCCAGCTGCAGCCAGCGCCGCCTCACAACGACACACCTGCTGGTCAAGGTACAGCTATGGAGCACTGGATGCTCTGGGTGGCTTTATGGATTAAGGTGTAATGTTACTAGACTGTGTTTGTGCTTTTACATGCATGCAAGTGTGTTCAGCTGCACACTTAAGAGATTGTTTAGCAGAGCTCATCTTACTCTTTGCCTCCAGATTAATGCTTTCCTGCCGGATGCTGTAGACCAACAATGATGTAAAACTCCCTGAGAGTGTCTCTGTTTAATTAGATTATCTCCCTCAAAAAATAAAGGCAAAGGAGAGAGAGGGGTGAACTAATGCAATTAGACTCAGGGTCCAATTAATAAATCATCCCTTTTTCCATTATTTTAAGCATCTTAGTGGACAGTAATAGCAGCCCTTGTAATGTACTTTATCTAAACCACATGACAAACGGGGGAAGAAGCGGTAGAGAACACATTCACATCAAGGACGACGCTCACACACTAACTCTAAGTCCAATTATAAATCTGACAAGCTATCTGTAGTCAAAGTATTTATTTGAGTTTGTCACAAATCTGAGAGGACAGGAGGAAGGACTGATACTGACAGATGTCCATCATACACTTGGTATAATTTGAAAAACTACAACCTGATATATAAATAATATATTTAAATAATAATTATATATTTAATAAATATTGTAATGATAATTGTCTAAAATTATGTGGAAATGCATGTTTTTTAGTAACAACATAAACATTTCTTGGATGAGGACCCCCAAACAACCCCCATTGCAACCAAAGCACCTAAGCCCCCCAGAAACCTAGGGAACCCTGACATATATGGGGACCACAAAGCAATTATTGTATGGGCACCCAAATGGCCAGCCTCAGCTCTGATAACATGGGACTCATACAGACTTACTGCAGAAAAGGTAGATAGATAGATAGATAGATAGATAGATAGATAGATAGATAGATAGATAGATAGATAGATAGATAGATAGATAGATAGATAGATAGATAGATAGATAGATAGATAGATAGATAGATAGAGAAAATCCCTCTTAAAGGATTGGCTCAAACTAATTACAATAACTGACCTTTGAGCTGAATGCGTGTTTGTATTTTTCAACCAGATCCAGTCGTGGATCTTGGATTATTTGCTCAGTTGACCTAGCTCAGTCAGTATAGTGGCTGTTTTAAATGCAATCTGTTGCTTTAGAAACCTAAAACCAATAATCATAGAGTACTATGATTATTGGTTATACTGAAGAAGATGTGTATATTAGGATGTGTAGGCTCTCACAAGTTAAACAAAAGCATATCAGACATTGTCTCCTAATGAGGTATGCACACATGCTACGTCTTCCCAGCACAATGCATGAACTATAAATGTAGTGCATGTGCTCTGTTTTTGGATGCCCTGGGAAAAACCTTTATTTATTCACATCACCATTCTGTATTATTTGATCACTTCAAGGAAAATCGTGCAATCTTGACTCTGCTCTAAACTCAGTGGGAACCGAGTCATGAGCAGCATTCAGTGTTGTAACTTAGGTAGGGTTGAGTTTTCAATCTTTAAATAGTAAATAATTCATGTGTTCAGGAAAACAATATTTCCCCTTGAGACTATTTAGCATACAACTGTCAACTATAAGCAATGGTCTGTTTTTCAATAGCAAATCTATATGAAATGATTACTTCAGGCTGTTATCTATACACTCACAAGGACCATTGTAACTGTGAATGAGCATAAGGCAGGGTGTTTTGTAGCATGACTTCAGGGGAGGAAGGGGACTGTAATTTTGAGCCGGACACTGTAAAGCTCCATCAGTGCCAAGCGGGGCATGTCGTGATAAGTACATGCAGGTTTGTCTTTGATCAGAGCTGGGGAAGGGAAGACTCAGTGTGAGAGGACTGCAGATAAGCCTGCCTCTCTCCAGACTAGTGTAATTACAGTCCTGCCCTCTTCTTTTCTCTGCTCTTACTGGCTCTTCTCTTTTATAATTTCTGTTTTCTTATTTATCCCTGATGCCAATTACATTCTCATACACCCCCTGTGTGCTCATCTGGACTGCCTCTCTCTGTGTGTGTCTATCTACAGGTGATCAGAGGGTCCAACTTACCCGTCCCCAGGGGAGGCAAAGCTCTGGACGCCTTTGTCAGAGTAGAGATTCATGGGGTTCCATCAGACTCGTGCAGAAAAAACACACATACGGTCAAAAACTGTAAGTAATGCAAGACAATGATTTTTTTCAGTGTTCTCAGCATTGTTGAGAAAGACATTGGACATTGTGACTTTGACGATTCCTTGCATTAAAAATGGTGCTGGGGTGGCAACAGCCAAATGCTGTAGAACAATGACTTAATTGCAATAATATTGGAAGAGTAGGAGTAGTAACAACAGCCATACTAGGAGCTCTGTGAGGCTGCACTTAGCCACAACAGTGCTTTAAAGGCAACATTAAGAGGATATATTGGCAGAAATGGAATACAATCACCTGAAAATAAGAATTTTTGTTTTTGTTACCTTAAAATGAACTGTATTTATCTACAGGTGCCACAGGATGCTTTCAATGGAGGCTGCTATTTTGAACTGCCATGTTTCTACAGTAGCCCAGAACGGACAAACCTAACACTGGCTCTAGATAGGGCTGTTTGTGTTTTTTGTGCATTTTGCAGCCACTGTAGTTTCTTCTTTGCACTTGGAAGGGGAGGGTGAACTACGGGAAGGCTGGTCCTTCAAGCTAAATGCTAACGTCAGCATGCTAAAATGCTCACAATGACACCATGCTGATGTTAAGCAGTTATAATGCTTCCCATGTTTACCATATTAGTTAATGGTTTTAGTAGAGTAGCCAAGCGTCTGGGGTTTACCTAACTGAGTAGGTTTAATAAAAAAATATACATTGAGTGCAATAACCGGCAACAGCTTCTTTATTTTTATTTTTCTCACTCGAATCAACCCATGACTCTGACTATAACTCCTGCTAACTACAACAACTCTGAGGGGACACACTACCTCAAAGACAGAAACACATTACAAAATACAGGCTAGTCTTTTACAGTAATTAATTAATACTTAATTGGATAATTAGCAATAAAGAGAAACTACAGCTGAGACTGAATATCATTACTGTTCTGGTGTTTGGTCAGAAACCAAAGTATTGGACGTTAAAATTTTGACTTGATCATGGCACCAGATGAAGTTGTCACAATTCATCCTGAGGGGGACATGAATGTCTGTACAAAGTTTATCCATCCAAACATTGTCGAGACATTTAACCTCATGGTTGCACTAGAGGAAAGGTCAGGGGATCACAAAACCATCCTCTGGGTACCGTGAACACTGACGGCAATCCATCCAGGACCACAGTGGTGGACTGACTGGCTGACATTGTCATCTCCAAGGGCCACGAGCATGGCTAAAAACATGCCAATGTCTGGTTTTATACTAACACATGCAGATAGAAATACAAATGACAGTTAAGAACACGCCTACCTGCATAGTGTAGGGCAATGTAAAACTTCAAGTAAAAACATGGAAACCACCTAAACTGGAATCTAGGGAGTTTTCTATGACAGCAGTTTTTCTTCCTTTTAAATCTGTTTCCCAGTAAGCTGCTGTTGGGCTTCTGAGGGCAAATGTGCTGATGAGTTTCTTCAAAATGTACAAGTGGATTTCCTTTGAAGAGGAGTCTGTCATGTACTGTTGCTATGATTGAAAACATGGAGCTGACAGTCACTGCACACAGGATGAAGTGCTACAGTTTCAGTTGGATGGATATTTTCCATTCAGAACTATCATGGTATCCTATCACCATGATTCAAAATGACTAGAGCTAGTTTATTATTGTTTATAATGATAAATATGAAAATGACTGGTCTTAAATTTAACTGTCATCAGACGTGTGGAAGTTAATCCTAAAGCTGCCAAGGTTTTTGACAAACTCATATTTCAGCTGGTGTTCACCACAGATCATCTGTCGCATTTTATTTGGAGCTTCTTTTTCAAAGAACGACAACGTGAAAATTAACTTAATATCAAGACATAACATTGATGGGATACAACACTGTAATGCAGCTGCTGAGATGAGACAAAGAGAGAGCAGAGAGAGAGGGTGGGAGAGATAGTTAAGAGTCCTGGAGGGTGCAGAGCACTTATGCATGGGCATAAATCATAAAATCGTTTCACACTATGAAACAGATAAGGTCACTGGTGAATACAAATTAATGTGGATTTAGATTAAAACTTGGATGTTACAGAGCAACTTGAGAAAATTGTTTTGAATCAGAAATGGATTGAGAATTGCAGCAGAGATGAGTCATTAGTTATCTACTCGTGCTCTGCTCATTTGTCACTGAGAAATTGCACCTGTAACACTTGTCATGTATATCGTCATCATACTGTGGATCTGATAATTATGTATTCACTCGATGGATGGCAATTTCAATTGTTGGTCAGTTCACTACGTTGGTCCAGACTGAAATATCTCAACAATGCATTAAGATGAAATTTTGTAGACATTCAGTCCCGTAAAGGATGAATTGTAATAACTTTTTTAATTCCCCGACTATTCTTCTAGTGCCACTGGCAGGACATAATTTGAATTGAAATACCTGAAAAACTATCAATAAACTCATGGCATTACCCTTTAAAGGTCAAATGTGTAATATCAGCAGGATCTATTGGCAGAAATGGAATATAATATTGATAGGTATGTTACTTTAGACCTGTTTTTGTCTACAGACGCCGCAGGTCGCCTTCCATGGAGTCCACCATGTTGAACCTCCATGTTTCTACAGGAGCCCAGAACGGATAAACCAAACCCTGGCTATAGACAGGGCCCTTTGCTTTTTTAAAATTTTTTTTTTTTACCAGTTTCACTCCGACACAGAGCCTGTTCTCATACCCAGGTTGTCAAATACAGACGTGAGCGGTGTTGATGCCACTGATCCTACAGACTGGTCCTTTAAGTCCAATGTAGCCTCTCTTTTGACTGTTTCTTGGTCTCCATTAATTCCAGAGGGAAAATATCTGGTTGTTTAGCTGCTTGGATATACTGAAAAAAGCTAGCTGCAGTTGCCAAAAATGATGAGTGAATCGAAACAGTAAAGTTGAGGGCCATAAAACCAAAACAATGAGTCAAAAGAGACGCAGTAGAGCTGAGGGGACCTGCAGAGTATGTAGTTTCATCTTAAGTGGCGCCTTTCTAGTCATTTAACGGACAATAAAATTGTATCATAATTTGACTCATTGTTTAGAGAATATAAACATTTTGATTATACTGACTAAACCTGTTGATCTTTATTGATTTTGATGCACTGGTTGATTCTGATTACAGCTCTGAATCCTTACTGGAATACTGAAATGATCTTCAGCATCAGCGTCCCCGAACTCTGCCTCATCCGCTTCTGTGTCCGAGACCAGACCGGCCTTCTCAGCAGTGAGTTTGTGGGCCAGTACACCCTGCCCTTCACCAGCATAAAGAAAGGTGAGCCACAGAGGCAGAAAGAGAAAGAGGAGGTGGGGGGCTGGGAGTCAGATGGAGAGCTAAATTACATCAGGTGACTTTGTGTGACCATCATTGAATTTCCCTTCAGTACCAGTGTCAGCATTACTGAAGGTTGGTCTCTGGTTTCTGGAGTTTTTTATGGCTTCCACCAATCTATATGATGCGCATGTATTTAGCAGCTATACATACATTTCTTTTCACATTCCCCCTTCCTTCTCCATCTCCAGGCCACCGCTGGGTGCCTCTCCGGTCCCGAGACGGATGCAGTCTGGATCCAGCCACCCTCTTCGTCGTTGCTTGGTCTGCCTAAAAACAGCTCTCTATATCAGACTCACACACGCCATGCCAACCGATAGGGAAGCGTGGCTGATGTGGCAACAACAACAACAAAAATAAATAAATAAATCAAAAGCACCATTTCCTCAGATATAAATACCAGTTTTATTGTCAGAAAATAGATGTGCCTTTTCTCTACTGCCTGCGCTCTGTGCTGCAGAGGAAAAAAGGTTCCAGAAGGTTCCAGCAGCACTGAAAAGACTGACGAAGAATAACTCCCAGCTGGAGAAATCCCCAGAGCAGGATATTAGATTCTTATCATAGAATTAATAATTGATGCAAGTGCAATTATTGTGGTAGAGTTGAACACACATAAGATGATCTTACCCAACCACAAGAAACAGTGTTGGTTTTGGATTAATCATGTGTTCCAAAACAAAAGATACAATACGTCTATTAGGTCTGAAACTGATGAGTGATGCCAGGATACATTAATACAACATGAATACTACTATGAAAGAGTAGCAGCCAGCATTTTCACTGTGAGATACCCAGCAAGGAAAAATATAAATAGCATTCACAGAGGTATACATTATTAAACCAAATCCAGTGTGGGGAAGTCTATTTCTATCCTCGTTCATCACTAAATCCTATGAATGAGGCGGAGGAGAGCACGGGTCAGCAGGCCTGTCAGGAGGAGGATGGCATTAAGATAACGTGACAACCTGCCTAAGCCTAGAAAGAGTGTGAGCCTGTGTGTGTGTGTGTGTGTGTGTGTGTGTGTGTGAGGAGGTGCTTTTTCAGTGGTATTTGTGTGAGCATGTGGGCGTCTCCCTTTGCGTGTTTGTGCATGCATGTGCATAGCTGAATGCCACTGATGGATAAGACAAAGGATGGAGTGAGGGGCAGAGTGTTAACTCAGCCCCTCAGGCCAGAGAGGCAGAGTTGTCATCCTGCTCACACACTCTACCTCACCCCTCTCCCCCTGCTCACTCACCCTCCGGCCTCCCACCTCCAATTCCACTGGTCAAGGACATCCAGTTGACATAGCCCAAAGGGACACACACACACACACACACACACACACACACACACACACACACACACACACACACACACACACACACACACACACACACACACACACACACACACAGAGTCTGGGCAGGTATCAGGCAGGCAGCTCCTAACATCACGGCCACACCTCCTCTTTAATCTGTCACATCGACAGTCTCGACCACACACGTTTACGGTTTTGACTCGCAGAGAAGAAGAAGAAGAAGAAGAAGAAGAAGAAGAAACACAGTACAAACAAAGGTGCATGTATGATAATACAAGTAATAGTTTCTTTCCTTCATCCATAATCGTGGCCAAATCCAAACATTGGATTAATTAGCAAATGTCCTTCATCTGATCGCAATTTAATAATAAACAACTAATAATAAATGATACTTCACATAGTAAACAGTCTCCTTCCTGAGTCTTTTACTCAGCTTTGTAACTTCATCCAAATATATCATCCACTGCCAGCATATTTAGCTCTGGAGTGAAGTTAATTTACATCTGATAAATAGGTATAAATGAGAGTGCTCAGTTCCTCTACTCAGGTGAGTTTATCTCACTCATACAGTCTGAGAAATCTTTGGACTGATTCTTTCCCTAAGTGTGGTTGCACCCCCTTCTGGCAGCAGGCCTACAGTGCAGCTCTCTGAGGTCAGATTGCACAGTTCCCGAGGTTAAACCAGGCCTCCTTGTCAAGCAACTCCTTCTCCAGTTTAATGTTGGTTGCAGCCACAAAAGTCTTCTTGCTCTTCACTGTCACTTCCAGCACCATCCCATAAAGCAGTGGGACATTGTACTCCATCTGTGAATGAAAGGCAGATATTTTCAAACAACTCTACATTCAGAACATCCATTAATTTGAGGATTTGTCTTTTGTACAGTTTTGCTGTTATCTGAAATTTCTATGGAACAATTATTCTTTTGTTTCTTTGTATGTGGCTCTGTTAAGGCTTCACTTTGCAACATAAAAGGGAGCAAGAGGCTTGGGAGTGAGTATGTGGGAAGCTACTGGTCAGTGTCTGCAGGGTTCGACACTCAAAGATCACATCAGACTCACACAGCAGGCAGAACGGTGCCGCATTAAAAAGTGAACATTACACAAAGTAAGAGCAAATGTTTAAAGCTTTGAGTGGCAACAATTAAGCTCACGCGTGGATGTACAACATTTTTTATTTATTTTAATGAAACAACATTTAGAAATATAATTTAGCTTCCCATATACTTAACTTCAATTAAACGCCTGGACTTTTGTTTGCTTCAATCGCTGAACTCAACCTACGTTTATTTGGGACAGGCGTTTAATTCCTTTTGCAAAATGGCAACTAATTGAATTGCTTGCTGAAAGGTACATGTACTACTAGCCTATTATCAAATGATAAAAGCAATACTTTCTTAAACCTGCTCAGTAATCTAATGGTAAAACCACAGGATGCTGTGACTGTGCTAAATCATGAATATAGGATAAGAAGGATGGAAGTTGTACCAGTTCATTGAAGGTGGGGTTGTCATCATTGCGGACCACCTTTGTCTTCTTCTTGGAGCGCTGCTTAGGGTCTGGTCTCAGACGCGTGACCACGTAGGCATCGGGGTTAGAGCCGTTTGCCTGCTTCTGTTGAAAAGAGAAAAAAGGTTCATAAAGGACAACCAGCATATATTTAAGGGAAAACACATTTAGTATGTATGCTTTCCTCTTGTTAAAAGGTACAGATAATACAACTATAAGAGTAGAGGAAACTCACAATGTTCTTCAGGTGTTTTACCATGACTGAGAGCTTGCAGTCAGAGTGAGAAATGTAGAGCTGGATCTGAGGACGGGCTCCTGCAATAGATCAGCACATCAGTACCAGTTAGTCACAGCATGCCTTATAGTGTGTATTGTATCATCAGAATTTCCTCAAGACATAGCAAAAAGGTAGTCCTCAAATACTAAATATTACTTTTATTATGATGTTTTTTTCCCCATAAAATCTTTCACAATCTTTTTTTATACACCCAAGTGCAGAAATGTACCTGTCACCACAGGTTCTTGGACTATGTTGGGGCCATCCAGGAACAAGCTGCACACGTATTCATTCTGCAGAGCGAGGCAGGTTCACAAGTTAGAGTCAGTTATAACAAGAGATCACTGACTAAATCAACCAGTGATAAGAGGAACTTACTCCCTTGCATGGTCCCTCAAAAAGCTGCTCCAGGTATTTATTCAGCTGAGTCACCCTCTTGCCTGGGGTGAATGACATCTTATACCAGCCAGGAAACCTATAAGGGAGAAGGAGTTAAGACATGTATCAAATTAGGTTATTACTATCAAAGAAAAAACAGTGCTTCAAATGAAGTCGTTTTTTTCTTTACTCACTGAGGCAGTGTAGATTCAATAAAGTATTTCTGCAGCTGCTTATGGATCAGCTCAAACTGCCCAAATGTCTTCTCACTGTTCAGATACCCATCATGAATGGTTACTCTCAGGTCATAGATCTGCACATTAACGAAACAAATTATCCTATTAGGTTGCAGGGTGAGTAAATGAGGAGAGACTGCTGATAACCCAATATGCATGTTGAAGCTCCCATGTATGTGTTAAATATTGTTCAGCTTATTCCCAGCTAACTTCATGAGTTTTTTGGTAACTGGCCTGCACCTTATTGGAACAAGAAAGTTCACCAATTTTGAAAACTAACCTCAGGCCTCAAGGTGTTTCAATGCCATAACCATGGGCTATCACTGTGCTTTCTATTATATAAACCAATCCTAACCAAGTAACTTCTTCACCATAGTTTTACTGTTAGAGAAACTGCTAGGAAACCTTTTATTTATACCATCTTTATGTAAATACCTGAATGAATGATACTTGTCATTGCCACTAATACTGCTACACGCTGAATCTGAGGAACTAGACACATCTCTGCTTCTGCTGACTGACAAGGTGCTCCATCTCTGCCTCCAAACAGTTTTACCTGACATCTGGAAGTATATTCTGTTCAAAGAGCAGTGAAATACCAACAAACACCAGTAATACTCCTCACTCAACTCTGGAGAGTGAGGCAAAGACTTTCCAAACATAGCGCTGCTGCCTATGAGGCCATAAGTGACAGCTGACCCAACACACACACACACCAGGGATTACTCTTCCCAGAACAAATGTGTGTGAACCTGCTGTCAGTTCCAGGTGTTTTATCGGCTCACCTGGCTATTAAGATTCAACACAAAGCTTTGTGGTGGACCAGGCAGAATTTGTCAGTGACATTTCGTTATAAAACTGAGCTCTGAGGTCAACATTTTCTGCCTGAATTACTACAGCACAAAGAGCAACATGCAGCCTCACCACATCTTTTCCCCTGATGGTGTATCCCTGGATGACTGCCTCTTGGATGTTGGTGCTGGGAGCAGGAATGCCGTTCTTGGTAAGTGGTTCCTGTTTCTTCCCTTGAGCTATGCTGTGTGTCAGGAAGTTAAATTTGACTGCAACACAGCCCATGCTTTCCTTGATCTTCCTATATCATGAAGAATACAAGCTGTTATTTTGATAATCAGATTAATAAAAATAAAATATGGGATATTTTGAGGAATTTGTTAGAAAGACAGACTGTGTGCATCAACTTACTTTGTAAAGTAGGATGTGGCTTCCAGGTCTGTGTCACGAGGTCGGAGGTTGTTCTGGACATATTGCAGGTCATTAGAGTCCTTCAGTTCTGGCATCCCTGCATGCAGCATCTGGAAAACAAATGTGCACCACAAATGAAAAGGTGTTTTATGTATTCTCAGATACAGCTATGAAGGTGATACCATGGTTACTTGGTAAAGGTCTTACCAGCTCCAACAAGCTGAGTATGAGTGCAGAGCGCTGTCTGATTATGTTGTAAGCTTCACAGCAGAGCTCCACAAAGCGATGCAAACGCTGAGGCTTCTTCCCCCCGCATGAGATAAAGTGTTGCATCTCAGATGTATAGATGAACGGTGATCGGTCCCTATCATTGCAAATAAAAGAGTGGGGGGGAGGTTCTTGTTAATTCACATTATTGTCTGTGACTTTATACTTTTCTGTATCTCCTTTCTGCTCAAACAAAATCCCCACTCTTTTTACTTCCAAAATACTGCTTGACTTTTTATTGACTTACCTTTTAAAGTTTCCAAATTTCTGTGCATTGCCCATAATCTTGCCGAAGTCGATGTGAAACATGTGTCCACTGTGTTTCAACATGATGTTGTCATTGTGGCGGTCACAGATCCCCAGGATGAAGGTGGCCACGCACCACCCTGCACACGAGTGGATGAAGTTCATCACAGCCTGCACATGCACAGTAAGAGAGAGTTTAACAAAAGCAAAAGTGAATATTCAATTGCACGGTCAAGTATAATGGTTATCAAAGATTTTGTAGTGGTCTTAACCTCCTCATAGTCCTCCTTAGTTTTGTTCCACATGTGGAACCATTTCTCTAGTGTGTCTTTTCGAAGGGTGCCACCCAGACCCCACTCCTGCTGAATCGTCCCAAGGGTCACTGCCTCTGGAACCACCTCCACCAGGCCTGACAAATACATAGAATATATGTTGGAAAACATGGATTCACAGCCACATAGATATAAGACGGAGAAACTATTAATGTGCATTTAAAAACACAAACTAATAAACTTACCTTGAGCTCGTCCCGTAGAAAGACACCTGTAGGTGATCATTCGGAGGTCCAGCCCCTCCTGGAGCCAAATCCTGTCCATCACACGGACTATCTGAAGTACCAGCATGTCCTGACGCAGGTTATCTCCTGTCTGAACAACACATTTAACTGAGGAATGAAACAGCTGACTCAGCAAGACAGCCTAAGTGCCATCTCAAAAGTATCCTCTTCATGTTGAGCTGTTTGTGCAAGCTGCTCTGTAACTGACCACAAGCTTTGATTTCCCCTCTAAGGAGACAAGAAAAAAGACAATGGGCCTCATGCGAGACATACTCGTACGAACAGATGCATTCTGATGATTTAAGAAAAATGGTAGCTGTGAGAATTGCTCATTTTGCATATTTTGGCAAAGCAGCTTTTCATCTTCTGTTGCAGCGTACAGTGCAACATCCCCAACTGTATGCTATAATATTATCCCTTCTAATATCTCAGTGATTGCCACATGAACGCCTTTCATATTAGTCATGGATCCCTTTGATTAAGAAAAGCATTTACCATCCAACTTAATGTCAACCCACTCTCCCTTTCACATTAGGCACTCCTCTGATAACATCTTTTGGCAGCTTAAGTATTAATATTTTCTAATACAACTACTAACACTTTCTTTTCTTAAGACAGGTAGTTTTATATGACCATTTTAGGAGCATTGATTGCGCTAATGATGAAGCTTCACACATGTGCACTCCCTCATGAACGGGTGATATACATCAGACTTGAACAAGTGATTTGTGACAAGTGAAAATCTCCAAGAAAAAATAAGAAGTTTAGGATAGGAATATATGGACATTGATCAGATGATGTTTTCTGGATCAGTAAAAAAAAACATATTATTACCAACCTTGCAGATGACACTGACATTGTTGGCCAGAGGGTCAGTGCAGATGAATGAGATCCCCAGAGGAGCAGCATTGGAGTTGTAGAACTTACAGGCCTGTAAGTAACATGTCAAAAGCATTTAATACTCCTGCTATAGAACTGTGTGCATATTAGATTACAGTAATGATATAACCGGTCAAATATAAGACCTGGCATGCTCAATTTTAATGTCTTTACAGTCTGATGGGTGTTGACCCCAAAAAGCCTAGGGCTGAAATCATGTCGATTTTCTTCTGCTAAAAATATTATAGGTAACTTATATACTTATTTGCCAGTGCTGACAACTTTATTTACTATGACCTTAAATTTGTAATGTGTTGAGTTCTTACATCCACGTCCAATGCCTTTACACGGACTGCAGGATCCAGTGGCAGACAACAGCTGATCCCATTTCTGAAGAAGTCATCAATCTTCTGCTTTTCTTTCATCAAAACATTCTGCAGACCGATGCATAAAATGAAATAACTAACTAAATAAGTTCAGTAAATAAGTCATAACAATGGAGGTGGAGATATTGAGCCATTGAGTGGGTGAGTAAATGAATAAATGAGAGATCTGTTTACAGACCTTGCGTCGAGTCTTTTCAGCAGTGCGAACCTTCTCCGCCACGTGTACAAGCACAGACACCAGGCGGGTTTCATGTTCCAGCTCCTGCCTCAGTGCCTTGCCGCAACAGTGCCGCAGTGCAGCCTGAACCTTACTGAACCAGCTCTGGTAGTAGGGGTCAGTGTGGGCATCCTCCAGCAGCCTGTCAGCATGTACAACAGTAATAATTGATGATATATTAATTCCCCTTATAATATTACTGGGGATTACATCATCTCTAAAACTTCATAACTGGCATAACTTGACTGAGATTTTCTTTTGTCATTATGTTATCAACATTTTCAAGTGGATTAAACAACAGCAGTGTTAGTAGTAATCCAAAATGACATTCCCTCAGTTTGATGTATGACTTTGCTGCTCACCAGTAGAGTTGCTGGGCAATCTGAATGTTCTTCAGTGATCTCTCCAACAGCAGCATCACCAGAGGTCCATCCAACTCCCACTCACTCTTCAGAGCCTGCAGGACCGGATAACTGATCAAACTAACGTCAAACCACTGAGGAATCTCTAGATCTCTAGTGTGCCACCCATTCTCATATTTAAAATCCGATGGCTTAAACCAACTAAACATTGACCTGGTCTTGTGCTAAAATAATAAGCTCTAAAGACAGATACAGGATGTGTGTATATGTGTTATTGTGCTTACCTGGACCAACTGTGGCAGAAACAAATCTAGCTCTCCATCTGGTATCTGTTCAAAGTAGTGAACTGCAGCCCTCCGCACAGTCTGATCATGAACACTGAAAAGAATATATAAATTCACCAAACAAGACTAATGGAAAGCTGAATCATGGTTGTGATCACAGATATTGCATTCACTGTCCCAATAAAGACACATTAAATTAATAACATGAGACGTACCTCTCCTACTAAAGAACTAATAGATTGATGAGAGTGTTTAAATTCACCTATTACAAGTACTTGAGTGTTTGATGAGTAGCTTAAGTGCTACATAAACACAAAAGTGTGCACCTTCTCTGAAAACTGAACACCTTTTCAGTGAGTTTGGCTAGTTATTTTTCTTTTATTTGTCAGCGAAGGACAGACACAGCCAGAGAGAAACTAACTACCATACTGCATATAGTACTGCAGAAACTGAGCTTATGACCAACATATGGAAATCAGGGAGCATATAAAAGAGCAACCAAACCACATACTGCTGTACACGGGGAAAGTACATTTACTCAAGTACTGGACTTAAGTACAGTACATTTTTAAGGTACTCGTACTTTGTTTTTTTATTTGACAGCTTTACTGATTAGAATTTGTAGATTCAGTTAATACAAAATATCAATCAGCTCATACATTATGATATTATTATGGATTAAGCTACCCAGCCGTATATAAAGTAGCTGAAATTAGCCACCTTTTATCAAGTGCAACATTAGTCAAACTAATTACATACATTAATGCATCATTAATTGTAATCCAGTGATATAAATATGATTCTGAAATTAGCCATTTTGCATAACTTTTTGGGTACTTCAAGTAATTTTGATGCTTATACTAAGATTTTAAATGTAGGACTTCTATTTGTAATAGAGTATTTTTACTCTGTGGTATTACTACTTTCACCTCCCCCACTGCAGGACGTACTGTAGCTATGAAGCGAAACACAAACAAACAGCAATAAAACAAGCCTTTCTCCATGTTCTGAATGTTATCTTCTTTTATTGGTCCAGGCAGCTTTGCTGTGTCCACATTTCCGTAATTAAGCCAGGTGTAACCTACCTGTCACTGAGCAGGAAGAGGGCCTCTTCAGGTAGATGGATGGGCCAGTTCTCTACAATTGTGTAGATTTCTGTCAAGTCTTCAGGCTGCCACCGGGGGACTGCACCCACCAGGAGGTGGAGGAAAGTACTAGCTTTCTCACTACAGTAACGCTTACTCCAGAGGAAAGCCTTCTCATTTTGTGTTAGACTGGGGAAGGAGATACAATGACAGGAATGTATTTAGGGATAGTAAGAAATGTCTAAAAATAAATGTAATAATATAATGTGTACTCTACTCACAAGCAGAGGCAGTGCTTCCTAGAGACATCCAGCATTTTTTTTTGCAAATCCTCACAAGGATGAGTAAATATGACTGAACCCGGCAGTGCGATGGGTCTCTGATACTTCCACTCAAAATGATCCTGAAACTGGAGCTGGGGAACAAAGGGAGGATGAATGTTTGAACAGGTAATGTGGTGTGGTTTTTGTTTTGGTCAACAGAGGGCAGAGTTGTCCAGCACTTCTGACCTGCAGTATGACCCCGATGGGCTGTCTGTGACTGTCAAACAGGGCAGGAGAGGGAGGAGCAGCAAGCTCAGCCAGTGTGGACATACTGAGCAGAACGGTCCCATTCACCAGAGTCCTAGACACACAGTTCAAATACTGCATGTTACCTATTTCACAATTGTGCCTAAGAGCTCAGGAATCAAACCCCTCCAGCTTCATCCTTTATTAGCATTAAGTGGTATGTGAAGTTTGAATTTTAAACCAATACAAAAGTCTTAATATATGTACTTTACGAGATGGGGTTAACATTGTAGAGCACCTACTGGTTGCTGTAAAGAGGTAGTACAGCCCAGCCTAAAAGCTCGGCATTCTTGCCACGCTTGGAGCCCTTGAGGCGAAATGTCATCATGGTCTCATATGGCAGCTGATTTACTGGAACAGGGAACACCATCCTACAAAAAAAAAAAAAAACATACAGTGAAAACAAATGTCAGCCATCTATTTATGTTATCACTCAAATATTTTACTTTGCTCTTTGTTCTTAATTTTTTTTTTATATTTTTCCTACTATTGCTTTAAATCTGTATCAAAATGAAGTGATATAAACTATTTCTCACACACACTTATGACACAACAGACCAGTACAAAAAGAGCCTGGATCAGATGGGCACTTCACCACAAGGACAGTAAGATCCACTTCCACTTCCTTATCAGTGACAATGGAATTCTTATGTGAACAAGATTGATTATGCTAAAAAAAACATTTACACTTGGAGACACTTACATACGGTTACACTGGATCTTGTTTCCGAACGATAAGGCCGTGCTGATGTTCTCAGAAATACCAGTGTCACAGATCTTTGTTCCTCCATACGTCAACTCACAGGAAACAGAGAAGAACTCATAACTAAAAATGGAGTGAAAAGAGAAAGCCATAAAACCAAGCGTTCTTAACAGGGATGTAGTTAATTTGTATTTGTGAGCATGTATTTGGGTCTGTACATGCGTGCACAAAAATGTCTGTGTGTCTTTCTGCGACTGCAAATGCACACATACCCGGTCATCCAAGAGAGTTGCAGTTTGTAGAGAGCAGCGATACTAAACTGTAAGATTTCAGAGTTATCATCCACGTCATGTATTTGTGGGGTTCTGGTTACCTCCTCGCCTCTGAAGTCTGAATGGAAGTTGTCAAAAAAGATCTGCAGCACTTTCTGCAGTGCGCCATGGAGCATGATCATGGCTAGAATACAGAGAATAAATATCAGTTTAGACAATTTAAAAGTCAATATATAAAATCAGGTAACACTTCACTTTAAAATCCTCCTATTTAGCATTTATAAGCAGTGTACAAATATTTAATAAATGGTTTAAAACAATGCAGTTATAAGCACATTTTAAAGAGTTTATTAATCTAAGGTATTTGTGAACAATGCCTACGTTTCCTGTTTTCCTATGAAAATATATTTTATATTATTATTATTATTATTATTATTATTATTATTATACAAATGTGTTTTAATATATTATCACTCATTATCTGTTTATACATTTGCCTCCACGTATTAGTGGGTCCACAGGAGGAGTTATAGTTGGTGACAAATATATAACACTTATATATGCTTACAACTACATAATAGTGTGTTATAAACCATTTATACTGCTTAATAATAGAGGTTAAGACTTTGACCGTATACCGCAATGTCCCTGTGTTGATTACAAACCACAACAATGGCATTATAGTTGAGTAACAGCTTCTCACCAGTTTCACACTCAGACATCTCATCATGACTCTGCAAAAAAAAGGAAGGAAACAGCATTGTACTGTTGATCAGAGGCTCAAAGAAACATTTCACATTTATTTGGTGCACAGCAGTGTTCAATAACTCGGCAGATGGGAAAAGTGGTAGGATTGACCTGTAGAATTTTTCGCAAAAGACCTACCAGAGGTATGGGAATTATACGGTTGAGCCTGCCAATAGTGTCCTCCAACTCCTGACACGAGAGCCCACACAGAAGATTGCTGATGGTGCGAACACAGCCCACGAGCACATTAACGTTCATCCCAGACTACAGACACGATGAGATCAGATCCAAGTAAGAGAAATACCAGAACGTTAGCTTAGGATACATCACTCCCACTGATAAATCTGAATTAGCCTGAGGTGGTAAAGCCCACATTATATAGGTTTAAAACAAATGCAAAGAATAACAAATGCTGATGGATATGTGTGTGAGAGAAATATGTTATCCTGACTTTACTGACCTTACATCTCATCAGATCTGTCACCTCTCTGCTGTAGCTTCTGAACACCTCCTGCAGACTAAACCTGAGAGAGGAGGAAAGGTTAAACATGCAACAGATCACAAAGTGGTAGGAAACATCAAAGCAAAGCTACCTTTCTGAATGTTTTCTACAAACAGACATCAGTTGACACATGACCCACTGAACAGTTGTTATTGAACCCATTTCACAAAGCTGATGTGGGACTGCCCGGCATCTTACTTGCAGGTGTTGAAGACACAGCCAGGGCGCAGGAGCTGGAACAGTTGGCATGAGGGTTTGTCATCTTCCCCCTAAGAGAACAAAACATGGTTTAAAATACTGATTGTCGTGTAAGATTTATTATGTACTATTCCTGAATAAATATATAATCTCATATAGACATATATATATATATATATAAATAAAGCATGTCAAATCTTTAAATGGCATTAATTGGCTTTTTATGACTATAAATGTATGGACACATTAGCTTCACCTTTATTCTATTTAATTCTTACTGCTAAAAGCCGCCTGCCATGACGTGATGTGTAAACAGAACAAAGTCAAGAAGTCAGGGTGGAGGTTTTTACAGCCCTGATGATAACACGCTGGCCGGGAGCCAAGCACAGGTGTTTAAGAAAGAAGCATTTCAAGACTGAAGACAGGCAACCCTGTAACCCTGTAGGTGGGAACAGAGAAGGAGTTTTAATTGACTTACATCCCTAACCAGACGGTGTTTGACGTTGTTCAAGTGGAGCAGTCGGAGGGGCACTTTTAGTTTAAACTTGATGTACTTCTGAATAGTCTCATGCATACCCAGCAGTGCTTCACTAAAGGAGAGATATGGGAAATTCCATTTGGTGCTTCGAACAATGAATGTGGAAACACACACACCATGTTTAAATAGCAGATCACAGACAAAAAGCTCACAGTTAACGGATAAACAATAATTTCTGGATTGTTCACTTACTTTTGGAGATATTCCTCAGAATCACACAGTTTCAAAACATACTGCCCACTTGTTCTGGGAGTGACATCCAGCAGCTGGAAGAGTTCATCAATCAGACTCTTCACTGTCTTGTTCACTGGATAAAAGATTAGAGTTCAGAGTCCACACACTTCTGCCAACAT
Source organism: Dicentrarchus labrax (assembly GCF_905237075.1). NCBI lineage: Eukaryota > Metazoa > Chordata > Actinopteri > Moronidae > Dicentrarchus > Dicentrarchus labrax. The sequence continues at coordinate 16,401,023 of NW_026136720.1, read as the reverse complement.
GTGCAGTGACAGAAGAATTGTGTAAATTCAAGTGTCAAGTGTCAAGTGGCATCAAGTACTGTAGTGCAGAACAACTATGCAGAGGTGGTATATCAATAAGTAAACTCAAGTACAAGTACAATTTTGAGGTACTGGTACTGCTCATTTATAAATCTACTTTTTACTCCACTTACCTGTGGTGGGGAAAGGGATCTGGTGATCGTCCCAGTCAGTGGCCACAGTGACATTTACCTCCACCTGCTGCAGCAGGGCAGGGTGGATGTATAACAATCGACCGCATACCATACCCGAGTTATGAACGCTGTCTGTGTGCTTATACCTTGACATTAACCTGCCAGACAGAAGGAAAAAAAGGGGTTGCTAGTGTGAAAGTGAAACTATGCTGACAAACATGTTCTATATTTAAACTTCATATGAAAAAAACATGATTCATTTCAGTTCTCAAATGGTAAAAAAAACAATGTTGAACTTAACAACAGAGCAGAAATCATTTAGTTTCTGTTAAGAAAATAAAATACAACTATACAATCCCATAATTAAAAGCTACACTGATTACAAAATGAATGCTATGATATTTACCACATTTTTAGATCCTGGAGCACTTTATTGTGTTATATTATGTTTCTCTATTGTCTGAGTTGTTAGTAAAATATGTTATCCAGAGGAATGCCTTGTCTCTACCTATGGGTACAAATAAAGTAACCTGAACCTGCATCTGTTTTTGTTTGTCATTTTGAGAGTTAAGGTGTCATAAGGGTGGATATTTAAGACAAAACTTTACTCTTCTTACTTGGAAGTTGCAGCACAAAACAAAGCCAGACTCTTGGTGCTGCCTTGAGGAGTGTCTATTAGTTTGATGGTCCATGGGTCCTGATGTGAAAGAAAAAAGAAATCTGGGTTATTCTGGTATTTTTAATGAATCATAAGAGCTCTTTGTCTTTGCGGAAGGAGAAACCACTAGAGATACTCACATGATTATCTGCTTCTGTCCTAGAACGGATCAGTTTTTCAACAGGCTCACTGTGGTCGAAGGAAAACATCTTTTTGCTGAGGGGTGCTCGTGTCCTGGGGGGAACAGGAGGGGGTTCTCGTCTACCTGGCAAACATGCGATAGGACAACTAGATAGCCTGTTACGGAGTGGAAGGGGAGGCCCATTTGCGCTTTGGTGGTGTGTATTCCCAGGATCTACTCTTCCATGACCCCATGGCTGGTCCGGCGGTTTGGGTTGGGAGTTAGGTGGGGCTATGAGCCCATCCAAGGTGCTCTCATATATAGGTTCCACATTATCTTCAGGAAAGATGTCAAGGTAGTCGTAAGTGTGTGTTTCATGTAAATCCTCAGTAAGAGGTTTGGGGGCATCTGAAACACTTGCGTCTTGTCTCTGGATTGTTCCACTTTGCCTTTGAGGAGGATCCATCACATTTTAGATGGTGCGATATCTCAGCATGTCCTCAGTTCATATCATGGAAGAATGCAGAACTATGTGACATTATGACAAAAAAAGACTGAGTTACAATAGTGTATAAGATTGCAGGCAGGACAAGTAGGCACTTTTATGACTGAGTCTAACTGAACCTGAGGGTTTACGTTGGTCTAATAATTAACTAGCTTTCAAATCTTAACAGGAAATCTAACAGTCCGCGCCACTTCACAAATGAAAATACTTTTGCACACTTGTGTAAAGTGAAACAATACAAAAGTCTTTAATACCACCACTATCATTACATTATACATCATACCATGTAACTTTAATTTTAATTGTGCTTAACCTGAGCTCATTAATACACTGTCAAAACTCTAATCTACTAGAACACAGACTGATACTGTATTTTTCAGTAGAAAAGCAGACATTTACTATAAGCATATTCAAAGTTTACCATTTTAGATTAGCTGCAATTAACAAACTTAATCTTAGTTCAAAGTCAAAGTACTCTGAGCTCTTTTGTTGGCAACTTACCGTCAAAGCTTCCATCCTGTGTAGACAAGGTGAATGCTTCACTAAGCCATGCTAAGCAAGTTAGACCAGTAAAACATTTGGAAAGCTTCCTATCTGTTTCCTGCCAGTGTCCCTCCCCTCTTCTTCCTCCTGCAGCCCATAACAACTCTCCCTCTGCTGGAGGACAGAGAACATTACGTGTGTATGTATATTGTGGTTGTAAAGATAAGTTAGTTCCAACAAACAAATATACAAAACAATGCAGATGCATTAAGAGTTTATTTTTTATTGTTGATGATACCCTTATTAATGCAATTAACACAATATAACATTGTGCAGTAATTATTCCCACAGTAAAACTTTTAGGAATCAGTAATTTATCTCTTTGTTGTTTTTTTTTTTTTTTTTTTAAATGTAAACATGACAGCCTCCTATAATAAACACATCTGTCCAGTTTCAAATGACATCACATCCACTCCTCAGTCAGGAATGTCATATAGCAGGTTGAGGTACATGAGCACAGTGCTGAAGGGAAATGTAAGCAGCAAGAAGGAAATGTGTGTTCACATACTCTACATATGACACATGAGGTAAGATTGAATTACTTTGGGGTTTTTTTAGGTGAGGAAATGTTTGGACTTTACAGTAGGCGTCCTTTGTATTATCATCAACTTCCTAGTCAGTTCATTTAGGACACTAGTTGTTTTCTACATGTTGATTATTGGATTGTAAATCTCTCAGTAAACTGTAGCTGTGTCTGTTTGACTCTCTATAGCAATAATTATGAGTCTTCCTGGGGCTTTCAGTGGGAATGACAGCAACGGCACTCCACTGAATGTGTCACAAAGGTGTCAGCTGAGGTGCACGGAGAGCAGAGGGTTGTATGAGGGAGGACATCGAGCAGAAAGAAATGCATTTCAACCACACAACTCCACATATTTCACCCACAAACCCCAAACCTGGATTTCCTGGTTACTATGCACTCATCCCCTTTGTACTACTTACTTTGATTGGATGTGTAGTGGCAATGGTAAGAAAAGTTCTGCATAGTTAATTTCACATGACTGCATCATAGGTTTATCTTTTTAGTTTTTATTGTTGTGCTTTTCTTCAGGTTATTTATATCAGGAGGAGATCAAGGTAAGATGGTTTCTGTAAAGCATCACTTTCACATCATTTTGGTATCTCGTGTTATGTTCTGTTCTGTCACAATTAAGTTTAATTTGTGTGTTTTGCTTTAGATTAGACGAGCTGCGCCACAGGCTGATTCCTCTGTACAGCTATGACCCGGCGGAGGAACAAGACGACTGGGGGAACTCTGGCAAGGAGAATGAGGAGGAGCTGGCTGTGAGCACACCACTAAAATTTTTAATAATTATATAAAATAATCCTCCATTTTCTGTCTTATATATGGGATGGTAATGAATTTACACAGAATTTGTTTTTCTTTATAGGAACCTTTGTACAAGGAGGGAAGGCTTTCCATTTCATCTGACTGTGGGATATGAGCAGAAAATCAAGAAAGAAAGAACAACATGCCTGATTAGAGGAAGAAAACTTCCTTTAGTTTTTTGTATTGCAGATGCTATTCAAATATAGACTTATTAGCGCCACATCCAATCATTCAATTACCATTTACTCCCTCTACGCAGAACAGCAGATGGCACTGTAATCTTGTCTTTTATATATATTTTCCAAAATGGCAGGGGGATAAGGTGTTATTTTTTGGGCAATAAACTGAAAGCTAAAATCTAATTTAAAAGCTATTTGTTTTGTGTGCGTGTGTGTGTGTGTATCTTTAAAATTATTTATCAGTTAAGCTGAAAGAGTTTCAAAGACACACCTGTTTCTGCTTGGTAATCAGGGGGTTTGCTGGTGTTTGGAGGTTCCTCAGGTTGACATAACATCACTTGTTCAGGGGCCTTTTACAGTACAGGAAGATGGGATCACCAAGAACAAGCAGGTGAACAACACACCTACAGTTGAAACCCATAATTAATCAATTATATGTAATTACGTTTCTAGTCTCATTTCTTTTTAACTCTGTGTGTGGGTTTACATTAGTTTGGATGTCCATCTGTTGGGACCACGCTGGTTCCTGACCTCCATCCTGTTGGCCACAGCTCTGGTCCTCCCTGCTTTGAGCCTAGACAGCCTGATGTGTTACTACTGTCCTCTGCAGCACAAAGGCAAGTCCTGCCCCAACATCACAAGCCAGTGCCTGCCTGATCAGCGCTGCTCCAACTCCAGAGGTCGCTACGGCTCCATCCACATCCTGTCTGCTCAGGGTTGCGTGGACACTGAACTCTGTGGCTTCCATGAAAGCATCTCTTATCGGGGGGTCAAGTACAATGTCACCCACACCTGCTGCTGCAAAGACCAATGCAACTTCCTGCCAAAGTCTGACTCCAACATTAAGATGCTACTGGGCATGATCACAGACAAAACAAATTTCACTAACATCACTAATGTTCTTAGAGAGGAGCCTTGGGATTCATGTGCAAATTACACAACATTAAGGAGCTCCATGTCACCTACCACTGTGTCATAGAAGTGCTTGTAGAAGGCTGGGGAGAGGCCTGTTAGCCATAGGTACTTACATTAGTCTCCACAAGGTGGCCACACATTTACATGTTTGTGATTATTAGTATTTTACAAAAAAATGCATCATGATCAGTATTTTGCTCTGGAGAGAAAAAAGGTGGACTTGTCAGCCACCCTCCTGGTATACAAGAGTAAATGCATTATTTATGTGGTTACTGATGAATTCAGCAAAATAAAAGCACCATGATTAAGATCCCACTTGGTGTAGTTGTTCTGTTCTTTACAAGCAGGTGTGCGTGAGGGTGTGGCCTATGCAGGAAGATCTGGAGTCAGTAGTGAGGTTAGAGCTCATCAGGAGAAGCTCTCAAATGTTTTACCAGTCTGATTTTTTTATTTCTATTTTTAAATCTTTAAAATGAACAGGTGAGTCTACATAATTTATTTTTTTTAAGTTGCACACTGAAATTGTTTCAGCCCTCACTATCTGCCTATGCACCTTTGAACACTTTGAATGTGACTATCAGTAGGGATCATTTACACCTGTGCATAGGAATCAAGGCTAAGAAAGTTTGATCAATTAACTTGAATTTCTTTGGTTTCAGTGATGGTCTAAATAGAAGAAACACAAAACAGGGATGACAAGTGATAAAAACTGACTTTATATGTCAAAGTCCCATGGAGTACTACAAAGCCTATGAAAACAGTTCTTTTGTGACTCTGAAGGAGATTTGTCTATGATTATTACATGAGGAATGTGATTTTAACTTGGCTCTGAGACCACGAATGTTTAACATGTGGTACAAATTGGGGAAGTGGAATTTGAAAATATGAGCATTTACTTGGCAGAAAAGGGTCTAAATTAAGTTAAGTTGAGTTATGGGAAGTGTAGGATCCATTATTTTTAAGTGCCCTAACTTTATAGAACAGCTGTACTAAATTGTTAAAATGTTTTTTTACTTATTTTGTTTTATAGCCACAATATTAGGTCGTGCCAGTAAAATACCAAATTACTCTCTTCAACTTGCAGGCCGAACACATTGCCATTCCTGCGTGTTGCTGTGTTGTGGTTCTACCTTCTCCTCCCCTTGGTGCTATGTTACAACCTGCGTTGCTACTACAGCCCCCTCCTGGAGAATGAGAAGACATTTAAGCTCATTGTGACAGAGTGTCCCCCTCACGAGCTGTGCTTCAAGGCAAATGGCCGCTATGGAAACCACAGTGCCCTGTCGGCCAGGGGATGCATGTTGGAGAAGGACTGCAGCCTGGTGAAGAACATCCGCCTCAAGGGAACTGTCTACATCATGAGCTTTGGCTGCTGTGATCGGCCATACTGTAACTCCTGCCTGGGCATCACAGCCAAAGCCCTCTACACCATTGTAACACTTGTGACTGTAGCTGTGATGGCCGACAGCTTGTGACTAAAGGCTTCTGATGTTGTGAGCATCTTTTAGGGATTCATGTCAAGGGGGAAGCTTTCAACCCCAAGTGAGCAGTGCTCTGGCATCTCTGCAGCCTCCGTATTGTGTAATGCAGAGGGTCTGCAGAAGTATATGGTGTATGCCCAGTCTGAAGACACTGAGGTGTGCACCATAGTGAGGATTTTTAACTGATTTTAAAACGTGTGTGTGTGTGTGTGTGTGTGTGTGTGTGTGTGTGTGTGTGTGTGTGTGCTTTTACAAAACTAAGTAACAAAAATCAGTTTTGTGTTTTAATGTTTTATATTTTAATGTCTGTAAATAAAACACTGAATAATTTTATGATATTGTTAATAACAATTAAGGGATTGTTTGTGTTTCCATATGCAGATATAACTTATTCCTCTGTGCCATAGAGCTCAATTGTTGTCCAAAAATACATCAGTGTGCCACACTGTTGCACCGGGTGACATATTCCTTCATCCCAATGGACACTGTAGTTTATTTTGAGACAATCCCACATACACCATTCTGCTGCTGTAAATATTCATTGGAGCATCTAATATCTTTTTATATGGCTTAGGGCTGAGTGCCACAGACAGTAAAAAGTAAAGAAACAAATGAAAGGTTTATCTTTTAAGAGTGAAAGAGAGCAGCTCAAGCAATGTGTACAGTTTGAGGTTTGGACAGTTCTTTATTTCCCTTTTATAAGGCTGCTGGGTCTCCCCATAGTGGATATACATATATATACAGGAGATTGCTATACTGGAGTTACACTGAGGGCAGAGGGTCCATATTACACAGACTTCAAAAAACAACACTAATAGAGCCTCACCTCCAGGTTTCAGAAATCAGCAGAGAGAGAGATGGAAAGGGGGGAAACAGCACAAGAGAAGAGGGAAGAGAAGGAAGAGGGGAGATGATGCAGTCTGAGAGCTTGACTCGACCGCCTAATAACTTAACACTAGAAAATAACATACAGATTTCACGCACAGTGCATCTTAAATAGGTTACGTGAAGAACCATTTACCATAAATATCTGTATTTTCGGGAACCAACATATATAAAAAATCATTTAAAAAAAAACAAAAATCAGTTGTTCAGTCTTTAATTTTTTCTTATTTTCTCCTTTCCCCGTCGTGCAAATCGTTCTTTCATTCCTTCTTCCCGCAAAGGCTGGGCTTTTTCCCGCCTTGCCCACATCTGTTCCAGATAAACGAGGAAAAAGGAAACAGAACCCAGCACCCCCTCCCCTCCCTCCCTTAAAAGCATATGAATTAGTAGAAAACGAACAAACAAATGAACAGAACACCACAGTCAACTCATCACAAAAAGAACCCACAGACACACAGAACAGCAAGAACACAGTACTCTTTTTTTCTTTTTTTTTTTTCTTTTTTGAGCTTCTTCATCACCGCTATTCCTCTTAATGGTCAGTATCATCGTCGTGGTCTTTCTCCTGGCGTACTGGTTGGCGGCAGTGGAGTGGTCCTCCCTCGACGGCTCAGTGGAACTGGGAGGCAACTCTCCAATCGGCTGGTCAGTTCAGCAGTGATATATTATCTCTCAATTTCACAGTGTGGTAGGAAAAGGAGGATGAGGAGAGGGAAGCGGGTGTGATGGGGAGGTAAGCCAGAGGGAAGGTTATTGGAGGTGGTAACAGGAATCAGAGGAACCACAGCAACAATTAGAAAACAACTAGAAACCCCGACCGTCCATGAAAAAAGTAAACAAAATGGCCGCTTCACTCCTTTCTTCTGAGTTTCATTCCCGCCGACCCGTGTAGTTGGGAAGGCCTTGATCGGCTTGCGTAAACTGATTGGATGGCCCATGTTTGTGGTAGAGGGTAGGGAGAGGTGGGTGAGAGAAGTCTAAGGCTGACTGGAATCCACTGATGGATGGGACTCAACAGGGCGATATGTCGTCAGGAGAAAAAGGATGAGCGTGGCGGGTCGATGTGTGATTGGCAAGTCAGAGGGCAAATCCCTTCTTGGTAGGTTCAGGCACGCTGTTGCAGTGCCCGCCTCTTGCGGCTGTAGTAGTGACGCACGCCGGTCTGTCTGGCAAAGTTCATCATGTAGTTTTGTTTACGAGTGCTGCAGGGATACAAAGACAGTGAAAGAGGGAGGGAAAGAGGAGGAGTGTGAACATTAGTGACCAAGTAAAAGGCGCCACAAATCCACGCATTCCCATGCACACACTCCTATCCATGCACACAAACACACGAATGGTCGAATGCAGCTTTCGTACTCACTCACACCCAGGTTCATGCTGGAATTTTTATTCATGTTTCAGCCATAACCTCAAACACTCAACGGCTGTATGGGTCTCACGGCTGGGAGAATGGGTGGCGCTACTCTACAAAACTGGATTTGTTTACGTTCTGCACAAAAATGAGCAGCTGGACGATGAACATGGCGGTAGAACTAGCTACATGTATTCAAGACCAAATGTCACAAGACAAGACATGGGACACAGAGTCTACAAACATACTACCACAAATACTAGAGATAAACTCTGAGTGTTTGAGGTCAGAGTTAACAGCCATCACTGGGAGAAAAGAAAAATAACTAAACCAAAGCCATAAAAGTGCAGGGTGGTGAGCAGAGAAGAGGTGGTTTTGAAACTAAGAGACACAGAGAAAAGCTGCGGAAGATCGCTCTTGCTTAGCCTGTTCATTGCCTCTTCCATCCAGCAGGGCGGTGCCAGTGAGCCAGGAGTGCAGCCAGGGCAGGCAGGGGCCTCTGCGAAGCGGGGTGGGGGTGGGGGGTGGGGGTGGGGGAAGGCAAAGGATGGTGCGTGTGTGTGTGTGTGTGTTTGTGTGAGAGAGATGGGTGATGCTGTGGAGGTGGTAGTGTCAAGGCGGATGGGAGGGATGGCTGGTAAACTGCATGTGTCTGAGAGCGCGTGCGTGTATGTGTGTGAAGACTTGTTTTTCTGATTTTTGGGTCAGAAGCCAGAGGGTAGTGAGGAGGGAGCTCCTGGTTCAGAGTCATGTTGTTGCCATGAGTGAAAAAGGGGATGGAACAGTCGATCCGTAAAGCCATGCAAGGAGCTGGATGGAGGAGGTTAGTCAGATGAAACTCTCCCACCAAATGGGCCTTCATTTGAAATTAATGATGCGAGATGCCCTGCATTGTTGATATATGAATGAAAAAAAAAAAGCACTTCAGTGCTTGGGCTGGAGTGAGATAAATGCTGGACCCACGAACAGTAATCTTTTTCAAGTAGCATCATTGAATTGTGTGTGTTGGCTTGTAAATTAGCAGCTAGGCCAACAACACTACAACAGTTTGCAGTAAAGGTATTAGCAAGAACAAAACAAACAGATATAGGTATAGTGATGGATTACATCACACATATACACACAAACACAGTACCACTGACATTTGTATATGTCGATTAATACATTAAAAAATGCCTCAAGGATTGTGTCACTGCACATTTGAAATCAATGCCATTTATAGGAATGTGTTTTCATCTGGTGACATTGTGTTGAACCCTTTTAGGGAATGCAATGTCATAAAATAGAAACTTTGCCACCACTCAAGATTTTACTGCCCTTTTATGCCTCCATTCAGTATGTTGTTGTGAATATTGTTTTGCTTTCTGTGCTGAGAGCTGTGTCTTAAGTTCTGTGTGTTGGATCATTTTGTCAGCGAGCCTCCACCTGGACGCTGTAAGCAGCTGGCCTCCCTGTTGACCTGCCTGGGGCTTGAGTTAAAGCAAGGGCATGAATATGACTGTGGTGATAATGAGGAGGGCTGGGTGTGTCAGTGAAAGTGAGGGAGGGTGTGCACAGTGTAACAGGGAGAAGAAAGGGTCAGGAGGAGGGTGAGGGGAGGGGGCTGCATTCAGGAAGAGGCGGAGAACTTACCTGACACTACAGCCATGCCAGAGGGAGCAGAATACAGAAGAGAGCAGAGGTTAGAGCGCGAGAGGGGAGAAGCAGGAGGAGGGGACTGCTGTCTCGCAGAAAGGTCTGGGGGGGTAGGAGCCCCGGCCTGGGGAGGCAGGGGCCCAGAGCGGGTGGAGAAGGGAGGAGAGAGGAGAGGCATAAAGATAGTCAGAGGTTCAAAGAAGGAGAAGTGAAAGTGAGACAGACAGACAGAGAGAATGAGGAAGAACGAATATGAAAGAGGAATGGATAGCAGAAGAGTAGTTGGTGCAGATAGCAGATAAATGTAACAAAGATGAAGAGAGAAAGTGAGAGACAACCACAGAGAGGTGGAGACAGAGAAAGAAATACAGGAGTAATCCATCCGTTGTGTTCCAGAATGGGAAGAGAAAAAGAGAAAAGGGAAAGAGCGAGTTTTGAGGAAGGAAAGGAGAAGGAGGAGGAGGAAGAGGAGGATGAGGAGTAGGAGGAGGAGGAGGAGGAGGATGAGGAGTAGGAGGAGGAGGAGGAGGAGGAGGAAGAGTGTGAAGTAAGGTAGGATATGATGCAGCACGAGCAGAGGAGTGAGCATGACCACAAGATCAAACACGTTTTAAGCAGCAGGGAGGAAAGGCGTGTGGAGCAACAGAAAAGATTGAGCAGGAGTTGGAGTGAGAGGAAGAATGTGTGAAGGAGTGGAGGAGTGGCGAACAGAGAGAAATAAACAACAGAGCAAAGTGTGAGGATCACAGTCACTCTTTTCAGCAGACACTGTTGAAAACCGTGCAAGTGCGAGGGAGGGAGTGGGACAGGTCACGACCACTTAGACCAGGGACAGCTCAGGTTAGGCATTAGTGTGTGTTTGTGTGTATGTGCAACTTTGAATGAACTGTACAAGAAATATCACAGTGTGACTGTGACTGCTGTAGCATTTGAAATGCATTGGGTACACATCTGAATGAACAATCAGAACCCACGTAAGAGGGAACATTGCTCTGATACCCACAGCAACATGCAGAAAATGCATTCAAAATGCTTTTTGATACTGCCATGTTAAGAATATGCTAGCTGAGTATAGACCATATTCATGATATCTTCAGTGCCCTGCAGAATCTCCAGCTCTGTTATTTTATTTTGAAAACTGGCATTGTCTTCCACATAGAGAAAATGTTTACTGATCCTGGTTACAGACTAAAATTAAATATAAATGTAAAAAGGGAAAGAAAGAAAGAAAGAATCAGTAGAATGAAATGCAGGACTCATTTTTGTACATGAAATGAATGAGAAAATTAAAATAAAAATATACCATTCAGATTATTGGCCTGTGTGACAAAGCTGACTTCATAGTAGAACAAAGACTCACAGTCATAGATGTGAAGCCACCACCAGTTTCCCGTATTGTACACTGTATGATCTTGGGTCAGCGCTCTGTGTCATGCCTTATAATGGCCACTAGGGGCAGATGGGCTAAATGTAAATGAGTGAACACTGTACATTATGAATATGTGAATGGGTGCTTAACATCTAAGGAGTGCTTCTGTACATAAACAAATGCCAACATGTTGAAATTTACGACTTTATTAATTTAACAGTAATATATTTTAGCTTTTTTAGACATTTTAGTGGAAAAACACATACATTCTATACATACAAGTCCCCCGCCACTCAAAAATATGTTTTTCTTTTTGTTCCTACAGTTGTGAATGATGTATGTGCAGAGTTTGACACAACATTTTCCCATTCATCTCCTGAAAGTGGAAAGTTTCTCTGTGCTCACTGAAAATCTGATTTATAAGGGGCGGGGCCAATGAGCATGATTTGTGACATCACAAATAGTTTGGAAGTCTGTCCTGGTCCAATTTGCATCTTTACAAGTGTGATGTAGAAACCTAAAACCACCAGTGCACATTCACTGAGAATGGACTTACAGTGAAGAAAGAGACATCTTGTGTTCAGGAGGAAAGAAATAATACGTTTTTGTGGAAAAAACATATCACACACACATTATTTTTCCAAGGGGTATGTTTAAGTTGTTTATCCGTGAGATGCATGGGTTCTACAAGACACTGAAAATATGATGATCTGACAGCTCATACAAAGAACAGCCATTCACAAACAACAAAGCACACGGTAGTACTTTTTCTACTCTGCTTGCCTGACACCAGAAGCTGTGAGAGGTTGGTTGTAGGTGGTAAGCAGCACACATGTCGATGTTAATAAAATATATGTACAGTGTGTGTATACTGTATCCCTGTATTCGTGTGGAGTAGAGGGGACCATTTCTACAGCTGAGACTGACGCACAGGTAGAGACAGGGGCAGATCGGGGCTCTTTTGGGGGGGCCAGTCTGGGGGGCCGTGGGCTGGCTGGGAATTGGGTACTCACAGAACTACTTCCACATGGTCCAATGCCCACTGGTCATGTCCTGCACCATCGTGGCGTGGCTGCCACCATCGCAGCATCACCCCTTTAACTCTCGCTTCTCTGGAGAGACCATAGGAGACAATGTATGGTTAATGATTGTCAACAAGTATGTCAATGGTTATAGTAGCCTCAAACCAGCCTGATGAAGTTTACCACACTGGTTTAAACAGTACCACTTTCTAATAAGGCATCATTTAATAGGGTTTTAAAGTTGTAAATCATGGCTTTATTAATGATAAATAAATCAACTTCGGTTCCCAGGTTGTGAAAAATCTCTCAAATGGATTGACCTTTTATCAATGACTCAAGATTAATTAACATTCATAAAGCCGTTAGTTACATCTTATAAAACTTTTATAAATTGTTCCTTATTAGAAAATGGTTTGAAGTGACTGATGTTACTCACAGTGGAATGTTGTAGGAGACTCTCTGGGCCTTTATGAAGTCTTTGGGCTGGTGTTGAGCGATTACGTGCCAGCTGACTCCATTGTTGACGCTGTATTGCAGCAGCACGGCCCGGTCAACTGTGTCAGCCTGATCCAGAGCTATGTTACAGCTGTCTGTCTGTGCCACGCTGCCAATCTGCAGCACAAACATGATCTTACTGTAGGGAGACAGAGGAGGAAGGAATAAGAGGGAAGGTTAGAGAAAGGGAAGGAAAGGAAGGTCCATAATGCAGATTCTAACATAGGGGAAAACGAATCAGTCATAGCTATGAGGTAGGTACTTGTATGTTTACATAGTTTATGTACACTATGCTTTGCTAGTACCTGTACCTGGCTCTAGTGAGGTCCAGCGGTTTAGTAACTGCCTGCCTCATCTTACAGCCATTGAAGTAGAGTGAGTCACCGTGGGCATGCGGTGACAGCTGCCCACAGCCGCTACCTACTCCACCACCCTGGATCAACTGCCAGCTCTCCTGAGATACACTGCCTGACTCAAAGTTGTCCTTGATGGAGCTGGGCAGGTCACTGCTGGAGAGGGAGCAGTCGTCACCTGTGAGAGGAAGCAGCGAGGAAGGGATGAAATAAAGATTACAAGCCAGCTGATGGTGGGGTTGACATAGTTTGTAACAAGAAAGCATCAACAGTGCAAGGCCATGTTTTCACCAACTGTGACAGAAAACTGTGTTCAAGAGGTGTCTTGAGAAAAGCTGTCGCATGGAAACATTAAATTTTGGTGTTACTTTTCTTCTAAACAGTACAAATGGGAAAGAACTGTGTGTACATCTACTGCAGCAATTTAAATGTAATTTGCTGTTTGTGGCCCACCATGGTGTCCCTCATCACAGATGCAGACCACTCCACTTGTACAGTAGCCGTGGCCGCTACAGAGCCCCGGGCAGGCCTCGCCGATGTAAACATGGTCCACTCCCCAGCTCTGCCGCTCTCCTGTCCCCTCCTTTTGAATCCAGCGGAACTGGGTAGCCCTGGAAATATACAAGAAATCCCCAAATAATATTGCCTGTGCTTCTGCTGATATATATAAAAATATGAATTGAGACTAATGCACAAGTGTTAAGTCATGTCTCAATGTTAACCATGGAAATAAAATATGTGTGTACTCCTACCCTGAGGAGACGTGGTCTGGCAGCTGGACAGTGACCCTGGTCCACGTTGAGCTGTTGACTGGACTGTAGATTGTGGACTCGTGGAACTGGAAGGGAGAGCAGCCCACGTTGTTAACTGAGGAGGGAAGGCACTCTGACTGTACCAGCTGCCACGAGTCAGACCTAAAGGGAGAGAGTGAGAGCTGAAAACTGCAATGTAAAAATACATTCTATGTAAGAAAAATACTATGTTTAAATGGTAAATAATGGGTATTGAGTAAGATTTCAGATCATGGTATGGCACCACCCGCTGTCAGGTCAGCTAATTAACAAATGTCCATTTCCACAATAGGAATAACAAAGATGCAAAAAAAAATTGAAATAAACCTTGACATGTAAGATATTGTCTATTTCAAACTGTTGTAATAACTGTGTGGAAGTGTTTTCCAAATTAGGGTCACTCCTTGTCTTTCTTACCTTGCATCCTTCCGGTACTGCAGCAGGACAGAATGATGGTCTTCACAGCTGTCTGCCTCACAACCGACAACAATCTGCATCAACAAGAGAGATGTACAGTAAAGGACTGAAGCCTCCACATACAACACAAAGGACAGCTTTTACAGGACCAGTGTGTAGGATTTAGTGGCATCTAGAGGTGAAATTGTAGATTGAAACCAACAGAATACCGCTCTCATTCATCAAGGGGAAATTATGGTGGCCCTATCTAGAACCAGTGTTTGGTTTGTCCGTGCTCATTCTATGGTAACAAAAACACAACAATTCTTATTTTTAGGTGATTATACACATATACAATACAATGAAATATTCCATTACATACACAATTCTGCAAATGGGCAAAAATCATACACACTGGACCATTGATCAATACAGCAGGTTTGTGGCTCTCTTGCAGTACTGTACTTTAAACTGTAGAATATATCCAGGCTGCACTATGAGTTCTCGGGTGGCCAGGATGTTGTGTGTCCTGTCTTGGTTCTTGTTTGGCCAGTACAGGTGGAATGATGGGTTTCCACAGAAGCCAGCAGTACGCACAGCATTAGGGTAGAAACTCCAGCTCTCCTCATGAGAAACACCCTCTGATGAAAGGCAAAGACATACAAAGAGAAGAGGAGGAAGAGTCAAAGTTATTCGCAGATCAATTGGCATGCTGATTTGTCACATCTGATTACATCAACACAAACAGACTCACCATCATCAAAGGTGTCAAGCAGAGTGGATGGGTTGATGTCTGACCCCCCCACTAAAATGTTGTCTATGGCCCACTGGGCTCTCTCCAGGCTGGGCGTGGCAAGGCCAGAGGAAATAGTAAACGGTTGCCACCAGCGGAGACGAGTAGCATTGGTCAGAGCTCCCTCTGGGAGGACGATATAATCTCTCCTCACTGACACATACTTCAGATAGTCCATCTCATGCAGCAGTGTCCAGGACACACCTGAGGAGCAGATATGAACAGAATGAGAAAATGACATATTAAAAAAAATCAGGGACAGAAGAAACCATGAAGTGATTATGGTGAAAAAAAAAAAGAAAAATAAAGATTGCACTGCATGCATGCATGTTGTTACTGCACCTCCATCAGTAGAGTAGTCCAACAACACTCCCTCTTTACGACAAGTTGGACGGTGGCACATGGTCATGTTATCTTCACTTCCAATCCTGGCCCAGTACTCCACAAACCTATCCACAAAAACAGTTCAAAAAGCACTTACAGTAGCACAATATTTAAAGATAAACAGAAAACTTCTCGCTGTGGTTGACAGAAACTGAGTACTAACTTTGCTCCGCGGAGGTCTAGATCAGCAGTGACAGCCTGTCTGCCATCAGCCCCACCAAAGTACAGTGCTGTCCCCTCTACCAACACACCGCAGTCTGTACAAGGCCTCCCGCCCTCTAGCACCTGCCACTGTGGGCCTGCTGCCCCCTCCCAGTCAAAACGCTCCTTCAGAGATGCCTACAGAAAAAAGACACTCGAGTGAATGATGGACCACCTCAGACACATAAATTCTAGTTATCTTTTATCGTTTCTATTCTGCTTTTAAGGCTAAAAGTATCTTTAACTGTGTGAGAGGCAGACTCTACCTTTAGAGCAGTGCTGGCGTAGCAGTTTGGCCCAGTGAATCCTGGGTCACAGAGACAACGCTGATCCAGACAATCTCCATGTCCCCCACAGTAGCCGTCACATGCTGGCCCGATGTAAAAGTTCTCCACACCCCACTGAATGTCTGAGTGCTGCTGGTAAAACCTGAACCTCACAGCACTGACGAAAAGACAAACAACATGCACACCATTTCATGATTTATACAACAATGGTTTCAATAATTTATATGATGATAATTTGATCTACAGTATCAATTATTCAGGTATAGCATTCCGTGATGTACCATTAAAAATGAAGATGTATGTTATGTCAAAAGCATGTGAAGATAAATATGACGTAGGATGACTCACATGTCAGCCAGGCTGTCAGGGAGGGGATAGACTGCCCTCTTCCAGCCTTCAGCGGGGAAGAAGACTGACGGCTGGGAGACCTGACCTCCACAGCGGGGGTCAGCAGGCAGGCACTGGGGCACGAGGTACTTCCATGTCACTCCAAAGTCCACTGAATACTGAACATGAACTTGCCGGTCTGCATGACGCTCTGGCACACTGCAGCCTACTGCAATCTAAATCGACACACAGGTATTGACAACATCATTTCATCATAGTTACACCACCAACATCGCACAAGGAATGTTTCTGTGCCTATGTGTCATTATAGGTTCATTAATTACCTTGAACTGCATGACCCAGCCCTTGTCAGGAATAATGTCGTGTGTGACAGCATACACCTCTCTCCCATCAGCATTGCCACACACCATCACTCCATCAGGAGAGCTGCAGAAACGCTGCACGGAGCAGTCCTCTGAGAACAACCAATGATCGCTCACTGAGAACACAGACATGAAGATAAGTAAAAATTAGATACTTAAAAGACCAAGAGGCTCTGTTTAGCATTAAAATAACATGAAATTGTTGTAGATTGTTTAATTGAGGCATTGATTCAGAAATACCTATGGGTGTTTCCTCCTGTTCGCTCAGTTGCCCTATCCTTCCTGAGGTCTCATCAGCAGGAGCTCTCTCATGATTGGGCAGTGCCACCCCTCCAAATGTGTCAGATATCTGTGCTCGTGGGTCTGAGCCTGCGATGAGGACGTTATCCAGAGCCCAATCACTGTGGTCTGCTCCCTCATGTTGTGGCTGCCACCAGCGCACACGCACTCCTTCCTGACGGGCAGCAGGGGGCAGCAGCACATTCACAAACCTGAACACAAACCAAAAAAAACATACAGAAAGTCAGAGACATTCTGCTTGACTCTTCATTCAGTAGTTATGTCCATGTATCGTCGGTGAAAAAACTCACCCAGGCTTGGTGTACAGATCATAGAAGATCTCTGTCAGTAGGTGCCAATTGATTCCTCCATTCAAACTGTACTCCAGAAGCACACCCTGGTTACGGTTGCTAGGTGGGATCATGCAGCCGTACATGAAGTAGAACTGGATGAACTCAGCGTTGGTCAGGTTCAGGTCAACTGTCACAAGTTGGCGGCTGCAACTCTGTGCAAAAGACACATAGAGAAATGTAGCAGGGGCTCAGTCAGTACAGGCTGTGTTGGATGGATGCCTGTTTCTCTCTCTGTCGCATCATCATTCTTGTAAAACATATCCAACAGGCTCAAACATGATCTGTTACACAGAGAACATTATTGGAACATAACCAGCGTAATAAAACTGACGTAGGTTTAAATATATTGCTTTAAACAGAGTAGTAATTAATCTTTATACAGATTAATGCTAGAAGAGGTTTCTCTGGCAGTTTGTCCATCCAAGATCAACCTGTCAATATGTATCCATTTACAGCACTGCACTAAGTGCCTTGGGATAATTTAGGCTTTACATAAGGGCTGACAGCTGCTTTACTTTATTCAACAGTAGCATTCAGATTAATACTTGAAGCAGCATCTTTCCAGTACTGTTAGATGTCTCTCTTTTCCAACTATTTCCGTATCATCTGTGTGCCCCATTTGATCAGCAGAGGGAGTGTGTAAACTCTGTTTCAAAATATGAATGCATTTAATTGCATTTATCTTCCCACAAATCCATAGTTCGGGAGCATTTATTGTAAGAAAGCAAAAAAGACAAAAAGAAGGACTCTGTATATTTACCCCACTGAAGTGCAGAGCAGCTCCAGAGGCCACAGCTCCACACACAGTGCTGAGTTTCCCACCGGTGAGTATGTGCCAGTGGCTGAGCGAAGGAGCTCGACTGAAGCTGTCCTTCAGTTGGGAGGGCAGAGGAACCACAGGCTCATCACAGTATTCTCCTCCCCACTCTGGGTCACACCTTGGTAGGATGGTGGAGTCGGAGACAAATAATCAAGTTATAGTAATATTCAACATTCTTTAAGCACACAAATGAAATTATGAAATAAGTTATACAAGAATTAAGAAAATAAGGTATTTTGAATTACTTGCAGCTGACATTCCAGACATTTATAGTGAAAATGTTTGGCTGCTGTTACTTACACACAGGAGCTCTGTTGGCAGCGCCCGTGTCCAGAGCACATATCTGGGCAACCATCTCCAATGTAAAGATTATCCAGAGCCCAAGTCTGCTGCTTATCAAAGGGAGCCTGCTGGAACCAACGGAACCTTGTGGCTGGAGACCTGAAGACATAAATTAAAGTCACAGATATATTTCACAGGTTTCAAGTTAAAATAAATCACACAGCAAGGGATTTAACTGTAAATCCTTATATGGCACTATGATTTGTATCAGACTGTAATGTAGCCTAACTGCGTTTGCAAAGTAGCAGCACAGCCGCTTACAGACTTTATTTTTAAGAAAATGTACTCTCAGTGTACTGCAGAATCAGGATATGTTATGATCTAGTTTGTCCATGTGTCTGAGTAAAGCTCAGGGCAGTGCTGACCTGGCATATGATGGGATTGGCAGGGTAACACGGCCCCACTTGTTATAAGTGTCAGAAACCAGCAGCCTCTGCAGGGTGTAGGATGAGCAATCAGGGCTTGTAGGCAGACAGTCTCTGACCACAGGCTGCCAGGTCAGACCTAGATCCAGAGAATATTCCAACTCTACGGCTGCAGAAAAAGAAGAGAAACACAACTGCCAATCAATTATGTCTGCTAAACAACAGCATAAACAACAGCTTGACAGTCGGTCAGCATTAGGACTTATTTGAACTTATTTCAACCTCTTTGTTGAAGCGTATTTCATTACAGAGGGCTGTTTTAATGAGAAACAACTACAAAATGTTAAAATGCAGACAGAGCTGCAATGAGTGATAGATTAGCTGATCAACAAAAACATTTTCCAATTTTAATAATCAGTTAATGGGTTTTATTATTTTTAAGCAAAAATGTCACAAATTTGTTGGTTCCAGCTTCTCAACTGTGAGAATTTGATGCTTTGTCATATACAGTATAATTGTAAATGAACATGTTTAGATTTTGGAGCTTTCAGAATACATCACTTTGGGCTGGCTGTGCAGGCATTTTTAGACTATTTTAACAATTAATCAGTTAATCAAGAAAGGCAGATGAATTGATAATGAAAATAATCGTTACATGCAGCCCTATTCAGAATTGACTACTAATCACTGTTTATTCACGGTTCTTAATGCTTACAGTAGCAGGAGTTGGTGACAGAGCAGGAAGCAGAAAAGTCAAATTGGATGAAGGCATCTTGACCCAAACTGATGTCAGTGGTAACAGCATAGCGAGTGTTGGACTTTTCTATGAATGCAAATGCAGGCCCATCAGAGCCACAAACAGGCATTCGGGTTCCTCCAGGGTGGAGGAGCCATGAGCGCCCGTCAATTGAGGAGAAATCATCTTCCAAAGGTCCCCATCCACTGGCACTGCCACCTACTACCACCTAGGGAGAAATAAATGTTTGCATAGTTAATGTGAGAATGGAAGAGAAACTAAACTCACGTGGGATTTGTCAGAGGGATAAACAAAATTAAAGTTTGGATGGATAACAGCCATGATGTTTCAATGGTTGAATGGAAATTATTAATACTATAGACCAATAGATGGATGGCTGGATGGATGGATTGATCCTCACTTACTGTACCTGGTCAATGACCCATGGGCTGTAAAAGTGTCCGTTCTCAGAGGGCTGCCACCAGCGGAGGCGTGTGGATTGCGTGCGGGCACGCAGTGGGATCTCCAGGGCAACCAGGCGAGCCTGATTACTGCTGTTGCTGAAGAGAAATTCCTGAAGCAGGCCCCAGGTAAGACCTCCGTCCACAGAGAACTGCAGCAAAACTGGTTGCGAGCGAGGATCTGGAGCCGCCTTACCACAGCCAAGACGTAGGAAGAACTGAACAAACCTGCAGAGTTCAGACATTAACACACGATTATCACTGAAAACTGTAAATTCAAGAAAAAAATATTTTTATTATGTATATGTGTGAAGTTGGTAAGTGCTATTCTTTGTTTGTGTGTGTGGCCGTAACTTTACCTGGCATTTGATAGGTCCATGTCATTGGTGACCAACATGCGTAGGCCGTCCTCGCTAAAGAACAGGTGGTTCCCACTCGACATGATACCACACTTCCTGGATGGTTTACCGCCGCTCAGTAGTCTGAAACGCTCAGCATCCACAGCTCCCCCTAGAGACACAAGAATGTACACAAGCACAAACATACACAGCAACAAAACAGTAAACACACAATCATAAATCCAGCACATACTACAAAAACAAAACAGGAAAAAAAAAAGTTCTAAAAGGTCCTTTATTTACTGAGCACTAATCAAAATAATGTTTTTGAATACTAATAAAAACATCAGCATTAATGGCCTGATGGAGACTAAACTCTAGTAAAATATCATAAACTGGGATGCATAATCTATCAAATTTCCTCACACGTATACATTTTCTGCATATTTTAGGCTGCGTACTTCCTGGTGGCTTTTTGTGTGCATCTATATATTGGTATACCTTCAAAGTCCTCCTTGAGGAAGTCAGGGTTGGGGGTGTCAGGCACAGAGCAGTCAGATCCAGAGTAGCCGGGGTCACACACACAGTGGGTGCCACCAACACATGCCCCGTGACCATTACACATGTCCTGACACTGTGGGCCAATGTAGATGTTGTCTAACGCCCATGTTGGAGGAGCAGAACCAGTTGAAAAGAAACCCTGATACCAACGGAACCTCACTGAACTGTAGGGAGGTCGAAACACAAGGATTAGAGTGAGAGAGACAGATATAAACAGATATTGTCTTGTAACAATAAAAAGTTTCCCCAAAAGTTCCTCCTTGTTTTTCTGTGTATCTGCTGTACAGGACGTATCCAGTCCTTACCCGCAAAGGCGAAGCTTGCCAAAGTGAATAACTTCCCTCCTCCAGCCCTGAGTTGTACCAGGGAAATAGATGCTGGCAGGGTGGAGCTCTGTGGAGCAAAGTGAGGAGGGTTGGGGTGCACCGGCACACAGGGGCACCAAAAGGTGCCACGTGGCACCAAAGTCCCGTGAGAACTCGAGACGCACTGGGTGGGCGGAGGAGCTCTCAGCTGTGCAACCCACATTAATCTGGAGAGACATATATATATACACAACATCAGCAAAGATGACGAGCCATGATTTATGTCTTGAATGAGTAAGTATTGCTTTGGAAAAGAAGCAATCAAGGCTGCGTTTGTGTACCTCAAACTGGATGATAGTGTTCTCATTTACGTCAATGTCCCTGGTGGTAATGGAGTGCTCTCCAAGCTCACTGGAGATAAACACCATGGCTGACTCATCCTCCTCCCTGCATCAATCCCACACACACAAAGCTTAGTCAAGTGTAAAAACATCTTTTTGCAAGTGTTATCACCATTGGGCTCATAGATAATATAAAAACAGAAACATCGTCAATGTGCCATCACTGTCAACACTCAAAACGAAATGTTTTTCTTACAGTCCAGTCTTCTGATAGGGGCAGTAGAGGCCAGTGTTTCCTCCAGGGAAGAACAGCCAGTTGGACTCATTGGGGCCTTCCTCAAAGCTGTCAATCACCACTGGTGGGTTGTGTAAGGAGCTGCCATCAATGATGAGATCATCTATTACCCACACCTCCTCCTTCTTACCTAAAGGGCATGATATTGTGGAAATTGTTACACACTGATTTTTACAGGTTTAGGAGGCATGGACATGTTGAAAATGTTGAGAAGAAACAGACAAGAGATGTGAAGAGCACAGGCTATGTGAATTTTAGTGTGCAACCACACAATGTGTGCACTCACCGCTGTTGTAAGGCTGCCAGAGTCTGAAGCGGGTGGCGTTGGTCTGAGCGCTGGCTGGCAGCGGCAGATGGAGGAACAGTGTGTCAGTGGAAGCTGGGAAGTAAAACTCATCTAACATCAGCCAGCTGATTCCTCCATTCACAGAGTACTGCAGCAGGACTGAATGGGAACGTTCTGGAACACCTAGAAAAACCGACAAGATAAGCTATTATAAGAAAAAATAATTAATCAAAAAAGCAACTATATGAAGAGAGAAAAAAACCTTATGTTTTACCTTTGGTGATGAATTTGAAGGAGAACTGGATGTAGAGAGTGTTGGTGCAGTCAAGATCCCGTGACACTATCATTCGCAGACCATCCTGCAAACAAACAGACATGGATTACACTGTTTGTCAGCTAAGACCAGTCACAATAATATAGATCAGTCATAAAGATATCAAGCTGTGTCTTTGTGATTTAATGTTTTATTATTGCTCTGGATGTTCTCTACATGGTGTTTCGGACCCCTACCCCTTTGAAGATCAGGGCAGTGCCAGATTTAAGAGGCTCTCCACTCAGAGTCCCCCGTTCTGCTCCGTACACCTCAGGCCACGTCTCCTGCTGCAGGTTCTCATTAAAATCCTCTCTCAGTACAGATGGCAGGGGGGCCAAAGGCACACAGTGTGCTCCTCCATATCCCTTGTCACACCTGTTTGAGAACAGGAGAAAAAGTAAAGGTAAGTAACATTTTCATGTAGGCAGAGAACAATTGTAAACATTACAAAGGATTAATCAGCTGTGCAGAAAAGCAAGTTTTACTTACATACAGCGTCCATTGTCACACAGACCATGACCAGAGCACATCCACGGGCAGCCAGGGGCAAGTAACACATTATCTAGAGCCCATCCCTCTGCCCCTGGGGTGAAGTGGGTCTGGATCCAACGGAACCGAGTTCTGGGGGAACTGAGGGATTGAACAGCAAGTTATAACAGGGGTTTATTCACTTATAATATACCAATACTGTCTACTAGTTTTCGATATAAAAGTTCAAAAATGCATACTTAGCAGCACTGGGCAGGTAGACAGTGATCCTCCTCCAGTGTTTGTACTGGGTCGAGGTATAGATGGAACTCTGAGTATAACCAGCGCAGCCGATGGCTGGGGGAACACACTCTGGGGTGATGAGAGACCAGTGATGCCCACAGTCTGTGGAGTACTCGAGTCGCACACCATGAGAGAAGGAAGTGGACTTACTACAGCCCATACTGAGCTCAAATTGTAGGAATGATGACCCTGACACCTCGAAGTCCCAGCTCTCTGCATATCTTGGCTTCTCTGCAGACACAATAAAAAAGCAATATGACATTTTTTGGTATTTACTCTAACATGATTCTACTATCCGGTTACAATGATTTAACAATATTTTCATCAAAAGCAAGATGAAAAAGGTGACAGTTCTGAGGATAGGGATAAACTTTGCTTTGGTTTCTTGTCGGTATATGATGCGAAGACAGGTTTCAAAAAAATTATGAATTTAAAGGGGAACTTGGCAACTCAAGCCATTTCTTCGCTGGTTTTCACTTTTGTCGTCGCATGTTTTCTCAACGAGCTCCCCCTACAGCTCTGGGATGTATATTTCAAAACACTGTCGTAAAAAAACTCACTTGCGGCACCCTCCTCCCCCTTTCTACCGCTGCTGATGTGCACCTGTTGCCGGGCAACTTTTTTGTGTGGAGCAATGTCTACCGAGGTGGGTAATACTACATTCATCGTTGCTTGTTCTTATAACCGGTATTGAGGGGGGCGTGTGCGTTTATGTGGAATTGCCGTAAAGCAGTTTGTGTTTCTCGCTCGTTCTCGTTCTCGCTTCTCGCGATACTTCCTATTTCCAACTAAACGGGACGGTAGTCCCAAAGTTGTAAGGTTGGTTTTCCGCCTGGGGATGCTAGGGGGAGCGGGGAAAGTCACCATTAACACCGGAACAGGCCATTTAACCATCCAAATGATTTCTAAACGGGTTTATTAAGTTGAAATAGTTGCCAAATTCCCCTTTAAAGGTTTGGTTAAGACCAATTCTCTGGCCTCTCCTCAACTGTGATAAAAAAGGCAAGACTCTAAAGTCTGTTATGTGTGTTGAACCTAAAAAAACCCCACCCTTCATGCCTTCTACAGTCATTGATCCCTCACTTCTCATTTGCATAATTTAAAATAGTTCTAGCAGGATTTAAGGTGTACTTACCCTTTAAGCTCAGTTAAACAGCAATCAAATTACAGCAACCAAAACATTATAAACATGAGGTCAAGGAAGGTCCTGTCTTAAGGGCAATGTTTCTGCCCAGGTGGAGCACAGACAACTCCCCCCACCTTCCAAATTTCCACATCAATGCCACATGAAATGAAAAAAGTGTAAACTCAAAACACAAGTCCAAATGAAAATGCAAAAATAGCCTTGAAAATAATAGGTACTGCTGAGTTATGTATCAAATGTGTGCATGTGTCATATGAGAACAGCCATTGAGTCTGGCAATCAGTGCTTTATGTGTTCACACAGGGACACGGGAGCTTTATGTTTATAGATGCATTGCCAAATTGTTCTTGCACACCTAATGAATGGGCCCGGTTGTAATGTAATATTTGCGCAAAGTAAATCCGCTCACAGCTTGATGCAAGCAT
This sequence comes from Dicentrarchus labrax, assembly GCF_905237075.1. NCBI lineage: Eukaryota > Metazoa > Chordata > Actinopteri > Moronidae > Dicentrarchus > Dicentrarchus labrax. The sequence goes on along the minus strand of NW_026136720.1, from coordinate 16,376,311 downwards.
AAATAACAGGCACGATGTTCATTCAGGTTTGCTCTCATTAATAATGCAGGACCCACGGCGCCACAGTAAATGGGTGATTCAATTTCAGCCTGTTGTGTGGGTAATACTGTGATGTCACGGTACAGCCATTTATATGGTTTGCTGAGTATGTGTGTATGTGAATATTTGTGTCACTGTTATATAAGATGTGCATATGCATGTAGGTATATATTGTTTGTTGTCTTTTACCATTTTTTCATCATGCAAAGACAACTGAGTAGTCCAGCTGTTTTCCAGTAACATCTTGCTTTACATTTAGTCACTACAAACACTGCAGCTCTTACTCATGGGCCATTTGACAGTGACTGTTGAGGGAGCAGCGAGTTACTCCTTCCCTTCTCATGCAAACAACTAGAACTGACAAACCTGTAGTCAAACACCATCTTCTCTAAATGTATGTGATTATGAAGGGTAATGTGTTTGTGTGACTCACTATCAATGGCCTCAGAGTTGAAGGTAAGTGCTGTGTCCAGAGACAAACAGTCCACAGTCACCTCCCCACCCTGAATGCGGTACCAGTTGTGCCTCAGAGGGGTTGTGCCATCAAACTTGTCATGGAAACCTGTTCTGGAGCTGTCGTTCATACCAATCAAGACATCGTCCAAAGCCCACTGGGCAGAGTGTTTCCCTACAAGGATGAAAAAAAATATTTTTTTTATATAGAAAACATATTGTTTTATTATTTTATGTGCTTTTCTGTACCCTAATCATGATCTAACCTTGCTGTGGCTGCCACCACCGAAATACTGTGTAGGAGGTTTTGGCTGCAGGTGGCAGCTCGATGGTCACCACCTGGGGCTCCAGGAAGGAACTAAAGTCCAGCTCCCTCAGGAACTGCCACTGGACACCATTGTTGGTAGAGAACTGGACAATGACACCTAGAAACACAAAAAAACAACTGAGTGTATAGTACTTTTAGATGTGAAATAATTTTTCCGTACAACAAGAGTAAATTTAGCAGGAAGTAAAAAGAAACTGTCAAAAAGCCCTGATTGTTACAGACGAGTAGTTTAGTAGGCTGGTAGTGTTTTATCTGATGTCAGGTCAGATGCACAATCTGCTGACTGAACAGAATAGAAGAGACAATACTAGAGTTTGATTCTCTATTAGAAAAGCACTGACAATAAAGACCAGGACCAGATTTGTACCTACACAGCCTTCTGTGGCTGGATCACAAGGATAAAAGACAAAGAGTGAGAAGGAGCAGATGAAGACAAGCCAGTGGTGAACTGATCAGATCAGACGGGGAGCAGCTCTCTATAGACTGCACTGTTAAGGAACAGCCACATGAATGCAGCAGAGGGCCTCAGTACAGTATGTGATAATTACCTTCATTGCGGGATCGTGGCCTGGTGCAAGTGGGCCCCAAACTCTTGCTACCAATTCGAATGTAGAATTGGACCAACCTGTATGTAAACAGTAATAACAAAATTTGAATTTTAAATTAAGCAAACAGTCACAGATTTAACTAGTCTCCAGTGCTTACAGATGAGAGTCTACTGACCGTGTGTTGGTGGTGTCTAGGGGCACTGTACGTGCTTCTCTCCTCCCAGGGCTACTGAAGTAAAGAGCTTTACCCTCACCGATGATGCCACAACCACCTCCAATTTGTCCCCCACTTAGGCTCTGCCAGAGAGGGCTCAGTTTCCCCTCAAAGCCCTCAGTCAGCTCTGTGGGACTGGCTACAGATGGTACGCAACTATCCTGCTCCACTATTGGAAAAACAGGAAATAAAGATATGTGAAAAATATTATCTTGAATAAAATTTCTTTCAGTTTCATCCTCTTCCCTTTACTATCTGTCAATGTACCTGTGTATCCCATATCACAGAAGCAGACTCCAGAAATGCAATCTCCATGTCCCCCACAGTGATTTGGACAGGGTTCAGAGATGTAGACCCCATCTAAGGCAAAAGGTGGAGCATCTCTGTACAAGCTGCTCTCCTGGAACCAACGGAACCTGGTTTTGCTGGGAAAATTAGGGCAAGAGGAAAAAGACAATTACAGTAGACAAATTATGCAAGTTAAATTCTATCAAAACATATCCTGTGAAAGAAAATATATAAAATCACTATTACAACTTTGAAGATCAAATTGCATGCCTGTTACTATCACTACCTGGCTGCAACATTGCGTGGTATGACAACAGTGACCCTGGTCCACTGTTCATAGTCTCCAGTGTTGTATACAGTGGGCTCTCTAAGCTCCCGACCACTGCCCTCACAGACACCTGCCCCTGGGGTTCCTGGGTAACAGCCCTCCCTCACCAAGGCCCAGGTACGACCAGCATCATGGGAGTACTGCAGCAGGACTGGGGCAGACGCGCTGAACTCTGACTCGCAGCCTATGTTCAACTGGTACAGGAAACAGTGGACAGATAATTAAAGAACAATTTCATTTTGATTTAGTAGTACTGTATGCACCTTTACAATACTTTACGCATTTCAAGTTTTTACCTTAAACTGAAGGGTGTAGCCATGGCGCAGGGCAAGGTCCCTGGTGACGGCCACCCTGTCCCCATCAGAACGCCCAAACACCATGGCTGAGGGCGTTGGGGCACAGAAGCTATTGTTGCTTTCCCTCTCCATGCCTTCATTACCCAGCATCAGCCACACACTCATCTGGTTCAGAGGGTAGTCGAATGCTGGTTTCTCGTAAAAGTTCTGCAGAGATAGAAGACAGGCGAGTTTATTGTGGTAACAGGTACCAGTGTCTGCAGCGCAAGATATTTCTCATAAGATAAATGGATACACTTTCGGAAAGATTCAATATTTTATAGCTGTTCTTTCTCAGTTTGGCTGACACTTTCCATTACAAAAAAAGAAGTAATATCTCAACATACAAACTGTAGCTGCTTCACAGAGCACAAACGGCAAGTTAAAAGACAAAATGAGATTCCTGACCTGTGGTAGAGTTGGATTGGCCATTGGGATGATGTGTTTCTCCCTTTCTGACAAAATTATGACATCATCAATTGCCCACTGGTCATATCCATCCCCAGAGTGAAGAGGCTGCCACCAACGAAACCTTGTGGAGGGTGTCTTAGACGCCAAGGGAAGCTCATAGTGGACAAAGCTGAAAACAGAACAAGAGACAGGTTATCTACAGGTTAATCATCACAGACGCATCTTTTTTCCAATAGACTACAAGAAAGAGTAAAATCAGATCTGGTGCACTGCTAAAGATCTGAAATATTAATTCTCCTCTTTCTTCATCCCCAGCTTTCTCACCGAGGCTTAGTGAAGTCAGTGAAGTACATCTCGGCGATGAGGCCCCAGCTGATGCCTCCATCATTGCTGTACTGCAACAGCACTCCTTCCTCCCTGCTGTCGGCCTGGTTACACTCTGCCCAGTCTCCACCCACCCGCAGGTAGAACTGGACAAACTCTGCCCATTCAGTGTCGAGGTCCCAGCTCAACAGCTGCCTCAGCCCAGCCTGACGGCAACACACACGTAAAGTATACATATTATGCATTGAAAATAAAATAGGAGTTGCACGACATAGTACAATACAAGTGTGTTATTTTTTACAGGAGGAGGAGATTTCCCACTTATACAGTATCATGACCAGTGATCAAAATATAAATATCATTTATTCAAATATGTCAATCCTGGAATAAGTGTTACTGCAACACATAGGAGAAGCTGTTTTTTGGTAACAGCTGCAACAAAAACATTTAGAGCTATGTGTGCAGCACCTTCCATCCGAAACATTAGAATTAAGTATTCTACAGAGCCATATGATTACATAAAATCTATGTTTTCAGGGTAGAGGTCAAGGGTCAGCTGTTTTTGGCAGTAAAACTAGAAAGTAATCACAGATACATAATATACCTCCCCCAAGTTTGCACAATCCCCCAAAGTAGTAATTTTAATAACACAAAATACTTTTAATCTGGATCTGGATTTACACCAAAACAAACGTGGACCATGATAAAATTCATGTACCTGATTACTTTCTCAGGAGAAAGTGCCGTAGTGTATGAAAAAATATGAAAATGTTAAAAAATGCTGCATTCTTGTAATGTTAAACAAACTGACCTGTATCTGGATTTGCACCAAACACTTATTCAGTTGTCCCTTTGCCCATGGTATAACTTTCCATCAAACTTTACTTTAATCTGTTGACTTTAACCTTTGTTTTGTTGTTGGATTCCCTGATAACTAACCAAAAACACAACACTTTTGAAGAAGCCAATTCTACAGTTCTTTTACCTTGCTGAAGTACAGGGATGATCCAGATGAGACCACCCCACAGCCCAAGTCAGGGGTGACCACCTCTCCACCAATCACTTCCTGCCATGTGGCTAGCAGTGCATCCTGAGACTCAAAGTCTGAGAGCACACTGGAGGAGAGCGGGGAGGAGGGCTGGCAGTCTGTTCCAGAGAAACCATCATCACACCTACAAGACAAGACAAGACATCTATGCTTTAACATGAATCAAACTAACATTATGCACAACATCAAACATGTTTAGGGGCCTCCATTTTGAATGAATAAGTAATAAAGAGCAAGAATGATAGCTCACCTGCAGTGTCCATGGTCGCACCAACCATGTCCGTGGCACATGTGAGGACACTGCTGGCCGATGTAGATGTCATCCAGGGCCCACTCATCCTGCTCTCCATAGTAGTTCTGGATCCAGCGGAACCGTGTGGCACTGGACCTGAAAACAGGAGGTACACACACACACCCAACTCCAGTTTATGCACGTGACCACAGTGCCATCTTTAAATCCGAGTGCAAATTTTGATAAATGTAGGTATTACGCTACATCCACTGGGGATAGAGATTTATGGACTTAGAGTTCTGGTAGGTAAAGATTAACCTTATCACATGTATGTATGTCTATTTTTCATATGTGTATGTGTGTGCGGGGGATTTGCAGCTGTGTGGAATGAATGTCAGAGAGAGGGCAATGTCATCGCCTCTGTTAAAGGTATAGCGAGGGTGTGAATGTGTGTGCAGTATGGGAACATGTTTGTGCTGTTTGGTGCATGTACAGCAATGATAAATGGCTGTAGAAGCGTAGATAGTCAGGTATATTGGGGATTATATAGCAGGGAGGTTTCTTGGTCCGCTGCTTCGGTGACCCATATCAACTTAGACCACCACCTGATTATACAGAGATGGCCACGACTGTTTTATTATCATTTACTGCCATGACCTTGTGACCTCTCATCACACCCTGCAGGAGATTATACCACCTTTATTTAGGAGCTGGGTAGTAGAATGAAATGGAGGTGGAGGTCACAGTGCTCAGTGAGGGAGGTTTATGTGATTATTTGAGTTGATATATGTGTGAGCTAAGGCTGTAACAGTACATGTACATGTCATAAACTGTTCAGTACAAGATGACTGGTTCAGTATGGTTCAGTCCGTTTCCATTCGCCCTTTAAACTGAATATTTACAGTCTTATTCACCTAATACAATGTAATCACAGTCTTTGTATTGGTACACGCAGAACAATAAAAAAGTTCATCAGGCAAAGCTTTGGCAGTGTGTCAGCTGTTCACTGTTAACTAACACATGTTAGTCAGATTATCTGTGATCAAAGTAGCTTGAATTACTGTTATCGTAAGCACAAAGAAGAAGCCAGAGCTGGAGGACCTTCCCGTATCGTTTAGATTCCATATTTCGGAGAACTATATTTTAAAATTATATTATATTTCTATATTTTTCAAGACAAGTAGTAGTGAACCAGACAGAAATTGTGTGCACCTGATTTGTGTTGGTATCTTTCAAGTCACAAACCCTTTTCTCCACGAGATGAGTGTTTAAGGTTGAGGATATATTATATGGATAGTTTATATTAACTCAAGCTGATTAAAATGTCTCGGGTCGGGGCCCCAGTATTTCACCTGATAGATGTATCAGGGAGACATGTATCAAGGCTGAGTCCTACTGAAGCAGCCAGGGTCCTTTGCTGCATGTCATCCCCTGTCTCTTCCCTGCCTTTACTGTCTGCAGCTATCACTATCAAATATAGCTGAAATGCCAAAAAACATCTTTGGTCCTTTCTGCATTCCTTCAAGTGTGCATGGTTTTATAATTTGGAACATTTGGAAGCAACACAAAAAATACAGCTTTTTGTATACTCAAATACACTCTCTCATCCCCACTTTGTGTTTCTGTGCTTTAAAATCATGGTGTGGTTTGGTGCTGAAAAAGTGTTATAATATTAATATTAATATTACTAATATTACTTGTGAACAAAGCATGCCTTGCTTTTTTAAGTGGAGTTGAGTGAATGTGATATAGCACATTTTCATAGCTGTGTATGGATGTGTGTGTCAGTACAGTGTGTGTGGACATCTAGCCATTAACAGTAATAAGTGTGGATAAGTGTCCTCTTTTTCCAGCTTTATGTTATACACCCGACAACATTTTAGGTTTATTATTCTTGTTAACTGCAAAAAAACAGCATGAAACTAAGATCAGAGAACAAATTATCCCAGAGTGCACTTCATGAATCTTCCCTTCCATTTCTAGTATACAGATGTGCGTCACTTACCATGTCTTTTGAGGCAGAGACAGAGTGATACGTCTCCAGTCTTTGAACTCTGATGGGTGGTAGACACTGGGAGCCGTAAACTCAGAGCAGCTCGGCATGCCAGGCAGACAGGCCTAGGTGAAAGAAGCGATGACTTTCATTACAATACACTTTTTATAACATCCATCTGGGGGGGGGGGGAAGGCATTGCTTAATGTTGAGTATTCAGAATTCATAAAACAAACTTTTTCATCTATAATTGTGGATTTTATTTTTTGTAGCAAAATTTTACAGAAACGAAATTACATACTGCAGACACACCCTGAGGCGGCATTAGCCCAACAGTATAACATATAAAAGACTAATGCAGGATTATAGTATCTCTGACCTTGAACACTGGAAGAAAGCAAGGATTAACAATACAGAACATTCACTGAGTTACATTCTGCACTTGCCAGATGACAGCATTTTCACGCACATGGGAGAATTAGAGAAAATTCACTGATGGAGGACTCATTATGCCCTATTCAATTCCAAAGGCAATAAAAATCTTGGCAGATACTTTGGTGCCTTATGAATATTTATGAGCCAGTTGTGATCACAGAAAATCTTTGTTGAATCATGGGAAGATAATCTGCTTGCTGATTCAAGTATTGCCATGTATTTGCTAATAGTAGGATGATAAAAAGTAATTGCGATAATTTCTCATCTGAAACAAAGTGCCACATTTAAAGACTCTCATTATTTACACATTATTACTGAGGCTGTAATGAGTAAATCAATATTCATGATCATGAATAAATAATATGTTTCCTTGTCTCTATCCACGATGACTTCTACAAGTTTTAGTCATAAACAAAGGTTTAAGTCAGCCTGTGAAAACAAAAGGGGTCGGATGTTAACAATCACTTTACGTGGGGAAATTGAATAGGTTTCACGATCCTTACCTCTTTGACCAGGTGCCAGGTGAGACCGTGATTGGTGGAAAACTCCAGGCGGACCTGAGTGTCAATGTGAGGGGAAGGTTCACGGCCACAGCCCATGACCAATGAGAACTGCAGACTGTAGGATGCTCCGATCTGCATTGACTGAGTTTCCACGTAACGGATACTGGAGCCAGGGCTGGGCTCACCAGAGAAACTAGAGTACAACATGGAGGAAGAGGGGATGTCACACTGTATGTCATATTATACTAAGAACTAAGAATTGACAAATGTTTAACTATTCAATCATGTTCGGAAGAGAGGAAAACCTTTACCCAAACAAAGCATTCAAATGCCACTGCCAAATAATAAACATGAGTATCAGAGCCAAGTCTCCTACCTGAGGGTCCAGTCATGCAGGCAGTAGGGCTGCACGTGTCCAAGATAGAAACCAAGACTCTGAGTGACGTCCAGCACGTTGCTGAAGTCGAGACTTATGGTGTTGAACAGCACAGAGGTCATGCTGATTTCATCCAGGGCCCACACATCGTGACTACGACCTGAATGGTATGGCTGCCACCAGCGGAACTGCACGCCAAATTTACGGGCACCAGACGGGAGTTCGACTGACACAATCCTGGTTGGGGGTAAAGAGTTTATGAAACTGAGCTTTATTGAAACTTAATGGAAACCGCACAAATATAAAAATAGTGAGATTTGGGTATAGTATGGATACAAACAGTTTAGTTGGAATTAATCACACAAGCTGACTGAGACTCTGACTTCGATCTAAAGCCCACATAAACGCAGTCTGCTGTTTGTAAATAATGACCACTTGGACAATCTTAAATAGATTATGACACAATGCGGAGGGCCAAAATAACCAAGATGATGAATGAATGCAGCATCTTATGTCACTCCTTGGTTTCTTATAGCCCAGTCTATTAGCCACAAAGACCTTTTTTTCTCTTTGTCAATACAGATTCCTTTATCATGCTGTTCTGGACAAACAAACATGTTGATGCAATAACAATCATCACTTGGACCTGCAGGTCAGATAGTTTTGTAGACCTTGTCCCTGACTCAATGGCCCCTGTTGACCTTTCTAGTACTGATGAAGAGCTCTGAGACCCTGCCTGTGCAGCTGAAAGCCAGCCCACTTTGTCTTCATTACACACATAGATGGCACTAACTGACTCAATGAGTCCCAGTGGCATTACACCTCCAGCACGCCATTAGCAGTGCAAACGTGTGTGTTAATGGAGTTATAGTGTCTCTGTGGAATCATAAGCATACAAGTGTGTGCAGGCAGACACGCACATCACATGCACACACACTCTAAACATAGGAGGTACCTTGGCTCGTGGAAGCCTTGGTAAGCATAGTGCTGCAGCAGTGTCCAGGTGATGCCGTTGTCTGAGGAGTAATGCAGCAGGACACCCTCTCCTGGCTGGTCTGGGGCGGGACATGAGCTAAGGGTGCTACGGCTGCCCAGGCGAAGCGTAAACTGTAGGTACCTGTGGAGAATGAAAGCAAGAACATGAAAGAAAATGAAAACAAGAAGGAGTAGGGTCAGTTGGGGAGAGGAGGGGAGTACAGTTGCAGTTGGGACAAACAAAGTGGAAAAAGTGGAAATGACACAGAAAGAGAGAAAAGGGCATGTTGATAAATGAGAAGAAGAAAAACATAAGGTGACCAAGAGTGTGTTCAGGAAGGAGAGGTGAGAGAGAACGGGGTAAAAGGGTAGATAAACAGTCATGCAGAGCAGAGAGGTGGGAGGGAGGTGGCAGGATGATGGATGAGATGATTAAATGAATGAGAACAAGATTAGATGAGAGGAGGCAGAAGGAAAGAAAGAGTTAAAAAGAGAAAGAGTGAGTGAGAGTCAGAATTCATATCCATGTAGTCACGTTAACTGTACATAGCACTAATGTAGCGTTAGTTTTCGTCCTCTTATGTGTTCATTTATGTTTTGGCAGATATATTATCATCTATACTAATGAAACATTTATTATAATTTCCATAATTGCCAGTCACCCCCCAGCTCTCTCTGTCCTTGGCTGTGCTTTCAATAGTGCTGCAGTTTCCTCTTTCAGGCAGCTGTTCACTCAATCAGCCAGGAAACTGGCATTAAATATGGCCATCAGGTGGCACACTGAGAGCCGCAACAGGCATAATCAATCTAACACAGATGCCATATCTAACTTCATCGCTCCCTCTCTATCTTTCTCTCTCATATTTTCTTCCTCCCCTTTCATCTCTCCTCTCATCTGCAGTCCTCCCTATGATCATAATCCATCTCCTAGTATAGGAACACAGAGTATGAGGGAAAGAAAGATTGACGAAGGAGGAGAGTGGATAGCTGACTGGCTGGAACATTTGCTGTTTAAATCAGAAGTAAAGACACTTGATCAAGATATCTAAATCTGCTTGTGTGCATGCTGATGTGGATGTATATGTTTGCACAAGAGCGTACATGTGCCTTCCCTCATGTCTCTGCTGAGGTCTGTATGTGAATGAAACAAGTTTCAAGTTTTCATTTTCATTACCTGGCCTGGGAACTATCTAATGGAGCGGTGACCAAATGTCTCCTGCTGTCCCTGTTGAAGACCAAGGCCTTGCCACTGGCTAGCACCCCACAGCCGAAGCTGACCTCAGCCCCACGGAGCGAGGAAAAGCTGTGGTAGGAGGAGAGGCGTGGGCTGGAGAAACCCTCCGACAGGAAAGCCGGGAAGGTCTGGGAGGCAAGCTCACAGGCTGGACCACTGAAACCTGGGTCACATCTGGGAAGTGGGGAAAGGAGCGGAGAGAGAAGAGGAGAAAAAGGAGAGGTAGGAGGCAAAGAGACATTAAAAAGAGTAAGGATATAAACGAGAAAAAGAAGACAGGGATAATGAAAATCCATTAATAAATCATAAACATAATACAATTTGATTAATTTTGAATGGTGATTTGTGCTGTAAGGCATTAGGTGGATAATGAGCAGACTCATTTTGGAGGAGAGACATTGAATTTATTCAGTTTAATAAAAAGCAGATCCTTACTTGCAGCCTGTGCGAGAACAATGTCCTCTCCCAGAGCAGAAACGAAGGCAGGCAGGACCAATATAGACTGAAGCAAAACACAGGCATGTAAATGAAATTTTCTTTTACTGAGAAAAGTCATTTTTTTTGCATATTTAGCTGAGCTATAATAAACTGTATTTTGTAGGTATTATTATTTGGACCTGAAAGGAGAAGGTTTTGAGGCTATTTGTGGTTTCCAAGTAAACAAAAAAATAATTGCTTTTCATGAGTCTACCATATGAACTGTATGTATAGTACTAACCATTGTCTATGGCCCACATGCTGCCTGCTCCAGTGCCAGACTGTTTCCAGCGGAACCGTGTTGTCTCAGTCAGGCCAGCGTTGGGCAGAGGGATAGAGATTCTGGTCCACCTGGAAAGACAAATATGTATATAAATATGTATATATCCAAATATATCCACAGTGACTGACTGACACACAAGCACAGTCACACACGTACAGAGGTGCAGACTCATTCATACCCGCTGTAGTTGTCAGAGGAGTAGATGGTGCTGTGAGGTAGATGGGGTCCGGCACAGAGCTCTGGCAGGCACTCAGTGTGGAGCAGAGACCAGGAGCGACCCTGGTTGGTGGAAAACTCCAGACTCACGCTACCGAAAAATAACAAAGAACATCTTACTGAAACCTAATATACTGTAAAATGATTGAAGTGCTCTGAGCTTAAATTAGAAAAAGAGAAAATTATGATGATTTATCCCTTCTTCTCTTTTATTAAAGCTGCACTGAAATCACTGCAACAGTTTGAACATTGAGGATTTAAATACCCACAAGAAATGTAACATAATCTTACTCCTTGAACTCACATTTCTTATTCTTAGAGACTAACAGAGCTCAGCTTTCTCTAGATGCTGCTGTATAGAAGCATTATGGCATTATGCTCTTAAGATTCCTGTCTGCACCAGCTACCATTATTGACACCAAAATAACAGAGTAAATCTAGGGTGTCTCACTCTGTGTGTGGGGGTCTCCTTTGTTGCAGCCCAATTTCATGATTTTGACTAAAAAAGCAGCAATATTTCCACATGAAAGCACTGCCTAACCTAGTTTCAAAATGTGTCACACCTGTTGGCAGGCTGGTAGGAGCCACAGCCTAGGTTGATGGAGAATTGAGCAACATGTGTGTGGGTGCCAGGCAGCACAGGGAGCAGCTGCATGAAGTCCACAGCCCATACATGGCGGTTGGCACCACCATGTGACTGCTGCTCCAAGCAAAACTGGGTGACGGGTGTTTGTAGCTCAGTGGGCAGTGCCACCGATACCACTGCAGGAGTCTGAGAAAGGAGAAACATAGGATAGAGTGAATACAACAGACCAGAGGGAAGGTACTAATTAGAAAATGATAAAAACTCTTTACATTTTTTCCAATTACAATTTTCCCTAAAATTCTGTTTTGTCGTCATATTTGTTTTACCAACGGTTAAAAATCCCAGCAGGTTCAGTTTACCATCACATAAGACAAAGAAAAGCAGCAACTCACAGATGACAGGCTGGTAAGTAAACATTCTACATTATTGCTTGAATAATATATTTAAGGTCCAGTGTGTAGGATTTAGTGGCATCTAGCAGTTTATTTGCAGATTGCAACTCCTTCGCTTCACCCTCCGCTTCCAAGCACGAAGGAGAAACTACGATGGCTGCAAAATGAGCAAAATCTGTTAACGGCCTTATCTAGAACCAGTGTTTGGTTTGTCCGTTCTGGACTTCTGTAGAAACATAGCGGGGTCAACATGGTGGCCTGCACGGAAGGTAAACCGCAACATCTGTAGATATATAAGGCTCATTCTACGGTAACAAAAACATGAGAAATCTTCTTTTCAGGTTATTATACCCGAAGAAAAAAACATATTTATGCATATTATATTCCATTTCTGCTAATGGATCCTAAATGTTACACACTAGACCTTTAAATGATTCATTGCTGTTCAAAATACCTCACGATTACTAATCTATTAATCATGTAATACTTTCAGCTCTCATAGAAACATACTGTATCAATCAAGTCTGGGAATGGGAATGTGCTGGTTCAGCATGTTTCTGTGAAGAACAGTATGATAGAGCGACTGTTCAAAAGTTCAAACACAAGCTTTTCCAAAGTTTCGATTTTTAATTCATTCTTCAACACTGCTGTTGTGATCTGGAGCATGCAACTGGTGTGTTGCGACCCAAAAGTGGGTTGCAGACTAGTTCTGCATGAGTGTGTGGTCCAAAACAAAAAACCTTTTATATGCTCCACCATAACATGCTGCCACATCATTTAAAGTTTGAATATTTTATATGGTGGAATAGTTGGACTAGGAATTTTAAAAAAACGTGATACACACAGAGAGCACATCTTTTTTGTGTGAATATGTTGAGTATGTCTCACCCTGTAAGAAGAGTATGGAAGGGTGTCAAGCACCACACGTTCCCTCCTGCCTTCAGACCTTCCAAACACAATCACATCGTTCTCATGGGACTCTCCTGGATCACAGTCGCCACCACCTAAACGCAAACACACCTCAAAATGTTTATGCAATGTAACACACAAGGCACCACAAAGAGCAAGGCCATGTACACAAAAATGTAGTAGGAAAAGATATTGTTGTGTTATATTTGTATTATGGATGGAGGACTTCCATACCCATGGTGAAGTAGAAGCGAAGGTTTCCATAAGATGTGGTATCGAGGTAGGGTGTGCACACTCTCCTCCGGCCCTCCTTCTCAAACACTAGAGCTGAGCCTGACTCAATTTCTCCACACTGGGTCCCATAGGCAGCCCCCTCTATGTCCCAGCTGAGTAAAAACAACACAGATAGGGAGGGCTGGTTTAATAAGCAAAAGAAGTTTCTCAACACAAAATGTTTTTATTTATGAGACAGTATTTCAACAAAATTAATAATTCTAAAAAACAAGCCATTCAAGCAATCATTGCCACATGATTTATTACTCTTAAACACTTTAATAACTCATTTGTAGCTCATATTTTTCACAGCCAGATGGTTTATGGGTTTAATCTAGTTTAAAAGTAACAACAAATTAATTCTTGAGATTAAGTTTAGTTAAAGAAGGTAAATAAGACTGAAAATAACAACATTATGTGAATATATAATTATATAATTTACGGTTAAATAAATAGAAAAGGAAACAGAGAGGCTATATTTATTGCAAACTTTAAGCACTTAAAGTAACTAAATATGAACCCAAATAAGACTTTACTGACATAACAGCACACAGACACATACAGAGAAATTATAGGATGCAAACACTTGTGTTTATAGATTGACTCTTTTACACAGCATCTCCCTCTGGAGTATTACTGAAGTCAGTAAACAGTTGCCATAACTCACACCTTGCCAGTAAACAAACACAATGCCAGCATAAGTCACCTGGAAGAGGAATTACACATACAGGATATATATATATACACGCACACACACATGTGCAGACACATATTTCTGCACAGTGGAGAGAGGATCCTCATTAGCACTGACAGAAGTTAACTCAGTGTGTCAGCCCTCTCCTGTGTTCCTCTACCTCCTCCCCTTCCTCCCCCTCGTTCCTCTCTATTTTCTGCCAAGCGGTATATACGCTGGTGTGTCTCTGTCACAGCCAGCGATGGGTTAAGTGACACTCAGTGGATTGTAGCATCAACACAAGCAAAAACTCTCCCTGCCTCCCTCATATTATGTGTCAGCCCATGACGCCTGATGGGTGAGAGCTAGCATGCAGTGTAGCATGTTGGCATGCAGCAGAAAAGGCGTGAGGGTGTGGGGCGGCCGTAGAATCACACTGCTGTTTGAGGTCCTTTTCATTGATGGAAAAATGCACTGACAGAGCTGGTGCATGAGGCCTGTTAATTACTCTCTGACAGTTACACTATCTATCATCTCTCCTCTTTCATCTCTCCACCTCTTGCAGGGCTTCTGACAGTGTTTCCTTGCTGTCTGCTGTTGCATAGTGTGTGTTTGCGTGCATGTGTGTGTGTATGTGTCTCACTCTGAACAGATGGACTCCTGTCTCTGTAGCAGTCAGAGGCATGGCATTCACCTGTGTCAGCCCCCAAGCTCTTGTGCAACATGCTGAATGTTGCATCACTTGACATATGACAAGTGACAGGTGTCAAAGCACGTGCATGTAGACACACACAGAGAAATACCACAGCACTGATATCCTGTTAACTCTCTCTTTTCAGGCAATGTGGCGTGTTACTAAAGCCAAATTTATCATATAAAAAAAATACAATGTTATTTTTAATCACTTGAATGTGTTTTATGTTTTCAGCTTTTAAAACTATAAAAGTTAACTGCCTTGGCTCTGGCAACCAAATTTGGTATTACTATATTAGCTTCATTGCTGTGCAGCAAACTCCCCCTCAGTGTCAGGTCAGCTGAGTCAGTGCCACACTTGAAAAAGCTTTTAAAAACCTTTAAGTCTGTAATGATTGGCATTTTAATAATGTATTAGTCCAGTGTTTTTTTATTGTTTAGTTTTCATTGTCTAGTTTGACCTTTTCCTGTGACTGTTTCATTGTATTTTATGTTTTTTATGTGCACTTGTGAAGCACTTTGTAACTGTGGTATTGAGAGGTACAACAGAAATAAAGATTACTGACTTACTTATTTAAGGTACATTTTGATAAAATGATCCAGTAAAGGAGGTGGGGGAAAAAACAAGACCATCATCTTGACTTACTTTGAGGGTGAGCTTTCAAAGTCTTCCTCCCAGTAGCTCCGTCCCTCCTCACGATGCAGGTCAATGTCTTTGGTGGATGCAAAGCTCTGGCCAACTCCCTCACCACCGTGGAAATACAGGGCATTGCCCTCAGACTGACAGGCGTGCTGGCCAATAAGAACACAGGTATTAACACATGCAAGCAGTAACCACTTTTACAATGCAGTGTCTAAAGAAAATCACTCATAAATTGAAACATCTTCATGTGGAAAAGTTATTACCCTTACCTCTTTACCAAGGTTGGAAGCACCTTTACTCGCAACAAGGATAAATTGAGAAAATCTGCCTTTCAAAGGAGTTTCTTTATTATTCTGACTGGTCATTAGCCTATATATATATATATATATATATATATATATATATATATATAACCACAGGGCTTTGACTATCTGTGAAAGAAATCCATGTGTAAAGTAGGGAAGCCATATAAATGTCCCCTTGTATATCAACATACCTTGACGGTAGCTCCAGGGAAGAAGAGCCAGTTGGCAGTGTCTGGAGGGTCCAAGTTGTCCTCCATGAGGGGGGCTCTGTGGGCAGCATTGACCAGCAGCACATTGTCCAGCCCCCAGCAGGACTCATAGCCTTCGGAACCTTGGGGGGCCTCCTGAGTCCATCGGAGACGAACGCCATCAGCCTTAGAGTGATGTGGCAGGGGTAGCAGGTGGATAACGGTGCTGCTGTTGGTAGGCGCTCTAGAGGGGAGGAAAGCATACAACATGAAGGTCTTGGTGAATGTGTGTGTGGTGGTTGTGTTTATGTAATAAAGTGTTATATGTTCATGCACTAAATAACTATCATTAAAAATATAAATAAAATAAGGCTGAAATAGCCAAATATGGAGATAAACTGCATGCCCCTATGATGGAGTGAAACTGGAAAGCAGGCTTCAGAATGAATCCAAATGATTTAGTAGTTGATGAATTAGTTTCTGTGTCTACACAAAAGCATAACATGCACTTACTGTGGCTAAATATTGTAGTTAGAAGACAGTATCATTACATTATGTCTCTGTTTGAGAGCTGACTAAACAGAGGGAGGCAGGGATAAAGGGATGGAAAACAGGGGATCATAGAGACACAAACAGGAGAGGAATGACAAATTGAGAGGGGGAGGTGTGAATGAGGGAAAAAGAGAGGGCGGGTGTTCATAACAGATGGAAGGACTGTGGGATGGATGAGGAAGAAGGAAGAAGAGGAGAGAGAGAGACAGAGACCTGATCTTCTCCAGTGTGATCCAGTCATCTGAGGTGTTGGTGTTACCACTTAGGCTGTATGACACAGTGATGCTGGGGTCTGAATAACTGAACCGACAGGAGCCTGAGCCTGAAGAATACAAACACACACAGAGGACATATATGACCATTAACACACCCCTGTTGAGAGGAACAGCTGAAGTAACTGTTTCCTAGTTTCTTTTTTTCAACAATTGAATTTTATCAGCAGGGCAATGATCCTTTGTATGCCCTGAGGGGCAGCCAGGCACGGCAGGGTGGCTTCTTCTGACTGATTGCTCCCACATTC
The DNA here is from genome assembly GCF_905237075.1 of Dicentrarchus labrax. Classification (NCBI taxonomy): domain Eukaryota; kingdom Metazoa; phylum Chordata; class Actinopteri; family Moronidae; genus Dicentrarchus; species Dicentrarchus labrax. The sequence continues at coordinate 16,359,537 of NW_026136720.1, read as the reverse complement.
CCTTCCTCAGCCAAGTGGAAAATTATGTCTAAATGGTGTCATGGTGGAACTAAGTGATCAGCAGCTTAACAGGGCTGAGAGAAGTTAGGTATGAAGGGGTTGGACAGAGGTGATCAGAGGAGAAGTGCTGATGTAGGACCAAAGACCCTATAGCCAGATAATGCATCTGTGTATGTGTTTCTGTTTGACAAGTTCGTGTGGGATCAGACTATTTTTGCGCCTTTAAAATGCAGGTTCGAGAGGGTGCTGTGGGAGCTGGTGGGGTGAAGGGTTGCTAATGGAGGAAGCAGGCTAACCCTCATGTCTCCACCTTCCTTCTCCCTGATCCCTCCTCTCCCCCTCCTGTGTGGAGCGTCCATGTAAGGTCAGTGTCCTGCCGTGCTGCTCCATCCCCACTGAATACAGTGGTGCATTAACATGCCACCACTTCAATGCACCGCTCTACATACATACACAACAGAACTGCATCACAAACTCATATTAATGACCTGCAAACGAGAGCACAGCCAGACAGAACGAGAGATGGGAAAAAAGAGAGAAAGAGGAAATACAGGAGGGAGGGTGAGGGAGAGAGGGGCTGTAGTTCCCATGAGAACTGGTGGATGCATGTAATGGACATGAAAAATACAACGCCTCTAAAAACTCTGCCATGGCCTTCTGGGTGTCTTTCCAGAATATTGTAAATCATTCATTATTGTTATAGGAGAGGCAGAGCAGAGCAGAGAGAGAGAGAGAGAGAGAGAGAGAGAGAGAGAGAGAGAGAGAGAGAGAGAAACACAGAAATACACTGTGTACCAGTTGGCTTACTGTCGTGTAACAGGACTATTTCTTGTGGATGACAAAGGGATCTATTGTCCTGTCTGGAAAAGAATGTTTCGCACGCAGGGCTAAGATATTTGAACAGGGTTAAAAAGATCTCATGCATAAGCCTGTTACACAAAATCTGTCTTATTGTGCGTGTGGAGATTTAATACTCACCCAGTGCAAACTGCAGGACTGAGGCTGTGCTAGTGTTGAGAGGTACAGTGCTCTGGGGAAGATACACAAGCCAGTTTAAGATATCACCCGTAAATAATCCAGTCTAGTTAAATATTAACTACTAACTTCGGTTGAGGCATTTCCAACATGATTTGCACTAAAATTAAATTTTTAACCCAACACCAAACTGAAAAGCTTTGTTTCACTTAGGTTTTCTGGTGTCAAGTCTGTTTCACCTGTAATCACATTAACGATGATGTCTGTGTTTTCAACCTCACTGTAGACATTTTCTCCATCACTGACAAGTGACAACTCCAACCACTGGAGATAATCATACAGTATGGTATTCATTTACTGTCAATGGCAAGAATGTATGTTCTCATTGTTGATGATTTTCAACTTCATTTTCTGTAAATGTGTCCATGTTTCTTGATGCGCAGGCTTGTTGCACTTGACAGAAGAGCTGCCAGACAGCAGCATCAAACATTTGGAACAGTGACAGACAAAGCAAATGCTTATCAGAGAAGCACATAGAATCATGAGGCACTAAACACTGTGGACTAGCTTTCATCTCTTACAAGAGAATAAACAATCTCAAAGCAACTTCATAAAGACAGAAAGGGGGCATGAAAAGGTTTGATAAGTAATTATCAGTGGATGTGTGTGTTGAGATGATGTGTGTGTGCCACTGCACGTCAGTATCGTGATACTCCTGCACTTTACTTAACTTTTCATTTTTACCACAAACATGGGACGAATATCAAACTGTTTCATGATATTGGCTCTATGTTTCCTTTTAGTTGCTTTTTGTTTGAGGTAGGCCAGATATATTTGGGTATGTTTAGTCATGCCGAGCCACACATGCAAATAGACCAAACGCATGTGTGATGTGGGATTTTGTGTCATACCAGCTTGCTTTTGCTCACTAGATGGAGATGCATATGAATGTTTTAGCTCACAATATAAATGGAACAAATACAGAAAGTTGCAAAATGTGCTATTTGCTTTGTTTCTAAATGCAAGCTTTTATTTAAAAAAATCTTTGGAATATCAGAGTCTAAGTTCTTTGTTATAATGCCACAATAGTTTAGAAGTTTGTGGAGAGTTTATAGAGATACAGATGTTTAAACATGAGATTCTACTGTGGTTATAGCTTGTATGCTGTAATTTACTGTAGCTGTGGTTGTAGCTACTGAGTGGTTGGCTTGGATGTATGGTCAATGGGCCGTAAAATGTACAGCGGTCACAGTGTGGTCAAACATGGCAGTTACCAGCTCTCGCTCTCCAAAGGGCTCACAGAAAGTCACCGCTCTGCCATGCATCAGTACACCACACTGCTCCCCCACCTCGCAGTTACTGCATTCAGACCTGCAAGAAAAGAGGAGAGAAGAGAAGAGAAGACCGCTAAGAAGACTGAATTATAACAAAATTAAAATATATCAAGGGAGAGTACAGAAGATGTAGATAGTGATTGCATCTAAGATTACAAAAGGGAGTCGTAACCTTTTCACCTACCAGATGCTCGGGTCCAGCTCTCCTTGGAGGTTGGAGTCAAAGTCGTCACGCAGCACAGCATGTTTGCCGTGGAGCTCCACTATACAAACACATGCACCATATGCTCACAGTTAGACACAATCTCCATGACACCCTGTCTTTTAATGCTGTAATTACCTGTGTGATTATAATATTAAAAGAAAAGAAATAACAGCATGAAATACAAACTAACCAAGGCTAGGTCTCAATGGGGACTCGGTTGGAGCTGAAAGAGAGAGAGAAAAAGAGAGTAAATATTGTTATACAGTGGCAACATCTTGTATGTACAAGTATAGTCTGATGTTTGTCTAAAGCCAGTCCTGGGCCTAACACACAGGCAGTTTTTCTTAGGCAGATCAAAAACTGGAGAAGTGCATGTATGCACCTTGTTAGTAAAAAAGTTCAGACTGCACAGATGTTTCACATCTGTGGAGTTTCATTGTTAACTGCATGGACTAAATGTGTTAGTCAGTGAGTGCAGAGAAATGGGCCTGTCCTTAAATCCTCTCTGAGTGAAACTAACTTTCTCTGTGTCCTGGCTGGCCATGGCTGCAGTCTCCTGGCTGCTGCTGATGTTAATTCCTTTCAGTAATGAAAGGCCGGGCGGCCATGATTAACGGTTCAATGCCAATTAACCGCTATCCTCCCCAGAGGCGCCTGTGTGCTGTAATCTGTGGCCACTGCCTGCCTAATACACTCAACCATCAATCTCTCCCGGGGGATGCAAAGCTCTGAGAAGCGGAGGGAGGTGAATGGAGGAGGGTAGTCAGTGCTAAGATTTAATGAATCAAACATGGGTTTTCAAAAAACACTGGCTCTAACTCAATTACCGGGAACACTTTGTAGAATACAGTCTGCGTCCACATTTGAGCAAAATACTGTAAAGTTGCAGGGTATGGGTGTGACATTTGTGCTAGAAAAGATGGAGGAGGTAGTGCATACTTAATCAGGAATTGTTGATAGATTAGTTTGGTGGAAGTTATGTTTTATTAGCTGGTACAAAGTGGAAAAAAAGAGATGGGAAAGGTGTGACAAGTAAAGCAGTTCGGTAAACATCATTTACTAAAGTCACATGCTTTGTTGTATATTTAAGATTCCAGTACTGACAAAATAACGTACAATGCTATTTGGACACATTTGTTTTTGTCTTGTTAAGCATATAGTAGAGTTAATGTCGCACAGCCATATTAGAGAATTCGAGTTTAACCTTGTTTCATGATCAGTCAGTGTTGAGTGGCAGAGTGGCTTTAACCAAAGTGAATGTTCAGTCCCTTTGGGCTTTTTACTCTCCTCTTGTATTTTTTAAGACCCAACTCCAGACTGAAGAGGAGGATAATCTACCACAGTGTTCTCCATCCAGGATGAGCATGCCCACCTGATAAAGCACACTGAGATAACACAGAGAGGACTCGTTCCAAAGTTCCATTTCAAGTTATTTAAGACTTTCTTTCAGACCTTACTGCAGTTCTAAAATTTCCTTGAAGAGAGGAGCTTACGTTTGAAAAAACCCATCTAAAACTCTTAATAAAAAGAAGAACCTGAAAACAAAAGGTTTCTTACTATCGTAATGGCTCTGCAAATGTCTTTACTTTGAGCTCAAGTTTCACTTTCATTAGCTGTCCTCATTTCTCCCTATTCGATCCAACTGCTGGGCACTTAGAAAATGGATTTATGATTCACAGAGCGCTGGTAAAGTTTCATGCTGACTGTAGAAGTTGAAGTCTTAGTGGCCTGTGTGACAGAGCTGGGCGGTTCAGTGGCTGCGACTGTTGCTGCTGCTCGGGTGGGCCATGATGCTGGGCTCGGGCTTGACGATGAAGCCCATTAAAAGCAGATCAAAGGGACTTCTTCCTCCCTCCCCGTTTCTCCGTGCTCTCTCCCTTCCTCGCCCTCTAATCCTCCAGTGTGTGCTGATTCAAAACATGTTTAGAGGAGCTATCAATCCCAGCATGTGTAACTCTCTCATGTTTCTTGTACCTTATTAACATTCTTACTAAACTATAATAACAATGAAATATGCAGTGTACTCAGTTTACATTATCTTACATATTAAACCTGAAAAGAGCGTGTACTAAAACATGATTCCTGGTAATCCACCCTCTCAAACTGAAATACAGTAATAAATGCTTGGTTGGTATTCTGCTCTCTACAGTCTTCTCCCGCCTCTCTCTTAAACAAACTCTTTTAAATCGCTCTCAGTCTTTCTATTGAGGCCATTTGGCTGGAGAAAGGCCCAAAGATTTTTTTTTTTTGGGTGGATAATCCCTTCAAGCTTCCAAAAAGGCCTCATTTACAGTTTCCTTTCTCCATGCTTCATCACGCTCTCCTGCTGTCTCTCTCACTTGCCTTCTATCACAATCTCTCCCTCCTGCCCACCCCTCCATCCGCACCCATTCTGTCTCTCTCTGCCTAACCCTCTGCGCATCAGGGGCAGACAGTGGCGCTCATTTCACTTGGATTAATCCCCTCTCACTTTCTTAAAGACTTCAATTACTGCCTCCTCTATTTGCGGCTCATCTCTGCTAATGCCTGTATCTCCCTGGCCAGGGCTTATACTCACAAGCATGCAGAGGGACACACACACACACACACACACACACACACACACACACACACACACACACACAGAGAAATGCACACATACACACATATGGCTTTGCTTTCCACAGCTGACCCAACTCTCTTTGCTTTTTCGCTGCTATGCACAGGCACACATATAAACAGAAGCAACAGAAAGGAGGGGATTCTCAATAAAGTATACCGGGACTAAAATTGGATGGGTGCTGATGAGCGGGGTTGGGGTGATACGAGGAGGGACTAAATGAGCATAAGCTTTGGCAGACTCAGACATCTCGGCACAAAGAGTGCAGGGCACAAGTCATGTTAAATCTTCTCCCCCTCTTCTCTCCATCTTCCAGCTCTAATCTCCTCTCTCTCCTCCTTTTCTCCCCACCCTGTAAACTGCTGCCACTCTCCCCAATCTCCCTTGTTCTCCTCTCATTTGCTCTTTTTCCCTTCGTCTGACTCACATCCTTGACGACGTGAAGCACGTTTGAAGTCGAGTTGCTCCCGTCTAACTGCAGGTTGCAATTACTGACTCACCAGGACGCAGGATGCTATTGTTTTTCCTTCTACAATGACTAAAAAGAAATGGTTCTCCAAGGTTAGATTGCAGCCACTTGACTCCACTCAACGAAAACTAGGGCCTTTGTGTGGGCTTCAATTGGCATCATTACAATAATCATAGGTTAGTCGAGAGGAGATCAGCAAAGAAGTTAGACTCACTACAATTTTCCAATTTCCGTGTTACCTTTCCTAGCTGTGTTTTTACATAAAGATGGAATGGAAAGATAAAGATGAGACATATTTTTCTTCACAGTAGAAGAATGAAATGTCTCGAAACACAAGGACTGACTTATTTTTGCCTTTTCGTTTATCTCTTACAAAACAGTAAAAGAAGAAAAACCTTAATGGCAGAAGAACACAAAAAAAGACTGGGAAGAGAAAAATTTAAAAAATAAACAAGACAAAAGAGGGTTCAAGGAGACAGTCAGGATGCAAGATGGGATGTAAACTAGATAGCGAGGTCTCAAGGTTTCGTGCTGGTGAGTGATGAGGGATGGCAGGCAAGTGGCGTTCAGCCAGGCAAGCAGGCTGGCTGGCAGACTGGGTGGGTGCCGAGGAGGTGGAAGAGTGGAGGCCACCCGTCCCTCCTCTGTTGCACTGTGATCAGGCGTCCCTCAGGGAGCAGTGGCCTCTTTGAGTTATATGTCCCTTTAATAATCCATCTGGGGTGCAGTGCACTCGGCCAGGCCCATAAAGACCTGATTTATTCCCTTGCTGGAAATGAGAGGACCTGGCGATGCTGGGCAGAAAGCAGGGACTGCTGGCCCTGCTGTCAGGAGATAGAGCTGATGGACGGCCTGCAGCGCCATTCAACACCCACAACCACTCCACCCTTTAGCAGAGTACTCTTTCCTAGTCCACCCCTACCTCTCCTCATCCCCCGCCTTTGCTCTTCTCATCTGCTCTTAATAAGTATTTTTATGGTCGCTCAGTAGGAGCAGAAATATACTTCTGTTTTATCCTCCTGCCTGTCTGTTCATGTACTTGCAGTCATTTAAAACTGTGGCGGTGATTTGCATTTTGCTGCGTCATGCTTTAAAGCATCTCTAGGAGCCTGTCCAAACAATTTGGCAATGTGAACTACTCTGTTGTGCTGTGCATTTCATTTGGTTGCAGCAGTATTTGTCAAACCCCATTAGTTTTGTCTTCTGAATCCCCAAGAAAATATGGGGATTTTTTCTGCACTGGTTGTTGAGTAACGTAATAGGGTTTAGATCAAAGCAAACTAGAAGGAAGTTGAAGGAATGAATTGGATGTTGAATGCAGGAATGAGATGAAGAAGGGTGCTGGCACTGCAAAAAGAAGCTGTGAGAGCACAGGGGAGAGCAATGTGTCTGGGACCAGGCTTCCCCCAACACTGCTAGACAGATTATTTTACACATATGTACACACACACACACACACACACACACACACACAGACACACACACACAAATCCAGCCTTTGCTTATGTCTCAGCCGGCTTTTAGGGGCACCAGAGTGGAAACATTAAAACAAACACCTGTCTCTGTGAACTTGCAGGGAGGCTTTCTGTTACTGAGACGCAAAGTGCTGCATGTCAGACGTTCCACGACAAGTTAAAGGCTTATATCTCTCCTCTTCTTTCTTTATCCTTAAATCTCTTATTTACATTAGAGTTTATTCCTCCATCTCTTTATCGTGCTAAGCTCAAATCCACACTCCAAAGTTACCTTCCTTTTCCAGCTCCCTGGCTAATCTGCCCATTTGTTCGTAAAGTCTTCACCCTGGCTGATCAGCCCTGATTGCCTTCTTATTTGAGCAGCTTGCCCTATGATTCTCTCCCTCCATCCCTTCCTTTCTCCTTTCCTCCTTCCCTCCCCTCTCCTCAATGGATCATAACCCTGCTTTAGATAGCTTTCATTTCTCCAGCTCTTCAAAGCTTGAGTCTTAAGCATATGAACTTCTGAAGTGTCTTGAGCTGGCCCTGTATCTTTTATTCCACTCTGAATGCTAATGCCTAGATTTGAAGTAACTTTGCTCAGAGCAACCTGCACTCTCTTTGCCACTCTGCAGCTGAATTTGAGACGGTAGCCTATTTGATCCCGCCAGAAGGGAGAAGTCTACAGACCTCTGTCTCACCTGCTGGCAAGTCTGACTTTGCTGAAGGAACTAAGACAATAATCATAATTTATGTATGGGTTTTCACTATTGTTTTTTTTTTTTCTGAGTTGGTTTCTGCATTGTCACACTTACTCTGCACAGTAAAGTTATTGAATTTCATGAATGTCAAGAATGTTTTTTTTTATCTGCATACTCTTTTGAAGTTGCAGGTTTTGGTCTGGAAAAAGGAAGAGGGGTAAGTAAGATCAATGGAGCGGAGAAAACTGACGCTTGTCTGAACAATCCACAAGAGACAAGAAATGATCAGACCCATTTCTGTTTCTGTTTCCTCCTCTCTCTCATCTCTCCTCCATCTCCTTTCACCTTCTATTGCCAATGGCATGTTCATTTCTCATTTGTAATTCAGATTTCCTGGCGTAGTTTAGCAACAGAACGACCGTTCAGTTACTGGCCGTCAAAGGAACTTGCCTACAACAAGGTCGGCAACCCGTTCACATCTACTCCTTCCCCACTTTTAGTTTGTTAATGATGTTTAATCACCTGAAATTTATGACCTTCAGGTTTCTCATTACTACTATCTTTTCATCCCACCAGCTTTGTCCTTCTAACCTTCTGTCTATCCTTTACTTATTAGAGAGAAACTGTCATTACTGACTAATTTATAGCTCTACATCCCTCAGCTATCGCTCCTTATCTGTGTTACCACTGTCTCTCCCACCTTACGTCCCTCTGTACCTCTTATACCGGTACATGTTCTCTGCAAATTACTTTTTTTCTTTTCTTTTTTTTTTAGTTACTTTCTCTGTCTGCTCCCATTCACAACTTGCCTCCTCCAAGGCCTTGTAAGGTCTAAATCTCTACTTTCCAGCTTGTCTGCTGTGAGTAGTTGTGTGTTAGTGTGATACTGCAGGGCCTTGGCACTAAACAACTAAAAGACTGTTGTTGGCTGCAGATATTTCATTTGCAGAGGAAGTAGACTGGGGCAGTGTGTCAGTGGTGGTGAGAGGATGAGCTCTCGGGCAAGGAGACAGAGGAGAAGCGCCTTGCCGCTCTCTCTCTGTCACTCTTCCAGGCCTGACTGAGGGCTCTGTGCCCTATCTTTTCCAAGTGGCATGGAGCCATGAAGTTGAGCACTCTCTTCCTGGCATGTGCTATAATCATCAGTAGTGTCTCCAATGACCTGCTGAGGGACACACTTGTCATGAAGAGTCCCCAGAGACTTGCCACAGAGGTTATTTTTTTCTAATAAGACTAAGTATGTTTTAAAGTTGAAATTTAGCAGTTTTTGCCTGTGAAACAGGTAGTGAAAAGACCCCAGTAGCAGTTAGTGTACTTCTCCACTTTCAGCATTAAAGTCAAATTTGATCTACAAGGAGGAGTTCTTGAGTGAGGAGGAGGCTTCTTTCCTGTAAACAAGCAATTATACACACTCAGCATGCAGAGTGGGACTGCACTGTCTGTCAATAGCTACTTAAGGCTGTCACAGAAAGTGGATGTAAGAAGTGTCGTCCATAAAGCGTAAATCTCCGGCAGAGAGAGAGAGAGAAAGAGAGAGAGAGAGAGGGAAAAAAGCTGCGTTTAGCATAAGCTGAAATTAAGCTGGCAATATAGGACATCCAAATATCTCTGGCTCTGGCTGCATCATTAGGCAGAAAGAGAGCCAGGAAGTGCTGCAATGCCACTGTCATGAAGAAGCAGCATATCAACCATACTGTGTCATCCATATCCTGACAATCCGTGCATGTGATGGACAGTAATGGGAAGTGAGAAGGGGGTACGGTATGTATGTTGGTGCACATGTGTGCTTCAACATATAGGTATCTATTCATGTATGATATTTTCCTGGAAATGCAGGATATGCAAATATTGCTGTCATAAAGGGTGATATTTGTGCTGTCCCTGCTATTGCTAACTCACCTCCTTGCTCACAGAGCTGTTGGGCGAGAGCATCCTTGAAAATGATCTGTCCTCGATGTGTTGCTGTGGCTCTGAGAGAAAGAAAGAGAGAAAGAGGAGAGACATAGCATTAACACAAACAGCACTGAGGAGAAAGTTAACTGTTCTTCCCTTAATATATGAATATCAATCTGGCACAGATGGCATCATTTCCCACTAAACCCAAATGTCTTCGAGCATCCCACATAAAAAAGGAAATTTCCTGAAGTTCATTATGATGTGACTTTGAGGTAAAAACAAAAAGAAAAAAAACAGGCTTCTGTGAGGCTAAATTTGCACCTGTGGGATAGGATAAAATGACAAAAAAGACCTACAGTGAGCCGGGCTAACAACACATACACAGTCACTGTCATCTCACAATGCAAGTCAGTAACTGGTGAGCAAAGTTGGAGGTCCTCCTCTGACTAAGGATACTTGTCATTTTATCATAAGTTTTGACAACTATATTTCATCATTCACAACATTTTTTGCTCATACTATATAAAATAGTGTCTGTTATCGAATATCTTCCAATGTCATCAGTTCCGTGCACTACTGCACTCTTGCATGCCAGTGTAAATCTGTATGTTGCGTGCTGTATGTATAGAATGTAATATGAATTTCCCATCAAATGCATTATTCATTTGAAAAGGGAGAGAGCTTTAAAAATCTAAGAGGGTGAAATGGCTCAGAGTGCAGTGGGATCTTTTACACACTGAGACATGCTCTACTGTAGTGTAGACATGTGGAAAGAGATCCACTCTCATTTGCAATAGCAGAGGTACATTGGTAAAGATGCCTGTCATCTCTTCCAATAATAACAACAACAATAACCACAATACTACTGCTTCTAATATTAACAATAACAATAATAATAATACATACATACATACATACATACATACATACATACCGAAATAATAAACAAAAAATAAAAGTAAAAAATAACTCGGACACAGGGGGGAGGTGGAAGGAGTATGGGAGAAGCTGCAATTCCCTGAAATGAGTTATTGGAAAAAGATTGTAGTTTTAGAGCCCTAGAGCCTTTTGTAGCTCATTCTGGTCAGTGGCAGCAGCAACATGGGATGTGTAGTGACTCCAAGAAGGAAAGTCCTGTGAAAAGGGAGACCACAGTACTTTTTTAGATGACTAGTAAAAGCTGTATTACACCACCCGGACCTGTTTTTTCCCCCCAAATAATACACAGAGGGAAAACAACTGGAGCAGGACTGAGGATAAATATCACAGCCGTGACGTGTTTCCTAAGTGACTGGCTTGCTGTATTACTGCTTGTCAATCAAGGAGAGTAGGGCACTCGGAGTCTTGTCTCATTTGTCTGGCACTCAGACTTGTGTCTAATGTTGCTGATGTGTAATTTGACTTTGCTATTAATTATGAACACCATCTGTAGCTTGTAATTCAGAGCACGCTAAAATACACAGAACTATGTGTGCCACCCACATATAGTGAAAAAAGTCCCTTCAAGGGGCACTTAAGTGGAAATAAGAAGCCATGTAAGGACACATTGTTTCCTCAATGTTAAGGGTATTCCCAGGATCCAGAGACATTACACAACATTTATATTGTCTAAGTCAAGCCAGTAGACTCTGAGTAACCTCATTGTGATTTCAAATTCACTATATGTCAAACTTTATCGAAGTGATTCAGACAGTTGGTGTGTGTGTGTGTGTGTGTGTGTGTGTGTGTGTGTGTGTGCCCACATACTGTACATTACAACACAGACCGAGAAGAAGAGAGGAGAGGATTAAAAATAACCAAAACTTTATGGGGTGTACATAATATGATGGGTTCCTGAATCAGTAAGGCCCACATCCATTTTGCAGACTTTCTCCTTCTTCATTCGTCTTTCCTTCCCGACAGTACCGTGTGGATTTTACCTCGCACCTCCCAAGCTCAACCCCACCCTGGTGCTCCATGCAGACTCAGGCCTTTTATGGGTGCCAGGGCGTTTACTCGTTCATCTCAGCTCATGAATAATGAATAGGTCCCTCATTAATTAGTAAGGAGCTCTTGTGCTTATGCAGAGCTGGGGAGAAAACATACTTAATTACACTCATATTTCAGAATTGGGTGAAAACTAATTTGAGTTTGGTATTATGAATAAAAGATGGCGCGTAACGAACAGCGGGTGGGGATGTAGGAACAAGGCCCTTAAATATTTACTAAACACGGTCTCAGCTCAAGTTCACTAAACAGATTCTGTTAAATGCCAGGGGACAGGGGACTCCATCAAAGAGCACATTTGACCTCACACACCTCTTCTACAAGCACTGAACATACACACATCGTTGGCAGTAACCCTTACGAAGCCAGGTAGGAGTAAAATGCCGTGCACAGCTGACTATGAGGAACTATAGTCGTAGTCCAGCAGTCCTTTAAGTGCAAAAGTATTATCAACTGAATGTACTTGTACTGTAGTTTCAAAATGTGTTATGCAGCAGAATGGCCCCTGTCAAAGTTATATTATTATATTTTTGGGGGATTCTCATTACTAATGCAAAATGTATAAGACACATTTTAATGTTCTAGCTGGTCAAGGTGGAGCTTTTAACTATTTTATAAACAGTTGGGTTGTTTAATCTAAAACAATGCATCAATCTTTATGAATAATATGTTTTGTTGGTAAAATCTTGATTCACAAAGTCCAATTCAACTGTCCAATAAATCCAATGTTGTAAAAAGTGCAATATTTGCATGGGAATACTCAAGAAAAGTACAAGTAACCCAAAAATAGCCCACAGTAAATGTACTTAGTTACATTATACCACTTCTGACTAAAATTTTAAAGCTGTGTGGTGTTTTTAAGAGAAATCTTTTTAAAATGCAATTAAGTGTCTTTGAAAATTCCAGAAGCACTTGTCTGTTTCTAATGATGTTGTTTTCCCTCCCTCCAATAAATACAAAGGCATCTACCAAACAATAACAGAAGAGAGATATTCAGTGGGAAAGAGTGTGTGTTCCTTTGAAAGTGTGTGCATGTTTGATTGGTCTCTCTGTGTGTGACTTAATAACATGTATGTCATTAAAACACTAGCCAGGAGAGGGCATTTAGTCTGAGCCGGAGAGCGTGTGATCGGCACAGCGCGACGCCAGCGTCTGTCCTGCCGTCACACTCCAGCGGCTCCTCAGCGTGTGTCTCTCATTACCGTCTCCACTCTGGGAGACACACACACACACACACACCCACACACACACACACACACACACACACACACACACACACACACACACACACACACACACACACACACACAGAACAGCACTGATACACACAAAACATTTGTTGTGTTTTATTGAACATCTAAATGTTAATTTGACTTTCTTTGGGGGGAAAAAAGCAATTAAGGCCCTAAACGTGTTTGTGTTTTTTCTCTTTCTCCTCTCTCCCCTCCTCTGATTCAAACGAGGGATCATTCATCTTGTGAAAATAAGTGTCATCCTCTCCCCTCTCATTAGTCTAGAGGAGTAAACCAGAGAGATGGGAAGGAGAGAGGGTTTTAAGAAGATGAAGAAAAAGAGAAGGATTGAGTGAGAGATATAGATAAATGGAGGGGGAGGGGAAGGGATAGGTTGGTTGGTCAGAGGAAATAGAGAAGAGGGTTGGATGGCCTTGTCTTTCAAAGTCCACAATCTGCTGTCAAATAGCAAGGCATGCGAGTAAGGGCAGAGATACAATCCACACACATACACACACACGCACACACACACACACACACACACACACGCACGCACACACACACACACACACACACACACACACACACACACACACACACACACACTTCAAGCCACATATGAGCTTTAACATGTATGCAGATGGACAAGCTGTCACTCAAGAGCTCCCAAAAGGGCCTGGAGTGGGTAATTACCAAACATGTCTTCCATGTTAGATTATATGTTGCTGTCGGCCATAAGTATCCCCCAGGAGCCAGCTTGACAGCTCCCTGCTAACCACACACACACACACACACACAGACACACAGCAGGGAACACTGATGGCTGATTTACCCTAAAGTCATATACATGCAGTTAAATATAGCTACGGCTATCTTAAAGACAGGACTACGCATAGAATACCGACCACACAAACAAACTTGTAAAATAATTTCCTCTACTCAAACAAACTATTACATCTTAGGGTGGAGAACACACATGTTGCCTCACTCTTCTTCCCTCGTTAGACGATTCTCCCATCCCGTTCTCCTCAAATCCCAATTAAAAGCTCATTTTCTCTCCCAGCTCTCTAGGCCTGTTGGTAATCATGATTAATATGAGGAGTTTCAGTGGGGTGCAGTTCCAGTCGCCAGCGCTGATTTGGTGCATTTGGACCTAGCCCTTAAAATAATACACTCTAATTGGTTGATTTATCTTCTGTGTTGAGGACCAGCTGTGGTTATGGCGACACAATCAGGGTTGGGTAAAAGAATGGACAGGCAAGAAGATTAGAAGAAAAGACAGAACAATGAGAGAAGCAGACTTAAATGAGAAGAGAGAATCCACTGCTTCAGTTATCTCCAGAAAATCCCTGATCAAGAGCTTTGATTAAATATAAAGCAGGGTTTCTTTATTTCAACCCAACCTTGATATTTTCATATCCGTCAGGGCCTCAGAAGGTGTGACTGGCTTTGTGGAATCACATTACCCCCACCCCCACTCCCTCCACCCCTAAATTAATTAATTGAAAAAGGCTCTTGGAGAACATGAAAATTTAATGAAGCTCCACAGAGGAGGGATTTGGGAGTTGTTTGGCAAATTACCTGCTTGTTAGCACAGGGTCATAGAGAGTTACAGCACCAAATACAGCTAGAAGAAGTGCAGTTACTGCTCGTATACAGCCAGGAGAAGAGCAATTGACCTTGACTACTGTTAGTAATAATTAGGGGGATTAGCAAAACAACAGCAGTTAGGAGTAAATATATGAGGAGGGGGTAAAAAAAAAAAATAGAGAGTTGAGATGAAAAAAGCTGTTGATTGTTTTGTTTTTGATTTAGTCTTGAAAACAGCTTCTTCAAAAAAATGGATATCTGACAAAATAAGCCTTATAAAAACCTTTGTTCCTCACTTTCTCAGCGATAGTCAGACTAGGATGCGGGGGGATCTACCGTATTGACCCAGAGTCAACAACAGAGAGATGAATCCCTACAACAAGTCATGTCTGTAATTTATCTTGTCTGTCACAACGAAGCACATTTGCAGGAACAGACAGCACAGAATGTGAAGCAATCATTTCTCACAAAATACATGTGGAGCGGACCCCCTCTCCCTTGAGCATGGTTCATTCTGCTGCATTTAAAATCGTGCTTTACCTTTTTTTTCAATCTCCACGCTCTATTTCATCTAGAATTGATAAGGAGGTCAACGTCCCAGCAGGTGTAATTGTGACCTCCTGATGAGAGTGTTTGATGTGGGTGCAGCACAAATGCCATGTGGACAATTTCTGGCAGTATTGATCAGAACACTGATGTGTAATATGCATGTATGTGTGTGTGTGTACATGTCTGTCTCTGTGTATACAGATGTATGTATATAATTACAGGGGTCATGGACCGTCTCTTGGGAAATAAGACCAAATCATGGATGCAGAGACCTTTAGGGTATAAGGCAACAGGAGTCCGGGTTGTGATCTGTTGAGGAGCACAGGACTGGGTTTGCTTTTAAAAGCTGATGATTTACTGTTAAATTCAGAAAAAACTGTCACATTTTAAAAGTTTAAGAAAGGTTAAACACATGAATATGAGAGATATAAGAGTTGCTGTCTTATGTGTGAATGTATGATATATGAAAATTGGAATTATATGGGTGGACTGTGTCAGATTTGCAGCTCTGGTCCGTTTGTGGAGAAAAAAAGTGGATCAGATTTATGTGATCTGTCGTGCTTCACATTTCTACCCGTATTTCTATATCTACAATGCCAAAATGGGATTACCTTGAACCAATCTTTCATTTTCACTGGCTTGGCGTCTACAGTGAATCTGTCACACAGCCACAGGCTAGTATGGAGCTTTAGTGATGAGGGGACCTCATTAACCAGTGATTTTATGTTAAAACAGACTGGAAGATTGACTTGAATAATAGGAAATCAATGGAGAAGACTTATACCAGGAGAAATTACGTGCAGAATGAAATAGGTCATCCGTCGCCCTGATGTCTGAACTCTGATCTTTGACCTCTGATTAATATAACAGGCTGTCTCTCATCCTGCCTGCCAGAATCACCAGACTGGATGACCTTAAAGACAGATTATTGTCATAAAATGGGCAGGTCCAGACAATTTTTTAGTAGCACACCTAAAATCAACAGTACATTTACTATATGTTACAGCTCTCTGTAAAATGTTGGCTTCCTGCTACAGCCATTGTTATTAAGGCACATGGAGTTTTTTCTACAAAAGCAGCCAAATCAAGCTGTGTTCACATGCAGCAGTAGACTGTAGTCAGCTACATAATATGCAATACCGTAGTGCACGTTTCACGAACGTCCTCCTCACACAGACCTGCCTACTCCGAACAGATGGCAGTATCAACAACAGAGAAACATCCGGCATAATTACAGCACAGGAACCGTTCCTTTTCAATTACACCTAACAAGACAGGAGAGTGTTTGAGCGACCACCTTCCCTATTTCTCCTCCTAATTGCTCCTACAAGTGCCTTCAATCAGTCTAGGACTCTGCAGAGGAACCACAGGTTTCAGAAATGTTGAATAAGAACAAATATACAATTGTTTTCAAACAAATGCACATATACGCATGTGCATTCAAACACATGCATACACAGCATGCCATGACATGAAGGAACAGTGTGCCATTAGATCTGCAGACTCCTCGGGGGAACACTTTGGGAAGGGGGCTCACATGCAGTAATTAAAGCAATCTCTAACCAGCTGTCTGAGACAGGGAGACGGTACAAAACACTGCAGCTCAAAAACGCATCTCACACACATCAACACACAATGAGAATGTTCATGCAGAGCATCATGTGTGCATACAGCACCCAGATACAGCCATATAGCACTCATACACATGTTATTTAGACTACTGCACAATATTTATTTATGTTTTCTCAGGGTTACACACAAGCAAGAGTTATGAAGTTATGAGTTATGTTTGAAAATGTTTCCCTGAGGGTAGCTAAGGATGTTGTTACATCTAAAAACCCATGCATATTTGTGCGCACACACACACACACACACACACACACACACACACACACACACACACACACTGCACTGATACCTTGAGGCAGTAAGTGAAGCAGAATAAAGGCAAAGAAAGGAAGAGACGCACCAGTGCATCTTTGCATTCACTAGAGGAAGCTTTTAACGATTCTCACCTCTGTTAAGTGCAGCAAAGCATTCAGTATATTATGTTGTGGTGTGGACCGTCATGTCTGAGCCAGAAGAATAAAAAGTGGGGCACAACTGTGTTTTATGCAGTCATTAAAGAGCGAGTTGGTTTGCATTTTGTGTGTAAGAAAAGGTTTGCTCCTGGCAGTTTGGCTTCACTCTGACAGTTGTTGGTATCATTTTATGTGAGTATATCATATTAGGGCTGCAACTAATGATCACTTCTATAAAAGATTAATTAATTATTAGTTAAGTCTATAAAGTGTGTGAAAATTATAAAAACAATTGCCAATTAGAATTTCCCAGATCCAACGGCAATATATTTATATTGCATGCTTTGTTCGACAACAACCCAAAACACAAATATATTCAATTTACAGTGATATTCAACAGAAGAGCAGCTTGTTCTCACATATAAGAAGAATAGTTTGTTGGCATTTTTGCTTGTTAAACAACTGAAATTATCAATTTCAATTCTGTTGTTAAGTAATTTTCTGTTGATCGACTTTGGTGTGATCAGTGTTTACTTGTGGATGCATGTGTATGTGTATGTGTGTGTTCTCCCTACTCTTCCATCTCCTATTCCTCCCCTCCTCTCTTCTTTTCCTCCAAGGCCTCTCCTTCTCTTTAGGTGGCAATTTACAGCCACCCAGAAAATGAGTTTTTCTGGATGCCCACGTCACTGCACTCTATCACACTCTTGCAAGTGATCTGTTACCAGGAACACTCCCACAATATTGCCCATAAAACTGCTCATAGGCCCCATATTAATGCAGTGGCAGACCAGCTCCAGTCCTGTGAAGGACATAGGTGTCTCTGCCTCTAATTTAAACACTCATGGACACTGCCTGTATCCTTGTATCAATCAGGGCAGAAGTACTATGGGCAAGGGCAGGACACTGCATTATTTACATTTTGTACAGTCAAGACAAATCTCTCTTACACCCATACTTCATTATCTTGTTTGACTTTTAAAATGATTTGGAAGATTTGCTATAAAACTGCACTTCTTGGGTGAGGTCATTTATAGAAACCAACACCAAAATGACAGTCGTCGCCTCAACATAAAGAGTAATAACACTGACAATTCAGTGCTGGAAAAACGTTATGTGGCACCCAAGGTGGCCCTGGCTTGGTCACAAGGGCCTGTTGAATTTCTCCCAGAGTCACATCACTGAACCTAGGGAGGGAAGCTCCGGAGGTGAGGAAATACTGGCGGAGATGGAGGCTCTGAACTGGAACAGGGTGCAGTAAGACTGTTTGTGTGTGTAAGGAGCAGTCTCCAGCCAGCTGGAGTGTGACTGGCTGACTTTGATAAGGTCAGCCGCAGGGGCCCCTATTGTCATATAGTCGTGGCCCCCTGCCAGCCCCACTGTCATAAGCACTGGCACACTGCTGCTCCATGGTTTACACTCGCAAACACACAGCAACACGCATGGACACACACAAATATTAAAGAAACACACAGTCCTCGTAAGCTGACACACGCTCAACAGTAAATGTGTTTGCTGGCAGACAAAAAAGCCAGTAAATCTGTTTGGCTCCATGGATAGTCTAAATGGCAGCTCCACTTCAGCAAATTCCCCAACTGAATCCTTTTCTGTCAGTCTGTCCATAAAAGTCTCTGTCTGATAGTCTATCGTGTCCCTCCAGGAATTCATTGAGGGATTTGTGTGAATACTGCCAAAATGTTTAATTTAGTTGTGGCTTTTATGAAACACTGATGTGCAATTTGCAATGTCTTTCAAGTTCGGAAAGAGAATGACTGGTGAAGAAAAATATAAAAAAATAAGAGATCAGTTTGCAGTTTGATTTGACTATTCAAGGATTAAAACGATATGATGATAATAATGTTTTTATTTTTAGGTTTAATTTTTAAAAATACACTGTTGAGAATAACTAGTCAAATCTATATATATATTCCAATATTTATGAGTTAATTTCTAAAAGATCTTCGTAATGTAGTGCTGTGCTGCTGTGACTTTGCATGTGGCAGAGTTACTGGTGTCCTCCCTTTTCCTCTACGCTTCTCCAGCAACAGCTGCTAATTGCATTTTGACTGATTATCAGCATGGGTTGTAAATCACCAGCCAAGAGAACTACAGTGAAATAGAGTTTCCAACAGATAGAGATGGAGAAAATGATGAAGAGCAAGACCAGACAGAGGAGGGGAACGAAAATGAGAAAAAGGGAAAAAGACCAAGGCTGTTCTCAAACCTCTTAAGCTTAAGATCTTTTCCAACTTCCGTCAATCAAA
This sequence comes from Dicentrarchus labrax, assembly GCF_905237075.1. NCBI lineage: Eukaryota > Metazoa > Chordata > Actinopteri > Moronidae > Dicentrarchus > Dicentrarchus labrax. Next base: position 16,340,262 of record NW_026136720.1, on the reverse strand, counting down.
GTCATGGAATGAGGAAAACACATTGAGTAACATATACACAAACAGACCTGAGCAGTGTCCCTGAGTAACAGGTCACCTCCCCTGGAGTTTGTTGCAATGGGCTAAAAGTCCATATGAATCCCCTAATAGAAACCATTTGTACTAGTGTGGGTGGATAACTGCTCCTTATTAATGCCTTTATGTAATGTCACAAGAGCATTTTGTGAACCCGAGTTTTTCTATCACAAAAAGTCTATGTGTCTGTTTCACACCCATCCTCTGGGGATGGGTGGATCTGGTCAACTGCTCACACATTTTCCAATGGGAAAGCCCATTGAATGAGAGGATGGGGATATTTCTGTTAATTCTCACCAGGTTAAACGCACACATTCACACCTGCCACTGCACAGGCCATGTCAGGCAAGGTATTGAGGATATAACCACACACAAACACACGCACATACACACACACACACACAAACACACACACTATCTGTGTCCCCAGTTTCACCTCTTTCCAGTCATCATGCAAGCTTTCTCTGACAGGATGGCCTTTTAACATCTATCCTGTGTCTCTGACAGAGAAAACACCGCCCATGATGTCAGCTGATAAGCCTCACTCAGGCTTACTGGGTCAATATGCAGCCGCACAACATTAACGGATATTATTGTTACAGTTTACGACTCCCATGTCTGGGTTAGACGCGTGGCAGCTGTAAAAGGTCTCAGCCTGCATCACATCCACTTGTCTGCAATTTCTCTGTCTTATTCTCTCTTAGCTGTTCTTTTTTACACACATACGTTCATGCCTGACTTACAGGAAGTTGACACAGCCGGTGCCAGGCGGTGGGGCGATCCAGACAAAGCTGAAGCTGGAGGAGGGCTGGTGGCTGACATGGGAAGCGACCACACTGCAAACAAACTGGGTTCCACCAAACTGCCGCTCTGGTATCACACCTGGAGGAGAGAGGAAAAGAGAATAAGCGAGAGACCAAAAAGGAGAATTTGTCATGTTTAATTACTATTATTAAATGTGTATTACTAAACATTTTCTAAAGCCACTCTCAGTCTTTTAGATGTAGATGTAGCAGCTCCATTTATTTTACTAAAGTATTTAAGTTAAACGTTTGTTATATTGTATGTATTTGTAAAAGTTACAATTGTGTGTGGTAAGCCCATTTATAAAATAGTGATGTTTATAGTCTACAAGTGATGTGTGTTCATGGGCCTCCCTAACAACATTGCCTTCATAAACTGCACTGTCAGAAAACCACCGCCCTAAATAAAACAGTGACTAGCACATAGATGTGGTGTAAAGCATTATACCTAATTTATGGTCTCTTGAATTAAAACTTATAGACTTATAATGAATCCACAGTCAATTACATTACTGTACAGTCATAGTTACTTTCACAAAAATAAAACACACAAAAACAATGATGTTCACAGGGATGGATCACCAAATGTATCTCAAGCAAGTTTGGACAGTTTGGTCCTGTGTGATATGAGGGATGTTTGTTTTCCAAGGTTTTTCATATACAAATCCACAGTGTCCCCTCCTCCCTTCTTTCCATTTGCTTTTCATTTCTACCCTCAGTTGTTTGATCTCATGCCATTCTGCTGTTATTTTTTCCATCCCCTGCCATTACAATTTCCTTTTTCTTTTTCATTGTTTCCTTGCCTCACACTCACTTCTCGTCCACCTTTTCTCCTTTGCTCTTTTTTTCCTGTCTACTTCTCTCCTTTCATCATTTATTTTTTCTCAACCCTCTCCAGCTTTTCTCCTTCTTTGCGAGCTGACACTACATAACGGTGCTCTTATTAATGAGGGTCCGTGTCCGGCTATGATTGCACCGATGGAATGACATCATGTCACACAATCTTTCCTTTATATCACAGAGGGCAAGGGCAGGACGCCGCCGGACTCATCAATCACTGCGCAGACATACGGAACAGTACAATTTAATAATTTACTGTAACTAAGTGACTTTGTGGTGTCGAAGAAGAGGCATCCAAACTGTGCAGTAGCTATCACAAATGCAAACACAATTAGAGTATGGAGTGTTCATCTTCCGAGTAGATAATCTGGGAATTTGTCATAATTCTACAACACTAAGTCAACATAGTTTGGTCCAGTGCACACGGAGCAAACACATTCAGCCGGTTTAAAAATGTATGTGAGGTCCCATCTGTGTATGAAGCTGTGTACTGAGCTGCAGTGCTCTAGTGGCTGGCCTCTGCTCTTGCAAACTCTGCAAACACAATCCTCTCTTCTCCTCTCCTCAATCATAACTCAGCTCACTGAAAACATAATCAGCAATGATTAATAACATCAGAGCTTTAATATCCCCTGAATCAATGTGCAAATCACTGTGTGTGCGTTTGTGTCTGCGTGTGTGGTTCAAAACTAATTATTTAAAGAGAAATAATTCCGCCCATTTCTGACAGTAATAAATTTGACCTCACAGATTGCATCCATAAATACACACAGTCGACAGCTTCATAAATGTTTCTGTTTGACTCGGCCAGCCGTGTGTGCGTGTGTTCATTTGTATTGTTGCATGAAATTTATGTTGATGTGTGTATGTGTGCTCCATGGTACAAACAAACCTAGTTATCATTGCTGTCGGATGTAAAACTAAGAAAAACAAGCTTGTTTTTAAATTGAGCACCATGCATTTATTTGTTTCCCCTGTGGGGTTTGCAAAGGTTTTCTTCAACCCAGGAGTTATGCATTTTCTCATCATGTAGAGAAACATCAAACTCCTTAACTGGAGTTCAAACTGAATAATCATCAAAGCTACATGATTTAAGAGGTTTCCCATGACAACAACATATTGTGTCATTATGTGCAAGTGCAAGCAGCGTGTGGGCCTAGTGTGTCAGATTTACGAGGTGTCGAGCAACGCAGCCTTTTACATTGCTAAGGAGCTGCTGGTGTGTAATAACAGACCGAGATGTAATCACCCACTAATAGTACTGCTGTTCTCTAATCACCTCAGCTACAACCTCTCTGTGTAATGGCCACGATTTACTCTTAAGCAAACACATACACACTCATACAGGGAAACACACATAAACACACATTAGTGTCTAGGGCTATAGCAATGTTGCAATCTTTCTCTATTTTTAACCCCCTCTGACACCAAAGAGGGCCATTTCCAGAACAATTTCCTTGCTGTTACGTGCCATGCATTTTCTGCCGCAACCTAGGCAGTCAAGACAACAGTTTTGGCACTAATTGTCCAATTTTGTGGCAGAAGAAGAGAAGAAGAAGCGCTGTGAGTCTTTCTCACCACATTGCCATGGTGCAATTTGAGAATCCCTGCAGATGTGCATAATACAAGCTTAGCTTTTGCAGTGGCAATGGAAACACTATCTGGAGAGCTGCTGCAAAGACAAACAGAAAGAGAGAAGTGTGGTGATGGAGTTGAGCAGCAGACTGAGCAGAGGAGATAGCAGAAGGAGAAAGTAAACGGGCAGTGGCCAGTGTGGACAGAAGGACAGAAACAATGAATCACTCATTCAGCTCACTCATTCAAAGGAATATTCTCATTTAAAGAGCTGTCACTCAACATTGAGTAAAAGAAAGACCTGGGCAGGGCACCAACAACAACTTTAGTGTTATACAGACTGGTTTTCCATTTACAGTGATGACAAAGTCTTGTAATACAACCCTAATTCATTTTCCACAGGCTACTGTAACTCTTACTTGAATAGGAAAATGGACTAATATTGGATGGAGTGAAAACAAACACAGAATTCAATGTTTGAAACAAATCGAGTATAACAATGTGAATAAAATTAAGAAGATGAAAAAAAAATATGAGCTGACAGACAGTGAGACAGAGAGAGGGAGGAACTGTGGCTAAAGAAAAGCAGAGAGCCGTTAGAGTAAGGTGAAGATGAAAAGGCAGACTGATGCACTCCAGGACGCAGCAGCGCTGGGACTCGACACTGCTCACAGAATTTCTATTCCCACTTGAAAAATACACTCAGGCGTAAAAATGCAAATAATGAAACTAGTCCCTTTCATGTCCGGGTGTGGAGAGAGAGAGAGAGAGAGAGAGAGAGAGAGAGAGAGAGAGAGAGAGAGAGAGAGAGAGAAATCACTATTATTCAATGAGATCTAAATCCCAAATGTTCCAGTAAAGTAAAAGCTGTAGTGAACTTGTACAGAAAAAAAGAAAGCTCTGACATTCCTGGTTCCGTCCAGGGAGATGAGCAGAGAAAATGAAAGACGGGCTCTTTCGTCATTGTGAAATGAAAATATGTAACAAAGACCTTCGTGTGTCCTTATATTTCGGGGTCACACCAACTGCAAAAACTGTTAATATAATGACATCTCTGCTACCTACAGATGAGACAGATGTTAACTGTGCTTCATGAGCTTGTTTTCTTTTCTGTCAATACTTTGCGCTTTGTACATCTCCTCCTATCTTGCTCTTAATCTCCCCAAATGATCTTTCTATAATAATAGTACTTGATGCAGTTGATGCACTATTCGGTGATTGATAGGAAGAACATTTTGGCATCTAACCTTTTTCTAGAATATGAAAGAGATGTTTAAAAAAAAAAAAAGTTTTACATTTTTGGTGGCCACATTTCATGCGTCATCAACCGCTTGTTCTCCACATATGAACCCGTTTATCGCCACATGCAGAACTCATCTAACGAGTGGACAATGACACAAGTTGTAGCTGCAGTACAAATGCCACCGGTGATGCATTCATGCTTCAAGTTAGATACGTATCAGCAGAGGCCTCTTCTAATTTAATAAGCAGCCACGGGGGGATCTTGGAGGACTGTTGCAACCACCGTCCACAGTCAAATGCACACATGCAAATACATGCACGCTCACACACGCAAACACATGCAGGTCTTTCACATGCAGATTGGGCACTTATGAACTGTCGGCAGTGATTAATGGCAAGGGAAGATGACCTGCTAACTCCCACGGTATGACTGGGCAGAGCATGTTTCATAAATAAAAACCCACACACACACGTATACACACGCACACAAATGCCTATATATGCACTCTCGGACATGCCCACACACAAACTCGCTCAGATACAGAGAAACACAGGAAATGGGTGTGTCAGGAATGGGTGTGTCAGGAAAGGTCATATGTTGGTTGTAGGACTGTCGCCCCAACATCAATCTCTGCTGGTAATTGTGGTGAATTTCTTAAGCGCCCCATAAAAAAGGAAGTGGGAAGTCGAGCGCCTCTTATGTATTCATATTCAGTCCGCCCATGTCTGCAGTGACAAAGACTTCTCCACATTTTCCCTTCCGTCTGGTCTTGCTTCTTTTAAATATGTAAACACTTCAATTCACATCTGTCTGTGTCCTCTTTAACATCTCTCTGTTTGGAGACAGCATTTTTATCTGTCTTTATATCTCACTTTGCAAAGCTAATGAGCTTTTCCACTGCCAAGCTCAAAACAAGTCAAATAGATGGAGTGAGAATTCTCCCCGATGGAACAGATGGGCAATCGTTGGCTCAGCCTGGCAGCGACTTCACACTGTAGGACCAGCAGGAGCCGGTCTAACTGGCATTAGAACTGATAGTTAGGCTTTGTGGAAGAGTGGCAAGGATTCGAGAGGCACCATTCAAATTGATGTGCACATTTATGAGAATCATTCAGATTTTACACATACCATTTGACATCTGGTCAGTACCAAATAGCTACTGGATTGTGCACTCATTCCACAACTGTCCTTCAGCAATGTCTGGCCTGCAGAGCAACAGAAGTTTGAGTGATCTCTCTGTGTTTCAGTTTGCCGTATCAATCCTAATAAATGGTCCCCTGAGATGATTTCAACACAGTCTTTCTTTGAGAAAATGCACTTCAGTCCTAAAGGTGAGAGGAATCTGGTTGCTTGTTGCTTCCTCTCTTTCAACAGTATATCTAGTAAAATATTGCAACTTTCCCTTCACTGGAACAATTGTATTTAATTAATTCATGGACAACTTTAATGCTAGAGCACACACATACTGCACAACCATAACCACACATGCACTTTCATTACCCTGTATGCCTGCACATACACATACAAACAACCCCAAACAGAATATTAAAATGCTTGTGTATGCACAGCAGTTGGCTCAGAGCGTTAATGAAACCCCTATGAAGTAGCATAATGTGCTGTAAGCAGATTAGGTTATTTGATTTTAGTTGTAGGAATTTATACTCACTATATACTTTTTGATTAAACACAGAAAAGTGGGTCTCATTTAAAAAGCACAGATTAATGTTTATGATGAACATCTTTTGTCCTCCAGGCCTGCTGTGTGTGTGTGTGTGTGTTTGTGCACCAGACAGATAATAGCCTTATAAGCAGTGATCATTCTCCCACTTGCTCAGAAATCAGGAATTCAATGTATACACCACCCCAGATAATTTGGAGAGCAGGCCCATTAAAGGCTCATATTTCATGTGGTAATTCTTAAAACCTGTCATAAACCTATTGGAGCATTAACATGTGTTATTAAAAGCCTGTGAATGTATGGGAATCTGTCAAAAGCCAGAATAATGCCTCTGTCAACATGTTTAAAGAGAAGGCCGCACAATGGCGACATAAATGATACATCACAACAGTACTGACAGCCTGAGTAGGGACCCCATACGCTTTGTGCTGCTGAATGATCCATTGCTATGTGTGTGTTTGTGTTGGTGTGTGCCTGTTGTGTCGCATTCACTCCTTCTTCCCAACACCATCCTCAGCTGGTCAGCCGGACCACTGCAGGGTCGGCGCATGACAACCGGACTCTGATCTGCCATTGGCTGAAATGGGCATCCATCTCAGCATCTGCCAATCACACTACCATGGAGACGGGTTGGCAGCATTGTAGAGATGGCAGGGGTCCGGCACAGTGTTGCCAGGAGGAAGCTGTGTGTTAATATGGGTGGTGAAAGATGCCAGTGGTCAGGGGGAAAGGGGGTAAGAGACTCTGTGGGAAAATGTGGAGGCATTTGCCACATGAATGAAAGAGAGTTTAACTGGCAGTTAAGGACACCTGGAGGTCTGTTGAGCTGTATAAGTGTGTAGGTGAACATGTGCAAAGAGTGTATTTGAGAACTGTGCATATCTATATGTTTACATTATTATGTGTTTCCATGTGCACACGGTGAATTTTCTGTGAAAGAAACCATTTGTGTGTAGATAAAATGTATGTATTCATGCCCTGGCTCTAAGCACCAAACCAATTTTTGCCCATATGCATACATTCACGGAACAATTGCTCTTTCATTTAGGCTTCCATTGTATCTCACAACATCCATCATCCATAAACTCCTGAAGGCACGGCCACACACACCCACACAACACGCACACACATACAAACTAGGGCTTATTGTAAGAGCTGCCAGTATGACTCTAACCAGTTGAAAGAGCGAAAGTACTGTACACAACAACACGGCTTATATGTGAACAATTATTTAAACACATATTCTACTAATTTAATCAGTGCTTATTCTCCTGTTCCATACATGTTGCATCTATCAAAACCATTAACTGAAATCTAAAAGAAAATAAATACTTAGTTTATTGCATAAGGCTACTGCTTTCCTTTCAATAAACAAGAGCTACAAGCCATACAAGCATAAATAATAAATGGAATACAGGAACACTACTGGAGCATAATTTTCCCCCCTGAACTAATGTGTCATAATTGAAATTAATGTTGTTCTGAATCAAACAAGTGTTGTATGTTTTGCAGCCCCACCCTGTATGATAGATGAGACTTCTACATCTCTGCACAGCCCTGCAATCCATCTTACAGGCACACTTGCAAACACACATACCGTATACCCAAATGAATGTATGCATGTCACTTATATTGTTGAACACACTTTAATTAAATTAAAATTCCAGTTTGTAACAAAGTTTTTGGCTATCATTTCTATCAGTAATGGTTGCATTTTATTCACTTAAGTAACTGCTGAAAATACCACAACATTGCTACAACAAAGTCCGACAAGATTCAGACATCTGACATGTTGTGAATAAGCCGATAGATAATCGATATTATATATAATAATACTCAAACCAAAGTATTTGGAGCTAAAACATAAATGAGTGCATCTGAAATGCTGAAAATCTCTCACTGCATAAAAAAATCTAATTACAATACCTGAATGGGTCTAATGGATGATTACAACAGTCAATTTTGGTTCTAACTTTCACCTTTATTTTTTCTTCCAAATAAGTTTAGGTTTGTTTAAACCAAGATTGTTTGATCACTGGGCATTTCATGTTAATTGCTGGGTTGGACGCTTTCAGGACACAGCATTAAATCTGGTGAGCACAATGCTATTATTACTGATACGAAGGAAAATAAGTTCTGAATAAAAATGGAATTTCCCTCTCCCTTTCTCTGTTTTTAATAGAGTCAAGCTGAGAAATAGGGGCCTGTTTAAAAACTGGGTTCGGTCCCAGGGTCAAGATGTATGGGTGTGTTATGTAAACCACCAGGGTGAAACATGACTGAAAGGCCTAATTGGAGTGACATAGCTGAGCCTGCTGAGTGCTAGTGGTGTGAGGCTTGTGGAGCGGCACCCAGTGGAGGACAGCCAGCTCCATGCCCCAGGAGAAGCTTACCGCACCGGGTGGCAAAGTCACCAAACTCCCCTTCCCCCACCCCTCTAGTCCTTGAACACCCATTTCTTCTTCCACCCATCCATCCATCCATTTATCCATACGTCCATACATCAGTGAAGCCCATGAGCGGCTGCCTTCTGTGGGTGTGTGTCATTGTAGCTTGGCAGGCACACACCACAGCTTCAGCGGCAGGCACCAGGGCTAATTTGATTTTTAATTCAACACGACTCCTCGGCTAATAGTTTGAGCTGGGGATTAATTAATCTGATTTGACTTGTGCTAATTTCTTGCACCCACATCCCTGCTCCCCACCCGTCAATGCAGCAAACAAACAAACTGGTGAGGCTGTGGTCTCGCAAGCTCTGTCCTGACACACATGTTAAGCATGAGAGATAGAGACCTGGGGCGACAGGTGAGGAGCCAATGGAAAGCCCAGGGAGAGTAAAGAATGGTGCCTGTGCTGCATGTGCACGCGTGTGTGTATATACAGTATGTGTGTGTGTGTGTGTGTGTGTACCTAAATGTGTTTATGTAGGAGGCTGGAGCTGAGCCTGGTCTGACAGAGGAGTGCTGGGAGGCAGTGAACTAATCACGGCAACAGCCTGGCTCTTGTAAGGAGGGCGAAACACAGAGAAGGTCATCAACTATTTTTGCTGCCAAAATATGGGTCAGATTGGATCTGGGTGAGTTGCTCACAGATAACTTGTATGTAACGCAAAATAAAAAAGAAAAAAAAGAAAAAAATGAGCCAGGCAGTGGAGCATTCCTATTCTTCTCCCAGGCTTTTAGAGGGTAGCAAGCTAGAGCCAGCCAAGGCCCTACAGGGAGAAACCAGGAGAACCACTAAGCTTCCTCATCTCACAGAGAGCACTTCCACTTTTTCTATAGTCTCTGCAAGGGAACTTTAAAAATGAATAGACCTCAGAGTGCAGCCCAGATGACATGCACTTTGTGGAGAAGACTTTGTAAAATCACTTTCCCTCAGTTTGCACACCAAACCCACAGATGCCCACACACTTGCAAGGTGCATGTGGAGGTATAGAGTATAAGGAGTTTTATATCACAATACAACAAAGATAATATTCAAAGTCAGCTTGCCTCTTTGTTGAAATGATGGAAACCCACTTGTGTTCACAGAAATGTGTCAAACTGAGCAGTCTTTGAGTCAAAGCTCTCTCTGTCTTTATTCTATCTTTATTTCTCTCTCATTCTCTCTGGCATGTAACCAACCTCTCTGCGTGGCAGAAAATAACATTGCTCTGCTCAACAGAGACCACACATGGGAGAAACAGCCTACGCCTGCTGCTCTCTCCTGCAGGATAAAAAAAAATAAAAATAACAAAAAACTGGCCAACATCTCACACACCACTTTGAAATCTCTATCACAGTCAGTCCAGCTCCTGCTTTCTTGGTCACCCTGGACCTTTTTAACTGTATGTTTGGTTGCAAAAAATACAGCAAAGAAAGGAAAAAGCTCTCAGCATGTGCATACAAATACATGTGTACTCCCAAATAATATATATATATATATATATATATATTATAAATATATATATATGTATATATAAAATATAAACACACACACACACACACCCTGACTCACAGACGCAAATAGATATGCATGAACATAGACACAAATACTAAACTGCACGTATACATACAAATGTAAGCACACCTAGTGAAGCTGTGGGAGTTCAAAGAAGGGACTATGTTTTCAAGAGAGCGAGTGTACACTAAGTGAACCAGTAAATTCCCAGCAGCAGTGCTCCAGCAGGTCTACTGTACCATCACACCTGAGAGGCAAGACCTATGCTGTTGGGATATATAATGGGCAACACTAATGCACCAGTCTAGAGTGCGCTGTGGGTGTACCTTAAATTAATAATGGATTATGTTGTATTTCTGTTTGAATTCTTCAAAGGTGGGGTTGCTTTTCACTTGTAAGGAGACTTTGTGCATAGAAAGTAGCTACATGATGATGCATAATCACCCAAGCACTACTCTGGACTCTGAGAGCACCCAAATGTTTAGCCACCTGTTAGCAGCTTCCATGCATTGTGAGATTGGTGGGGGAGGACGTGCTGGGCAACGGGAGGGACAGAACAGAGGCTCAGTCTGGGCATAAGGGGTGAGAAAGTCCTGTGCCAGCAAAACAGGGAGATTTACAGCAAGCCGACCCAGGCCGATCTCTAGTCTGATCTAACACTGTGCCGCAGAGAACACAAATCACCTCCCATACATAACCCTACCCCTGACAACTCATTTCATCTTCTGCACTAATGAATTCTTCATCAGGAGGGACCTGCCTTTGGGTGCCTCAGCCCTGAGCAGAGGAGTAATGGCTTAGATAAGTCATCATCATTATCAACATCATCACCACCACCAACGCCACCACCAGCACCACCTTGCCTCCATTCAGCCAATAGTTCAGGAGCAACTGTTTGTGACTGGTGTCCTTGACAAAGTTGCAACAGGGGAACTTTGGCAGTGTTCAAGGTTATTATAAGGATGGGTGTCAGAGCAAATGTGCCACAGATGCGCATCCTAAGTGTGAGAATCAGCATGAGTGTGCGTATGTCAATGGAATTTGAATGTGTTGTGGTATGAGTGGATAAATCACTGAGTGTGAGAGCTCTTATGGTAGCAAGCAAGTGTATATGTGTGTGTATGTGTGTATCTGTGTGCGTGTATGAAGGAGTCTAAGCGGCGCAGTCAGGGAGCTGTCAGCAGAGAACCAGGGAGCAGGCTGATCACAGGGCTGCAGTGCGTTTGAAGTCTCCCAGGGACTGACAGCTTCTCTCCCCATGGGAACCCCTTCCCTCTCCCCTTCTCTCCTCCCTGCACCACCCTTTCTCTATATAATTTCTCTTTATCCTCCATCTCTTCCTACACATATCCCCTTCTCAGTTTTTCCTTATCCCATTGATGGAGAGGGTATGCAGAAGCACACTCGTGCTCTCCTGGGACTGTTAGTACTTCCAAAACAAGGCTTTGTTCAGCAGGAAACACACCTGCGAGTGTGTCTCTGTAAATACTGACATGATGAGCTGCCATCTCTCATAGTCTGACATTCTGTCTGACATTCACTCTGGCTTGGTGGCAAGGGGGCAAAGACAGCCGACCTTCAGCCTTGAGATGGATGAGTGTGCGGATATTAATTATTTGAATGCCTAATTGTGCATAATAAGAAGGAAATACCATTCGTGATTGTGTATTTCTATATGGTTTTTGGTCCTATTAAATATGTGTATGGCATGATTACACTTTTTGGCTCCACACCCTCTCCAACCCCTCCTCCACAGGTCAAGGTGCAGCAGGATTTCATCTCTGATCGCGCTGTGGGTTAGCATGAGCCCATCCGTCACAGGGACAGAGTGTCGGCTGGATGTCCCTGTCACTAAGCTGTCCATTTTGTCAGACAGCCAGATCCATCATATTGAGATGGGGACTGATCCTTGCTAGCAGAAGCCAACCGCCCCGCAAATACATACAAATATGCAAATTAACGACAAAATAAACATCACCCTGCAAACGAGCCATCCATCAATGACCAGTTTCTCAGCAGCTCAGCATTGGCACTGCAACACCAATCAGCCACTCCGTCAGAGGCAGTGATGGAACGCCATCCCCTCATCTTCTTTGCTTCCTTCCCCCTTCTTATATCATTCACATACTGTCTCCCTTTCATTGGACCCTCTTTGCCATTTTTCATGCACACTTTCTCCAATTTTCTCCTCTAACACTCATTCCCTTAATCTCAAACACTTTGACAGCCAGCCCCGTGTTGGCATTTTCGCCTATCCATTTCCCTCTCCTGTCTATTTTCAAAGCTCTCTCCTACCTTCAAGTGCCTTTTGTTCATCATCATAATTATAAATCTGGAGACATTTAGAACAGGGGTGGACCGATTATCAGCCTGATCATCTGATATTCAGCATTTTTTTTTCTCTGCAGTCTCGGTCAATATCATGCCTACAGCATTATCTGATAGGTTACGCCCCTTTAGGGGCAATAGTAGAGAAATAATTGAATATTAAAGACAATGTTAGTTATTTTTGCAGGATTTAATTAAATATATGCTCAAAGTACTCAGGTCTACTTGAATAAAGTAGAAATACCACAGTGGAAAAATGCTTAAGTCCTGCATTCAAAATGTTACTTAAGTAAAAGTACTAGCATCAAAGTATACTTGCTGTAAAAAAATAAAAATAAAAGTGCAGAATGGCCCATTTTAAAATAACATAGATAATTGATGATTGGATTATGATTATTGATGCATTAACAGATTGGACAATTTAATTACTTTACACTTCTGGGTAGCTTAATCTATAATATTACATCATAATTTATTAGTGGATTTATTTTTTATATTACAATGTGAATCTGCAAAGTAACTGAAGTAATCATAGAAATGGACTAAAATGTACAATATTTGCCTCCAAAATGTAGTGGAGTAGAAATATGTAGCAGTGTAAAATGGAAAAACTCAAGTAAGGTACCTCAAATTGTTCTTGTGTACAGTACCTATACACTATTCTAAATTTCGCCACTCAGATATTTCAAATATTGGTTTCCATTCATTACTAATTATTATCTGTATTGGCCCTGAATAAACAATATCGGTCAAGCCCTAATTTAGAGGGAGTACTTGCTCTGTCTTTGTGTGTTTGAATGCACAATGATGTGATCAAACTGATGACAACGTACGTAAGTCATTGTTTTCATCATTAAATCTTTATAGACGCCAGTTTGAAAGCTGTGTGAGTTCTTTTCAGAAAGCCAAGAGGCTGGAATGGAAAGAAAGAGCTCTTAATGGAATAAAAGTGAAAGGAGGGAAAAACACGAAGCAGTTGGAATTCTCCAGCAGCTGAGTCAGTCCAGACTCTTGTTGCTTTTCTGGCAGAGTGTATAGACATCCCCTCTGAGCATGTTGCACACACACGCACACACACACACACACACACACACACACACACACACACACACACACACACACACACACTAAAAGTTTCACTGTAAAACATGTTGCAAAGGTCTCTAATGAGCAATTAGGCTGTCAAAGTATACTACGCAATATTATGAAAGGAATCACTTTAGACACTCATCCATTAACTGTACATTGTGACTACATGAATCTCACAATGACACCTTGAGTCTTTCCTGCCAGCCCCTCGCACCGTGAAACAGATCCACTGTTGTGGCAGTGCCTCAGCCAGACTAGTTTATCAGGCATTTATAAAAAACCACAGTCAATTTACACTCCTGTGTTCTGCCTCTCACAATATTGTTTTTAGCTCCAGTTTGTCTGCTTCTTCACTAGCCATAGCAAAGCAATTACAGTATCATAAAGGTTTGTGGTTAGCCACCCAGCGGCTAGTGAGGGATCTCTCGCCTTCAGGCAGTTGAGGAACAGGGCGACTGGAACCGCAGCTCAGCCCAGAAGCCCAAACTATAGCATTCCTCAGACTATCCTGATTGCCACCCCAATTTCTCCATCACACTTCAGCTAATTTGACAATTAGTGGGTGTTAAGTTCTGACGACGTAGTAAAAAGTCAGTCCGTCGAAGCGTCATATTTTTATTACAAGTGTAGTGTGCAGTGCACATTGTTATTCGGAGGGAGTGGAAGACAATACAATGCTCATTCTCTGTCTCCGTGTTGTGGTGTCTCTGTGCGTGTGTACATACATGTGAGGATATCTACGTTAGTGCATATGACAGATCAAAAAAAGAAAGAAAAACACAAAAGACAGAGAAAGACGAGAACCAGTGATGTAGCTTGTGTATTTGCATGCAGTGTGGTCATGCACATGTAAATGCACTGGTTTTATGAGCTTTCCGTAAAAAGCAGCGGAGGATGACACGGAAGGCCGAGGGGAATTCTCTCTTTGGAGGCCAGCGTGCAGTCATCCTGTCTACTCGCTGCAACAGCTCTGACCGCACAAACCACTGGACATCCCCACACAGAGTGTACAAACACTAACCTCCCTGTCTGCAGTGCTCTCTGGCTTTATTTGTTTATTCCATCTTCATTTTTCCCTGTTTCAAGCCATTCATGCTCACTATATGTCTGTCTTCCCTTTCCACTGACTTCAACCCAGCAGAAATAAAAGATCTACTAACTTAACACTCCTCCCTCTCTTCTCTTTTAGCATTATCTTGTGATCCTGTGGTGGCTGTGCAGTGAGGTTTCATTCTTCCCGTGCTGGGTTTCATGTTGTTTCCCGCACTGATACATCTGTCAGCCACATGTTCACCCAGCCAGCCGCCGCGCTAACAGCTGTACACAGCTGGAATATGTGTATGTGTTTTTGAGTGAGAGTGGGTGGATATTTCTTTATTGAATTCTATGAGTGTGTGCATTCCATGTGTATCTGTCCCCTACATGCCTCCATTGAGGGGGATTAGAGCCGCACCCTGTCTTAGACGCTCTACACTAAACACCAGGCCCGTAAAAACTCCCTTGTGGAGTTATGTGACCCTGTTGTTCTCACGGATCCCTTAATATTTGTCACAACAACAATCAGCATCAAGCGGTGTTTCATTCCATTATTGTTTCACTGCATTATCTTCAAAGCATTTCGCTCAAACACTGGCTCTCTTATGCACAGCGATGTCACTGGGTTTCCATGAGCTCATTGATGAAGCGCTCTCTCTCTCTCTCTCTCTCTCTGGAAGCATCTCTCTTCAGCCCTCCCAAGGCTGAGGAGCCTTCTCGCCACAGATGTGGCCACAGATGTGACACCCTTACATGGACCGTGGTCAGCCACTTAGAGTATGGGGGTGTCTCATAAAAATCTAATTTACTTAATAATTGTGCAGACAAATGAAGTAAAGGAAAAATGTAACTTCAGACAGAAGTCCCGCCATGGACATTACAAAGAGAACTATGGTGGCAGTAATAAATCGCCCTTCTATTTCGCCTTTATGAAAACAACTGATTCTGTGCAGCTCCATGTAGTCCTGAAGCATACACTGGGAGAGGATGCAGGAGAATCAGAGCAGAGAGACAGAGTGCAGAGAGCTCGTCAGCTGAGGACAGACTCAGTGACTGGTGCTGTGAAACCTGGACGGCATCACTGCTTAGCAGATTACACATAGTGTAACGGAAGGCTTTGCAGACTTATTTAAACACACACCATGCAGAAACTCAAAGTCCCACAAGCTGCTGCCTATCAGTCTGTGCAGCCCTTCTCTTAAAACTTTTCAAATTAATGAGAGTGAAGCAAAGGTGACGCAATCCTTGCTTGGATGCCTCCCCAGTAAACAGGGCTGCCAAGAGTGAAGAGCTGCCCTGGCCGGGTGAAGTCAGCGTCTGAAGAACAGTGGAGTTAGTCAGGATAAGTGAGCCCGCTGGGCAGCAGTTCTGGGCCAGTAGCCCTGTTCTCTAAGGAGTTCTTTATGACCAGTCCATCACCACGAGAGAGCCCCCACCCTTACACACAGGGGCTCCATCCGCACACCCTTCATCTGAGTCTAAAAAATCATTGTGTGTCCAGAAATGGGTCACACTTAAGTTTAATTCAGTTGCCTTTTTACTGTGTAATTAGACAGCAGAATTTTACAGACTCAGTTTAACTTTATATTTTGCAGGACATGGAATAAAGGTGAGAAGTAAATTTAGACTTAACACACATTCAGATGATGAAAAGAAAAACATGCTGATAACAAATTAAGACTGAAGACTTGGCAGTTTTTACAGTAGACCAACAATAAAATGAAATAGTACCCATTTTCTAAATTGTTCCAAAACCACTTCTTACTACTGTAATGATAGTATAAAGACAGTATGAACTTATTCCAGTAAACTATATGCCAAACTCAACCGGACAACAGCACCTTTTCTGCAACTCAACATGTGACCAGCTGACCTGATGACCATTAATATGTTCCTCTTTGTTATTTGAAGTTTGGTTTTGTCTCTCAGAGGCATGACATACTTCTCCTGATTTGTTCTCTGATTTCCTTACTTCATCTCATATTCAGTTTTCTGTTTTTCTTCTCTCAGCCATCAATGAAAACGCATTATGGCCGAACCCATGGTCACATCATCCCCACTCCTCATCCATCACGGGCCTGTCACAACTGGAGTGGGGAAGTGGTCTTCTGCTTGTTATGGGAACGGATGTGGATCACTGACTTGGGTCATGCTCACTGTGATACTTCATAGTTCAAGCACTAAGACACTATCTGGAGTATCTGAGAGTTTGTTTGTGCTAAAGGCAAAGCTAAGTTGAGCATTTAATGGGGGCTTGGATTGGCATGGGGAACATAGCTGTGGACGCCTCTTTAAATGGTCTACAGTGGAATCTTATGAAGACTTACCGAAGCCGAAGGCAGCTGGAGCAGGGATGGGAGCCGACTGGACTGGTGTGGAGGTGTAGAGCCCAGTCACCAGCAGACCATCAAAGGATACACTGGTAGAGATGGTTACTGAAGAGACAGAAAAAAAGGAAGATGTTTAATCATGGTGTTGCTCTCATACTGAAATGCTGCCGGGTATGTCACAAAGCACCAAAGAAATATGAATAGAATTATGAAATATAATACATTATGCTCTCATTTTAGTGACTCTTTATTGCTAACTCTCTGTAAGATAAACTGTAATTACCGCTATTATTATATTATTATATTAACATATCCGAGATTGCAAGTACTAAGTCATGTTCACACATCGTTTGCAAGCTACACCGATAATTAGTCGGTGTGATGTACATGCATGTGGACAGGAAGTCTGGAACTGTATACACACTACAGCTCCCTAACATCCTGCTGCTAATGAGCACAGAGCTCAGGTGTTAACAAATGAAAATGTAGTGACCATTAACTGGGAGGCCAATGAGACTAAACGCCCTCCAGGAGGAGAGGAGAGGAGAGCGAACAGATGTGCAAGCAGGTGTTAAAGCAACAGCAACAAGGTCTCCCTCACACACACACAGACACAGACACACGGAGAGATACACAAAGACACGCACACACAGGAGACTGGTAAATGGAGGCTCGAGCAACTTTAAAATTGTTGAACAAAAAAAGCAATACGCTAACATCACCTCGCTGTCTGACTCGCCGGTGGCTCGTGAATGTAATCTAACTCATCCTGAACAAATCACAGTGCTTTAATCAAAGCCTGTCCCTATTGACAATCATATTAGAAGAGACTGATGAGCTAATTGGCTGTAACCCTGATAGCCTTGCTAAGCCTCTATTCATCACAGGTCACCACAAACAGCAACAGAGCAGAAAACTGCCAGAGGTCTATTATCCAGCTGTACAGATCTACAGCTTAGTGTATCCAGCAGCAAGTTAACTATTGATCTACCCAGTAAACAAAGGCCCTGAGTGACGGGACCACAGAGCCGGCTACATCACTGGAGGAAAAGAGCTCAGCCACTGGACTCCTTCCAGCCAGACAGATCAGAACACAGGGGAACAGTCTGTGGCTCAAAGGAGAACACACTCCCAAAAAAATACACTTTTACACACTGAGGATTAAAATCCTTTGCAGAGGGGAAAGATTGAGGTCTTGTTATTTCCTGACCCTGGAATCCCCCTGCTTTTGGGGGAGAAGTGAATGGGAAAAGGCAGAGACACCCGCGGCGTTGGTGTGTTTTTAGTAAGAATAGCAACACATCAGTTTGGTCTCAGGGCGTTCATTCTTCTTCTTGGTGTGTTTCAATGTGGGAATATAGGGAAGAGCAGACTCCTGTGTGGCCCTGTCTCCGTGCCTGTCTGTCTGGGTGACTCCATTAACATGTCCTCACACAAGGCACCCAGTGTTTGTGTGTGTGCGTGTGTGAATGTGTGTGTGTGCGTGTGTGAATGTGTGTGTTCTGCATGTGTTTGTGTATGTTGGATGTGTTATGGCCTGTCTTAAGAGCCCAGTTCAGCCCATCTCTCCCCTCCATATCAAAGCCTCAATAATTCATCCCACAAGTCTCTTTATTATATCCAGACATTTCCTCCTCTCTTCTCCTGTGGCGGGTTTTACACAGAGATCCAGCTATAGCACTAATTCTGTATTTAACATGCTATCTGCTCCACAACAGTATACAGCAGTATAACACACTTGTTAAAGAGACACAGCCCAAATCTAAATCTATACCTAAAAATGCCCACTTAAGTGATAGGATCCAAGTTTATAGTTGACACTTGCTTCAAGAAATGTATATAGTCCATGTTTTTTCTTTCAATCTTCTAGTGATAACTTGCAAACTTCCAAAATACCAAAATGAAACATGGTAAGAGTGTAAACAGGATAAACATGCATCAATTAGAATGCATGCTTGGCCTCTGTATCTGAAATAGCTGAAGATACGCTAGTCAAATAATGACGTAATCTCTGAACTCCATAGCTTCCTCTTAATAGACTTAAAAAAAAAACGTAAAACGTAAGTTACTTCTAAATATTTGAGAAATATTTATTTTTTCTATGAATGGCTCTAATAACACTGTGTGAGCAACAAGTAATTTCTCTGTATTCCATTTTCTTGTCAGCTATGAGCACTGCCAAATTCTATCAGCATGTACAGCGTGTACAAGAAGCCGTATTGTGAGAAAGGCAGATATTTTGCTTGGCAACAGAAGCATTATCATATTCAATCCATGTTGCTCAGCGCACCTCTAACACTGCAATACCAACAGAATGCAGGCAAAAGACCTTCTCATTCAAGCAAGCAATTATCATGTTCATACTGAGCATACATGTGCTCCTCTTTTATGCTATTTTTGTATCCCAGAATGCATTACCTATTCAGCAAATCCATTCCAGTGTGGTGAGACAGGTTATAAGTGTTTACATTACATGGTATTGATCCAAGGCCATGGCATGATGCCATATTTAATGGAGTAATGGACTGGGTTTAAAGCGTTAAGTTAGACCAGGCTCCGTACACACAATACGCTAATTTCTGCATTTCCACTGACCTGCATCACCAAGGTTACACACACTCCATTACTCTCCACAGACACTTGCATATGGGCTACACACACACACGCAAAAGATATTTTTCTGCCTCCACTATGCTATTTCTCTCTCTATGCACCGCTTACACCTTTCTTCTAGCCTTTCTCCCTCAGCCTCACTTCCATTTGAGGAATCATGGTAAAAAATGCTCTCTGCTGCACTTTCCCATCTACTCCCTTCTCATGCATTTTCTGCTCCCTTGCAGCAGTGTGCCTGTACTCTGTTTGATGTGGAGGTGGGGGGGAGGGGGGCGGGGGGTAAAGCTAGGGGCACAAGGTTACAATCGAAAAAAACAAGAACAGGGGCGAAGAGGGATGGAGGGGATAGGTACTAGTGGAGTGGCCCACGGAGAGCAGCGCTACCTGATCAATACAAATGCAAGATCTAAATTATTTAGACAGGCCTCTAACACCCCTCTCTCACTCGCCTGTGGAACGTAACAGAGGGATGAGCCAATCAGATGAGATGAGATGCAATGAGATGAGATCCTATCACCTGTGGGGGTACTTCACACACACAAACTCTCTCTCTCTTTCTCTCACACACACACACACACACACACACACACACACATACACACACACACACACAGATCTAAAGAAGGAGGCTGGCAGCCTTTGATGGTAGCCTTTAAAATTCTTGTCCATACTTCATTTCTGAGTACTGTTCACTTGGCCGAGGGGGATGAGAAGCCATGAGGCGGGAATGGGGGTGAACTTTATTACCAACACTCTTATCCAACACATAAGCAGGTTCTGTGTGTGCATATATATGTGTGCACTTGTGTGTGATTTGTTCATGTGTAAACACACCAGGTGTTAAGCTAGCACCGTTCAACCAAGCATCTGGACTGAATTTTATGCTTTCCCTATCAAAAGATTTAAGAGACTAAAAGCTTTACTATGAAACATGTTCTGTAGGGTGGGACGAGATGTTTAGATAAAGACATACATAAAACTGCATTACAGGACATTTCAAATAAAAGGAGGCTTTGTAGAACAATAAAATATATTGTGCATGTCTCTGAAATTAGGTATTTTGGATATGATGCACACATGCACACAGATACATTATTCTGTGGAAATATAGCATGTTTGCTGTTTCAGCTTTGATTGTCAGTAATGGGGGATGGGTTGGGTGGTGGCAGAGTAACATGTGGAGGTTACAGCTGTTCATATTATGTTGATGCAGACAGGTCCACCTTGGCTTCTGACCTACAGGCACCCTTTGCTCTTGATCAGTCCCTCCAACTGTAACTCCACATCGGGACCTCTACATGCTCCTGGACAAGTCTGGTGTCTGCAGTTGCAAGTCCACCTAACTTAGGTCTTGCAAAACATCATTACACTGTATGCATAGCGCTCACACACACATGCACACACTCATACTTTATACTTGAATACACCACAGAGCACATCCCTTGGCCCTAAGCCAGCATGTAATATTGATGATGCGATGTGGTATGCCTCATTACAGACACACACAACCGTGCTGCTACTCAACTATTGATGGGCCTGGGGCTTCCTTCACCTCTCTGGATCCATGAGGAGTAATGTTAAGGCACAAAATACCAGCACACCACTCCACACAACGCAACAAAACACATATTCGCAAATACAATACTGGATTTGCTGACAAGCCTCTCAGAGCTCAAGCAGACACACAACCACACACGCAAAATACAGTGACGACTAATCAGTAAGGGAAAATTCATCTTTGGTGACAATCCATTCAGCAAAAATAAGATGCAGGATAATTTCCAGTAAATTGGAAAGCCTATTTCTGCCTAAGTTTATTCATGCACAGAACATTATGTTGCTTGTTTTGTCTCACCAACTCTTGAACTTTTCATTTCTTTCATTATTTTTTTAGCTAGGATTTCCCAACGTCTTCTGACCACCTTGCATTCAAGAGCAGCAGGGTTGAATTAGCTCCAGATACTGAGAGTGCATCACCTTATCCTGAATGCTGTAAAAGCATCCTTAACATAGGACAAACAGGTCCCTGGAAGAAGACATTGAGTAAATGTTTTAAAATTTCATAAGATACTAGAGTACGGTTTGCACTAGTCCCAAAGTGGTGTTGCGGTTCCTTTCAGAAATGAATGCACCTTAAATAGTGAAAAACAGACCACATTGCTTACTGTATGCTGGGTCAGCAATGAAAAACATGAAAAATAGGGCCCAGTGGCATCCTACAAGCAACAGTAAAGTCTCCTTAAGGTGCAGAAAAGCCTGGTCGGCACTGTGGTTGGCAACACTGGGTGGCATGAGCTCATTCTTAAAAAACAGCATGGCGAGGGATTAGGCTGGAGTTGGATGGGAAGTCTGGGAGCTCTGAGAGAAGACCTGATTTACGTCGCAGCCTAGTCCATTTGCACATCCCGTGTGGTTGGCATGGCCTGAACAGCTCCTTTCTGCTCTTTGTGTACAAACACACCCACCAGTCTTCACCACACCCACATTCATAACCTTTACTTTACTTAAACAAGTCTTGGAAAAACATTTAGAAAGTACCCAAGACTGGAAAGGCACAGCTACACAATAAGATTCTGACAAGATTTAATGTGGTAGCACCTACTACATACATACCACAGACAGAAAATATCATAGTCTGTACTGTTGAATAATTACAGCATAAGGTAGTACGAGCCACATAGGGAGGCAAGAAAATTAAAATTTAAGATACTACAAAACATTACTGTAACAGAAAGTATTATCAATGAAATCCCCAGGTTTTCCAAGTGAACCAGGAGGACTTCCTTTCTGTTTCCAAATGGATGGAGGTTTTCCTGGCAACAATCTGGATAAAGATAGTCGGCCATCTGACCCATATCCCACTGGCAGACACACACGTGCCCCAGAGAGGACCAGGAAATGGAGGCCAGACCATGGGGAAGCTATAGTTCCATCTGTTTCCATGGCCATGCCAATGTCGGGGTGCCACTTCACTTTGAGCTTCATTGAAATGGTTCAAACTGTCAGTCACCTGAACATGACACCATAAATGATAAGTTGCTATTTCCTTTGATATGGAAAGGGAAGACCGGTCCATTAAACTGACCACAAGTTTAGGAATGCAGACAAACTGAATTTTGTAAGTATGAATGTCTCTTTACAGTTTCAGAAGATTGTGTGGGAAGTGTGTTTCTGCACATATATGTGCCATGCGGTGTTCCAGTCAGGTCTTAGAGGCATCATTCCATTGCGTAACCTTCTGGCACCATCCTGGCCTGCCGGCACTGCCATCTGCTGCTGTGAAACACTAGATCACAGACAACCTATCAGCCACTGAGCTTCCACAGGTCTGTTTAACTATAACATCTCCAAATGTTTTTCTCAAAGTGCTGAATGAAAGCAATGAATCTCTTGGGACCAGTTTACAAGTCCTTTCATGATCACTGCCAGAGATTCAAACGCGTAGACTATTCTTGTTCTTGGTCCAATTTTCTCTGTTGAGGTTCTACTCTGTTTATCACAGAGGGGAGTTGAAGCCTTCCTGCCTGCCTAACTTGGCTTCACCCCTGCAACAGCCGTGGAGAAAAACAGGAGCGAAGAGGCAGTTCTCTCACACACCCTGTTCCTCACACATAATCTGCTTCAAAATCATATTTCATTGTGCTGCTCTCATACGACGCAAGGTGTGAAAGTTCTTCTACACAAAAAAAGCCTCAGTTTATATCTTCCCACGTGCTATGTTTGCATTACATTGTTGGTGATGTGCCAAAAGGCTGACATTTGACTTACAAGGAAGATACAACCCCACTGTGAAGGCATATCCACCAATCAACAAGGCCAAATCAGTTATGACAGAACTTTTCTTCAGAGTTTCTAAGTGAACATTGCATGTTCAGAAGAAGCACATCACATTGTGACAACTCAAAGGCTATTCTCCTTACCTGAGATTGGCTTTGATAGCAAATCATCTCACTGGGCTTTTAACATTATTCATTGGTTCATTGTACAGAGACCTCAAACAGCACACAATCTAAGTACCGATCTCTGCAATGAGACTCTAAATGAGGGTTGATAAGCTACAGTTCTGTTATGTGGGCCTTGTCTTTATCAGTCTTGATGAAATCGTGATAGAATGAGAGGACAAAGGACAAGAAAGCAGGTATCAGACCAAAAGAGAACCAGATGAGAAAACATCAGAAAACTGAAGCAGCAAACAACAGAATTACTCATTTAAGGCATCTCACAAAGCATTACATTTACTAAACATTCAGCATTAAGAAAATATCATTCAGCATAAGATGCATAATTGCTGGTTCCTGTAAAGGGTTATATTGTAATAGGGTTCAGGAACACCATGATTCTTTCCCTCTGTCACTTGGTGACTGCCAGGACTGGAGAGTGAGCTGTCCTTATGATCAACACCATGTGTTCTGCAGACAGAGAAAAGGCTTCAGCCATCCAGCCCTGACAAGCAAAGCATCCTCCTTTACTTACTACTGTCAGAGCCATACTAGACATGCTAACACACAATTAAAAGCCGAGTTGTTAAGCATGAGAATAGAAAATATAAACAATCTTAGTGTAAACTAATGCAGGTTACAGAGGAAAGTTGCCACTGCGTACAGCTTGGCCTCCCCCAGAGAAAATCCAAGGAATGTAGGAAAACACTAAAAGCCCAGTCAGCCTCAAAAACTGGGGTAAAAACCAAACCACAACTCCTAAACCAAACACACACTACAACACTAAATAAATATATAAAAATATCGACAATGGCAAGCTCAACACATCCACCAGACACAGCTATCCATATGTGTAAAGATACCTCATCATCACATACAAACGCACACTCAAACATGGACAAACATGCAGAGCCAACCAGCCATCCAGCTGTTAAAGTACACTGAGACAAAATTCAGACATTGGACATAGACCAACACTGTTGCATAACTCCCTTTCCATCTCACCTGCTCCATCGGGAGCTGCCCTGATAGGAAACAGGAAGGAGGTAATGAGGGCCAAGCTGTCAGCCACAGCCTATATAACCTCACTGCCTGCTATGTCCCTCTGAGGGACACCAGGCTACTTAGCCTAAGTGACCTCTATCCCTTTCCCACAGCTGTCCCGTCCTTGTCTGTCCCCCACCTCCCTGGACCCCCAACGGCCCACCCTAAACCGATTCACAACGGAGAGAGCCATGACCGGAAGACGTCTGTCAAAGCAAGGCCTTGAGACTTTGGACAAGGAAGAGCAGGGCTTTGAACAGACAACAAATAGAAGCTCATGTCAATGAAAGTGACACCCTTTCTGCCCAGTTTGACCTACCTAGTCATATCATTTGAACCACCTCTCAATACCCACATCATTCAGAACTAAAGAAAGAAGTTCTTTAACATGGCAATCAAAGAGTGGATCAGTAGGCTTCTTCACAATAACACAACTGCAGAACAGCCACTCACAACAGTGCTATTATCTAGGAACACACCTCGTAATTGGCCAATGCCAGCACTGCACCGATCGCTAGAGGTCTGCAGCACAATAGCCAAAGTTTTACAAATTTAAACTCTCCCTGCACTTAGGTTTTGGAATTTTCTCCACAGGCCATCACATCCAAAATCTGATATGAGAGTGAACACCGAAATTGCTCTGTCATTAGATCTCTATGTTCAGTGTGCATGTTAATATGTCGATAAAAGAAACAATGTGATAAATCTAAGGTAGGAAGATAAGACTGTTAGTAATGCAAAGTCGTTCTTCAAAACTTAATGAAGGCTATAATGATTTAAAAGTGCAACCTTCCTGCACAGACCTAAGGTGCACTGAAGGTCTAATGAAGACACCATCAAGGTGTCTTCCTTCTCCAATTTCATTGTTTCTATCATTCTCCTGAAAAAAGAATGCCATTAGAATTAGATTAGAGCTGTTCAAAATATTATTCATTTCAGAATAATGCTAATTGGCTAATGGAATTTAGTCATTTTATATACTATATGCTGAGGATCATGTGGTCATAAGCATAGAAACATTTGTATTTCAGGAGCAAACAGCTTGCAACTATGCCTATCTGCACTAGAGTCAAACTATAAAGAATTATAGTCCATCATTGCTTAGTTGAGAGATGAGCTGTCTTTTGGTGACACACAACATACACTTCTCCTCGCAGAAAAGGAGACAAATATACCAAACTTAACAAATGTCAATGCCTTAGAGCCACTAAGCCATGTTTTATTAAAATGACTCACCGTGTTTGTATTGAATTATTTCCAACAGAGATGAAATAACCTAAATAAAAAGTAAATAATTTGTTTTTATTTTGTACTGAAAACGTATTTCTAAAAACAGACCTGTGTGTTTGTTTGTGGCTGTTTTTAGGGTTTTTCTGCTGAATTTTCATCCCTGTATTTCCAACATTGCAATATCCAGACTCACTGTCTCATGAGATGAAAGAGAATAAGTAAATTAGCACCAGGTGAACCTGCCCTCCTCTTAGCCATCCTCATGGGCTGACACTTCAAACTGCAGTTTTTATCAGAGTATCAACCTGTGCTTTTGAACTGTTTGAGCTTCATGAAAAGTAAAAGACATGGTGCTCACTTTATGTTGGACAGCAATTGTGATTAGTGATCCAAAAACAAGGCAGCTTTCTCTTATGCATTGTACATTTTTATGTAGGGGCCACACTTGACTGAAGAGTAATAATGAAGTGGCAGTGGTATGGCTTCACTGGATTCTGTTATCACTAAAAGATAAAATGAATAAAATCTAATGAGAAAATGAGTCCAACTACCTGTGCTTGTAACATAATAACTCTGTACTTAGTTTTGAATGCCTACTGCACAGAAACATCTGGATACATCTCACTCCAAAATCAGACAGTGATGTGTACATGCGAGTGCATACATACACAGAGTTCTCAGCACAAGCTCAGTCTCGAGCTGCCAGCAGTATTCCAGGCTGACAGCAGTCCCAACCACGTTCCCACTATCACAGATATAATAGCACTACTATGAATAATGGAAGTGTCACTTTACACAGAGATTCACTTTACATTCCCACTCTGTCAGTCCATTTCAGCATCTTTTCCACACTCTCTTTCTTTCATATTTCTTTTTACAGATTCATTTTACAGATGTTGCTTTTTTTCATTTAGAAGAGTAATAGATCACATAATTATGTGGCATGGGTCGATAGATTGACTTATCTAAATGATTCGTTATAGATTTGGAACAATTCATATGGTAGAACATAAAACTTGGTTTCCTTTGAAGACAAACAAGCCATGGCCCACGCCAGTATCTGCAGGTCTCTTGTTGATCATAAGAATACCCAAATGCACACAAATGTAATACAAGAACAACATAACTGTTATTCAGCTAGTAAATCTGAATTCAGATCTCAATCTTAAAGCAATCCTAAAGTTTGGCAAATTCTCTTAAGAACTCAAAGATGTCCTGGGAGCTGGAAAGGAAGCCAGGATACTGTGCCTCACTATTTTGCTCTCCGCTTCCTGCTCTTTCTTGGCATGAAAATTTCAGATTATGGCCAACTAAGTGAAAAAGCACTGACATTAGTCAAAGTTTGACGTGTCTCTATAGCTTTTGGGTATGAATGTTTGGGTGGAAGGAGAGTGGCACAGTGGTGTGGAGGGGGGTTCATAGAGCAGAGGGGAAAGATTGATTTCTAATTAACAAGCTGGTTGCAGTAATGAAAGACTAGATGGTCTCTACTGGCAGTGGATCAATGGGGAGCGTTTCCCTTGACATCCAGTCTTAATCACACCGGCTCAGCTTGGTAAGAATGCACTCATTGCTGTAATTAACGCTGTCACGCTCCCTCCATCTCCGCTCACTCATCCCCAGCTCTTTTCTGTATTAACCTCTACCTCAGATCTGCTTACACTTGATAGCAGGGATCATTTATTGACTCTATCAATCTGTATCTGAGACACAGTAACGTATGCACATAAACAAATGTGTTGAGTCGCTGACAAAGACACTGTGATGTTCATGTTCAGATCAAGTGGTCTGCTAAGCTGGTGTTATTGGTATTTGGTGTGTTTGCAACCAAAGGTTGCTGCATTTAAATTTGATCACCACAGTTTGCACATCTGTAGTCCAGGTGTTTAAACTTTGGCCAGGCCTCTCTGGCCCACATATACAGTTGCCTGTGATTGGCCACACATTCCCTGTATTTTGATTGAAGTATACTAGTGTTAAGGTTTCTTAATTACTTTTAGGTACTTCTGAGTCGTGTTTACTCCAAGAGTAACTCCCAAGACCTTTAAATCACAGGTTCAGAATAGATGTATTTTCCTGATATATTCATTTGTGACTAAACACTGTATCCTTACAGTTTCACTCAGAGGTCAAAAAGAATGCAATAAATAAACATGAGTGTTTATTTGAGGTAAATGCTGAGGTGTGATTAAGAGCTGGTTTCATTTTATATTCTTAGTCCCTGTGAAAGTGAGCACTGGAGCACTGAGCGCCGGGTGACAAGACACATGTTCCTAGCTCCATGTTAATTTTTGAAAAAACAAACCAAAAACTGTTAAGCTGAGAAAAGGAAATCAGCCAAAGACAGAGGAGCACTGTCCTTTACATTGGATGGACAGTGGTCAGTCTCCCTGAAGTACAATACATAGAGAGGTGAAGTCTCACTTCTTCTTCATCATTCTGAATTTCAGTTGCCAATCACAGGTTACCTGAAAAGCAAGACACAATCAAACACCTGACCCACTGAGGCGTAAGACAGGCTCCTCTGGGTTCTCCTTGGTAGAAATATTTTTTATCTATAAAAAATGGATTCATTAATAGCCCATATCCAAAGGCTCATTATTTATGAAATGATGACTGACTAAACTACACAAATACTTTTGATGACATATGGAAGGAAATAGGTAAGCTTGCCTTTCAGCAATCCTTCTGTTAAACCCTAAAAGCAAGATAGATGTACCAATCTTTATTTTGGTCTACTGGGAGAATCTCTGTGGATGTTCTAATGCTGAGTCAGAAATCACTGATGACACACAGACCTGTGGGGGCTGGGGGTATGAGGTTTGATATGTGGGATTTCACAACAGAGCATTAGGGGAATTAAGTATTTTCAGGGGCCCTGTAAACACTAACCCCCTCACCCATGCTGTCACTTTCGGCTGGAGTACGTGTGATCTTGTGCATGTGCGCAGATGTGTAATCTGCCTCTGCCAGCCTGCCGTGTCTCTGTGGGCAGAGTGGGCCTGGCTGTTTGAAGGAGGCTGGCGCTGAATGGGGGGTAGAGCTGGGGCTAATCCGCCTGTGCCACGCGCCATGTGCCCAGCACCCAGCCAGTTGCGCCCTACCGCCTCCTCTGTAGTGGGTCCATTGGAGCGCTACAAGGCCCTCTGAATGCTATCAGCACAGACGACACACTGCCCCCCAAGCAGGGATTACAGCTCTCTCAATGAAGCCGCCAGGAGGAGGATCCAGAGCAAGAGCAGAAGAAGAAGGAGGAGGAGGTACACAATCCTCCAACAGGAGCTCCATTCTCTAAAAGGAAGAGGCCATCGGCAAAGCTGACACGCTAATCAACAGCGGCTGGGAAACCACCCCATGAGAACAACACGTCCAGCACGAAGGATGGAGAGGAGGGAAGAAAGCTTTAAAAAGGATCCATCACTTTTCAAAATCGGCTTAGAGCCACTTGGTACTCCTTAAGGAGAATGAACAATGGTCCATTGTTATGAGGTAGATTGGGATTGGGACATTAGCATGAGTTTGCATAGACACATGGAGCTCTTAATGTCATGTGCAGACCTGGTATTTGGGCTTTTCTGAAATGCAAAAAAAACAACACCTTTGTAATTATGTTTACAACCTTTCTGTAAATTGAAATTAAACATCAAAGAGACAGAGGCAAGGGGGAAACTGTAATGTGCCAATAAAAAATTATCAAAATAGACTGTAGAGGGGTGCGTCCCTTGTGTTTTCTACTGGAAAACTTAGGCAGTAAATATGGTGTGGTTGAGATTCACCCTGACACCCTCAGGGTCTAGTATGTTGTCTAGGCTCTGTGAGCTGATGTTCTGTTTCTCACTAAGGGTTATACCATAGGGAGTGATATATATACAATGACTAATATACAGAATTCCTCGACTAAATTAATCTTCAGCAAAAGCAGGAATGTGAATAAGTAACTAACAAGAATGCTACCAAAGACTTTGTGCTTTAGGCCTGGAAAAACTAATAATGTCACCATATTTTGGGCGGTTTATATGTTGCTAAAGTTGTGCCAGGAGTGGAATCTCTGTTGCTGCTTCTGCTGTCTAAAACTTAAACCTCCAGACACCAGAAAGGTACACAAGGGAATCACAGCAAGCAAGTACACACTAGGACACCGGGAATCTAGCATCTGCATACCCCTGCTTGTATTATCAACAGAGAGGCACTCCAAATCAGGCAAACCCCCAAAAGGCAAGCACACACTCCAACATCCTGAAAATACTTACGCCCACTCGTCTACCCACTCATGAAAGTTACTGAAAACACAACTCACATTTGCTTGTTAAGAGCTTTTTTGTTTTGGCTGGAAAATGAATCCGTTGAGGAAATTTAAAATAAAAAATGTAGAGCCCCTTGCCGCTTGTCCAGATAAGACTGGCGCAGGCACCCACCTCTGCCTGGCAGGGATCCACTCAATGCCTTCATTTTTAGCTCTTTCTACCACACCTGGCACCTGGCATCATTCTGGCAACAGCCTGGCAATGGCTAACAATATCACTGTTATCTGAGGCAATTCTTTGTGCTCTGAGGCAGTAAATCAATTTTCCAGAAATGTAGCATATAGGTGGCATCTGGGCCATCTCTACTATCATGACTGCTGCAGCTCTCTGCCTATTTATGAGAAAATAGATTAGCCACATACATATGTGCAAATGTATCGTTCACTGCAAGTTTGCTGTGGCATCATTTCATTGTGGTAGGTTTCTACAGTATTTTATAATAACTAGAGCATGTTCCTGTGAAAACAACTTGACACAGCCATTTAGCGCCTGACAGGAGGAAAATAGTAACCTCCTGTTAATATTATCATGTCATATCCTGTTGTAACATCGTCAAAAAGAATTGTAATAGCCCGCTGATCAGGACATTTGTGTTAAGCCAGTGGAACATCTGACCTGTCTCTATGTCATGATGGATCACCCACTAAGAGCTGAGTGCTGTGTGCATGGCCAAGCGAGCATGTGTGACAAAGGGAAGATTCCCAATGAATATCCATTCTCATTTCTCGCCCATCTGCTCTTTCATATAAAAGAAACTGGCATATCTCAGTGAATACAATGCTCTTTAAATGGTTCATCATTCAATGTCCACAAAGACAGAACACCCAAACACACCCAGCAAGCCCATACAAACAGTAATACACTTGACACACTTCTCTCTACTCAGTGAAGTGACCTATTCAGACAAAGCAGCAGGAGGGAGAGAGGTTGAAGAGCCGGGAAGCTAATGAATGCACGAGTTTGGACCACTTAAAAGTGCTTGTGCTATCTGCATGTTGCTTTTCCTATGCTCACAAGAGAGTCCTATTAAACCATTAGCCCCTATCCCCTCTACTCTTTCCTCACTCTTACCTCTTTTTCCAATGTCCCTGCTCCTCTAAACTGTATGTCTGCATGAAAAGTAGGCCAGTCTTTTGATGGTTCACTGACCAATGCTTGCTGCACCGTAAGAAATACTTAGAGTTTTCCTGGTCTTTTAAATAGATAAATATAAAAATGCTACAGTTGAACAGAGATGTAAGGAGAACGAGACTGGTGGACAGGAAGAGTAAGGACACCGGTCAAATCTAATCCCTCTGTAGGAACAGAGTTTCAAGCAATGCAGCACTGACAAGAAATGGTCAGAGGTCAGAAGACAGATCCCTAACAGTCTCCTCAGAGGTTAAGTGGTGCAGAAGGCGATGATGACATCCGACGGGCTGCTGAAGTCCCAGCAGATTGATGCCATTTTGGCAAGACGACTGTGTACGAATGTTTGACTTGCCTTGGACAAACTTAAGTGTGTATGCGTCACAGAACGTCTTCTTATTTCGGCACCCATGTTAACAGGTTAGAGCAGCCACACTGTCCGTCTGAGCTGTGAGTGAAAAGGATCTGTTCATAGTCATATCGACATTATACCAGCAACATGTACACATTTCACAACATATTCAGTGTCTGTATCTGTAGAATATGTCACGGACATGGAAAAAATCATTTTCTACTCAACACCTCCCATATCTGTTTTGGATTAAAAGTGTTTCTATGGACAGAATCAATTCATTGAGAGCACAGGCATGCAAGCTGAAGCAGTCCAGGGAGGAAGCCATCACGCACTGCTCACACGAGCTGAGTGTCCAGGCCAGAAAACATGGGCCCTGTGTTTCCATGATGTCTGGCTGTGGCTTTACTGATACAACCTGGTATAGTGTGGTAAGATAATATCTGCTTTTCTAGAGCCTTACCAGCACCTTACGTCTGTGACCTTCACTTCAACATGACTGACTTGATGTTCTACAGACATCAGTCAACAGCACACAGAAAAAAACTCCCCCAACCAACGAGTAATCAACTTTGCAGATAGATAATGGCCTCTTTCCCATTGCAAAGCACACTGAGTTGTTTCTGGTGGTTGGCAGGAGAGCTGCTGGAGTAATTCACAATGTCTAATCTGATAGGTTATCATGGAAAGAGCTGATGGCATTTTGTGGGGATGAATTTATTTCCAAGTTCCCATTAAGAATGTCATTTAGTGGCAAAGTCCAAATCTCCTTGAAATGTTGATTGTTTCTTGGGCCTCTTCAATCATTTGCACATGAAAAGGTCCATGGAACAGGGACTTCTGCAAAGACCATTGACAGATTAGCAATGGCCATTTCAGCCTGTACTGTCAACTAGTTCTCTAAGCAGCTCTCTTGTTTCACCCTCTGTCACTTTCTCTCGCACCGCTGTTTCTCCTCCTGTTTTTCTATTGTGGCACTGTGGTAGACACACACTGCTGAACCCTATTGAATATTGTTTGGTTTTCAATAGTGTGTAGGAACAATGAATATAGTGAGAGGGAAAGCTGCCTACCTGAACATGCATGCCTCAGCAGGGGCTTCTGTGAGTGTCTCATTCAATGCTTTACACTGACATCAATAACCCTGCATATAGAAACACACAAAACTGGACACTATATGCAAATACACGCACTGCGAATACAAGCACTCACTTGTTTTTAAATATCATAAACTTAAAATTGACAGACTAATTGACACCAGACATAACTCTGTGTTCTATACAAACAAACACGCAGTGTGCTTGAAACCGTCGGCAAGATAAACAAAACTGTAGCCTTCATCAAGTGCACACGCCTAACTACAAAAGAAAATGGTACAAATTCCTCGACACACAAAGGCACTCAATCAATCTCACTGGCCCCATTTCTGCTCATGCACCTCCATTTTTCCAGCTATTCTCTACTGACTTGCAGAGGACACAGCACTGCCATTTAATTCTCTCACCAATTTTTTCCATTGTGCTTTCTAATCATACTGCATAACACAGCAGAGTGATGTCCCCTCCACTGATTTGAATCCAATGTGCTTTACTGGAAAGGCTGTGTTTTATGATACTAAAACAATCTGTTTGGAGACATTTTGCCTCTTCCTGTTCTCCCTCTGCTCTGTCACCATCCCTTCTTGAACACTGTTGTTCATCTGCGAAAATGAACATGTAATGTTTCCAAAGCAGGGGGGCAAGAACCAACAAGAATGAAAAACAGCACTCTCTGATTGACTGTGTTTAGAAACAGGGCTCTTGGCTTGGTATTGTGATGTTGCTTCCTATAAACATGCGGTTGCTGTATGGAGAACATCTCGCATTCCCACAGCAGTGTTAAAAGAGGTCAGAGACAAAATTTTGAAAAATGCTTGACAGAAATAAAGAACTGCCTCCTGAGTGTTCCTGTAACAGTGGTTCAAAAGGGTCGTTTGATTATTTAGAGGACAGGCTAAATCCAAGTGTGACCTTACTTCTTTTTGCTTCTCTCTCTCTCTCTCTCTTCTGAAAGATAAGGCTGTGTGCGTGCAGTATGTGAGTGTGTGTTTGAGTGACACTTGGGCTCCATTTGTCTGGTACAAGGATCGAACCTAGAGCCTGAATGCAAGCACACAAATCTCCACAAATCTTTTCATTTCTCCTCCTTCTGTTTCTCAACAGTTCAGAGTGTCTCTACAGTATTTCTGTTTTCGTTTTGTCCACTATGACCCTGCCAATACACCCACCCTCTAAAACATTTCACACAGAGAGTAACGCAACCTCTCTTGGTCATTTCATTCTGATAGCTAAACACAGTAATCTTGTCTAAAACACACACACACACACTGAACACACTGCCCACACATGGTCTTATCACTGGAAAGCAACAGAGAAGCAGAAGGTCAGAAACCCAATTACTGTACGACAAATCGGCCACGCAGAATCTTCCTCTTGCTTAGCACCGAATACTGAGGTGGGTCTTTGACACACTCACCCCCTGTCTCTTTTAGAAGGGGTCATCTGTCATCTTTCTTTTTCTAACTTTCCCTCCCTCTACTAACAACCTCTCTCCTTTGCGCTCTTTCTTCAGTTTTCTTTTCTACAGCCCTTCAACAACCACGCGGCCAGCATTTCTAATGCCTTCCGCCCACCATTTCCACATGCAGCTCTTTCAGTGGTTAGATCACACGTTGCTTTTAGAAGATTAAACCAAATGTAATCCAAAACTAAAGCCCAGTGAGCACATAAAAAGCAATGAGAAAAATACAATTGAAACCAAATAAAAGATGCAGGCTGAAATACAAATAAATGCTCGTTCCCAGAAATGAACGTAAAATGGAACTTCCCTTGCCCTTTCCTTCACATCACCAGAAGATGTGATTTACTATTTTTCCTTTTCTCTCATTCGAGCAGGCAGATACATGTCCACTCTCAATCTAACAGCTGTATATGCAGCCCTCAAACCACCCAATTCCTTCTACAATGAGCCTGGCAGTGACTGTGGTAAGAACATGTATGGAACAAGGTTTTTGAAGATGAGAGAGAGATGGAAAAGACAGACAGACAGACAGAGACTAGGATTGCTCCTGATTGCACAATAAGCACACAGTCAGCCACGTTGCACTTGCTCACTTGCCATTTATCCTTCCATCCCCATGCAAACTCAGTTAAAACCCCAGATATTTAACAATGAGCTGCCATCGTGTGCCAAAACATGGGACGGAGAAAAAAAGTGAGCAGCTTGGAACCCTGTCATTTTTCTGTGCAAGCCCCGCTGCTGGTATCTTATCTGCTCAATCCTCTCATCGTCATTTAAATCTCCCCCTACTCCATCCGATCCCAGCCGTGGCCCTATTTAAATCTCTCCCTCCTCCCAGTCCACCACATTTCTAATGCTAATTAGTTAAACCTCTCCGTGCGCTCTATCCCTCCCATCCACCAGCTAGTTATTCAAATCTCTCCCTACTCGCTCTCCCTACAAGCCCGGCCCCAGTTAAAAGGTGCTTGACTGAAGGGTTGATCCAGGCTGTTATTTTCAGACAGAAGATAATACTGCTTCTTCCAGACTCCTCTCCTCTCTGTTTTCCTGGCCTTCTCATATCCTTTTCTTTCCATATACATTTCACAAAGTGTGCTGCACATATCCTTTTTGAAATCAAGAAGTTTATTTACCATGATAATGGAATGCAGTTGTTAACAGAGCAAGGACAGTGTAATAAATCCACTGTTTGCGATATCAAATTAGTTGAAATACAACAAAGACAGAGTAAGGAGAGGATATGGGCAATGTACACAAAATGTGTGTATATTTACGAAGTTAGATAAAATCAGTAATATACATAAAATGTGTATACATCCAACTCTTAGAGAAGAGGATAGCTGCATGGGAATGTGACCTCAGTCAGTCCGTGGTGGCCTCTGTGGGTCACTGTCCCCAGTGTTAAGTGAGTGGCGAGAGTGACTGACTGAGGAAGGATGATACAGTTTAGGGGGTCAGAGGAGATCTTTTTTCCAGGACCAGGTGCCAGCATATCAGTGTGGGAAAGGGGACATTAATCTCCATCTCCTCTTCCGCTCTACGGACCCTTTACCGATATCTAAATCTTTACACAGCATCTCTTTCTATGGCGCTCCGTTTGTCCATCCTCACTTACAGTTTTTGCTCTTTCTCTCTCTCATTCAGTTAGAGGGATCTCGCTGTTAGTCCTGTGGAGAAGCCACCTACACATGGAGCATCAGGATCACAGCTCAGTAAAACACCAAAGCTGCTCATGGCACTGAACAGGAGTCCCACTCAGCATCACTACTTATTACAGTTACATAAATGCTGGTTTCCAACAACAGCCACCACACACAAACTGCACACTCCCATATGCACACACCACAGCAGAACCGCACGTGTGAAGCCAAACACCTGCAAGAAAATGTATTCGTTGTACACACTTGTACTTGCAGAATTCCTAATCATGAAGTTGTTTTTTTCTTCTCTTTAATGTAAAATGTATCTTATGCATAATAACAATTTTGGCACAATTCAGCAATTTCTTGTAATTCTCTCACAGAGGAAAACTATTTTAAAATAATATAAAATGCATAAATTTTTGCAACCAGTGAAATTTACAATCAGATCCATTCAACACATTTCTTTTTTATGTGATTCATTACGGATAACGATGAATCCCATTCTCTTCAAGAGCACCAAAAAGGAAAGTGGACACTGTAGGGCGTGTGCTCACCTTGGTACTCCTGTCCAGGGGTGTAGGCGGTGGGGTTGCCCGTAATTTGGAGGGTGAGTAGCACCTCTCCCCCACCTTCTGCCACGCCGGCTCCCTCCAGCTCCCCGTGGTGGGTGCACAGGAAGAAGAATGGGTTGAAACGTGGGTAGAAGCTTGCAGGGGGCGCACCGAAATCCATGCTGCTGCTCCCCAAGACTAGGGCCAGCAGGGCACAGCCTAAGGCACCCCCGAGAGAGGCCCGCGCCATGGCCATCTGCCCTCACCAAGCGAGGGACTGTGGGAGTGGAGATGGGTGAAGAGGTGAGGAGAGTGATGAGTGGGAGCAAAGAAGGCACAGGTAGAGTTCCAGAGGACTGCTTTTGGAGTCCCCAGATGAGTTGAAAGTCCAAAAGTGCGTGCGTGAGAGTGTGTGTGTCTGTGTGTGTTTGTATGTGCAATCTTTATGTGTGTGTGAGTGTGTGGGCTTGGCCGTCAGGAAAACTGTAGAGCTCTGTTCTTCTGCTTCCTCTCCCTGTCCTACCTTCACTCTCGGGGAGTTCAGAGCTTCGCCTGTGCTGTCCTGCTCCGGCGTTTAAATACCTCACCCCCTCCCTCTGTTTCCCTCTCTCCTCCCACCCACCCTCCCTCCCTCTCTCTGTCTCTCTTTCGCTCTAACACCAGCTCCACGCGTGCTGTATGCGCTCTACGAGACGGCCTCCCTCCTCTCTCTCATCCAGCTCTTCTCTCCTCCCTCTTCTCTGCCAGTCTATCACTCTGCCTTTTTCCTTAATCTCTTCCTCCCCCCTCTCATCTCTCTCTTTCTCTTTACCTCTCACTAAACCACTGTGCTTTTCTGCACTCTTGTATCCCTCCTGAGACCTTGGCTGTCTTATCTCTATGCATCTGTTAGTTTCTTCATCCCTAACCAGCCCACTGACATATCCCTTTCACTCTCCTCTCTTTCCTTTGTCTTTTTGCCCATCCACCAGACTGTCTCCTCCTCTCCCACCCACTATCACACCTCCTTTCTCCCTCCCTCTTCCGCTCTCTTCACCTCCCTCTCCTTCCCTGTGTCTCTCTGCTGTTCTCCCACTTAGTCCCCCTCCCCTCTTACAATCTCCCACTTTTTCCAACCCTGTACCTCTCTGTCTCTCCTCTCGTCCTAAGCAGTGCTCAAATTTGTTTTTCTTCTTCTCTGCTGTTGCTTTTTTCATGGGTTTTCCATCAGAATCTCCTTTTCCACAGGATTCTCCAACTTTTTTCCCCCTGTCAGAGCAGCGTGCGCCGCCTCTCTAGATTAACCCACCAGTACGGTGCAGACACAAACCATAATGCTGCTTTCTCTCCCCCACCAGTCTCTGCTTCAGCTCACCAAATGATGTATAAGTATTTCTCTAACACCCTGTACGCACCCGGCACTCTTTTTTCATCTGGGAATAAATACAAACAACATGAAACTGCCCTGCATGTCTCTCTCTCTCTGCTCATCCATCTCTTGCTCTGCGTGTAAGTGATACACTATGCTGCCCCTCACCCCCACCCCCTCATATTCTCTCCCACATTAAACAAATTATCACAAAGTACTGAACTTAAAGAACTTCCTAGTAACACCACTGACCATCTCCTCTGGTGTTTCTCTTTAGCTGCCTGCTGGGTTTGTGTGGTTAAGTGCCTATTACAGACATAAACACTCCCAAGCCAGCAAGCTGCACACAGACTCACAGCCGCTTCAAGTCCAAACAGCCTGACTGACCCACAGCAGGAGCACACAGCCAGGCCGGCATGGCCAGATGCTTTCACAGTCTAAATCCTGGATGTCTCTCACACACACACACACACACACACACACACACACACACACACACACACACACACACACACACACACACACACACACACACACACACACACACACACACACACACACACAAAGATATCCCTACACATGTCCATATGCACATTCATGGACACAAAACACAGAAGCAAAGAGAATGTATATTATACTGTATCACAGACAGTTGGTCTCTGCTTTGGTACTTACAAAGATTTATATTTTGTGAAGTAATTCACCTGCCAGTCCAACTGCTGTACCCAGACCAGCTCCAGTCAGCATGTTTATTCACATAGCAGTCCAGGCATCCAAGAAGGCTGGACAATATTATGCAACCTTAAAGGGTAGCTTCACTCTTTTTGTGGATATCTATTCGGGTGGCCAGTTTGATCTATATTAACTTACTTAACTTAACTTACATATTACTGTCGGAAAAGCCATAAAAGTGAGACAAAACTACACAATCTAGAAATGTTTTAAATTCAGTATCTATTCTCTCAGGTCTGAACCAAATGCACCTCCTTTCTCCCATAAATGCCTGCTCAGTGCTCTACTCGTCAGTCTTTCACAATTCATTCTCCACTGAGTGCACTTTATGCCTGATGAGATCATGTGTTTTAGCTTTCGTGTTTTTTTTTTTTTTTTTTTGCCTTTTTCATCCATATTACATACAGCAACAACTCTCTCAGAAAAACCTTAAAGAACTATGTCATCACAGTTGCTCAACGGCAAAAGCAATTTTTTTTCTCATACAGAGTCCATAGTAATACCGTGACCAGACTCCTGCTGCTTCTGTTGCCCATGAGACAACACACCATCAGAGGTCTAAATAAAGTGATGTGGAAAGTGTGACAGTTGCTTCACAAGGACCAGGTGTGTTGTAACATTTGTAGCTCTGTGAGAACAGCAATGGTAAAGAAAGTACAGGAAGAAGCAGCGTATGGTCTTAACTTTTCTGAAACAGTATGTGCCCTCCCCAGTTGCTCTACGAGGTCGGTTGGGTGGACCGCTCTGTTGAGACTGGAGAGTGAGGTCAGAGGTTATCTGAGTCCTCCTCTGCTGTTCTACTCAACCAGTCCACAGCCACCCTCAAGCTCATTGCCTTAATTAAGCACTTTTAATTAATCTAACTGCATTAACTCACCAGTGAGACTTCTTAAAGAGCTTAAGTCCTTACAGTATGTGCAGCTTCGATAGCATTCCTTGCGGCAAATGTTGCATAGTGTAGTCACAGCCTCAAGCCTGCGTTGAAAAAATACACGTCTTATCTTTCAAGTTTTGACTTGGATTCAACATTAAACTGTTGTTTTTTTAATAACAAATGAACAAGAAGTCCCTTTTGGGTTCAATAAAAGCCACATCGCCTCAAGAGACATTTACATTTATTTCGCTTTTATCCAAAGCGAATTACAATAAGTCCATTCAGCCATGAAGACACAACCCCAAAATCGCAAGAATCATCTAAGTACTTCATCAAATATGCTGAACTGCTTAAGTGCTACATTTACAAACAGAGACAGGAAAATAGTTGGGTTTTTTTATGGGCCAAGGTGCAGTCTGAACAGTAGAGTAGATGTGCAGAGTTTCTGCTGTCCTGATGTCAGTAGGGAAATCGCGCCACCATTGTTGAGCCAGGACAGTAAACAGTTTCTGACCCAGAGGCCCTCATAGTGAGGGAGTAGCAGGCCAGTTGCCATTAGCAGAGCATAGTGGACGGGCTGGGGTGTATAGTTTGACATAGTCCTGGAAGTAGGATGGGCCTAAGCCAATCACAGCACAGTAGGCAAGTACCAGTGTCTTCAATCAGATTTAAGCAGCCAGTAGCCATTGCAGGATGCGGCGGAATGGGGTCATGTTGGGAACTTTGAGGTATTCTGGATGAGATGCCGAGATCAGATGACACATGTAGACACACCAGCCAGGAGATAGTTGCAGAATACTAGGCATAAGATAACAAGAGCTTGGACCAGAACCTGTGCTGGTTTCCATGTGAGGAATGGATGTATCCTCCTGATGTTGTGGAGGATTAATCTGCAGGAGCGGGTTGTCGCAGCAATGTTGGCAGCAAAGGACAGCTGGTCATCCAGTGTCACACCCGGTTTCCTTGCTACCCGAGTTCTCAATGGTAATAGAGAGGTCATGGGTGGGAGATGACTTCCAAAGAAGAAAGAGCAACTCAGTCTTATTCTTATTCTTAGTCGTGGTTGCACTTCAGGTAGTGTACAGACATCCACTGAGAAATGTTAGCTGCCTGGATTTCAGACTAGGGAAAAGGATTTCCCCCAAATTCCACAGGGCACGGCTGTTGCGCGTTCTGGCTCCGTCATGGTCACTGGAACTGATCATGCCCGTTCTAGACAATGTTCTAAATTTCATTAGAGCATGTCAAGCAGCACAGAGCAGATCGCACTGGCAGGAAGTCAGACACAGAAACAGCATAAAGAATCTGGTCAATTTTCATAATAAAATACTGTGTATGGACTCTGTATCAAATTTCCCGTTACATAAACATCGTGGCACCAGGCCAGAAGTCAGTCTGTCAGGGGCAGGTTAGAGAAGATTTTAAGGGGAGAAACAAACAGTTTTGTTTCCCTTTTAAGGACGAAATACACAAGCAAACAATGTATGGCAGGCAACACGCTCTGAAGACGCTCCGCCTCTGAAATGCTCCCTGGGGATTTGAAGCAGTGTGGATTAGGGAGCCAAACTGTGCTGCAGATGCAACGTTAACGTTATAAAGCCATGCCCAGTGTAATTTCGGGGGTTAGGATTATTCTCCAATTTCACCCTCTTTCTACTTCAAGGACTCACCATTAAAGTGCCTGGCTCCCAGGCTGCCTATTGCCATGAGCTGACAGCCGTGAATTGGCCGCGACTACGGGAGGTAAATCCGGTGTTGGCGGAAAATCAGTAAGATTGTCTACTAGACACAAGAGTTGTCACTTATAGTGATTATTTTTGTCGGCCAACGGTTGTATGTCTCGAACTGACGATTTTTGTTTGCTTCCTTGAATGCCAAAGATTAGTTTTTTGTTGAGATGAGGACTCATTCTTTGTTAGTTAAACTGTGGGTTCTGTATTGAGCACTGACTGTAAAAAACAGTAATGAGTGGAGGCAAGAGCTCTGCACTGTAGCTATGCAAATATTAGGAGTTGGTAGGTGGCGCTAATTCTCCAACCTAGTGCCATTACACCAACATTTTAGCACACAAAACATAATGGAAATATGGCATTTCATTTATTAATGTGAGGACTGGCACTGCCCACCATGCAACACTGAAGAGGCATGACAACTAAAATAGTCCAACAATATTTCAACATTGTTCAACTTTCAGCATCTCCCCCGCACTGGCCCGTTGCCACTGTGGAACACTTCAACAACCTGAATGAGGAAAGATGGGCAACGTTTTCCACAAGTTAACAAACCACAGAGGGTGTGTCAATCAGTATCCTGACTTGAGGTCAGCAGTTCTCTACTGATAACAGTTAACAACTCAAACTCAGCCTCCTGCTAAGCACCACTCTGTCGGAGTTTGGCCCTGAGACTGAGAGTTTGTTTTTATGCACCTGCGTGGGAGTTTTGGGGGATTTTTTCCTGCAGGGAAGTTTGGAACAGAAAAG
Organism: Dicentrarchus labrax; assembly: GCF_905237075.1. Taxonomy (NCBI): domain Eukaryota; kingdom Metazoa; phylum Chordata; class Actinopteri; family Moronidae; genus Dicentrarchus; species Dicentrarchus labrax. The sequence continues at coordinate 16,298,552 of NW_026136720.1, read as the reverse complement.
ACCATGTTCAAAGGTTCCATTACGGCTAATCGGAGTGGTGGCCAGAAGGTCCTCGGTGCCTGTTGCGGTGGCAACTGAAGATCCTGCTGTGGAACGTCAGCAGTGGACGAAGACAAAGATTTTCTGGCCTGGGTAGCTCAGGGACAGCATTAATCAGCAGAAAGGTATGAGCAGGCCAGAATGACTGAATATTCTGGAGTTGCAGAGGCAAAACCTTGAGCCTAGGGAGGAATTTAAGACGCCAAGATAAAGGTCTTTTTGTTGGCTTCAAAGAGGTTTTTTATTAGTATCCTGTAACCAGTATAATGTTTTCCAGTTCATCAAGTGTAGCTTCAACTTTATTTACTTTATATAAAAACATGTTTATCCTGGATGGACAATGTAACACAAATAAACAAGTGGATAGCCAATATTTCTACAGGATAGTTTACATGGCTGGTACACCGACAACCCACGCAGCTCATTATTTTTAATTAGTCCCACTTATTTAGACAAAAGTACTGTGTCAAAGCCTCTTCATTCATTTCACTGAGACCACTGGATTGACACAACAGGTTTGCAGACTAATATGACTCGAGCAAAATCTGATAAAAAAAATGATTCTGGCCCAGGAGGAAGCACATATTTCGGAGAACCGTGTAGCTATACTTTTTTTTATATTGTCGTTTGGCCTCAGTCTGTTACTAACAGTTTTACTTACAGTAGCACTGCTAATAGCATTTAATGCTACTGCTCTCAAACTAGAGGCCTACATCTGAAAAGGGCCATAAGGTGGAATCATATTAGTGAAAATGTGAGTCTTTGTCACACACACACATTCCCTATCATCATGTCATATAATGGAAAAAAAATGTGCCATCTTTAGGTCATCAAAGAAGGCAATTGTGACATAGTTCTTTATTATTAAACGTGTGTGTGTGTGTGTGTGTGTGTGTGTGTGTGCGCACTATGTGTGTTTGTTTGTGACCTTCTGCAGCCTTCTCTGACCGGAGCTGCTAGCAGAGATCGGTCACAGCACAGTGTACACCGTCTGTTCCACACACCCCTGCTGAATACACGTGCTCTCAATGTTCAAACACACACACACACACACACACACACACAAAAATAAATCTGCACAAAATGAGGAACCTTGACACGGTAAGCAAGATCCCAGCACAGAATGAACAGCACAATGGTTTCTGATGCACAACAGGCAGAAAGAAAAAGAAGTAGTGTATGCCAGGAGAGCCATCTGTTTTACCTGTAGCAGTCTTTATTAACAGCAACACACATCCCTGTACCTGATGGCCTCTGTGTTTTCCTCATGTAGGTCCTGTCCTACATCCATCCCTACTACACCACGGCCATTCTGCAGCCCCTACCCTACACACACACACACACACTCTCTCTCTCTCTCTCTCTCTCACACACACACACACACACACACACACACACACACACACACACTTATATACACTTAAACACACACACATGGTGTGCGACTGGGGGCTATCGTTCTCCATTATGAAAACTAGGTCGGGGAGGCGTGGGTGAGGGGAGTGGGGCAGTAATTATTTTTATCATTATTAATTTCCACCTCAAGGTTGCACCAGGGCTTTTTTGTCCGCTTCAATCTTCATTTCAGACCCCCTGCATCCACACACACACACACACTGCCACGATCACTACCACTGTCTTTGAAAAGGCTGCGTGCCAAACAAGGCAGAACAGAGGGTGGGGGCACAAAAGAGGAAAGAGCTCAAAGGGATAGAAAGAGTGTGATGGCAAGGGAGAGAAGGGGAAGCAGAGGCAGGGGAAGCAGGAGGGGTTGCATGTGTCGCTTCATCACTCACTGGACCCTAATTTACACTAACAGGTTGTTTACTCGATATGGCAAATGATAATAAAAGCCTTGGTGTTGGAGGAGGGGAGAAGGCAAGAAAAGAGAAAAAGAGAAAGAGAGGCCCTGCGGGAGCACTTCAGCTATGATGGCTTGCACACTCCAATTAGTCCCATGAAAAGCTTGTCGCCTCTGAAAGGAGTAAAAGGAGGGGTACGTTGGTCGATGTGTAAATAAAACCAACCAGGATCACCCCCAAAACTCAATGCCCTGTCACAGTGGGAGGGCTGCAGTCACAAACATCGAGGCTCTCGCTGGGCCAGCGCACAAGGAGCAAACTCCGGTGGTAGTCGGGTCTCCTTTCACGCAATGAAAACACTTACATGAAGACACTTTTTGTGTCTTGAGACCATAAAAGTTTTTTTACTCTGTGTTGGTTTAGTTACTGACCCGTATTTCTTTTTACAGTACGTTATTACAGGAATGCTAGCCAGACACAACAACAGTTTTTTCAAGACTTTCCAAAATGACTTGACTGTACGTGACAGGGCCCAAGAAAAGTAAGATACAGTTATTATGAGTGGGTTTGCTGACACACAAGTCCGTGTCGGTGTTTTTCCGTTGTAACTTAGCCACAGTTTAAAGCAACATTACGTAACTTTTCAACCTTGAAATAGCTGCTTCAGTGTGCTTTTGATGCTACACTGAGCTGTAATAGGGTGAAAGGTGCCTCTCTCCACGTCTGTTCTTGCACTATGTTGCTTTTGGAATAAGTGCCTGGTGCTGTATGGCAGTAAGTCACACACAACAACTATGTCACAGATTTTGATTAATCATTTTTTATGGAGAAAATATTTCCTGGTTTTCCCTCTGAGTTGGTCAAACTCAACTGATTTACAGAGTTTCCTGATGTACAGTAAAGTAATTGCTGCTAAATGTAGCTACTGTTTAGCTTAGCTGTACTGCCCTGGATACCTCGGACTGGGTGCTGAGGGGACCCGGGAAGTGATGGTGTATAACTGGTAGCACAGTTGTTGGACTAGTAAGTAATATTAGCTGGCTTATGTCTTGTGTTGTTGCGCTTGCTTGATGTTTGGTTGTGTTAGCAAAGTTTTTGACTTGCTAGTTTTTCATCACAAGTAATGTAATCGTAACAAATGCACATGTACAGCTGTCCGTATTTACGACAGTGGTATTGCAAATGGAGGCGCCAAAGTGCAACAAATCTTATATATTGTTGATTTAAGTTACCAGAGAGCTCTTTTTACATGTGCACTGCTGCCACAGAAAAATAAATCAATGTCAGTACTGCAGAAGACAAACACTGTATTTTGACTCTTGAAATACAGAAACAAAGTGGGCCTTTTACATGTTGAATGGCACCAGTTGTCTGACACCAGAAGTTGTCCCAACAATGGTTTGATGTCAGATACAGAGACGATAAACAAACAAGTTCTCCAAAGTGATTTATGTCAATTTTAAGTATTAACCCACTTCTACTTCAACTGTACATTAAAAAAAAAAAACTGTATTAAATTAAACATGGTTACAGTTGGTGTGGACAGGGTGCTTTTCTTTGGGACCATTTAAGCTCGGGTCAATTTGCTATTGTGTAATCGGGTTGGGTCTATGCTCATTTCTTCTACAGGCGGATCAATCTTTATTTAGTCCTTTTTATGGAGGCAGAATTTGTGGACTGATAGTGTCCAACCCAAACCACATGATGGTTTGAAAATGTTTCACATCATCTTGTATAATGTATTCAGATTCATTCATCTTTGTTGCAACTGTTGAAATAATTACAACAGTTAAGTTATGTGATGTATTATAGTAATTAGGTGACTGATTTATGACTGCAGTTGGAACAAGTGGTCTAATTAGACGTAAAAGTTCCAAAAATAGTGAAATGTTCACATCACAAAGTGATCACAGAACACTGTTGTACTGACGTTTGAAATACAGTGCTGCTAAACATGAGCCCCCCTACGTGATAAGAGGCCCCTGTCCTGTCTGCCATACTTCCAGGATTAGGTCAAGAGCCTCTAGAAGTGGCTCCACTGACACCTTGACAAATGATGCTGTCCTGTAGACCAAGTGGAGTACCATCCTTTGAAAAACAGTAGGATCAACATTCCTCCTGACCCAAATCTGTTGTTTGGACAAAGCAATGTAAACGGTCTAAGTGCTAAGTTGTTGCGTAGTAACTTGTCTTACTGAAACCGTCGCTTCTGGAAAACCTCACAGACACAATTAGATAATGATTAAACAGTATAGTATGTGACTGTTTGTCTGAGAATTTAGCAGTACAGAGTTAATCTTGATGAAGAGAATGGGTGAGTCAGTTGTTTTTGCCTTCCAGTTTTGGCCACATTGAACTGCTGCAGAGCTGCAGACCTTATCTAAATGTAAACTAAAAGAAGTCCTGTAAAAGAAAACCAAAATAGTTACGAGATTATTGAATTCCTCAATATAGAGACAATCCCAAATATACGTAAATATAGAAGAAACCATGGCAAAAAACATTTCAAGCTCTGACGTATTGTCAGGAGTGATTGAAAAGATTACAACTTTCAAAAGTGTGTGCACTATGCATTGACAGCTAGGAGCAGATAAATAAATGACCTTGGATGAAGTCAAAAAGATATATATATAAAATTAGAATCACAAATGCATCATTCATACTACAAATTATAAATATATATCTGCACGGTCACTAAAAATGCACTGATGACAGAATTATCCAAGTGCTCTCATGGGTCTTTAATAATCTATAGACTGATTTAACAATCACTAATAATTTTGATCAATCATAGCCTAAGCTAAACCTGAATTCCCAATTAAAACGCTTAAGCCTTGTATTAGGCTACATCTATCAATGATGTTTATAAAGCTTAGTTAATATGATTATAATCAGTAGCCTATTTAGACCTACAAATGCACTGATAAAAATCGTGTGGTTAATACAAGGTTTGGTACTACAATAATTGTTTTAGCATAAAGAAGTAAGGTAATCTAAATAGAAGTAGAAAACAGTTTGGAAGTAGACACACAATGATGTGATGGCCGATAAACCTGTCTCTAACATGGCTTTCAGCTTTTTACTCCCCAAGATTTTGAGGCGACACCTCTCATGGCCAATGAGAATTCAGCACTGGTCTTTGCAATGCCTAAACCCATTTCTTAGTTTTAGCTTTCAGTTTACTTTAAAATATATATAAGGCCATGATCATAAGCAATAAGCAGTACAAGCACTCAGCCCAATTCAGGATATATCTTGACTTTGAACACATTATTGTTACAGTTGACATTATATTTTAGTTTCATAATTAACATTGCTAAGCTTAGTGTTTCCCAATATTTCCTCAGTTCCTCGTAAAAATAGTAAGATGCATATTTTTGATGCATTAGCTACAAACTATTTATTGCGAAGATAAATACATAGTGCCTTGATTAATGTATAGGAAAGAACTGGGACACAGCTACTGTATCTTATGCATGTACCCACTTAAGAATACCTCATGTACAAATATGCCTCCCCTGCTTCCTTGTGAGACAGAGGTAAGTGCATTTTTCGGCATTCACTGCAGGGGCTCCGTTCCACTGAACACACACAGAAAATAAGTAGTGTTCAGTGCAGATGCACATTGATGTCCTGATGGACTGGTTCTAGCTCTGTCTGCCCTGTCCACAATGGTGAACCCATGAATTTACTTTAAAAAAATGCTAATCAGACAAACACTGGGGTTCTAACAGGCATCATTGTCTGGAATGGCTACCACAGATGTTTTTCTGTACACGTCTTTGAGTTCAAATGATGGAGGCACATGGCCAATTTAAGTGTGATACATTTTTCAATAGCTGTGAGTCATACTGTGTTCTGAGCATGGCAAAGTGCGTCGCTCAGGGCTGCCTGCGTCTACAGACTACTTCTTTTGCATTTGCTAGACACAAAATCTGTTCACCAAACTCCACGTTTTCAGTTCAGCTCCCAGTTCACTGTCATCACAGCAACTCCCCTCCCATCCTGCAGTCATGGTAACGGAGCTGTGAAAGAACAAGATGAGGAATATGAGACATGGAAGATGACAGACACATGGCCACATTGTGACAGAGACAGACGGAGTGAATGCTGAGTGCTTTGACACCACAGACAGCCATTTCCCCATCCTAACATCCAGCATGCAAGCAATTAGAAAAGGACAGGAGGCAGAAGTTATGTGGGACACAGCAGAGTCAAGAAAAACAGGAATGTTCGAGTGGCATTCAAGAGCACAGTGTGTAAAGGTAATTGCTGAAAACATGTTTTATTGTCTAGACTAGAGGTGCATCCATGTGTTTTTTCAGTCCTGATGTATCATTTTCACCGCTGGCACAGGACTAGTTTCCTGTACAAAAGAGATCAATGAGCTGACCTACTGACATGAACTTTCCAGCATTCTAGCTCCAAATCCCTTCTGTTACCCTTTCTGCATTCAAGAGAACATAAGCTATGAGCATGGCTGAAAATCAATGAGATAAATGATAGAGAAATGTTCTAACATCTGAAATCCTACACGCACACTCACAAAAACCTTCTGCGTTCACAGAAAACTCTTATAGCCTAATAGATACAATATTGATTTTAGTGTGGTCTGTGCAAATGTCCATAAACTTGTAAAAAAAAAAAACAGTAAGACAAAACAGCTCTTGTTCTCATTACGCTGTGTCCTGCATAATCTGAGCTGTTTTCAGGCATTGTGCTCAGCAACAGCCTGGGAGAGGTTGCTTTTTTTGTGTGTGCAGTGGATGCACAGCATGTCTGGCACACACATAATAAAACAGCTCTATCCCAAAAGATACCATTCATCCCTAGACACCAGCTCAGGCTCTCACTTCATACAAGATAGAGGGTGCATAAACACACATTCAGTGATAGCAGCGATAAACATGTTCATACACACATAAATGCAAACTCTCACTCACATGGTGCTAACACATAGATACGCTTGAAAAAACACAGGCAGTAGTAGTAGAAGTGTAAATGTGCATGCACGCACACACACATATTTGCACCCACATTAAAACACAAAGGGAGGAGGGGGCACTGAGGCCACAGAACATACAACAAAAAGCAAGCAGACAGCCTTGAGCTATGAGCTCAGCTAAATAAATAAATAACTGAAAATCTCATTTTAAACCAGTAGCTTCACACCCCCTCTTGGAGCCCATTCCTCCTCCCTGCTCTCCTCTTTCTCCTCCTCCCCATATCCCTGATCAAGGTTTCATTCTGGAGAAGCACAAAGACTGGCTACCCAGTATTCATCTCTTCAACTCCATCCATCCCACCTATCACGGGCCTCTGGAGACGTGGACGAGGAGCGCTGTACTGACTCTGTTTTCTGCTTTCCTTTATTCCCACGATGAATTATGGCAGCACCAGACCACAGCAGAATCTGACACCTGACAATCAACCTGCAGAGGGGGCAGGGTCCGCATTGTGTTTGAATCTACTGTATCAAATTCAGCTGGCTCCATTTCATATTCCATGTTTTATTATGTTGAACTTTGAGGCTGGTAGGATGATGCCAATTACAGAAAAGCATCGATGTCATGGGAGCAGACTGAAGCCCACAGTCAGAACACAGCCTTCTTATTTACCATCTAGGTTGTGTCCGCTCTAGCTCCGCGAGCTAAACCCACCACCTAATTTAGGCCGAGTTGTAGCCGAATCTGTGTTGTGCTGCAATTGTGTAAACAAGCAGAGATAAGTAGTAGCTGTGGGCATGTGGATTCTGTGGGTGCGGATGCTGATGAGACTCAGCGGATCATGGCTGTTTTGGCATGTAAACCCCACACAGATGGATGAACATCCGCCCTGCCTGAACGGATTTGGTCAGACATGACAGAGTATCTGTTAAAACAGGACTCTCAAAAACCCCCAACAACAGAGGAAGAAGAGGGGGGTTGCTTAGTTAGGACCAAGTGAGACAGATGATACAGATGATAATGTGCCCTTCATCTTTGTGGCAACGAATAGAAGGAGGGAGGCCTTTGCCCTTAATTATGTGGGTCAGTGGACCAGGAGCTGGTGGTCCCACATGGAAGGGATCAACAAGTCAAACAAATGCAGACACACACAGACGGCTAGTTGATTTAAAGGAAGTTAATCAATGATGAGGCCCTGCTTAATAAAGTATAACCTACCAAAATGCAAATACAACACACACACACACACTCACTGAAAAAGAGATAATAGAGCAAAAGAGAACATCTCCATGGAATTTTTTGCCTGACTTTATATTCAGTCATCAATGAAAAGGACACTGTGCATGTTCAGTCATAAAAAACAAGGACAATAGCTGTTCCACTACAGTGTACCAATGACAAAGAGAACACAGCCTCATGCACACCTGCCCCACTATCATCACGATGGCTAGAGACTGTGATTAACGGCGAGGTGCAGATACGCATTACCATGAACACATGCATGCAGTCACGCACAGCCACACCTTCACACAAAATAAAATCGCCCGCTGAATCCTTCACTGTAGGTCCTTCAGCACAGTGCTCCACACACTCATTGATCCAATTACAGGTCAGAGGTCACAAGACAGTCCCATCCTACTACAATATACAATAGGACCTCCCCCACTCACTTCTCCCCATCCTCCCAACATTTCCCTCATTCATTTATCCTCCTCTCTTCACACCCTCCTGCTCAGCTGTCATCTCTCACTTCGTCTCCACTAAATGGCTATTGACTGTGCTCAGAGCTTTCGTTCATTGTCTGTCTCCATCACAAATGTGTCTGCCAATCATGGGCTTATGCTCTTTGTATATTCACCTCCCTGCACTGACCAATCCTATATCGAAGAGAAATAGCCGAGTAGTGCTATTTCAGTATTTACTTGAATAATTTTTCGGGCTAAGACCTCTTATCATTAATTTTCTCTACTCCTCTGGTATTCCAAGTGTTGCTGCTACAGATTCTCGACTAATCTATTTTCTCTGTGGTTGCCCTTTTCACAATCATTGCCCTCTCTCCAAGCGTTCTCCTACGCTCATCCACTGTTACTCACTCAGTCTCTCTCCTACTCTCTCCTTTATTCTTTCCTTCTTCCCTCTCCCCTTCACATGGTAAGTCTCTTGCTCTTGCCCTGAGGGAAACTCTCCCTTTCAACTCGATGGACCTGGAGAGAAGAAAAATCTATCTATTGCACTCCCACTGTGTCGCTGCAGTGTTTGTTTCTGATAACTAGCCAGGGAAGTCGATCCGGTCAGTGGCAATCACTGTGTTACTGTGTCACTGTGTCAACATATGGCTGGCTTTGTAATGCAGGGCACGGTAACATTAGTCATCTACACTGAAGTATCTGTTGGGTATTCACTTGTGTTGTTTGTAACGGTATGGGGCGAAGCTCACCAAAAGCTGCTTTACTCTATACACATCCTGTCTTAATTAAAATAAGAAAGAAAGTCAAAACACTGGTAGAGACCTGAAACTGGGAAGAGGGTAGCCCTGGGAGCCAAAGGAAGGATACACGACATAGATACCCCCCATACAGACAACCACACACCCCACACAGACAAGGCCATGCCTCATTAATCTATCACTCCAACAAGCAGCCCCCCACACCCTCACTCCTCTCCGCCACTACGCATTTGCTATGTGTCCTGCACGAGTGCCCCCAGATTTGCTACCTCTCTGCTCACCAGTAGGAGTTAGGTTGATATACAGTGAGAAGTGTAAAAAAAGGAGGAAAAAAAAGAGAAAAAAAGGATGGGATGAGGACGGAGATTTTAGCACCCAATACCCTCAGCACCTTTGTTGATGAGTTTTACTCTTCTGGCATCAGTCTGGCATCTAGTCTAAGAGTGCAAAAACTCATCACCTCTCTGGGCAACAGCAAAGGTAATTATGACTAATGAAGTGCAGACTTTTATGACCAAACATGGGCCTAACTGCATTTTGTGCTCATAATGGCATACAGAGAGACACACTCTGCTGCACTGCATAAACATTACCCAGACGCAAAATCAAGGTCACCTCGGCAGATTAGCACAGCCTGTAAATGAGTTCAATTAAACAAGTTGCTAATGACTGCCAGCTAATGACCAAGTCTTACTCTGGCAGCTCAGTGAAAGCTTATACAGAGCAAAGTCTTTGTATAACCTACACTGTGTGTCAATCAGTCCATCTACAGGTATATGGATTGTTAGTGTTGCTAAAAATAACTAAATGTCTATCTGCTCCAAGATTTTATCCATTAAAATAAATTCGAACCATCACTTACTTGACTGCTTTTCAGTGCTCAACTAGTCCTTTGGGATTAATGAGAAGAGATTTTGTAAAAGAAAATAATATTCAGCTAAAGTGAAATCAATCATTGAAGTAGTAAAAAACACAATGGAGTAATTCCACTCTACACAATGAAAAGAAGAGGACACATTTTGATCAGTTTAAAATCTAGTTGCAATAATTAAACATGAGTAATGAGCTCCTCCATAATTAACCTGCTCCCCAAGCTACGCTCTTCTCTATTAGACAGAAGATCAAGAGAGCAACGGAGACAGAGAGATAAGGGTGGGATATGAAATGTTCACACAACAGTGAGTGAGATCAAACGCATTTGCCTGGACCATGGTGGAAACTTTCTATGCAATTAAATGGCAATTCCAATCATGAATTGGGAGAGGGAATCTCATCATCAGCAGAAGCTGATGGATTATGGTCATGAGCCTTAGCGGTACTGTCACAGGGCCAGGGTAGGCTCATTCACCCCCACCACCCCTCTGCTCACCATCATTTACGCCAAGCTATTTAACAAGTCATTATGCCATCTTATTACATTTGACGTCACAGTAGGATGTTTGACCTGGAGCAGCACATGGTCAGTGAGGTCAGGGGAAGCCCATCAGCAATTAAAGAATCACCATCATCTTCTGCCTCTGAAGCAAAACATAAACAGATTATAGAAGCACTGAAGTGGAGAGAGTGTTTTGTTTTAGGAGAGATAAGAGAGTGAAATATGTTCACGTATTAATCAGCAAGGCTCTGCACAACCAGAAATAAAACCTCACATACACAAGAGAAACAACCATATAATGAGAAGCTAAAGGTCAATCCAGACCTTGGAACAGAGGAGGGCAAATTGCAGCTCGCGGGCCAAATCTGGTTCTCAACAAGAGTTATTTGGGCCCAAAATGAAATGAAATATTTTCCCTTATTGGGCCACATTACATCTGTTCGAAATACTTTAAAACTCTACTCTTTATATTAGAAAATGAATATAAAATAAATTCAAATCCCAGTATAAAGTCTAAAATATATTGAAGCAACTATAGGTCTAAGCTGGGCTGCCGCATAGACAAACAGGTTTATAAACCCTGCTATTTCGTTTGAAAACTAATTTATGAAGCACGGATATAAATTAAATAATTTAAGACATACAGGCCTACTTCTGTACTATAACTGTGTTGTCATCATGGTGGTGTTTGGCAACTTTTTCTCCTTGTCAATGAGTTGTGGTAGCAGACAAATTTATCCCCACCGTTTAGGTTTCATGACTGTGGTGTTGCCAGGTTTCAATAATATATCCCTTCAGGGAGATGCAAAGTAGTCCAATGTCTCAGTGATGAGGCTCTCTATGTAGAATTTTGGGTCTATACCAACACTATACCCCTACTGAAGGTCTAACTCTATGAACAGCGAGCCTCCATACCTCAACAGACCCAGTGCATGGTGCCTTGCATCGGTGAAATGATTAGTGGGAAATAATATGAATGAAGACCACAACTCCAACTTATTGTATCTCTACAAGGCATTAATAGACACGCATAGGTGCCATTTCTTTGTGAACTTTCAATGACTGAAGCAAAAATGGACTGTATTTGGAGGAACAGGAAGTCACTCTGTGCTCTTGTCCTCTATGCTTCCTTCCTTGGTTGCTTATTGAGGCCAAGGCGGGGTTGCTGTACACTGGCTCAGCGGTGAGCCTCTCAGAAGGAGCAGTAAAACTAACCACCAGTGGGAGGTTAAGCTACTCCAGTGTCACTCTGACAACCCACAGTGATGCCGACACACTTCCCCTGCCAAGTTCTGCGGCTGGATCCTGACAAGGACAAAAATGTTTCCCAACTTGTCCATTGGGGTCTGAGTCTCACGCCATGGATGAACAAGCTGAATAAATCATACAAGTATGACTGAGAATGTAGAGCCAGAAAGCCTGAAGGAACAACAGAGTGGGTTCTGAGCTTCTTTCATATTAGCAGACTGCTGGCCGCATGGCTGGGGGAAGCTGAGCCCTTCGAAGCGCAGGCTGTTGTGAGAGAAACACTGAATTATGCATCTGAGAAGGGAGGGGAGATTGGCTGCTGGCTCCAATAGCACCCCCTCCTCTTTTACCTCCTTTCCTATTCACTGACAGATAGATGAGGGCATCTAGATGAAGTTTCACAGGAGGTCAGTGCTGCAGACTCAGGATTGATAGACACGATGGGGCGTGTCCCTCTTTCTCCTGTTTTCTGCACCATTTCACAGAATTGGGGGAAATGTCACTCTACGCCCTCTCATCCGACGGGGGGGGAGGTCCTGTCGCCTGGGCCTCTGAAATCGGCGGAGGGTGGTTATAGCCTGCTGCATTGATTCTCAGGGATGAGAACCATCTCCTGCCACACCAACAATGAGCAATGGGGTCAGAAGGTGAACCCTTAACTGCTTCCCCTCTCCCTAACAAAATCAATTCCTTATTAGAACTTCATTGCCATCAGAGAAAGAATGGAACAGCGTTAAAATGAAGACAGAAGACATTCACCTTTGTCAGATATGATTATAGATGTTCTCTGGTTTCCCTCTTGTTGTTATGGAGGAATTTCATTGGTTCAGTCCCTCTTTCATTAGCTGGGCTTATACTGTTCTTCCTCCTCATTTCAACCTCTTGCTCCTTGTCTCTTGACAGTTCATTGCCAGGCTGTTGGTTCTATTTCTATCCATTGCCGCAGGCTATACATTCTGCATATTGTGCATGTACAGATGAAACCCACATATGAAACACCTGCTTTTAACACACACTACTTTTTCCACTGCAATTTATTATGTGGTTTCATGGCAATCGAGAGAAGAAATCCTTTCTAAAGCCTGGTGAATTATTGAGAATGTGAAGTAACCTGCTGGTGTATCAGTGATTGCTTTCCTGTCTTAATTGATCATTGTTTGTCCACCCAGGTGCCCTGTAAACCACAGTCCTTCAGTGTTGCTGCTGTGAAAACAGTACCGCTGGCTAAATGGGGTTCACAGAGACACGTGTTATAGATGAGGGCCGGCCCCTTAATGGGTCCTCCTGACTGTCATAACCAGCCAAGGCCTGTGGCAGAAACATCCTCCTGCAGTCAATTTGACTCCTGAAACTAGAACAGTGGGCCCCTCCCTGTCCCTGTCCTCTAGACTACCTCACTCCCCCTGACGGATGACTGCCAGTCAGGAATAGGTTGGCCAAGGCTACTAGAGACCGTAAACGCACAATAAAAGCAACCAACATTAGAGAGCTGTATAACAACAGTATAATACCATTGCAACTAATACACAGCTTAATGTATTTTACCAAAAGTTTCACGAATCAAATGATCTAGATGAAGTAAAAAATTTATCAAGACAATTCTCTAAAAGGCCCCAACTGCATTAATATGCAAAATATCACTATGGAAATAGTGACTTATCACACATTAATTCATTCCTACATTGATCTATTTGTTCATTTATATATGGGTATGTAGGCATTAACCTTCCATTTGAGATTATGCAAGGTAAAGGGGGGGCATCAGGGTACTATACATTACATCAGTTTGCCCAATGAGTATTTATGAGCAGTACAAGCTTTGGCCAATCTGCAGACACAAACAACTAAATGAGTGCATAAATATAGATGACATGCTCCAGGCTTATGGCAGAAATATACGACCCCCTCAGGCTATAGGTCCGTTTCTGCGTCTTCCCCCACCTTGAGCTCTGAGATGTGTACATGTATAGAACAGAGATGGAGGGGGAAGGCAGTGAAGCTGTTTTTTTGGACAGTCAGATTTATGATCTGGATAACTAGATGAGGGCAGATCAGCCTGTCGCTTCCACAGTGGTACGGTATATTTTCCAGGGAGCTTACTGCACTATAGCCTTAGAATGAATTAGCTGAATTCTACTTTCCTGTTTTTTCTTAGCTCGTCTCTTGTCTGTGTACAATAGCATCAGCTGATGCATCGCATGCAGTCATGAAAGGGCATAAATCACCTTTAATAGGTGCTGGTATGAAACATTACATAAGGAGTGCAAAGAAAGAGAGAGAGAGAGAGAGAAAGAGAGGTATGTAAGCATACAACATTCATCTACTACAACACGCTAACATACACAGCCGTTACTTTCCCCTCGTTTTCCTACTCAAGGCATACACACTCCTACTCTCCAACTGCTTTAGCATGTCTCCTGTCACCGTACACGTCTTGCTGAGCTCTGATCCCATCATCTGCAGGGATATGTGGTCCAGACCTGATGTGTGGCAGTGAGTCTCTCTTGACAAAGGTCTTTGCCATTTCAGAACACTGACCTTGACCTGGCTGCTGTTTGAAGAGCTGTGGAGCACTGTGGCTCAGGTGAGAGGGGAGGGGAGTGTGGATGGTACGTTAGATGACTGGAGGGGGTTCTAACAGGTTTTCCTGATGCATAACAAACTCCCAGAAGGCTACAGACTATAAAGTACCATCCACTAAAACCTTTGGGATTCAAATCATTCAAGGTATTCACTGAATATCATTATCTGCTTGTGCTTCCTCTCCAGGAAACATCTGTATCAACCTGACTCGCTCATTCTGTCCATCTTCATTTTTGTGCTCTTTTTTTTAATTCTGGTTTTGTTCAAAGTATGGGTGTGTTTGTTTTTGAGACAGTTGTGGTCCAAGAATGCGTTCAAAGATCACATCACCTTGTTTGACCGTCTTGTCACATTTCACTCCATATCAATATATCTCCTTTTGTCCTCCACCCATGCCCCTCTGAACCTCTCCATAACAGAGGCCACAGGGCTTTCGTCCCCTTTTCTCTCCTTGTCTCACATCATCTTGTGACTTAGTGTTGTGTCCTGCTAAAAGTTTACCAGTTCATAACGTTGAGAAATGACTGATGCTACATTTTTCATGCGGGGCATTAAAAATTCAAAAGATCTGTTCCCTTTCTTCATTCTGAGAGTCAAGGAAAAAAAACAAGTCTCAATAATGGATGAGAGAAAGGTTTGCTAAGAAAAGAGAGCCGGTGTGGTGCGATTGAGCTGAGGGAAGGGAGAGGCGGAGTGAGAAGGGAGATGGAGGGGATTATGTATGGATGGACATAGCGAGAAAGATGGAGAAAGATTTAGGGAAAAAAGGAGTTTCTGACCAGTGGTTTTGATAAACAGGGAGAGGAGGAATGAGTGTCTGTGTATGCTGAAGGTGATCTGACCTGTTGTGGTGGAACATTTCTCTTCCACGTGCAGCCTTTGTCCACGGGTATACACAGCTGGCTGCTCCTGGTGCTCTGCTCTTAGTCACGCACAGCAAACGCTGCCTGTTCTGTCTAACAATGCCAAACATTCAATACACACATTTGTACAAACACACACACACACACAAAACACACAGAGCTCTCATCACCTCACGGCCACAGGGCATATATTTGTCACTATAAAAGAGCATTCACTGCTCAAGAGCCTGCTTGTAACAGAATTTTTTTTAATTAGTTGGAAATTCCCCATTTTTAACATTCCTGAAGGCTCAACGCAGCTATTGTCGGACATTGGTAACAAGTCGAGGATGGAGACATTTAACTGCCATGGCACAGGGGACTGACCGACTGGAAAAGTTGTTTGACTGGATTGAATTTTTGTGGAAGAACAGATTATCACAAGCAATAACATTTCACATTAAATAAAACAATAATTTCAGAACTCTAACAAAAGACATATTGTGAATTCATTTCCAATGTCATCTCCAATTATTTAAACTCTCAAATGGAAATGCACATGTTGACTTTATGGGCAGGCATTTGAACCGACTTCATCTGGGCAAAAGGCATTCCTAGACATTATTATGGTTGCATCTACAGCAAAAGAATAACTGTTTTCTGCATTGACAGACAAAAAATATTGCACAACAGGCAAAGGAACAGAGAGACAATATGAGACCCATACATTAAACTGTCACAGAAAAGGCATAAAGTGCATCAAGGAGAGTTTTAGGCACATAAAATGTATGCCAATGGAAATAAGCATTATTTTACAATGTCCCTCTTGTGCCCGGCCAACAAAACAGTGCCACTGGGGTGACAAGGCCTCTCTCAGGATGCCATCTAGTGGTACATCATAAAACATACACACCTTGTACTTGGTGAGAAAGACGTTTTGAGTATTGAACTTCCCAACATATTAAACAAGGTTTACCAAAATTATATTTCATATTCGTAGGTAAAAACAGTAGAAAATTTCAATTCTGGCAACAATATATACTCAACAACTGTCACATTATACTAGCTTCATGATGCTGATTTTCTGTGCCACTTGAAAGCACTTGAAAGCTCTCACCCTGTAATAAATTACATCAAACGGCAGAGGGTAGAGCAATTAAAAACTGCATCAGTGTGCATATTATTATGTTCTATACAAAGACATATCCTTGTATAGGATTGGGCGTTTAATGATCCATGATCATCCAGGAATCAATGACTTCACTTCAATACAAATGTACCCTTATCCTTTTTCGACATACAATCGCATGCTCCAAATCACACTCACAGGCACGCACACACAGATGTTACAAAGCTCATTAGTATGGCGCAGGGCGTTATCAGTCTAATGAGAGCAGTGTAAACATGTCGATCCGAGACAGTAGAGCGTCAGAACTGGGAAGGCAAAGATAGAACAGACTTCCCATCCTGCCAAAGAAATCCCAGAAGAAAGTGTACAAGATTGCAGACCCATCAACACATTGTACACTGGCATATGTCAGGATATGAACATAGTCTAGTGAAGGGCAATCTTTCAAGATTTTCCTTATGCCAACAAATCCTAACCTTGTAAGGGAGCTGGACTCATGCGATCATGACATGTTTTAATCTGTTTTTGTTTTTCCACCTTTATTGCTGAAAACAGAATTGAATTATGTCTGATTGGGTTTGCTATTTAAGAGCTAAGCTAAAACTAGACTAGCTACTTCAAATTTCTCTGTTTTCGTTTTAATCAGTTTTCAGCTTTGTATGACAGAAATAGCCTACAGCCATCAGAAAAGAAAGCGCAGGGTTTGCCGCGGACCTTGAGACCACCCGCCCAGATTGACCGGACGGGGTCATTCCAGGAGGAGAGGAAGAGAGGCAGATCTGGCCCAGCTTGGATTTAGAGCTGCTCCTGGCTAATGTCCGGTTTGGATGAAATGTTGTGCCCACATCTTTAGAGAGATCTGCTCTAACAACATCAGGGATCAAGCACTCGACGGGTGGACCGTGATCCGAGCCAGGAGACCGCGGGAAGAGAAGAGGCAGACTGTGTTTACATCGACGATACCTGGTGCTCAAACGCAGACAAAGTGGAAGGACACTGCTCACTTTTATGTGAATTTGAAACCATATTAACATCACCATCTTGTTGTTGCTGTTTAGATTCTCCCAGGGACAAATTCAAAAGATGCACAGCGGATTTATTTCCTTGGTGTATGTTTATGTATATAAATAACTTTATATATAATTTATTTAATTGTACTTGTTTTCTGTTATGCTATTTAATCATCTTTTTCTATGTTTGTAGCATGAACGAACTGCAAAATTTCATTTTGTTATACAACCTTGTGTTGTATAATGATAAATCAATTTCCTGGATTAGTTGGGGACTATTTCAGTGGCAAATTTGGGGCACTAGTGAGTATGTAACAACCTTTGTCTAATCCAGTAATGTAACGAATTACTGTCTGACTAAGGGTAGAAACACTGCAGAGCTGATGAGCGGCAGGTGAGCAGACTGGGAGTGGCGACGAGCTGATTGCAGACAGGTGAGCAGAGAAGCAAAGCCGGAAGCCAGGAGGGGGACCACACCCACAACACACACACACGGGAAAACAGGAGACACAGTAAAAGATTGAATACAGGAAAACGCGAGGAAAACTGTAGGCATGAGTCAACTTCACTGGATTTCTCAGTGTGCCATGAAGATGTTACTAACTTTTTTCCTAAAACAGATGCTAACTAGACTATTTGTTAGTTTAGGCTTTCCAAACATTGCGGATAATTCTACTAAACCTTAGATGGCCTGAACACACACAGACATTGCGACACACTTGCACACAGACACACACACACACTTCCCGTACACATTTCCCCCTCTATAATCAACAAATTCCAACATCAGCCAGCATCAGACAACACACACACTCCCGCCACTATTCAACAACCCTTCTCATTGTGTTGATTTTGCTCTCTCTCCAGCTTTCATTTGGGTGTTTTATCTTTTGTTTACTGGTGGGTTTTATTCTCAGTGGCTCCGGGAAGCAAAGTGTTGGCAGTAGCTCAGTTTGATCTGCGGTCGTGGATGAAAAGCGCCAGTGGGGGAAAACAAGGGCATTTTGGAAATATAAAAACACTGCCATGTAATTACAATGAAAATACATAAATATGAGTCCTCCTGACAGCGAGGGAAAGTGCCAGTGTCAGCATTGTGATGGTAAACAGTCTGCGAGGGAGTGTTTGTGTGACTCAGTGGGGGTCACCTCTACAATAGACGAGCCTGAGTTTCAACTGGGGAATAAAAAGTCCGGAAACTTCCTCACAATCCAACCAGCCCTTTCAGGCGATGAGGCTGTGAGTCGGCACACAGCAGGCTGGTGGTGATTTAGCATCAACAACGCCACAAGACAATTTTGATGTTGAGGGGAAAAAACAAAAACAAAGCACAGATGACGAGGATTTGCCAAAGAATATCAATGAATGGTTTTACTCATAGAGCAGATAAAAGCAAGGCTGATTTGTTAACTGTAAACTATAATATTAGAAAAGGTGACCATTAACACTTTGTATGTTTGAAAGATTTCACCATTTATCAGGCTTTGACTCTCTATTTCACAAAATAAATAACATTTGATTGTTAATTAGGGCTGGAAGATCAGCTCAAAATCCTAGATGGTGATAAATATTCACATTTATCCCAATACCAATAAATTGAGACATACTTTTATGTTTTTTGGAGAGGAGAAATGCATAATGACAGTGTAGACTGAACTGCCTGGTAATGACTGGTTGGATGTAAAGCTGTGACCAATAGTTGAATAATCGATAAGTCTATCTATCTTATTTTGATAATCAATCAACCATTTCAGTAATTTAATCAAGCAAAAATATATGATTGTCATAGCTTCTTAAATGTGAGGATTTGTTGCTGTTCTGTATTTCATATTATTTTGATTTGAAAATGTTTCACTGTTGGACTTTTGAAGATGTTAACTTGGGTTCTCAGACCATTTTGACCATTTGATGGATTTTTCATAGACTGCACAATTACTCAATCAGAATAACAATTAATCAATTGATTGATAATGAAAATAATGGTTATTTGAGCCCTTATTGGATGAACTTCTAAATGTCACTGGCTGTTTATTTGTTCTCAGTTTAATTATATGGGATTACAACAATTTGTTGATTGTGTGTTTGTGTTGTGGGTAAATTTAGCTTGCCAATTCAAAAGATTCAATTTACTGTCCAGATTGTAAATTCTCTTTCTGCGCAGTGAAGTAAATTTGATGTCCTCCTAGTGAATTAAATACAAATCAACAGATGGTCAAACCCACATAGTTCTGCCACAATCACAGAACACAAATGTAGTGTTGGTGATGGTGGAGTGGACCTCTGAGCAGCAAGACATCATAAAA
The DNA here is from genome assembly GCF_905237075.1 of Dicentrarchus labrax. Lineage (NCBI taxonomy): Eukaryota > Metazoa > Chordata > Actinopteri > Moronidae > Dicentrarchus > Dicentrarchus labrax. Next base: position 16,278,829 of record NW_026136720.1, on the reverse strand, counting down.
AGGCGCTATTCCCAGAATGAAGAAGATAAGAGACACTTTTGGCCACATTAAAAAAGTAACAAGTAAACAACAGTAGAGAAACTTGGAAACACTTAATCACTCAATTCTGACAGAAGAAATGGTATCTGGTAAAAAGAGAAAGAGCTGCAGACCGAGGGGGAGAGAGAGAGAGAGAGAGAGAGAGAGAGAGAGAGAGAGAGAGAGAGAGAGAAGGAGGGGAGACGCTTATCGAGAGAGGCGCCATTTAGGGTCTAAATTTCAAAAAGAACTGCATGCAGTCCCAAAGCACCACTCAACAACTAGTCACAACCGGTATGTGCACACATAAACACAATCGTTTGCACAAGCGCATGCACACAGGCACGTATACACACATGGTGTGCCCGGAAAACAACAACCTCACAACGACCCATGCTTATCTCAACAAACCCAGGCTTTCTCTCTTTGGCATTCGCTCACTGTCTCTCTCTTAAACATACAAACATACACACACTGACACACACACTACTCACACAAGCCTATCTTTCATCCCAAAATTCATGGAGGCAAATCTCTCTCATCCTCTACCAACCATTCTTTCTCTTCAACTCTCGCAGGCACCGTTCCCTCTTCTGTCCCAGCATTGCCTCTAAAATCTCTCAGTTTTTCTGGCAAACATTGGCCGATTCACTGTCATAGCACACTCTGCATCCTTTCTTTTCCCTGGCCTTGTCACAGTCCAGCAACTTTTTTCCCCTCTTGAAATAATCCAAGTGTGGAAGCCCCAAGCAATTGTGACAATGCTTTTCTCATTAGCCAAAGGCAGGCAAGTCTCAGTATGCATCCTGTGTCACAGGTTTGCAGGGTTAGAACATAGACATACAGTATGTGATGTGAAGGGACCCCAAATCATGTTAAATGAAGGCACATAGTGACTTAATAACAACTTGGTTACACCATCATTATCTGCTCTGTGCCACTGGTCATCATAATGCAATACACGAGGAAAACTAAAGCTGGTTCCCAAATAGTTTCTTTATTCTGTTCTGATATCTCTCTGCACAGCGCCAGGCTTAGTGAGGGTTACGTTCCAGAGCTCACAGAGCATCAGCGGCATGGCCTTTATTTCTGGGCCTCGACCCTCACAGGGATCAGACGATAGATTACAAGAGATTAGTGACATCATAAATCATCTATCAGAGCCCCCTTTGTACAACAGCAAGCTAGACATAAAGACATTATAACATAATATTGAGAATATTGAGACAATTGAAATGTTATGGTATGGTATATTTAGAGTGTATTCATTATTTGATATCTCTGGTGCAATGCTATACATTTCACAGAAGAGAGTGAGTCATGCGGCGGTCCTATCCTCTAGCCTGCCTGTACCACAGTCTAATATTAGGCTATACTGATCCTCGGTGGTCAGATGAAGAACTACAACTACAGTCAAGCTGGGTTTTACGTGCAAAACATAAGGATCTTAGGTAATGTTTACAAGAAAAGCCTGGTTGAAACAATTGTTTAAAATTGTTAAGATACAAATGTATAAAAAGTTTTAAAAAGTTGCTTCCTGCGCACTACTTGAAGACTTGGAAATGTGATGTAAGTTAATAATAAAACAATGGGATAGCAACATTTCTACAAATAACATTACACTGTCATCTCAATTAGCAAAGACATTTATATTGAATATGCAGGTACATTAGCTTGTGTTCCAGTTAGTAGTGAAAGACTTGACATTTGAGCTGAAACAAGAAATAAATTGACTTTTGTTCATATTACAGTCAATATCTTCAGATTTTGAGCTGTTGGTTCCTACATTTGAAGATGTCAAGTTGGGCTTAGGGACACTGTGATTGACACTTCACTTTTTTGTGACATTTTATGGCCTTTTATGGACCAAATAATTCATAATTTCATCGGATAAATAATAGACAGATTTACCAATAATGAAAATTATTGATTTAATTACAATTACACACTGCCTTTTCCTCCTGTTTCACCCACCAGTTCAGTGGAAACACCATCCACAGTAAAAATAATTTGTTGACCTTTTTATCCTTGAATTAAAGTCAGTATAGTTACAATAATATTATATGAGCATGATGGGAAGATTCAGCAGAGCAAGTAAGGGAAGGAAGATTTTTTAATTGGACCAGCAGACGCTTGTGTATTTGTCTAGTGAGGCCTTTTTTTTATTTAATATTAGTATTAATATTTGGACAATTTAAATAAGATCAGTGTTATATACTGATTTAATGAAGTTAAATAAGATCAGTGTTATATACTGATTTAATGAAGTGAATAGTGCAAACTGACATTGTCATGTCAGTAGAAAAAACACTAGTTTTTTCTTTTTCTTTTACACACAACTATAACGAATGGACAGTGTTGAAAAATATGACGATTAGGAACATCATTAGGCACATAGACCCAAAATACAATCCCACACAACAGTGCACAGACTCTACATATTTGCATGTTTGTACAAATGTGGAGAGATGATGCAGTGATGGGGAGCCAGGAGCAGTTAGGGGCATGGTGCCTAACTCAAGGGCACCTCGGCAGGGCCCACGAGGAGACCTGGCACTTCTCCAGCTACCAGTCCACACACCAGATTGTGTTCCATGCTAGACTTCACTGGCTACCCTCCAATTCCCACGCCAATCCCCTACAGACTGAGCTACTGCCACCTCCAGGAAAGAGAGATGGCACGTATAACAACAGCAAAACAATAAATGTGATACTCTGGAGAAAGGCCTCCAACGGGAGCTGGATGTCAATAAGGAGAGTTTCTAAAAGTAGCAGTCATAAAGGAGGAAAGAGAGCTGGGAGATGATAACACAAGAGCTGGTAAAATGAGCTGTGAGTTATAAAGTATTAGTGTAAGGTAACAGAACGCAAAACATGTAGTTTCATTTTTGCAACTTCAGCTGATCTTTTTTCTTTGGAAAAATGGCTCATTGGATTCTAACAGACTATTTTCTTAATTAAAGACAAGAAAAATGTCTTTTCAGGAGCTCATCTTAGAGAAGAAGAAGTGTTTGAGGCCTTGTTTTAAGAGTAATCTGCATTATACTGTAAAGTGACCTGTTACTTGGGTAAAATAAAACCTGATTGGTTTGTTGTATTGTATTATATTGTTAATATATTAGCCATGCTGCTCAAATTTGCTGATCCTGTACTGTAAATATATTGACTGTACATCATATTACATGTAACTTTTCTTTTAATTTACATGGCAGGAAACCCGCACGTGTAAACCTTTGACCTTCATTAAGGTTAATTACAAAAACTGAATCACACCTGCGTCTTTCTTGCTACACAAAGTTTAGCTAACTGTTCGCCCTGTTGGAAACTGGCCGACATATTTTGATGTTATTATGTTTCTTTCTCTGGCATTATCTATAATATGTTTGCCCATAATACTAGCACAATGAGAACTTTTGCACTTCATACATCTGGAGTCACAGAGCCAGTTTAAGGATTTCTTTGTTTCAAACGAGCTAATTAGACGTCAACAACGCTAATTAAAACGTCGAGCAGGTTTGACAACACTCACCTCTGTTTAGAAGAAATAGTTTTGGATTCTTAAAAGTCTCCTCTGTCCGTGTGTGGAACAACAACTCTTCTTTGGACTGCATCATTTTGAAAGAGATGAACCTGACAGCCGCATTGGCACCAGGGCCACCACTAGAGGGGGTTGTAAGGTGCCACATGTGGACAAACTCCTGTCAGTGAAAGGAAGTATGGAATATGCCCCACATATTCCATATTTACTTAAAAACCCCATACCCACAGTAATAAGTTACAGTAGTAGTTCTGTTACTTTTCTGCTACTCCCCACGAAATTGGTAATTGTTTCCATACTTTTCTCCCCAAAACTCAGATTTAGGACGATTATAATCCAGGTTTGTTTGTTAAAGTAACTGGAATATTTCCAGCTGTGTCCTTTCCTCCACGATTACAAAAATTAATCCAGGGATATGATTGGATTGTTTTATTTTATTTATATTAATTTTTTTTTTTTTTGGGGGTTACTGTAATATTATTACTAAAATGTATTTGTAATTAGTTACACTACTATTTACTGGGTAAAGTAATATTATTACTAGTAATGAGTTCCAGCCCAGACAATGGCCAATCAGAACTGTGATCACTTTTACTTGACATGTTATTCTCTCCTTTAACTTATATGTGTATCTTTCAACTGTCATTTGTAATCTTTCTGTTTCTGCTACCTGCTTAAGGACTATGGATGTAAATTAGCATTTTTGCAAACTCTGGCACATTTACATATTTTATTTTTATATTGAGGTTCATTAAGATGCTCTGTCCCACCAAATAAACAAATAAAATATTTTCACCTGTATTTGTATATGGTTGGGTTAATTTATAATACAACTAAATATTTCATAAGCTCTTCATATGTTTTGTCTGTAAAAATTTTATTTTGTAAAATAACTAGTAACTAAAGTTGTCAGATGAATGTAGAAGGGTAAAAAGTTCAATATTTCCCTCAGAAATGGCGTAGATGTAAGGAAAAAAAAGTTAAGTACAAGTACCTCAAATTTGTACTTTAGTACAGTACTTGAGTAACATTCAACCACTGGAAACACCTCTCAATATGATATAATTCAGAACAACACCATCATACTGTATGACCTCAGATATGAACACAGAGTTGAACAACTCTCTGGTCAACACAACTGAATATAAGTTTCACAAGGAGTAATAATGGCAGAGCTGTTGGAGCGTATTAGATTGTACAGGTGCAATTAAAGCTGAAACTGATAGATGAGTACATGAAAATTAATTTTCACAATGCTGCCTGTTATCTTAAACATCCATACAGATGAACATCATCTCTTAAGTACTATTTATTTTACTTTTAAATCTGATATTTACTAAAACATTCCTCCATCAATATGATTAAATTGGTATTACATGTCTCTGGCATCCATACAAATATCTGGATTAGGCTCATACATCTGTGTGGTCCTGTAGATGCATGTTGATTGTTCACTGCACTTCACCTAAATTGTTGTACATTCTGCATTTTAGGAAGTAAACCAAATTATGGTCCACTGACGTAATGAGTCTGCTGCCTCATCTCACTATGATGAAGAGACTCCAATCCATCTGTGCTTTCAAAAATCTGCGTTGAACTCTTACAGTAAATCCTCTGAGCGCTAATCCATGAGCAACTGGCACTGTGCAGAGTAGCCATCAAGAGAGCAAAAAAAAGGGACAGGAGCAAAATAAGGACCATGTATACCCAGAAATAAGCCCTAGGATGTTTTAAAGTGCTATAGAGCAGCACCATGCATTGGACTTAGCTGGGAAAAGTCTGGGTATTCTGGTTATGTGGTGAGAAATAATGAGGAGTAAACACATTTAACCCACAGTGCACTGCTCCAAATGTGGAAAATTCGCACTAGTTTGTTTTTTTTTTACAAGCAAAAAGTGAAAAATCTTTATGTGCGTAGTAATGTTCATTAACACAACCATTAGCTACAGAAATGGTTAGGTTTAATGCCTGAAGAGGACAGGCTTCATAGTGTGATTTAGGTGTGACTAAAGCTAAAGCCCACACTGAGTTTATTGCTCATTATGTGATGAGTTAAGGGTGATATATTTTACTCAAATGTCCTTTATCTCTGCTGACTTCTGGTTGCACAACAGTAAGATTTTTTAGTTTGTGGCACATTTTAGAGCTTAGGAAAGGAGACAAAGGCTGCTTTCTCACTTCAATCTTTAGCATTTAATTCTGATTTCTTTGACTGTTTACATTATTTTTTAAATGTGGCCCATACCAGATTCAAGTGAATGATGAATGATGAATGTCAGTCCTGATATGACTGTTCACACAGAGGTCACAGTGTAAAAAGATCAGAGCTGTATCTGATTTGGACCCCATATGAAAGCGGCCCAAATCATAAAAGATCTTACTCCATGTGACATGACAAAATCAGATCACATATGAGCAAAAACAATCAGATTTGGCATTGAATTCACTTTGGCCTGTAGTCTGAATGTGGCCAAACATTGTAATGTTTTATATAAGAAGTTAGTTAGTTGCATCAGTGCAACAATAATTGGTGTCTTATCTTATGTCTATGTAAGCTGTGCACTTGTCTGTGTGACGCAAATACACAACAACCACTATATACAGCCAGAACTGGATAAGGTGGGAGGAGAAGCCTCATATGATATTGTATCATGTGATTTGTTTTTCTCTTCATGTCTTGAGAAATGAGACTTTTTGATAAATCCTTGGTGTGTAGACAGTACATACATTTACATGTGGAAGCACGTATTCAGTGCATACTATGCAGTATAGTCAGCCTGTTTCTTCATCTTCATCTTCCTCTCTTTTTTTCCCCCTTTGCACAGGCCGTTATGTTCAGTCTCATGAAGTGTTACATAACCTCCTGGCAGCAAAGCAGCGCGCCTCATGAAGCCGAGCAGTTTTGGCTGCATCTTTATCACCGCAGGTGACACTGAAGAGCAGGGCGACGCGCAAAAGACATTAGACGGAGATTATTATCCGGCTTTAAATCTTACGCCCCACCTGATTTGATTGCATCCAACCCCCCCGCCCCCCTTTTTCTTTTTTCTTCCTTCAACATATTTAAGATCGCTCTGATATTTCGTCAGCTCAGCGGACGTTGACGCATCGTTACCAAGAAGGTGTTTGCACAGATAGACAACGCACATAACGAGCGCTGCATCTGCGTCTACCGACTGCGCCCCTCCCTCTCTGACTCCCAGCATCACCGGCAGCCCGGTAATGCTGTCATAAACCGGAGAATAAAATTCCCGTTTAACGATCCTGAAGAAGAGCCGTCGTATTTTCTGAACGGTTATTATGGTAGGCTGCATTCATTTGTAAGCGCAGGGCCTATAATGTGTTACTGGACGCGAAACCATTCAGAGACATAACACAACCTGCTTCCTTTACGCTGTTGCTATAGATATATAGGCTACGTGCGCATCACATGTTGTGCATCCTCGATCGGATGTGAGTAATCTATTTCTTTTTTCTTCCCCACTCGGGAGTCTTTTCGAGGCTTTCCAAGGGCATCGGCGAGCGACACAGTGCGGCAGCGATGTGCACGTCTGACGGCTTCACGGAGCAAGTGGGAGGGAACCTGTTTCTGCCACTGTAGTGCATTGAGTTTTTCTGAGTTGTCGTCCATATCCAGGGTTCAAGCACTCCACCGTAGAGCTCCTTCACTCGGTCCACCGCCTGGCTTTTTTAGGATGCGACGTCATGAGTTGATCGCGCCTGGCAGATGTTGCTGTGTTGCAGTTGCGCGGGCATAGATTCACCGCTGGTTCCCGCCGCTCCGGGGATGCTCCTGTAAAAAAAAAAAAAAACACGGTTTATGTGATCAATGTTAAATTCTCGCTTTGTGCTCGGGCAGATCGCGACATTCATTTAGTCTTTCGGGATTTCATAAAATGATACCTGGATCTGCCGCATCAATGCTACCGTCTGCAGAAGCTGCGAAATTGTACCAGACCAACTACGTCCGTAACTCCCGTGTCATCGGACTCTTATGGGCCATCTTCACTATCCTGTTCGGTATTGTTAACGTGACCATCTTCTCACAGCCCTATTGGATTGGGGATGGCGTGGATACGCCGCAGGCCGGCTACTTCGGCCTCTTTCACTTTTGCGTCGGAGACGGACTCTCCAGAGAGCTGGCCTGCCAGGGTACCTTCACCGAGTTCTCCGCTATCCCCTCCACTGCGTTCAAGGCCGCCTCCTTCTTCATTGGAATGTCCATGATGCTGGTTGTCACCTGCATCGGCTGCTTCAGTCTCTTCTTCCTCCTCAGCACCTCCACCGTGTATAAGATCTGTGGCTGGATGCAAGCAGCATCAGGTAAGTGCCTTTTAGTTCCTCCTAAAGTGGGCTGCAGGGGCTTAAGGGACCTTGAAAGGGGGCTTATAGAGGATGGTTTATTGTTACTGTATACACAAAATGTAGGGAGAGCATATATATATATATATATATATATATATATATATATATATATATACATACATACATTAAAGTAGCAGGCTATAGGCTATATAAATATTGTCTAAAAGAAAAAGATGTTGGATCTTATCAAATGAGTGTCTCTAGGGTCTCATTTCATTCTGTTTAGGGTCCTCTGCATGAAACCCTGAAACTCCTAAAGAGTGTGCTGGATTTGAATTTGATTGATCAGTTGATTAGATAAATTAATTGTCAGTGGGAGCAGCCAAAGTGAAGATAAGCAGACAGTGTGCAGTATCTCTCCTGTAGCTGTCAGCCAGCACTGCTGGGCAGTCAGTGCTGTCCATGGTGCTGAAGAGCTACTGAGGAAATGATGCACATTACTACTTAATTTACAGTCAGTCACTTACTTTTTTAACTGTAGAAGATACAGGTGTTGCCACATAAAAATTCCTCAGTTCCTTATACCATATTTAAATTAATATGTTAAAGTATTAAAGTATATCTGATTCTGATTTCAAAATAATAAAATAAAATTATAAATATGTATAAACAAACCATCAGCTACTGAAGACATGAATACATTTGTTTTAGTCCCTTCTTTCTGTTTGAATGTGCGTCAGAAAACATGTCAATCAATTTGGGAGTGATAGCAGGTTCCAATTATGGATGCACTGATCCGATATGATCCGATCGTTACTGGTCCGATACTGATCCCTAATAAGCAGATCAGTTATCCGCCGTGAAGGGACCAATCCAATATCAATGTCATTATATGATGCAAGTATAAATGACCCCAGTGACTTCCACACAGTGAGTTATACAGATGAGATTAACATTTAAAAAAAAGGGAACACTATTTTATATATAGTGCTCAGTATGGACAGATGAATTAAGGTATGGGGCTCGCTATCAAGAATGAAAAAGTTGGATGGGGTCATCTTTGTAGCTCACGTGGCAGAGATGGTGCCCAGCTGGTACCAAGGTTGAGTCCTTGCTGCAGTGGCCATGGGTTCAAGTCTGACCTGTGGCCCTTTGCCACATGTCATCCCCTTTCTCTCCCTCTTTCCTATCTATCTTGAGCTGTCCTATCGATTAAAGACAGAAAGCCCCCCTAATATTTTAAAAAATATGAGTTTGATGGGTGTATTTCTTTTGGTAGGTAGGGCCTCTTTTGCTTACATTAGGAACCTGTATTGTGCCTTTAAATTAAACCACTCTTTGCGTTACATAACAATGTAGAGACATTGGTAGCTTGATGTTAATTTATCACCATGCATCTTTGTTTTTTGTCATAACCCTTTATCCAGATACATCACGCATATCTCTTTTTATTATTGGTCTATAATAATGGCCTTGTGTGATTGGATAATATAACGCAGGAACATTGTGTTGGAGTTACCTTTATATTAATATAAAAATGTTCAAGATTCCTGATAATGCGGGTATTATTGCACTGAAGAGGTATAGCAACAATGCAACCAAATATAATGTGAACTGTCTGTATGCTCTGCAGCCAGTAGGTGCGTGTGGTAGAGTTAGGGGTGTTGAGGGTAAATGTTGTGGAGGTCAGTGGTTCAGCTGCTGGCAGCATTTTGTCACTGTAACTGTGGGCTAATGTCATCCAGTGTGAGCGGAGGCCTCCATCATCTGAAAGGAGTCCAAGCTGTGCCAAACACGGGTCTGCTCAGCTGTACCAGTGGTTGAAGCAGTCGGCTTCCTGTTCGCAAACAAACACAAATGAGGGGGATTATTTGGACCAACTCCAGCTCAGTGTGGCTGAATTTATGCAATGGGCCTGTCTAATGAGGAGACCGTTGGGCTCTGTGCTTCTGCATCTAAGAGATGAAAGAGAAAGCCAAGAGGAGAGACCCTGACCACGGAAAGCTGGCACACGGATGCCTAATGAGCAATCCTGGCTGCTTAGCACTGTCAAACTTCATTACACTTAACTGAAGGTTAAACTCACGCTGCCTTCACTTACTAGCCCTGTGGAGGACAGGTGGCCCACTGGCATCCATAATGGGGCCTCTTACTGTCAGCTGGTGTTTGGATAGGGGGTTGCAAATCATCAATATAATAGTGATAAATGACAAGCCAGAAAGTGTGTGTTTGTGTGTGTGCAAGTGAAAGAGAGAAGGAAGAAATAAACTGTTGTCTTTTTACACAAGTTTCCTTCTTGAAACCTTTTGGCTGCGCAAATGTATGTCACATCTCATGCCAATAAAGCAAACTGACATTGAAATTGACACAGTGGTTCAGCCTTAGCTTGTCACCCACCCCTGCTGCTAGACTGGTCTAAGGACATAAATGACACAGTCACTAATCAGAGCACTGCTTTCTGCATTGTACAATCAATCTTTCTCTCTTCTTCCAATCATCATTAGAGGTCTTTTTTGTTTTCTTATTGTAAGGCTACACTTTTTAGCTTTTGGCAAATTTATATGACATTATAAAAATAGCATATAACACTACCATTCATCATTGAGTGATACAGCTATTCAGACACACTTAATTTAATATCAAGGTCATACTGTATATGTTGGTCAAATATATATTATTAAGTGATCTGCTGTATGCCACTCTTGAAGCTGCCCCCCCCAGAGGTCAAAAGGTTGTGGATAAATACTTATAACAAATTCATGCCGTTGCACAGAGCTCCTCTCCAGTGGATCAGTGAACGCACACATCTCGAGCCATCTCCAGGAAGAGTGTTTTCTGTGAAAGCCCAGGACACATTAGATCTCTCAAAATGTCTACCTCAGCCAAACAAAGTTGAGTGCATCCATCCTGCCCTAGATGGACTCGTATCCTTCTTTTACTTTCCTCACCCGAGCTATTTCCGTCTGTGCATCTGCTCAAGTCCAACGGCATGCAGATGTAAGGGTGTGTTTTTTTCCGCTGAGCTGAGCACAGCACAGCAAGGTATGCACAAGCTCCTTTACCTTATCTCTTTCTGCTACCTTCCCACAATTTCACCCTCCTGTGCATCTCATCTTGTTTCACTTGCTCATTTTTGACCTCACCCTATCTCCAGTTCCACTCTCTTTTCATATCTTTTCATGTCTTTAACTCCTCTCTCCTCTTTCTCCTTTTTCTCTTCATAAACTTGTTTCAGCGAGTACAATATGTGCTGTCCTGTTTTTTTTTTTTTTTGTCCCGTAACCGCAGTTCTTCAGGGGTCTGCATGCCAATTAAATAAGAAGACTGTGAGGTCAATGATAATTACTTCACCGTTTTACACCCTGACTGCTTACTCTGTTATGTCGGCTGCCAGCTTTTTTCTACATTACATGAGATTGTTTCTTCTCAAAAACATACGAGTCATATGCTCACAGTCGTAAGCTGTGTAAAGTCAGCAAAACAAATGTGCAGACTGAGGGTGGCCTATTTGGAAAGATACAAACTGGACTGTTTTCAAAGGAGTGCATTAACTCAGAGGTCAGATTTCTATTTTTACCTGTTTTTGTTTGTATTTTATTATGTGGGCTCTTCTGTCAGTGTCGGCCCGGTGGTGTTTTTTTCCTGAAATAATCAAGAAAGAAAATATTTGCTTTAGAAATTGTAGGGAAGCAAAATGACAAAATTGCACTGAGAAATATCTTCTGCCTCGTCTTTGAAGTATTTGGTAGTTAATACAGAGCCTGTGCTTTCTATAGCAGTTGCTTGGCTTCCTATGATGATAAGGTGAAGTAAAAAACATATGAATGATTTGTGTCTATTTATTAAGTGTATTTTTGATGCCTGTTTGATCCAAAACTGACTGTAGTTGTTCATGCTGTTGTAAAATAGACACACTTATATAATTTCTTTCAGGGTGTGAAGGCTTCAGGCTTAATTTCATTATACTATCATATATGTAAAATTCATTAGGTTGAAATGCTTCACATTGAGATGATAATCTTTTTCTCAGAGGAGATTTCGACATGTCGCAGCAGGAAAAGCACAGGCGTAAATAATATAATTAATGACGGCTGAATTCCATTTAGCTGCTTCGGTTTTAGGGTCCTGGTATTGTGCATGCTGGCTCACTGTCACGCTGTCATGGCTTACTGGAACTCTTGAATAAAACAGATTAATCTTTCGTGTTATTCGTAACACCTGTGCTTTTCCTGCTGTGACAAGTCAAAATGTATGCTGTGAAAAAGGATTATTAAACTCATGTTAGTGAGACAAACCCATAGATGTCTTTCTTATCTGGATGCAGTTTGAAGGCATGTTAACCAGTGACATTAGCACAGTTTAGTTCAGTTCCAAAATGACCCTGAAATAAATAACAGCTACTCCAAAGTTGGGAAACAAACCTCCAGCACAGAGTTGATTACTTGAGAGAGATGTGTCTCACTGCCTTGGCTGTGGGCATATGAATAACCAAAGGAGGGCTAGCCTACAACCATAAAAGGTTTTTATTATTGGTTAATCTGCCAATTATTTTCTCAATTGATCGACAGTTGGTTTGTCTGAATAGTGAAAAAATTGCATTTTTGCTGTATAGTCAATTAACTAATTAATTTCCCAAATTGTTTTATTTATAAGCCAAATTGCAAAATGTAATGGTGTGGAATTGAGGCTGCTCTCAGTCAACATACATACCTTCACACTGCATATGCATATAAAAGAATTTGGGGGTTGTCCGTCTCTTTGAAAGTAAAGAAAAAGTACAATTCTACTATATTATTTTAATTGTATGTATATGAAATAATATTAATAGATAGATAATTGAATATATGTACGAGCGTGTGTACTAGGATGTTGTTGCACCAAATAGAGCCTTCAAGGAATCAGTTAAAATCTACTTTAGATAAATACGGATAAAGATCAAGAGGGATCAGCACATCAAGACTGTAAATCTGTATTGCCTGACAGTGGCTAAAAATGACAGAGCGAAGATCAAGGGGAAACAGACTACAATAAAGAGAAAGAGAAACATAAACTGAGAGACAACAAATGAGAGAGTAGCATGAGGTCTAAAGACAGACAGAAAGACAGAAAGAAGGCAGAGAGAAAACAAATCAGATAACAGTGCTCAGAGAGACATACGGGTGTTGTGGGTCTCTTTCTTTCTCTCTGTGTATCATTATCTGTGTATCTCCGTGACTGGCTTTCACTCCCAGGTCCATTAGCTCTATTGAGAGGCTTGTTCTAAAAGTCTAGTTGAATGCAGAGGTGGAAAGTGGTGAAGTTCGGCATGAGAGCAGCAGTCATAGAGCTGCGCTTTTCATTGCAGAAGGGCCGGATCTACGTGCTCTAGCTCTCCCGAGTTAAATCTGCAAATGAGCACTTTTGTCTGGATACCTATCGGCCCTTTAAAAGCATATCAGTCACTGAGGAAAAGGCTAATTCTGTTACTTTTGCCTGTTGCTTTGCTTCCTGTGCCTGTGTTTGCATGCTTCACATAGCAACATCCAGTTCATTCTGTAGAAATAATAGATGCACATCCTTTGTCTGCATGCTAATACATGACCATCCCTGCCCAGGGCTTGATTAACTTTTTTGGCCACATGCAGCTTCGTTGGAAAACAACTTCCTCAAGCTGCCAATCCCGAACAACATAATAGAAATAGAAATTAGCATATAAATGAACAACATTTCTATTAAAATGCACAGAAGAGTTGACTTTAATTTGATGAAGTGCTGTTAAGATTTGTCCATAATTGCCTTGATCCCAAAGTAGTAAACAAAACAAACAAGTTGTATATTAACTTTCAGCACATTAGAAGTTTTCCATCTTTGACTGACTTCTGCAGCTTTTCTTGTCATTCATTCTTGAATGACCTTCTACTTCTTAACTGCATGTCCCATTGAGTGAGGGAACCTGACCATTTTCACACATCACTATGTTTAACTTAAAGATTTAAGTTAATATTACTGCTCCGTCAATGCCAGTGAATTATTATTTATCCATAGATCAGTTCACTTCAATTTGGTTTGACTTTGTGCAGCACTTTGAAAGACCAAGTTAATGCAGTGAAAGGAAGTTCTTGTCTTTTACATAATACCACCAAATCTCCACTACTATTACTTAAAGCTGGTTAATGAATATTTTTACATTAATAATGAATCTATGTCTGTAATGAGGAACCCATAAATAATTATCACCCAACACTGTAGTTCCCCTCACCTCTAAGGAGCTTTATAGTGTCTTTCAGCTCATTGTTTTGTTCTTTTGCATCCTACAACTTTATTGTTTTGGTTAAGTCTCAGGTTAAGCTATTTGTTCTTCACACATGTTCTAAAAACTGACTGTACACTACTTGCTCAGCACCAAACAGTAGACAGACAAAGTTAGCGAGTATAACTAGTGAACCCAGTGGAGCATTTAGCAGCTAAAGATATTTCTCTCTGTAGTTGGTGGAGACCAAAAACAGAGCTAAAAAGAGAGTGACTATTGGAATTAGAAGAAATTACAGGGGAGTTAATGTTTGGTTTTTCCCTTCTGGGCTACTGTAGAAATATGGTGGTTCAACATGGCAGACTTCTTTTACTCTTTGACTACTACCAGTATTCAGATTACACCCCCACTCTGATCAATTACCTTTGGCCTGCCACCAAATTAACTTCTTAAATGTTGTTTGTACTGTGGAGTCTCAATTTGTCCAATTGTATGGATATGCAGTTGTATGACCTGAAACCTCCGTAAAGGCTACACTGGAACCTCCAAACTGCAGCCTGTGACAGGAGGTTAATCTTACCTTGGACCTTTTTGTTATTTTACAGCAGTCTGTGACAGGCTGCCGGATATCGTCATCATGTTAAAAACAGTCTGATGTATCCAGACACTGTAGCTGCTGCAGCTACGTACAGAGCAAAGAGTAATGTCTCTCTACAGCAAGTCAGATACCCTTGGGGCAGATTGGTGTAACGCAGCTAGTGAAACAACATTATAACAGGAGAGTAATGTCTCCTGTTATAATGTGCATTAGTGCTTTTAACTATGAAACACTAGTGAAAAAGAGAATGAAAGAAAATCTGTTTCTTTGCCTCTGTGTGTCTATGAGAGAATGACAAACTGGGCTCATATTGTGTAAGTGACATAACAAACAAGAAGACCTGAGAGATTTTGAAGCAACAGCAAAATTAATCCTCTGCAGAGTTGTTTTCAAATCCTAAATAGGCTTCAGAAATCTTTGGCTGAAATCCACATTGGCCGTCTGGGGAACAAGACAGTGGCAGTCAGGTGGTTAAGAGAGATGTGATGACAACTGGTTCAGGATAATTACAGAGCCGATCAGTATTCTCACTGGGTCGTTCCAGAGCAGCACTGAAACTGAATGTGCTGACCCGCAACCTTTTTTGAATCAAATCAACTCGATGCACAACACTGCCTTGTGCACTAATCCACACATGACACCTTCACAGCAGTCGGCTCATCATTCAACAGTGAGATAGGGACGATCTCAAGAGTACAAACTCATCGCTGTGACTCTCCTTAGTTGTTTAATGTCTGTGTGTGTCTTTTAACCTGTCTCTCCTATTCCCCCTGTTTTCATATATCTAAACACGCTAACAATCTTGCGTACACATTTTCCTCATGTCCACGCAGTTAGGCCTAATCTGTTTTCAAATCAACACCCCACTCCTGCGTTTTTATAATGAAGAAACACACACAGCTAGTTGAACCACCTAATTATAGCTAGCATTAGGCACTGGGGAACCATCATCCATGCAGCTCACAGTCCTGCTGACGGTGGTCGGCAGGAGGAGAGGATGGATGGTGGATATCTACACACACACATATTGCACACACGCATAGTAATTTACATGCATGTACTTTTTTTTTCAGTAATTACATACCGTGGCGATGTCTTCTCAGCACAGAAATGTGCTGCTATTTTGGTGATGCATATTTGTTGATTTACTGTTTATTTGTGAATGCAGAACAGTTGGTTTAATTCAAGAACTGAAAGATCATGTTTTTAACATCAAACCAAGCAAATCAATGCTGATTAATTAGCCCACACCTTGTGAGTTTGGATATAGAGCTGTGGAATACAAACTCTAAATGTCAGCCAAGTCATCATTATGACTCCCCTGTGTTTTGTGTCCCCGCAGCCCTGCAGGGTGTGGACTATAGATTTGCCAGACTTAATCCCTGTGATCTTAGAAGTGGCCTGGCTCAGGCCAGAGCCCAGGCAGGGGAGGCTGCTGATTTATTCCACAGAGGGAGGGATGAGGTGGGACAGCAAGGACACTGTGACCCACGGAAAAAACTTTTCATGCTAGTGACAGTAAGGGTAGACGTGCACATGTTCATGTATTATATGTATATATGCAAATTGGTGGAAAGTAACTAAGTAGATTTATTAAAGTTCGCTTGAGACTACTTAAGTACAATTATGAGGTACTTAATTTGTGAATCGTTTGTTATTTAGTTGTTCCGTTTCAAAACCGAATTGGTCAAACAAAAAAATGGGTTTGTTTTTATTTTTCCCAAATGGAATACATTACGTTTTTTGTTTTGTTTATGTGATAATTAGTTTGTGCTGCTCTTCTCAAACTTAAAACATTAATAACATCATTACATGCCACACAAATCAGTAATACGACTTAAATAAATCAATAAATATAAATAATGAATTACCTTATCTCAAAGAATTGGCAAGGGACCCTCAATTTAAACCAGACAAAATGGGTTAAGATTTGGTCATCAAAGGCATTGCAAATCTTCACAAATATTAATTAAAAATGATGTGAATTCCTTCGAAGCCATATCGTTCCAAAATATACAAAATACCAGAAGATAATACTGAAATATAAGATACAAATGGGTTAAAGTGGAACTTATAGGTAGACGGTTAAAAGAGGAAGATTGGGAAAACATGTTGTTGTTGTTGTAACTACATCGTCATTGGTTGCCTAAGGCGTGGCTGTTTGCCTCTATCGTCCCTGAACTGGTGGCCCAGTCAGTATTTTCACAGAGAATTCAAAGGTCTCTTTTGATCCTCATTGCCCTTGCCAATCGTTATCCTCTGTAGAGGTAGAGGCCGCATCTGAACCTGTTACATAAGCCCTCCACCTCAGCCCGACTCCCCTCCTCCTCTGCTCACTGCGGTTTACGTTGCACTTCCCCCTCAATTCCTCTCCCCTCCACCCTCTAGCTCCGCATCCCCACCTCTGCTTTAAACCTGAAGTGCTACATTTATTATAGAGGCGCATGTCTCATTCCTGTGTCAACCTTCACTCAATATTTTCAGAGCACACCGTGTCCCTCATCTTGTATGTCCTGCTTCATCTGTAGGCAGCCTGCTCTCCTTTCTAACACCAACTTCAATCAGTGTTTAATAATGAGTCGTTGTCTCACCGGATTGGTCTGTGTGGACATTAAGAGTCAAAGCACACACGCTGTCTGAATATACACCATTTGGCCAAAGTACGCAGGATTAAAAAAAGCTTTTAAAGAGGACAAGTCACTAATCATTAACTCCAAGGCAATGAGATAGATAGATAGATAGATAGATAGATAGATAGATAGATAGATAGATAGATAGATAGATAGATAGATAGATAGATAGATAGATAGATGAAACTAGTTAGTAGTAACTAGGAAATTAGGAATTAATAGAAACTTAGTGATGGATTTGCTCATCCTCTCCTGTTAGATAGTGTCTTTTTCAGTCTTGTTTTTTATTCATACATCAGGCTTGTTCTGAAACTGTTAGTTGGAATGATACTTCTAACGATCTCCTTAATGCTAGTTATGTTTTATTCCCTATTGTAAAAGTCAGAGTGCTTCCTGCAGCCTACAGGTACACTATAATACACAATATGCTCATGTGGGAAGATTATTTTTCAGCATTGCAAGATGGTTAAAAAGTTTTTCCAAGACTTGTCCTGGCACAGAACAGAGATGATTTGATGAAAAAGCCATTTCTTGCTCCTTCTAATCTTTTGAATTGAATTGGTAGGTAAGCTGTGGGCATTATGTGCTCGTTGTGCAGAAAATTGCTGAAGATGTTGACAGAGCGGGATACAGAGGATGCCTGGAAGCTCCTTGCTCCCCTCCAGCAACCATCGAGTTTTGCCAGCAACTGAAGCAGAAATAGATTTGGACTGTAGACAGCTCATTTCAAGAAGCATGTTCTTCATCTTCCAGGGGAGATAGCTGGAGTCAGTTTTAAAAGTTTCTCTTGCTCCACTTTCCACTGTATCCTTGACACTTTGGAAATATATTTTTTAGAGAACTGTTTTAAATTTGTGCCCAGCCAGCTGTCCTAACAAATGTTCATCTCCTGTCTATGCAGGAAACTCTAACTCCTAGATAGGCTATATTTCTCATATATTTTTCTCTTATAGCCACATAAACCAACACATATTATAACAGTGCCAAAGTAATACAAAGAACAGCTTCTATAGTAGCAATATCCACACATTTATAACCCTCTTTCTTTGTTCTCTTTCGACCCCATAAGCCTGGATCATGAAGCAGACTTAAGTGGCGATGACGCATTTTCACACTCCATTTGGTCCCACTATGGAGATCATACACTCTTAATAGCCCCATTTATCTGGATGCAATTATGGCATATCATTGTCATAGTCTTAGGCCGTCTGTCTTTGGTATTTATTCACTCATCTTTGGAGCCAGAGAGAAATCCTAATTGTCCAGTGTGATGAGGGAGGTGATACTGCCCACACTTCGTTAGAGTCTTGACTGGCCACGGGAAAGATTAGATTAGTCAGCCTCATTCTACACCCTCTTATTTGACTGCATAAAGCACACAGAAGTAGCTCTGTAGGTGAAGTGAGTTACAAGAATTATATGAGGAAGACTAATGACAACTAGAACATCCATGTAATTATGTCTATATATATATAATAAGTCTATAGATTGCCGATGACAACATCTGGAAAGTAACTGAGACAAATTCATTGTGAGAAGTGGTGGGTAGAGTACTGAAAATCTAAGAGTAAGTAAAAATACAATTACTTCCATAAAAAATGACTCAGGTGAACAGTAGCAGGTTAATAAATTACTGAAAGGGCAAGTTATTTTCCATTTTAATATTTTTCAGGCTGTGTTTACTACTGCAAAAAGTAATGTTAATGTTGAAGTTGACATTATGTTTGGTTAACAGCTTTCTGCACCAACATAAAAGGCCAGAAGACCATTGTCATTAACATAACATCAAAGATTGTGACACATCAAAAATTAACGCTAGGTAGCTAAACACATTTCACTTACAGTATGTGCAACCTATTTCAGTGTGCTTGTGGAGGTTAGACAATTAGTTTTTGAAAGCATAGAGCTCAGAGTTTTTTGGGAGGCACAGTGAGCACTTCATTGTGTAACTGTTTTGTTGTTTAGATTTTGATATAAAAAGTGGCCAGATGTTTTTGCCAGGGATTGTCACTTGAAACTGCCTTCAGAAGCAACTTGACATCTATAGTAGAGGTGCTCCTTGTGCACTCTCCACACCTATACACTGAATCCTTACATTTAGCTGTTGAGTTCTAATGAAAGTATAAATGGTAAATGTAGCAAAGTAAAAACTAGTTTATTGGCTTAAAAATATAGTCAAGAGTTTACAGTTTAAAAAAAAGGGTGGTGGGGTAATTGTACTCATGTGCGTTAATACCCACCCCTGAATCTGAACACGTAGATTCCCCTGCAAAATGCAAATGAAGAATACCAAAAATAACTAGGGAGCCTATAGAGAGTGCAGCATATTGAGTTGAGGATCAAACGAAGGACAGGATCTCATGGTAGCAGAGCAAGATGAAAAGATTCACAGGCACAAATTATGAAATGAAACCCTTTTGAATTATTGCAGAAAATCATATTAAATCCCCAAAAATACTGTTTATAACACCTAACCTGACAGTATTTGTGCATAAGACCATACAGAGGCCACAAACCACAAATTGCTCCCAAGGGCCGGGCCAGTACCTTTAATGGCAGCTCTGCTGTTAACAATGCGTGAGTGTATGTATGTGTGTGTGTGTGTGTGTGTGTGTGTGTGTGTGTGTGTGTGTGTGTGTGTGTGTGTGTGTGTGTGTGTGTGTGTGTGTGAATGGGTGAGTCTCCTTCACCAACTAAGATTAAGTGCTGTGTTGTAAAAGTGAAGTCCATTTACCATTTGTGTTTTTACTACTATTCAGTCTACTCTGACAAAATGTTTCATATAGACACTGAATGTGTTATGGTGTAAACAGCAGCAGTAAAACATGCCGAACCAAGCGTTTGGTCCTTGAAACTTTAGGCTACAGCCAACGCTCCCACCACTCTCCCACATTGTGGTATTTGGGCTGCTTGTCTCCAGTCTCAGCAACGTGAGTCATCCAAGCACCTGGCCACACTGTCACACTGTGCCTCAGCACTGAAATCTCACTGTGCCTGGAGCTTAACACTGAGAACAACAACATAGACAATAAACATCAGGGATGAACCATGTCTTTAGGGGTTGTAGATTGCATTTCTAGCCAGTGAAGAACAATCACAAGATGTAATTTTGTTCTTTTTGGATGTGAGTAATGATGTTACTGTCTTTGTGCTGTCTGAGTTTCCCATCAGTTGCTTTCTGTAAGAGAGTATAAAAGACTGTTGAAGGAATCCTTTCAATTGAACCAGTCAGATTTTGCTCACATTCAGGTCACTATTTCACCTGTGGGAGTATAACATTTGCAGTTACATTAAAGCAAACTTACCTATGCATATTCATGGGAAGCCCCACTGGGATAAACACTCTGTACCGTTCTGTGTGCCGATTTTCTTTTTTTTGAGCTGACTTTTAGTTTTTACCTTAAATGCCACTTTGCCAGCCATGGGGTTATTCACCAGAGAGGCTGACAGTTCAGTAAACACACTCTCTTATTCACCAGCACTAAGATGTGTCACTATGGGAAGTGATAAAATGATGTTCAGCACTTAAGCCACTGTGTATATTTTACACAAAGAGAGGCATGTTTACCACTATATGTCTCTGTTTGTGTGTGTGTGTGTGTGTGTGTGTGTGTGTGTGTGTGTGTGTGTGTGAGTGTGGTTGAACTGGATTCATATGCAGTCTGAGATAGAACAGTTTGGGATGTGTGCATAATTCAGTTTGTCACAGCTATTTAAATGAGGAGAGGAGAAAATGGGATCCACAAAGGACTGTGGGAGTTGAAAAATGTGAATCCCTTTTCATGGCTGCTTAGATGTGCTGCAGATGTGTAAGTGATGGAAAAAGCAGGAAATACAAATAACTGTGTGTTTCCATCTGCCACCCAGTGCAATCAATGACATGCCGAAACACTGAAAACACAGCAAAACATGAGCCAGATGCCATGGAGGTACATTAAACCCTATACTTACTTTTTCAAAGGCAGTGTACAGTTTATGTGGTTCATTCTTTTTATCTGTAAACCAGACACACAAATCCAATCAAGCTGCTGCTTTGGAGGTCACATTGGACTTCCAGTCACCTGCACCACTTGCAAGTGACTCACAGAGATTATAGGAGGGAATGGGATTGTTTCAGTATCGATTGACTTTAGTATTGGGTAGTCTCTTTGGGAAAATGAACCAATTTGCTTCTGACAAATCTACCGCCATCATACCGTTCCGTAGCTACCATCTGCCTGTCTGCCCTCAGACTTTCCTGTTTCCTGTTTGCACCTAATCTGCCCTACCTACAGTCTCTCTTACATAAGCCAGCAAGCATTTCTCAGTCCAGTTTTCCACTTGCATGATCCCGGGGTTCCTAGGGAGAGAAAAGAGACAAACAGAGAGAGGTGTGTATCGGTGTGTGTGTGTGTGTGTGTGTGTGTGTGTGTGTGTGTGTGTGTGTAAAAGACAGAAACAAGTAAATGCTGAGAATAGCTTCGCCAAGGGGCTCCAGCATATGGTAGCCAGTGCTCATGACGTTAGTGTGGTTCTGGGTACTTGCTGGCGGCCACACACAGGGCTGGAGCATGGCACCCTACATGGGCTCTGTCTCTCACCACCTCTCCTCCTCTCTCTCTATGTGTATCTCTGCCTCGCCCTGCCTCATAATCTGTCTCTCCTCTCTCTCTGCGCCTGTCTGTTGCTCTCCTCCTGCTCTCCAGATAGAGCAGGAAAGAGACAGAGAGAAGGGCAAAGCTGAAAGGGTAGGATAATGCCGTCAGTTAATATCACGTCTCCGCTCCGTCTGACAGCTGCATTCTGTCAGGTGTGCTGTTATTTTTGTTGCCAGGATCGGGAGCACACCACTTATTACTGCAGCACGAAGTTCTGCTCCAATGCTGTGTGGGTGAAGCCAGCAGATACCAGCAGATAATGAGATAATGTTTACTTTACCCAAGTCCCCCTATTTAGCTTTCACTGGCAGTATATAAACATTTAATAACTGGTGTTTAAATTACTATTAAGCAGCTATAAGGTCAATTTTCAAACATTTAATGTGTTTATTAATCTACAGTATTTGTCAACAATTATAACTTCTCATATGAAGACATATTTTATGTTATTACAACTGTGTAGTCATTATTTTTTTACAGTACCTCTGCTTATGGGTGCCAACAAGAGTAGTTATAGCTATAGACAAATACATTTACACTTTTATCTGCTTACATCTACATTATACTCTGTTATAATAATAACTAATTTGTTATTTAATTCTCAATAAATTAATTGTTTTGAATTTTAGAAAAAAGTGAGAAATGCCCCAAACTTTTTTATGTGATGTCAAATAGTTTTTTTGTCCAACTAACAGTCCAAAACCCAAAGATGTTTCAGTTTACAATGATGTAAACCAGAAAATCAGCAAATCCCCACACTGGAGAATCAGTGAATATGTACCAAGTGGCATAAAACTAAATTCATTGATTACCAAAATAGTGGCTAATTAATTTTCTCTTTATAGACAATATTGTCCATTGATCTGAGATTGTTCAGAGAGAGTTTTGTGTGATTAAAACTCAATTTTAACTGTGCTAAAATTTATAATAAGACTCACTGTTATGCTTGTCTTGTTATCTGTGGTAATAGGAAATACCCCATGCAGGGGTAAAGTGGCTCATCAGTGTTGCTAATAATAGTTTCATAGTGTTATATGTGTTTTTCTGAATATTTTTTTTACAATATCTGTATTTAGTATTGATCTGTATTTTGCAGCTGTATTGATTTGTTTACTTTCACTATACAGTATGATCCTAATGACATTTAAATAAATGCACTGTAGCATATTTAGCACATTATTTGAGATACTATTAATGTATTCAGAATTCCCTTACAGGCAGAGAAGTATTTTAAAGGTAAAAGTTTAAAGGTGGGGTCAGTCATTTTGGAGAAAGATTGTTTACTGTTGAGTCTCATTGGTTGTTAAATAAAGATGCTTTTTGTTGCCAAAGCAACCTGAGAATGAGACTCAACAGTCAACTATCTTTCTCCAAAATGACTGACCCCTAAACATAAATGCCAAGCTAGTAAATCCCTCTTTTCTCCCTTTGGTATTATTAACTTGGGTGTATACGCTATAAGGTGCTGTAGTTTTTATTTTCCTCTGTGAGTTTTGATTAAGCTCCTTGTTATGTAAGTGGATGCTGTGTTGGGCCTGTTGTGTTGTGTTGTGTGGTTATGGATTAGTTGACTCCAGGCTTACTGTTTCAGTGTATGGAGGGGACATGTGCTCCTCCTTTAACTACAAGCTGTTTCTGGAAACAGGAGTGGCATATGTGGCACCCTCTGTTGGTATAATCCTTGTCAGTGCATCCCTCAGAGATGTTCATCTGCAGAGGCAGGCTTTGGAGTAGATATTTTACAGTGTTCACTAGTGACTGTGACAGATATTCGACTGCTTTTGTGTCTTTTGTTCTCTCCCTGCAATGATGCTATCAACATTTGTCAGTGTACACCTCTTTTATTCGTATTTTTCCTGCATCCTCGGTCTCTCTCTCTCTCTCTCACCTGCTCCAGAGCTGTGCGCACCTCTTCTCTCCCCTTCTGAGCCTCAATGTAATATTCATGATGGCGTTAAATCGAGCCAAAGGCACGCAGGATACACCCAGAAGGATCTGGAAAAGCTTTTGTTACCTTTGTAGTAAATGCATCATGAGGGAAAAAGAATTGTAATGCACTGACTCACAATATCAAATGTTATTTGGTCTTCCATGGCACTCCCTCTATTAAGTGAAACCTGTTACATAAAACCCCTATGATATACAAAGCACTCATGCAGTTAGGAGAAGCACGGTTGGTAGGATCTCATTTCATTTCATTTCATATCAATGCACCACTACTTATGATTTCCTATTTTACAAAGCTCCGATGGTGAAACACCCATAGAAAGTATGGGCAGCTTCCCTTTTAGGTCACCGTTTAATATACGAGCTGACTGATGAGTTCAGCTTTCAGCTCACTTTAAAATAGCAGATATAAGTTCTATTATCATAATATATTTGTAATAACCGTATTGTTTTACTTCATTTCAAATTCATACTATTTGTCTTTAGCTTTTTTTTTGAGGCAGGAGCAATAAATAAAGCAATAAGGATTTTTTAGTGAACCAAGTCCCAACATGCCTCACAATCCTCACAGCAGTGAAAACGAGCCCTCACCCTTAATTTGATTTATTCATGGATCTACAAGTAGTGATGATCCCACAGAGAATTATCACCTGTATCTTTATAGTGAGTTTCAGCTCACTGTGGAGCTGTCCGGCCCACAGCTTTACTTTATTGTTTCAGTCTCACTGCTCACATAGCATCCATTTGGAGTTGTGTTTGTGTCCACCTGATGAATTAAGTCCAATATTCACTCTCCTTTTTGCTGTTTGTAGTTTCTACCAACTCCTCGGAAAATATCTGGGTCTTTAGCTGATAAATGCTCCACTATGTTCTCCAGCTAGACTAGCTTTTTCAGTCTAATAATAAAGTCACAAAATGTGAAGAAAAGAAATATTGTTTCCTATTTTCAGGTTTCTCACTTTTACCAAATTAAGACCAGCTTAACTGTCATCATCGTAAAACACAGTTTATTCAAACTCAAAATGAATAAACAAATAAATAAATCCTTTTCATTGTTCCAACACACTCTTTGGTTGGTTTGGTTGAAATAAACCTTTAATCCGCTGAAAAATATTCTGGTTCTACACTCTGTCGCTGCCTCCCTGATACCTACCTTCTTCTCGCTCCTCTACCGCTTGACACCTCTCCTGTCCCTGTGTCTCCATCGTTCCCTGAGTCATAGTCCTAGTTGGAGCCACTGTGGATCATCTCAGTAATGTATTCCCTGTCAAAAAACTGGTTTACATCAATCCCGTTGGCGTGGACCAAGTTCTGGTGGCCATTCCTGCGCAGCTCCCCAGCAGCATTCCCGACTGGGCCTCACACCCTGGGCCCAAAAAGCCCTCTTCTCCCGGAATTCCAAAGCTCCTTTGCCAGCAGTGTAAATACCCCCCTGGTGTTTTGAACTCCCAGTCCAGGCGGAGTCAGCTAATAGATATACAGCTAATGGGACCGCCAGTTGCACAGCTAACTGAGATAATTAGCTCACGGCAGCCGCAGTAAGCAGCAGTTAGAAGTTACTCTGGTGATATGTTGGCCCATATTTGTTTGGAGTATGAATTCCACAGTTGGCCAGTTCTTACATATTAACACCTTTAAAGACAGATATTAAAACAAAATACATTTTAACAATAAAATCTGTAATCCAAAACTACATTACTTTAAACTAAACAAAAAATGACTAAACAAGTTACTATTTCTTGTGGCCAGCTATACTTTAAACATTGTTGGAGTTGTAAGTCACACAGAATCTGATTCAATATAGATTTCGTGTCCACATTACAAAGAGGCAGTTTTGTCTCTTTTCTTCTGCACTGACTAAAGCAAACTCAAACTCCCTATCTGTTGTATCTATTTACAGTTGAGTGCAACTATTGTTACAGTTTTAACTGTTTGTCAAACACCTTGTATTGCTGAACACACCAGAAAGTCAGGCACTGAGGAAAACATGAGAAGGAGGTGAATGATGAACTAGACTTTAGAGGACATTTGACAGACTGTAATGCTATATAGCACTCAGTTGGGCTGAGTGACATAGGTCCTAGTGATGCCCTATCACAACCTGTCAGGCTCAAGTTAAGTCTTGCTTTAGTGAAAAGGGTCTGTCCCTTCAGTGATGCTACCTGTAGACAGTTAATTGTACATTCATGAAACCAGGGTTGTAGTAGAACCGTAATGTTACTGCTACGTGACACTGATTTCTGTTAATTAAATGTAGTTTAGCTATCAAGCGATGTAAAGGAATTTTCTGTGCCAAATGGCATAGAAATGTAATGAATACATTGGTATATTGCAGTCCCCCTCCATCCATCTATAGGAGTCTGAATAAGTACCTGAGTCTTAACTCTCTGAACCTCTGTGTGCATATAAATTTGTTATGACCGAACTATGGGGGGGGGGGAGTTATGCATGCAGTTTGTCTGCAGCATATACTACTCTGTAATCTCCCTCATACTCACTTGCTCTCTCTGAAACATCTCTCAACACCCCCTGATGTCTTTCAGCACTATTAAAGACTGCAGCATTACTGTAACTAACTGCAGTGTGTGAGTGCTTTAATGCGTATGTGTGGGCAGCTTGAAGACAGCATATTGTTCTCACTTTTGGTTGTACGACTGTGGAAAAGCTGGAGAGAAGATACAAATAAGGACAATACACACATATATTACACATATCTGTTTAAAAGGTGTACAAATAAAATCCTCGAGTAATGTTCAAAAGCCTGAAGCCGAATACAAAAACACTTAGCATTCAGGGAGGAAACATAGCAAGCAAGTGTTTTGGGGTAAAAGAAGTGGGGAGCATGTTTTATTATTAATATGCAATGCATTCTAGGTAATTGTGAAGTCAGCGTCTTTTTTCAGGTCTGTTGCTGTTCTGCTGCAACATCACCTCAGAGGAGAACCTCATCCAAATTGAAGATGAGCAAGATGTTACCCCTTAGGGCAAAAACTGAGAATGAGGAGTGCTTAGTTAAAAGCCAAAGAGTGGGGGTTGTGCTGTTCTGCCACAGCATCACCGCAGAGAAGAATCTCATTTAAACTGAAGAGATGCAAACTGAAGAGGATGATGATGATTAGCAACAACTGAGAATGACCATTATTTAAAAGCCAAGCGTGAGAGAGACGTTGAAGTAAACTATGTGAATGTGAGGAAATACCAGGCAATTATTGAGGACATTTCATATTTCGTAGCCATTACTACACACTGAATCTCTTACTGCTATTGTGTCTGGCTATGACTGCTGCTGTGATTGGTTACTACTGTTTGCTCCTCCACTGGCACTCATTGTATCTAGACCCCTATTTCCCACCTAAGGGAGAGAATGAAAATCTATATAATAAATACAGTAGAAACACAACAAAATCTGCAGAGCAGAGAATATAAAGGTACAGATTTTTAAAGCACTTGAAATGATCACGCTTCTTCTTTATCTCTCATTTGCCCACAAAATCTCATTATCCCTGACCTCATTTATAACACTGCACATTTCCCCAAAACTCATTTTTGCTCTGTTGGTACGTTTTGTTCCTCCTGCCTCTCTTCCATCCACTGTTCCTCCTAATGTTGGCATTGTTTTTATTTTTCCCTCTCTGCCTCTAACTAGGTGTCTGTCTGGTGCTCGGTTGTATGATCTATCCTGATGGTTGGGACAGTGATGCGGTCCGGCGGATGTGTGGAGAGCAGACAGACAAATACAGCCTTGGGGCCTGCTCAGTGCGTTGGGCCTATATCTTGGCTATTATGGGCATCCTGGACGCTCTCATTCTCTCCTTTCTGGCTTTTGTCCTGGGGAACCGGCAGGATGGACTCATGACAGAAGAGCTGCTGGCTGAGAGCAAGGGTGAGAGCCCACTATCTAAACTGATAAAAATGTGACATTTCATTGATCTCCTTTGGGAAAGTCTCTCTGTGCTTGTGCACCGTGCTAGCAAGTCAGAGCCAGATTAGGAGTAGCAACTCTGGGGCATGTTGTGATTTAGTGTCTTATTTAAGAAAACTTCAACAGGACTGCCACTTGCCAACATGTGAACTTAAAATGAGTAAACTGTGGGTGTAGGACAGCTATTTTGATCTTCAAGCTACCTTTTTTATTACAAAATCCATATTTCTAGTTTGGGAATAAATTAAATAAACTCATAAATATTTCTCCACAATTATCACATGTACAGTAAATACATATAGAACTCCCCTAAATGTCCAATTATAAGTTTAAATATTTGAGGTATTTGGTTGTAAATCTCAGAGTCACTGATGTGGAATCAGGGTTTTTTTTTTTTTTGGCCAAGTGGTACCAGACAAATGACTCTCAAAGAGCACTCTCAATGCAATTTGTGCTACAGTGACCTTGGAAAAGCCTACACTTAAAGTAAATGAGAATACTTTAAATTTTGTTTTAAGAAGAGGGTAATTTATCACAACCCATGTGACTTTCCACCAGACTGAAAGTGTACACTCATTAATGTAGCGATTAAACACACTAGTCTGGCAAACAGATTATATGAGCTGAATTCATAAAAGGATCACATTCGGTACGCTCTCGTATTTAAAGCCAAAATATTGATGTAATAAGCTTTTGATGTAGCCTCTATAAAAACAAAACTAAATTTAGGAAGCTATAAAAAAAATTTGGACACCAAGATGACTACATGAGCCTGCTTTTGAATAATGGATTTAATACAGCAAAAAAAAGCAACCATGTGCACTTATTTATTTCAACATTAACCTTAATAAGCACCCTTTCTGCCCACAAGCCTGAAAATTGCTTACCCAAAATGAAATACTTTCTATTCTGGCCCCTTTTTGATTCCAGTCATGTTCGTGGTCTCTGCTGAACTGTTTTAACTGATCCTGACCAAATTTTAAAAGATTTTTTCACATCTAATTATTTACAATTGTTTTACTGTTCGATTTTGTATGAGCTGTTACGAAATGAGCATTTGATCTCACTGAAAAATTGGGATGTAAAATGGTTTACACAGATAGAATCACAGGGTTTTATGTCTTCAATCAGTGTAAATTCAATCAGAACATTCTTAGAATTACATTGTCATTATTATCTAACATAACTATCCAAGTTACATATCTGCTTCATACTGTACTGCAGTGATGAAAGACAGTAGGGATAGACTCCCTGCCCCCATTAAACATCACTTTCCCATCAAAGATCCACCATACACTCAGAGGATGTGATGATTTAGTCATGGGAATAGCCTGACCCATTCTGGCATCCATGCATATGAAATTCTGCATCACTATCACAGGTCTATACAGTGATTTACTGTGAAAAGACCTGGGTCCAGGTATGTCTCCCTGTGGGGAATAGGATTAGTATGTTCATGCCCTGTAGTTTGTAATGGAACCAGACAAGCATGGGCAACCAACAGCACATTAAAGTGGGGGAGAAAGAATGAGACTGAAGAAAGGAAAAATAAAAGAACCGAAAGGGGCAGAAGAGAGTTTCTCACTATGACAGAAATACGCATGTAACATCATCATAGCACCACGTTTAACCATCTGTGGATGTAGCCGGCAATATCCTCTAAGTAATATGACCAACTCTCAGTGCAGATGTTTGCAATTTCTCATCTCAAACTACGGTGACCTTCAAAGGACAAATATAAGCTAAAGAGACTAAATGAAAGATCTATCGACAATTTCATAGAAGAGAAAACCCGAATACCTTTTATGAATAATTCATTACAGCTCAACAGACTTTCACCCTTTAGCTCATCCCTTGTGCCATCTACTGGTGTTTGTGTGCAATACAACCAGTCATTGTGAAGGATGCATGTATTTGACAATGTGTGAACATGAGAGTATATTAATAGCATGACCTTGAGAGCCATGTCATAGCACTTTTATGTGTTGTAGCACTTTTATATTTTTCTCTGTGTTTTTGTTTCTGCAGAGGGAGGCAATGCCTAAACAAATCTTTAGGTAAGTAAAGACAAAACATACATCGTGAAATATATACACGCTGATATATCAATGTATGACAAAGAGCCACCACTCATTCTGAAAGCATGCACAATGTGATTGTTCTTTAATATTTAATAGCCATGAAATGTCATTTGTGTCTCCATGCGCAGTACAACAGTGTAAATGTATTATAAATAGGAATCTATACTCTTTGCCTCCTGTAACCCCCTTCAGTGGAAGAAGTACTCAGATCTTTTAACATAGCACTTAATTTATGGTAGTAAAAACAACATTTTTAATCTAGTAACTATACTTACTAAATTACCAAATATTATTACATAATCTATTATTAGATTGTTAATACTGATGCAACAATGCCAAAGTATAATTTTATTGTTGTAGCTGAGGGTTAATGGGGAAGGAAAGAAGAAAAAAGTTCTGCAACACACATTTGTATTCATTTTTTAAGACTGCTCTCTAATATTTTGGTGTTTTTTTTTATGATATATTGGATAATTTTACCTCTTTGGGCCTTAAACTCTTATTCAAATGTAATCATCTTGTTTTAGAACAAATCGCTCTTTGTTTGATCTGTTAACAACTCATAGACATCTAAAAAGTGACGAGGGGGTAATAGATACACCTAGATCTGCTTTTTTGGTAGGGGGTCATATCCCATGAGGGGTAGGAACCACATGTGTAATCATTAACAATACACTGTATTTTATAAGTTTTTTAATGTTTTTATGTAAAATCTTAATCTGAAAAGTAACTTGTAACTTTAGCTGTCAAATAAATGTAATGGAGTAGATGTTTAAAGTAGTATGAAATGGAGATAAGTAAGGACAAGTACATCAAAATTGTGCTGAAGCACAGTACTTGCATACTTAGTTACTTTCGACAACTAAATAGAGCACTTACAAACATACTCTTTCTTTCTTTCTTTCTTTCTTTCTTTCTTTCTTTCTTTCTTTCTTTCTTTCTTTCTTTCAGGTTCCTGAATTCCCATTTGTCTGTTTTCATGAAGTACCAGTCCTTCAACATCAGCTTAAAGGAGGGAGGCAATCAAAGTCTCTGAATGAGAAAAATACTATGGAACCAGCCAGCCTGCCTGTCACATCTACCTGCCAAAAACCCAGTGTAACCGACCCTTCAAGTTCATAAATCTTGCTTGCATTCCCTAAACCATCATCCCCAGCACTTAGATGGAGCCCAATGTACTTTTATCTCAATGTGTCTACTGAGCTAACCCTTGCACAACATCGCATAGACCATGACAGGGGCAGAGACTGTTATCCCAATGAGAAGTATATGGACTACCCACTACCTACCCGAGAAGGCACAGGGTTGATATTGTACACCTGCAGTACGAGCACAGACACAAACACACACACACACACACACACACACACACACACACACACACACACACACACACACACACACACAGACACGCGCCACCTCACTCACATGCACAAACACAACACTAACATCTGCACACACAGTACATTCAAACAAAACATCAACAATCTCTGTAATTACAAGTATTAAACTATGTTAACACTTAGCCGTGTGTACCACTGTCAGAATGTGTGTGTGTCATGTTTTATTTGTGAAAAGAAGAAACTTCTCATTTTCAGGATAATGTCGGGTTGATGTAAATCTATTGTGTTTCATATGTAAGGTTTGACAAAGAAATGAAAGTTTTAGTTTCTTCTTTTTTCCTCATATGCCCCTTTGTTCCTCTTCATTTACTAGAAAAAAAGATATTTAAGACTGTTTTATAAGAATATTATCATCCAAAAGAGATAAAAACTTGTATTACAAAGTATGTACAGTGAATATTAAAGATGTTCTAGGAATTTTACCTAAATCCATTGAATGCCCTGCTAGCTAACTTTGCACAGCGCTTCAGTTTAAGAAGAAATCTAATATTTTATAGTCTGTGGTATCTTACACTGTGATGGGGGCTATTAGGACTGTGTGCTGCAGGACTCGTAGCTGCTGTGTGAGTGTGCTTCTCTATGTGTGTGTAGGGAAGTCTGTGTGTGTGAGTGGGTGCATGCACATATGTGACTGTTGGTGTGAATGCGTTGTGTTTGCTGGGCTAGTGAACCAATATGCCAGCCTCACACACAATTGTCCTGTTGTGTAGCTAAATCTGTATGTCTCTGTCTTTGTCTCCAGCTCTCTCTTTCTGTTTCTGATTATCTTTCTCACTTTGTTTTGTTGGGACATACAGGGTAACATGATGGAGTCGGAGTAATGTGTATAGTGTGCCTGAGGAGTGAGCTCTAGTAGTGATGGATTAGTAAGGCCTGTCCCAGCCTCACCTGTGGATATGTTCCTGTGTAAATAGATATTCTATAGATACCAAACAATTAGCAAATATGGAGGAGGAGATAACTTAGAGCAATTTAAGAGATTCCTTTAAGGATATATGAACACTTAATAAAAGTTTTCAATGTAAAACACTGTTGTGATTTTTTTTATCTTCATTTTGTTTTATGTTACATTTTTGTTTAAGAGGCACTCCATTGATTTTACTAGATTAGATTATTACAATTTATTAGTACTACTTAGCCTGTAAAATATGTTTTATAATGTCTTCTGTGGCTCTGGAGGGAGTTCTGACAAGACTAAAAGGATTTCAGCCCGGGCTTGGAAACAAGAAAGGTTTTACAAACTCATGATGTGAGGTAGGATCCTGTGTTTTTGGACTTTCTTGATCCTACCTAAGGACTAAAAGTCAGCATATCTCAGCCTCTGCAGCATTAAACATCTGTCTCTTGCAAGTCACACATGTGCATTGCAAAATGTCTGGTGTGCCCCTTTAAAGGGCGAAATATGGTCATTGGGTGGGACATTAGACAGTTATGACTTTGGGGACATAAA
Source organism: Dicentrarchus labrax (assembly GCF_905237075.1). Lineage (NCBI taxonomy): Eukaryota > Metazoa > Chordata > Actinopteri > Moronidae > Dicentrarchus > Dicentrarchus labrax. The sequence continues at coordinate 16,246,071 of NW_026136720.1, read as the reverse complement.
TCATGTAAAAATGCAAACAGTCAGGTTAACTCCCTCTTTTTCACAAGGTGTATAACAGGAAATAAAATAGGTCACTTAGACGGGTCACTATACAGAAAGTAGCTGTATATTTATTATAATTATGAATATGTGGTTAAACAAGACCAAATATTAATGATCAGTTTTTTCTGAAAAGTTTAGTTTTAAACAGCATAAATTCTGTTACGGACTATGTATGTGGACATGAATTGGAATCGTTCAAGGTCAAGAATAAATAAAGTTCCTTGCTCTACAATGGTAAGACTTCGATGAATGGATATATTGATTAGTTAGCATGCTTAGTATGATTGTTTATTAAAAATATATGTAGCCTAATTTAAGAGTTGAAATTAGGTTACATAACAAACTGGTGCTCAACACTCAAAATGTGTTTGAGAGGAAAAAAGAAAGAAGATAAAGAAGTAGAGAGCGAGCCCACTTTATTGCTTGATGTGAACCTTTATTATGTAAGACAGGCGACTTTATTCCAATGCTAACTTTTAATTTCCAAGACAACATTCAAAAGTCAGAGCACAACATTTTTATATATAGGCACAGCTCTCACCTTATATTTCCTGGCAACAAGAACCCGCAGTTACTTTGAGAGATAACATTTCTTTGAGATTATAAAAGATTACCCTCTAACTCAAGTCACAATAGCCTTCTTACCCAAATCACATGTCTAGACCACCATAAAGACAAGAATGTTGTTGGGGGAGAAAAATGAGAGAAAATGCTATTGTTTGCAGTTAATACTTTAAGGCGCAACCTATTTTTCCTGCCACTCTGATGGCTTTGTCATCAGGAATAGAAAAAGAGTAGTTAGAAGCTGTGAGTGGTTGTGTTGTTTATGGTCCTCGTGGGAGTCCTTTAGTGTATCCAGGGGTGGGATGAGAAATAATTTAGTTTTATTGCATGTGATAAGAGGACTATGAGCAAATTCATAAAATTACCACAGTTAAGAATCTAAATTACAAATACTGGTTAATTGTTAGTTCCTTTTATGGTAGAAACTGTTACCAAATTTAACAGTTAAAATTAGCTCCCACTCAACCAGCTACAATAAATGCTGCTTACATTTTAACACATCCATAATAATAATCCACTATACATATAACTACCTAACTATATATGGCCCATTCTAATGAATACTTTTAACAATACTTTTTTCCTGATAATACTTCTGTACTTTTATCAATAACTAATGAATGGATCAATAATGTATCTTTTTAATGATACCTAACATATTAGGCTACAGTATAACATTATTAAAGGTCCTTAAACTGATATTATAATCAATGCATACTGTAGATTAAACTGTGAAAAAGACATACAAAACAATACTATAAATGTTGAGCCTACATTTTGAATGCAGGAATCTTACTTGTAATAGAGTATTTTTATAGTGTGGTGTTTTTAACTTTTGGTAAATTATCTAAATAATTCTTTCACTACTGATAATAAATCCATGTACTGTATGCACTTAAAAAGCAATACAGCTGCAACATATCCTGCAGCAGGAAATCTACACAACAAAGACAATAAATGATGACACAATTACACAAAATGGGGCGAGTGGAGGACTATGTTACAAAAAAATATTAGAATATGGAGGCAGTGAGAAGAAGAAGAAGAAGAAGAAGAAGGGGGAGCCATGGAGGAAGCGGGATTCAAAAAGCTTAGCCCCGCCTCCGCCGCTTACAATCGCGGAAACAGAAACTTAACATCACCAAAAACAAAATGGGTGCATCGTTGGACACTCCGACGAAGTGTCCTCTGTGCAACGAGCTGACCGCGGACCCCGTCACCCTGAAATGCGACCACCGCTTCTGCCAACGATGCATTGGAGACTTATGGAGCGTTGCCCCGAACGGACCGTACCATTGTCCGCAGTGGATGTGTAAAACGGTGTACCAGACTCTGCCGTTTGATAGCAGTTGGATACGGACGCCCACCTACAACCGAGGGGCTCAGCCTGGCAGCAGCGCGGCAGGTAACGAGTTCATGTAACCGGACATTTCTGAAAGGGGGTTTTAAACGGTTAACGGTTACCGGTTACCGGTTACAACCCCAACGTCAGTTTTATCCGGCAGTTGACGTTTGTTTTCTCCCTCTCACATGACAGCGTCACGTAAGAGATTAAATCAGACTAACGTGTACGTTACGTTATGTGATTGCTAATGCTAGCTAATGTTACTTTATTAATTTATTTATAATTCCGGATCCCTAAACTGGAATTATTCACCGGAAAATGCCACATCCTTAAGCTTTCTACGCTAAAGTGAATTAATAAGCATTAACTGTTGGCTCCTTTTGTAATTCATGGTGGTAATGTTCAGTGTTTGTTTAATTTACAGAGGTCAGAGGTCAGTTGTGAGGGCCAGGGTTTGTGGCTTAAGTAAATAGTGAGGCTTAAAGGTCTGTTTATGTCATGTGTTCATGCAATTGTCCTCGTTACTCGTCATTATTTGTTAGGCTGTTCCCCTTTTCACATTTATATAATTCGTATTTCATTGCTTATAATATCCAGGAACAGTGTTTGTGTTGATATTGACCTTATTAAGTGGATCAGGTATCGACCAAACCATAGTAAATAGAGTTTCTTTGTCATGTCTGGCTGCCAACTCAGTGTCGGCGTTCCTAAGTGAGCTTACAAGGCAACATACAGTAATAACTCACATATGTGCACACAACCTACAGTTATAGCTTGAATGGCCCAAAGTTGCTCAGTGAGCAGTAAAAAGTTGAATGCAGCTGTGCTGTGCAGAAAGCAGTTTTCAGGTGTTTTTGTGAAGTATTTGCTGTAAAAGTGCTAAGTCAACCCTCCCTCTGACCAGCTTTGCTTTGTTTCTGTTCTATTTTTAAAGGCACATCCAGTAATGAGGAAAAGAAGACATTCGAGTCAATTTTGAGGAGACCATCACTGACTAGCCGACTTCTCGGGAAGAGAAAGGCCAGCACACCTGTAGCAGAGCAACCTGACACAAAGAGATCAAATGTGAAAGCTTTCTGTGAGCAGTCCAATGACACAGAGACTCCCACCACTTCCTTCTCAGATGAACCTGGGCAGTCGTCTAGGGTGGAGAGATCCAAGAAAGCTGTGCGCCCAGAATCTACACAGTCCAAGAATGGGGATGGCACGTCATCCAGTGACAACTCTGACAGCAAGACAGTACCTGCAAGTGATGTGCCACCTGACATCTCAATCCAGCAGAACCAGCGTACACCAGAAGTCATCCCATTAGACGACTCTGACAGCTCCAATGAAGTAGATATATGTGATGCACCTCCACTCACATCCCCCAAGAAAGATGCACAAGTGACAGCAATTCATGCATCACCAAAGAAACCTGCCTCAGCTGCCAACTCTGATTCCTTTTCTGCGGTCTCAACTCCAGGTAAAGATAAGTTTTCTGTGCACCATGTCAACAAGACTCCACTGATACCCACAAAACAACCAGCCGCTGCTTCAGGCATCTTCCCCAGGTCGGAGAGCAAAAGTGCCAGCCCTGTTCCCTGCCATTATTGCCCTAAAACTGGGTATCAGGCCGCTGTGAAGACCTGTCTGGTGTGTGGAGCTTCCATGTGTAAAGAGCACCTGCGTCCACACCTGGACTCCCCTGTCTTTCAGAATCACACCCTGGTTCCTCCCATGGAGGACATTTCTACCTGGAGGTGCCAGGAGCACCAGGAGATAAACCGTATCTACTGTCGGCAGTGTGGAGTGTGCGTGTGCACAGTGTGCACTGTCATAGGCTCACACCGTGACCACGTCTGCATCAGCATCAGGGAGGCAGAGAGAGAGCTCAGGGTAAGTGGTGACTCTGCAGCACCATTTATACTGTAGGTACACATTAATTATGGTTAAAGTTGAGTCTGATCTAAACGTAGCCATAGCAATAAATAATTGATTTATGTTTTTAATTTCTGCGCACTTTTTTTCCTCAGGGGAACCTTAAAGAAGAGATCAAGCAGCTGCAGGAGTCCGAACAGCATGTGAAGAACAGAATGACTGAACTCACACAGAAGAAACATACCTTCAGTGTAAGAGAGTTTAATCTATAGTTCTCACTAAATCATGCATGTATTTAGAAGGGAAAAAAGTTACAATGTACCTAATCGAGCTGTAGCATGTGAGTCTATAGTTTTGTTGATAAGCAGATATGATCAGCTGGATAACACACACACACTGTACCACACACACTTTTTCATATCAGACTGTAAGACTTGTCCTCCATGTATTCATGTTTTTAAAAATGCCCATTTTTATCAACTTTGTTAAGTGACTTTGATTTACATTGTGTCTGAGCAGGTGGTTTTAAGTGAGGCGAGAGCCGGGGTGCAGCAGCAGTATGGAGCCATCCGAGAGGCCCTGGAGCAGGAGGAGCAATCAGCTCTTCGGTGTGTGACGAAGGAGGAGAGCAGGGTTCTGGGGGGACTAGAGGAGAAACTCGGCCACCTCAGGAGCTCCCTGCAATCCATCCAGCGAGGCCTACACACCCTGGAGGGGCTGGTTGATGCCAAGGGAGACAAACGCATTCAGGACCAGGCCTTCATTATGGTGTGTTGGATGTTAAGAGACAAAACTGTTTGTTGGCAAAATATAAGCTCTACTGTCACAAATACTAACACAAGGAAATGTCTTTTTCTCCTTTCTCACATGACAGGAATACAGCAAGATAGCCCATCTGTAAGTGATTTCCTCTCAACCTCTACCTAGTTGCATGTAAAGCAGTGATTTGTTGAAATGTCAGTAGCTAAAGGTGCTACCAACAAAACATAGATTAAGTACACGGCTCGTATGAACATTTTATTATTATAAAGGTTGGTTCACCGTTATCATGAATAAACATACAAACACATGTTCTGGAAAAAGATGCGCTTTTGAATACATTATAGTATTATAGGAAGAAACAAAAATTACATTCAGCTTCAGTATATTGGAGTTTAGGCAAAAATCTCAGAGACAGATATCTTAAAAATTGGTCAGTACAGACCAAAAAAGTCTGCATGACAGCAAACCACAAGAGGTAAGTGAGAAAAATGTTAGGTTTTTGTTTTGGTGAACCAGCCCTTTAATAGTTTTGTGTCTATGAAACTGCTCAAACACATATAGAAAGTTGGCTACACCTTTATGAACAAGCTAGGTTAACTTAGTTAAAGTTAAAAGTTAAATAAATGTAAATGTTATGTGGACAGGCATATCTAATGGTTGTGTGTATGATTTCCTTGCGTGTGTCCCTTTTTCACAGCTTTATATATTTAATATAATAATGGCTGCATTTAAATATGTTTGTTGGCTCATTTGCATATTTGTTTATGAACGTTTTTACTTCTAACATATTCCTCCTTATTGTATTGTATTTGCCCATTATTGGACAACAAGTGTCTCTGTCCACTTACTCCGTGTCAATATACTGTACCCCCTTAGGGGATCACCAAGTAAGAAAGAAGTTTAGTCTTTATGCGCTCTACTCACTCTATTCTTCACCAGGGCTAGTAACATGGGGAACTGTGTGGACCAGTTCGAGGCTCCAGAGGAAGTGGATCGCGACCGGCTGAAATGTCTAGAGAGTTGGACAGAGAAACGGTTGGACACAGTCGTCATCACTGTGCCTGGCAAAGACAGAGACCTCTACAGACTGCTCTGTGAGACAAGTAGTTTTTTTCATACCAACACCAGTCTTCTTTCCACTCACAATTAAACCAAATTACTAAATGCATTCTGGAGGTCCCAAAGGTGGCCAATTCAATTAGTCTTGATGTTCTCATATCATATCTTCTGTAATTTCCTTTTCTGTGTACAGATGGTAGCATCCCCTTCTTGGATGCAGATACAGCCCATCCCAAGCTGCAGCTGTGTGATAACAACAGGAGGGTGACCTACAGCGAAGCACAGCAGGCCTACACCGAGCACGAGGCTCGCTTCAGCTCCTTCCCACAAGTCCTGGCCTCTCGTGCCCTGGAGGGGGGTCGCTGGTACTGGGAGGTGAACGTGTCTGTGGATGAGGGCCGTTGGAAGGTGGGGCTGTGTGAGGGTCAGATAGAGAGGAAAGGCCAAAAGGACAACTCTCGTCTGGGCTTCAACTCTTACTCCTGGTGCCTGGCCTGTGACAGAAGGAAGGTGGAAGCTCTGCATAACAAGGTGGCGGTTCCTGTGGATGCAGACGATCTGCAGAGGGTAGGAGTGTTCCTCGACTTTGAAGAGGGTATCTTATCATTCTTCAATGTGACACCAGGGGGCAGTCTAACTTTGATGCATTCATATGAGCACAGGTTTACTGAGCCTCTTTACCCGGCCTTGTCTGTGTCTAAAACACACCTGGCCATCTGTGACCTGTTCCAGTCGTAAACCATGCAATACCAGCATGACAGTTCTGCTGAAAATGTACAGATTACATGAGTGCTGTGCCTTTTTTATGTTAAAACCACTCGATCACCATCATAAAAAATCTCGGGGATGACAGTTGTGCACTGTATATAATGCTCCTTAAATGTGATTTTATATACCATTACATCATATATATATATGATAGAACTGGAATTCTACCATGTTGGGAATGCTGTTTCTTAAACATTATACATTCCACACAGCGGTAGCACATTTTTGGTACTTGGATTTTAACTTTTGTATGTTAAGGATTTTAGATTGTTATTGAGCAAATTATCAAGATTTTATATAGGAGGCAAGTTATCAGTCCAGATCAATAAGCAGTTGATTTGGATCATGTTTAAACTTTGAATGTATATTAAAATGTTCTTTATATCTCATCTTTGCCAGCTTTTCTATCCTATGGTGACCCCATTGTCTTATTACATAATAAAATGTCAAAGTTTCAAAAGCAAAGTAAGCCTGCATTATGTCTTGTCTTTATACTGTACTTCCTGTTTGCGTTTAAATAGAAACACAGGTGTGTGAGTGGGTGGTGTGTTTCCCCTCAACAGGTGACAGTTGGTGTGCTAACTTTGAACTCTCACTGCCCCCACAGCATGCAAGATTTACCGACAACAAACACTGCCTTTGGCAAAAACTCCTTATAGCATCACAGATTGCTACTGCTGTTAAATTGCCCTCCTCTTCGCAAACTCTGAGGCTCATTTATTCTGACTGGGGGTCTGTGTGCTTGACGTCATGAGAGAGATCAAAGTGGCGTTCTACATGAACTCCTTCTGGATGATTGGTAGAGCACCCGCATGCCAGTAGTTTAGGGACAGCTGGCCAGGGATCAAGGTTGATACAGACTTGTTTGCCAACTGAGTAGCTTAAAATCCTCAGGATCGAAAGTAATTAATGTACCTTAAGTACTTCTGAAAACCACTGAATGAAAGTATTTATTGAGCTTGTATAATGGAGCTCTTTGTAAAGAGTGAGGTCTAATCAACACTTGCAATTATTTTTTCATAGTTAAATAACCCATATCTCCAAAATGTCTGCTTCCTCTTCTGAAAGACTTTCATTTGGCAGAATTTCAGACATTTGAGAACCTTAAATCCACACAGGTGCACCAGTCAACCATGGCAACAATTTCACACTTGTAGCCACACATCGAAGGGTGGTCAGAAATCCTCTGTGGGTTTTGCTTTCTTTCTCTCTTCCTCAGCTGGCACATGAAGGCAGGATATAAGACATGTCTCAGAGGGGGAGAGGAGGGGGCTTTAACATTCAGGATAATTAAATTCCCCTCTCCCTGTCCATCCAATGGCTTCTCAAACTCAGTCAGGCTTCTACAAGCTTTCTAGACTTGTTATCGTTAAATGAAATGAGCTAAGGGCTTATAGTATGTTGACGGGGAACAATGTGTCACATAGTTATTAAGGGAAAAAATGTATGTGGTGGAGTATTGAGAGCCCTAGACAGCTACATTGGCTACTAATGGGGCATCACTGAATAAAGGGACCGGGTTCATTAGTGATCCCATGAGTCCGCCATATCCTAAAGGTAACAGCCCGAGTATCTACTTGTCAAAGTGTCCTCGCATAAAATGTACCCATAGCAACTTCTGGCTGCCATGGTGAAATGCACTCAGGTATTTGTGTCTAAGAGGAAAAATAAAATAATCAGTTAACTTACGGTAATGTGCTTTTCCACTGGTGTTCTCAAAGGCAAATAAACATATCAATTAAAGAATAGGTGTATAAAGCCAGGGCAATGGAGGGTGCCATTTGATTTTAAAATCCATTCTTAATTAAAGGGAATCTAACAATTGAGACTAGTTTTACATTAATCTCATTTGTTCATGCCGGAAATGCCTTTCTTCTCCTATCAAATCAGACCGAGCAGTACAGTAAGTAGGTCAAAGTGGGTCTCATTTGCAAAGCTTTCCTAGTCAGCACTCCCCTTTAGATTGCATGCTTTTATCTCCATCATTGTTGTCAGGATGGGAAGTGGAGTGGCATGAAATTACAGAGGTCAGAGATTTGAACGGACGATTGGCAGCAAGCCTTCTACGACTGTCTTCTTAATGCCATTAAATGTCACTCTTCTTCAGTTCAGGCTTTTCTGATTGTGTTAGATTGCTTAGAGTTTAAGCAATTTCAAGTCAACTTTAAGGTTTTGATATATTGCACTATTTGATGTAGGGCCCTGAACATTAAAGTCTCTCTTTCTGTCTTTTGTGGAAGTAATAGTGACTGTGCAGCACAGATTGCTGTTGCCCCTGGGCTGGGAACGGTAGCCAATTCAATTTGCATTGTTCCATGTGAAAATCTGCCCCGAGTCAATCTTTACCTCTTGGGTCAAGATCAGTCAAACACACTGATTTGAGTCCATTCAGCTTGTAAAATGTTCCATTTATAGTTGACCAACAAGCCGTAGTTGTTGTCTTTATAGCCCCAATTTATGCCTCTTGTGTATTACGTTTATATTTGACTCACAGAGCATCCAATATTCTGGAAAACAATCGGCCAGCAATCTTTGAAAAACCCGAAAGATCATTTAAAGGACCAGCGTTGAACATTTCAGAGGATATATTGGCATAAATTGAATATTTATATATGAATATATGGATGTTCATAGGTATGTTTTGTATGTCGTGTAAGATCACATGAATTTATGAATTGTTGTGTTTTCATTCCCTTGATATGAGCCACTTTGAATGACGGACCGTAGCTTCTCCTTCACACTTCACAGCCGGTTCTCATTCCCAGGTCATCAAATATAGATAATATTATGTATTGTCTTTACTTAATAATCAAGTACGTGTGTATCTTTACTGGACTCATACATATGTACCATCAATATAGTGATAACTTCCATTTAGCCAAAATAAATAAATAACATTTTATACCTTTTTATTCAATTCTGTCCAAGTGTTCACCACACATATGAGTCTGGACAGACATGAACGTAAACTGCAACTTGACTGGTTGACAGAGGCATACTACCATGGGGTGGTAATTCTATTTTTATTTCTTTTTTAATCTGCATTGTCACAAGAAATAGGAAAGGAAAATCTGATGCTTTGCTCTGTGACTCAAATGTAATGGTAATTCATTTGTAGAAAAAGATCAGAGTTGATTAACCCAAAAACTTCTAATCTAATTAACCAGAAAGACTGTTAACTTTATTTCTTTAGCTACACCAAGAGCGTAAATTAAGCATGGAATTCAAGTATTTACCCCCATAATTTCAACTGCTCCCAACAACATACTGCTGTTGAATAGAGCTGCAACCTGAGCTATGGAGTAATTGGATGTATGCTAATTTGGGTATGACAGGACATCTTCCTCTAGAGAGGGAAGAAATCATCTTGCAGCCCACTTTACCAGCTTGTCAACAGGCAGCAGGGATGTTACTGCTCATGCATAACAAACACATTAACTGCTACTATCTTCTTTGAGATATACCACAGTTGTCAGCCTTTTAGAAACAAGTTATTGACACTTAAAGCTCAGATTTGTAACATTTAGGAGGGTCTATTGGCAGAAATGGAATATAATATTCATATGTTTTCATTAGAGTATGATCACCTGAAGATAGGAATTATGATTTTGCTATAGATATGGGCGTTTTTCAGGGCCACCGTAGTTTCTCCTTCACTTTTGGAGGGGGAGGGTGAAGCGAGGGAGTTGCAATCTGCAATTACACCACTAGATGCCACTAAATCCTACACACTGGACTTTAAAGTACCAAAGTTTGCACATGGGTTTCTTTCTACAAATCTCCTCTAAAATAAGAATTGGATATCTATTGATATCCTAGCAGCAGAGCACAGGATGTTCTAAAATAATTCTAGTTATTTATCATATTGTTTCATCAACAAACCCTATGGATAAAACAACACTAGCAATGATTTTATCCCACCAACAAGCGCTGTCTATGCAGCCAAACCTAGATATAGCTCATGCCTATGTGTCATAGAACTTCATTGTTGTTAAATGATTGAAAACACAGAAAAGAGCCATCAAAGACAGCAAGTGTGTGTGATGTTTGGTGGAATATAATTTAATTGCAGGATCATTCACAGGCCCCCAAATGTCTGAAAACACTTTTCTGTGTTAAATGAGAGAAGCTCATCCATTTAAATGATAAAAAGCACCTCATTTAACCATTTTTAAGAATGTAATGATGTCCAATCTCAGAGAATAATATCTTTTCGCTGCAACCATGCTCCCCATTAATGCTCGCTGATGGCTGTAAGAAAAACAGTCTGGTTGGATCTCTCATCTATGAGCCTATGAATAACTTTAAACTGTATTAATTTGCGTGTACAGTTATCATGTGGCTTTTTAACAATGCAACAGCGTATGTTTTGTGAAACACTACAACACTGACACAAGTACACAGCCTATGTGCAAGTTGGGTTGGCACAAAGACCTGTCCCCCCCTGTTGGCATAGCAACAGCTGGTGAGCTCAGGTGAGCGGGGAGTCTGACGTGTCACCTGCCAGGCTTGGCATGGTTCATGGAAATCTGAGACAGAAGAAGTGATGGGCCTATTGTTGAGTGACATGCCTATTCTTTTCCTTCACCTTTCCCCAGGCAAATCAATTTACTCTCGACTCTACCACAGAAAACGGCTCATGACTTTCATGAAGCGAGTCTATCTCTGTATCCGTCAGTCAGCCAGCGCTGAATCAATAATATCCAAATTTTGCACCTGTCTGTTCAAATAATCAATGGAAATGTACAATATCTAAATGCATGAAAACAAATAAAAGCAAGCTGATTGCATTATGCACAGTGTAATATAAACACTTCAATAGCATTCAATTATCTCTTGTTTGTGTCTGCTGTCTATCCCTGGCTGATTTAGTGGCGCTGCCCTTCAACCATTATAACATGTCAGCACATTAAGATTAGGAGAAAATAGCAGCAGCATCTATTTCAAACACACTCTATTGTCAGCTGTATGGTGCCTGTCTGTCTCTGCCTCCTCTTCTTCTACCCTCACCCCCTCCTTTCTGTCATCTCTCAGAATATCTGCAATGTCTTTAACATTATTTATTTATGTGTCTGCCCTACTACTCTTTTCACTTGGCCCCTCTGCAGGAAGGTCAGAGGGCAGGGTCAGTGGCAGAAAGATTCTCAGGAAGTGGCTCGGTTTCAGCGTCTCGGTCAAGGACATGTTAGCAGAAGGGATTCTTGCTCTCATGAGAGGGTGAGCCTTACATTAAATACAAAAACAAACAATATTACAACCAACTTTTCAGAATATTCTTGAGCAAAGATAGTATCTAATCCATCAGTGGATAAAAGTTTGGTTTAAACAATTTAAGATTTTAAAATCAATCTACAATTCACCTACATACATAGTTGTAGCATAGCCAATAGGGATCTTAATAAACAAACAAATACATTCTTTAACTTAATCATCTTTAATCATATATCAAAAGATATATAATACAGAGGATTAAACAAAAATTCTTGTAAAATGTTGAAACCCATGCTACTTTTCTTAACCTGGTCAATTCCTATATAAAGTATTTATTTTGGGAAGATACTTGATCTACAAGTCACATGACTGATCAATGAACTATATATAAGGAAACCAGAAACAACCTCCCTGATGAAGGAAGGAAACAGCTAGTTAAGTATGGAGCTCTGATAGAAAGCAGTGGGGGAAATACTAGTTGTAAAATTAAACACTTTTCTTTTGAAATTTGGAAAAAAAAACGTTACACATACAACTTTAACAGCAACAGTGATAAGCCTCTGTAATACTTGAAAGATGCATTTCAAGCAAAGATAGTGCGACGTCCAGGATAATTGTCTTTGTTTGGAGTGCCAAATGTGTTGGATTTGTTCCATGCAGGTAATTAAGATTAAATCATCAGTCTATAAAGACCAGTTTTTCTTTATTTCTAAACTTTTGGGCCCCTTTATGGCCTTAGTAGGACATAATGAAATGGTATTTGCAGAGGTGAATTGAACCAGTGCTTGGCGCTTATCATCCTGCTACTTCAATTTCCAGACTGACACGGCTGGGGGGCTCTTGATCTCTCGGTTTCACCTCTGAGGTTGTGTCATGTTCTGGCCAAAGTTGCAAGGTACTCGTTCTACACACAATCACCAGAGAGACAGCGCTTTCTTCTGTTTTCAATCTTTTAACTTCATGGCATTGCAGTGATTGTTGATTGTTTTGTCTCTTTTCATTGTGTTCAAATGCGGCTCAGAGCACAGTTTCACAGTCTGAGTTCATTATTTCTGTCAAAGCCACGGACCTCCTGTGACCCTCTACATATATAGCTTCTCCCACACAAACCACACAAACACACGTACATACAGTACTCAGATTGTTGATCTGATCAGTCTATTAAAGGTCCAGTGTGTAACATTACAGAGGATCTATTGGTAGAAATGGAATATAATATTCATAGGTATGTTTTCATTCCTATAATCACCTGAAAATACAAATTGTTATGTTTTCTTCTTTCCCTTAGAATCAGCCGTTTTTATGTAGGCCGCCATGTTGAATTGCCATGTTTCTACAGTAGCCCAGAACAGACAAATCAAACACTGGCTCCAGATTGTTTCTTGGCCACTGTAGTTTGTCCTACACACTTGGAAGGTGAACTGTATTCAAAAGGTTGCAATCTGCAGAAAAATATCCTAGAAGTTTAAATCCTACACACTGGTCCTTTTAAAGGAATAGTTAGACATTTTGAGGCATATGTTTATTTTCAGGGGGTTCAGAAAGCTACCCAATCATCTGATTAGCAATTCTGATGGATTGTAAGTAATTTTACACTTCTGTTTTTGTATGGACTAAACAAACAAGATATAAAATTTCCTTCAGGGAGAGCCACATTTAACCTGACTGCAACAGATTGTTTGTTACTCAGAACCATCTGGGAAGTCGTCGTTGGAAACTGAAAAATGCTCGGCAGGTGACTGTATCAGTCTATCACTGTCTATCAAAAGCAAAAGGCCTCATAGTGGCTTCATGTTTAGCAGACAGATGAGACTAGTATCAAATCTTCTCACCTAACTCTTAGCAAGAAAGCAAATAATTATTATATAATTTCCAAAATGTCACACTATTACCTTAAAAAGTGGGTTCATTTAGACCTTTGTCACAGTGCAACAGGACAAGAGCAGATAATTAAAGCCTAAATATCTGTCTTAAAATACTGAAATCTTAAATGATCTCCCATGAATGAACAAGCCAACATTTCCAGAAGACAGGGAGTCCAACAGCAAACTGATTTCCACAGTCTGGCATGTGCAGTCCATCATCAGGTTATTTAACATTTGGTTTAATAATATTTCAGAGTGCCACAGGGAAAAACATGCAGAGTGATGATCCATTTAAGTTTAACAACCTGCCTCACTGTGCAGATTACTTTATTGCTGGTGATAAATTAAATACTATAAATGAAACAACCAACACAATTAACAGTCATTCATTATATGACGAGTCTTAATGGTGAAACTGGGAGATGTGTCATCACATTTTTCCTTCACTTACACAATCAAATTTTATTTTTCTTGACCCCAAGCAGATGCACAAGCGCTGAACTATTGTGAACGAGAAAACGATTTGCATTTCCGTGCATGGCAGCTTTATGACCGGGAAATGAAGCAACCAGGCCTGAGACCATCAGTTCTGCTCGGTGCAATCAGGCCTTTTGGGTGCAAACGTATTGAGTGTAATCATCTAACATTTTCATTTCCCCCTGCCTTTCTCCCGGGCCTACTTTCAGCTGCCTGAATGTTTTTCTATCACTAGTGGAGACGGAGGCTTTACAGTTTTCGAGGTAATTGGTATGTTGCTGTTTGACCCTGTGGACAGAAATGTTCGATATGAATCATTACATTATTGCTGTTTTTATGAACACTAATAATATCAATGGACATATTGCAGTCAGGGCATCTTTGGTCCAAGTGTCTCAAAAGCTACAGATCATTATTGTGTGGGGGTGTTTTCATTGTCTTTGGAACGAGCTGGTCGTCATTTGTGGCAGATTTTATTTCTGTTTGAGAAAAACCGCGAAATAAGATCTGTGCTACTTTTTTTTTATGAGTCCCCAAATCCCACAAATGAAGCATGCTCATTAAAATTAAATCTTTACCACTCTCGCTGTTTTTCTTGTTTGTTAATTGAACTTACTTTTGGCCAATTGTGAATTCTCACAGTACCCTTTCTCTATCTTCCTCTCACATTGTTATTGCTGCCCTCAGAGCTTTTGCTGACTTGAGTGATTTATTCACATCTCAGATTCAGTCTCATAGCGAAATGTGAATAACGTCTGTGTCCCTTGGGCCAACTGGCCGGTTACACCTGAATACACTTCCCTCCAACCCTGCCTATCATTTACATCCTCATTTTACTTGACCATGACTAAAAATTGCCTCACTCTACAAAGGATGATTTTGATGTAACAACATCAAACTTTATAGCAACGATGTTTCTGGATTTCAGTCATTTCAGTTTCGCAGACACATCAAAAAGTTTTTCCTTTGGCCTGCAATGTTGCAAAATATACAGTGTGTAGGTGGTGTTCGCAACGATGGTCCATTGAAGTACTATGAGTACTTTGACAATGCATTAGGCAGGATGTTCTATGTAAAAATAATATACTTAACACAGCACTTATGAAACAAAACAAAGCTGTAATGGAGAAAAGTGTTGCATATCGTCCAGTGAAGGCACTGTGAATTATGATTGTGTGACAAAAATAATGGTGTCAGATATGCTATGGATACTTCTCTGCACAAACAATGATGAACAACTTAAACATGAGCAATATATATATTTTTTAAGTTATTTTTTTCATGCCATTATTAGATAGGGACAGCTGAAGATAGACAGGAAAGGTGGGTAGAGAGAGAGGGGATGACACGCAGCAAGGGGCCACAGGTCAGGTTCAAACCCGGGCCGCTGCAGCAACTCCGTATATGGGTCACCAGCTCTACCGACTGAGCTAACCGAGTGCCCAGCAAGCAGATATTTTGTCAAGAAAAGTCACCATATTGTCTTTTTCGTACATTTCAGTGTCAAATAAGACTACAGCCATGCTAGGTTAGCAAAATGCTAATGTCAGCACCCTAATATGCTCACTATGACAATGCTAACATGCTTTCCCATGTATCTTTTAGTATTGCTAATTAACGCAAAAATTAGAGTACAGCTGAGGCTGATGGGAATGTCATTGTTTTGTATGAAAGCAACATCAACATGGTGGAGCTATATGAAATGTTGAGCGATCACCAACAGTTCATCCTGAGGGGAACATGAATGCCTGTACAACATTTCATGGCAATTCATCAAATATTTGTTGAGACATTTCACTAAAAACCACAAATGCTACAGGAAAAGTCAGGGAATCACTAAAGTCTGTAGGATTCTTCCTCTGGGGAACATGAATGTCTGCACAGTATCTCAGCAGTAGATATTTCAGTGGATCTGGAAGTGGTTGACCCATTCACCAACCAACCGACTACTGACATCACCTAAAGCCAAAGTAAACTGTATACTGTATGCTTTTCACTACATTATTTCTTGATACAGTGGTTTGAATTATTCAACAGTTCCTGTAAGTCTCAGTCTGTCAGTTTCCCAGTGTAGTTTTATGTTTATACAGTCAGAATGAATACTTGAAAATCAATTTTGCATACTTTTACCGAAAAGGCTGGGAAATATTCTTCTCTGTGAAGGTTTATACAAACTCAGAAATTATTTCCAAATATGGTTTCGAGGCAGTGACGTTAAGGGCCCTCGCTGGCCTGAAATAACATTTAGAAGGAGGATGAGCACAAATTCTCTTTGCCTTGTGCTTTCAGTGTGAGAACATATCCTGATACATAGGGAAGTGTAAGAGAAGTCTGCTGTCCTTCTCTATCCCCAGAGAGCAAGAGCGAAATCTTCCATTAGAAACTGGGAGAACCAGCAGACAAATATTGAATGTTCTGTGAAATGCAGAAGCCACCGTCCCCCTTTGCAATAACACGCTTGCCAGAGAGCTGTCATTTTCACCAGAGGGTCTCATTTCACCGCCTGTTGGAGAGGAAGGAAAGATACAGTACTCTCAGTTCTCTCTCCTCTCATCAATGCAACGACCCGCCTGTCAGCAGGGTACAGGACAAATCAATGTGTGCCTTAACATGAGAATGTCTTTGATGAGCTGAGGTTGTTTAAACCACTCTCAGCCAGGGATGAGAACATGGGCGTAATGTATACTTACAAGGGGCTTTTGATTCACTTGCTCCTAAAATAATCTGATTTTTATTCACTTTTTGGAGCAGACACAACTCAAACTTTTTCTAAGAAATTTAATAAAAGAGTGCATTTTTCATGTCCAGTGCAGGCCAATCATAGTCGCTGTGATATACTTGAGGGGTTAAATTGTTCCCATTTGTTATGGTTTCAAAGAAAACTCATTCCTTCTTTTATTTTTCTTCCTCTTGTTATTTTTTGGTTTTGGAGTCAAAGACAACCATGTTCACTCACTCCCAGCCTCAGCTCTAATCTCTCAGCTTGCAAGAGATTCATCCCAAGAACTTTAAATCTTCCTCCTTTATCATTTGCACCAAGCTGGACTATGTGTAATCTATTTTTAACATCTCCCCATGGGCCTCAGTTCAGGAGGTTTCCCAGTAGATGAACTACATTACCCAGTCTCAAAGGTATTCTCCCAGAATGGTACAGATCGAAGATGTTGTGATATATCATTACATATATTGGACTAACAATAGCACACCCAACATGGAACAAAGCAACAGCTGCTGCCAGGAGGAAACTGGTTAGAGAGGAGATTCAGAGGCATGAAGGAGCTGCCAAATGTGTGAGAGCAGTCTCTGAGGCAAAACAGGGTCGGTGATGAGTTAGGAAAGCGTAGAAAAGTAGCAATCTATAATAAAATGATATGCTTATTCTACGTCAGAGGTGCCACAGTTTTCCATGAAGGGCCAAAGCTGAAATGTAATGGTGGCCTGTGGACCAAAAGCAAACACCTGTTGTATTGTGTTGTTGAGATTTGAAATGTAAAATGAAGATCCCAAGTTCCCTTAATTGACTGACTTCCTGCACAAATTGTAAATATTTAAAGAGCATGTTTACCTCACAAAAAATAAAACAGTATAAACGGGGATTCAGACTATACTTTTTTCAGATACATTTTTAATTCTCTTTCACTAGAAACATCTGGCGGGCCAAATTACAGCTTCTGACGGGCCAGCTATGTGCCGTTTTGATCATGTGACGGGACTATACACTGACTATACAGCAACTGATTTAAATGTAAAATGGTAAAATATATATGTATGTGCTTCATACTGGGGCCCGTTGTAATTACTGGTGAGAGGCATGGAAGCTGACAGGATTAAATTCATAGTAGGAGCAACTTAAGATGTGTTTCCATCTCCCCAAAATCTTAAATAGGAATCCTCTATGTTCAGGTTTATTTTTACTTTGGCACATTCTGTTAGGGTGTAAAATAAAGCATGTCTCAAGGGTGATACACCTGGAGGCATAACCAAGTGCCGAAGTGTCTTGCGGCAGCTATTGAGAGAAAGTGCTTAGAAGTAAACTCACTGGAGGCAAAAATAATACAAAAAGGGATTTGTTTTTGTCATGAGGGTGAATAAGACAGGCAGCAAATAACTTGAAACAGGCATGATGTAGGGCAGCTGATGGCCACTGCACCGTCCCACTTTAGAGATATGCTCCAAGACCTGTGGAGGGTCTCTTTAGAAGGAAGCTTTTAGACCCTTTGCATTTTCTAACACTTCACCATTAAGGTCCAGTTCCTTTATGATAAACCTGTTACCCAAAATATTTTAGAAAGGACATTGTAAATAAATAGTTCTAGTAATCTAAAAGATAACATCATACAGAGCAGTGACAAAGATGTAGGTGTATGGGCAATGAGGTAGCAAACTCATTGCATTCATGACAGAGTAAGCTTGTGAAAGGAAAAAAAAACAATTTACAAATAAAAACTCCCACACTTCTTTGGCCACATTTCATTTTTGTTGCCATTCTTAATTAATCAGTATATTTAAAAACCATACCTACAGGTTCAAATATTATTTAACTTGTGAGGTATGGCATATCATAGAATTGCCTGTGTAGTGATGATATTGTCAACTTCAGGAAAATATTGTGATCATACCACTACGTGATTCTACTATATAAAATGTTTGGTTGCAGACACAGATGGTAGTCATATTGTGAGTACATGCAGTTCCCTAAAAAGCACATGGATAGAGGAGAGAAGCTAGCCCACATAAGCTTTAAAATGATCAGCAGAAGCATATATACCATTTATGATATATATGCTTGATATATATCTATGGTATATATCATGCATGTGTGTTAAAGGAGGGTTTTGATCAATTACACTTTGGTTTTTCATCACTTTATTGGTTTAACAGGTTCAAATGCTGTTGCTGCTGCAGTCAGCTGATGCCACAGCCAACACTTCTTCTCATTTCAAACCAGAATTAATTAGAATTAATCTGTATTTAATGACTGATTAGCATTTCTTCGAGCTGCAACCGGCTGGCGCCTTACATTAAAGCTTACATTTTCCTATATGTTTTTATTTCTTCTATAACACCCCTGGAATATCTTTCAGCTTGTGAAACATTTATGTTTCATACATCATATAAAATAGCTCCTTTTGAATCAACTACTCAGCCTCTGTTGTCAAAGCTGGGAGGTAAAATACCCACAAATATGAATTAAGCCTATGTTTGGGTTTATGATTTTCTCTTGCTTGGAACAAATAAGAGCCACGTTCCCAAAATAGCTCTTGGCTGAGGCAAAGAGGAAATTTAATTATACTTGAAAGAAGGGACGCCATTGTTTCCATAAGAAGAGCAGCTTAGGTGCTAAATATTTAGTTGGATCCCACGTAGCAGCACAATGTGCCAAAAACCTTGGAGAGCTCCTTCATATCAAAAGATTATTTCCATTTGCTTAATCTTTTTCAAATTATGCGATCTGTATGCAGTGTTTAGGATGCAGATTTGCAAAGTGCTTTTCTAACATACAACACCTTGATTGTGTACCACAAAGACATTGGCTGCTCCTGTTTTCTTTTATTTTATCATTCACGTTTTGTGGAATTATTTAGTGGAAAGGTAATTTAATTTGTGCTCTGATTATTATTGGATAAGTGGGTTCTCTAATTCGAGGATCAGACAGAGAAAATAATGATTAATCTCAAGGTAAATGATGAGCCAAGGCAATGATTAACTGGTTGTGAATTTGTCCAGTGTGTTGGAGGCCAGGTCAATAAACCTGCATGCTGACAGAGCGGAGGGGATAGAGGGACTGCATTTAAATAATACTTGACCTTTGCCTCCTTCCACTTTCATACAACTGTTGGACAAAAGCTGAACATCATGGAAGAGTCTCACTGATAAATTAACAGCCAAGCCACAGCTGACTGTTTCTCCCTGATGCATCGTCCCTCTCTCCGACCCACATATTTGTGTTTATATGTGGCAGAAGGGGGCAGCCACCATGGTTAGGTAACGGTTTGATGATGAGTTATCCTGATTATAATGTGTGATTCATCATGAGTCTGGATGTTTTGGTTCCTTAAAGTTGGTTTAAAATGAATCTGGAACTGTTGTCAGAGCAACAACTCCTTAAGCCCAAAGCTACAAAAGTCCAGGCTTATTGACAGTTAGCAGAATCATGACCATGATGTTTAATGTGAACAGCCAAACAGAAAAAAATCTGATCTGATTGTTCAGAATTGAGTGTTAAGGCTTGCAGTGTGAACATAACTTTAGAAATATCATGAAAGACTGTTGATATGATAATGATTTAGATGAGAACATGCAGGTTACTGAGAAATCAGTATGACCTGTTGGTATAAATACCACAATTTAATTTTCATAATAACAAATTACCTGTGCCTGGATAAAAACAAAAACATCAGTCCAAATGTAGTTTGAGATATTGTGAGTAAAAAGACATAAACTCAACTTAAAGACTCTGACTGTCAAAAGACAAGTGGAGCCAGAACATAACTAATTTGATATTTAAAAGGGAATAGAATTTATAATTCGGACACTAAAACTTTTATTTAAATGATTAACTGCAGCACTCACTCACTCACTCAAGTAGCCTTGATTGCATTGTGGCAATCAAATCTACTTTTAAAGAGATTTTAGTAATGGTTCATTTTCCTAGCTGTCATTATCACTTAAAAGTCTTTCGCATATCCATTGGGGAGGGCCGCACCAATTATGCAGCGCTATTACTCGTAGTTTAAGTATATTCACTTATGTGTTCAACAGTGATTAAAGTGTGGAAACATTGTAGAGCACAGTGTAGAACAAAATGACATCTGTAATGTAACAATGCAATGCACACATAAAATGGGACTTATGTCCATGAATCTATTGCCTCAATGCATGCTGGGGAGGATTCCCAACACACCTACCTCATGTACCTGCAATCATTTGATCAGCAGTCAGACAATCACTGATCATGGTTTCAACTCTCTTCCCACTGTTTCTCCAGATAACTCCATCTAGGATTAACAAATCAATGCTTAAACTGCTTTCAAAGAACCAAATTAACTAGATGAGAATTAACAGGATTACTTTAGGATGACAACAGCATGTTAGGCTTAATTAGTTAAGCCACATTTGAAGAACATGGCTCTGGACTGTTGTACTCTTGATACAATAAACTTAATGAATAAAAGCTATTTCTCTTTAAAACAGAATGCTTTACCCCCTGGGTACTTATGTAATATAAATAACATGGCCAGTAATCATCTCTCTTCTTCCTGTTGCACAGTGTTTGCTTCAACACATCCTTTCACCTGGCAGTATTGGCTGTGGACATTATTGGCTGATTCTTGCTCTTTTCCAGGAAGTCACTGTCCTCCTCGATTTCCCACAGTCTTCCTGTTGTGATGACTGGTTTCAGTGTTCTCAGCCCGCTGGCAATAAGCCTAAATAATCCATTCCTTAAAATTAAAGAAATACCACAATCTTCCTCTTAAATAGCATATCCTGCTTTCTTGAGACGAGACGAGATTAAAGGGATAAGATTTATAATACATTTTAAGACCATATTATTACCATATGTGAGAGATATCTCATGCTTTAGAAAGATCCTGGAATCTTAGGATGTGAAGTGAGATGAAGCACAGTGGTAGAATTTAAGACTAATTCCCAGAGCGCTGTCTAACATGATTAGCTGAAGAGGTGGGATGTCTGCAAGGGAGCTGATAACAAGACCTTGGTGACACCAAGGTCCACTGCGGTGTTTGGTCTAGGCAGTTGACTTCTTTTAAAGGATCTCTTAAAGGAGACTGATTTGTATTCTTTCAGAAAAGGGTAACAAGACACAAAAATCATGTAGATTTCATAGTCAGCCTTTTTTCTTGGTGATGACATTGAGTGACCTGATTTTCACGCCTTACAGGAAATATTTTCTTATTAGTTTCAGTAGATTAAAGGGATTTCTGTTTCCTCCCTACAGTTATTTTGTTTTACAGCAGCACATTAATCAGTGTAAGTCAACAAGCATGATCATTGGAACTATCTGAGACAATATACAAATAACAAATTATAATATAGAACAAATAAGCATTGTTGCACTTTCCTATTGCCTTGTTGATGTATTGTACGTAACAAACCTAGAGTACACAAGATTTTAATCAACATAAAATAACTAAATACCTTGTTCCAGACAATCTTATTTGAGAAAGACTGGGCAAGAGGCAAGAGACTGGGTTTTGTGGTACTGAAACACGATTGGTTGCTGCAGGTTGGGGGTGGAAGAAGAGTGGTGTTTGTTTGACAGGTTTGAGTGTGGGTGAAGACAAAGCACGCACGCCTCCCACATACCAGAGCCCCTTTCTTAGGGCCCATATTTTCTCCTTCATTTCTCAAAGTGCACACAGCGCATGTGCATGTTGCTGTGTCTGCAGGCTAAAAATGGTACGTATTGAAAAATGTTATAATAAACAAAATCAGAGTGAAAGGATTTTCTGTCTCCACCCCTCATTTCTTTCCACCCAAACCATAATAATCTTGTCAGTACTGGACTATGGTGAAATAAAGTACATGCACGCCACACCATCTACACTTCACTCTCACTATTGTGTCATAGCGCTCTGTTGGGTTTAGATTTTATTTAATGCTGGTTTTATCCATCAGCATTGTATTGTGTTTCACATTTTGTGAATTATATAATAACATAATGTGTGTGCCCCTTTCTCAATTTTATCCTTTGCTCCATCTTGTAAGTTGTATGTGTGTTTAACTGTTGGATTTTTGCCTTTTCTTTTATTGGCGCCCGTGCAAAAGAGATTTAACTGTCCTCACTGGATCACCCTGTATATAGGTTGAATGAATGAATGTCTTTTTGCCTCACAATGTGCCCACACATCTTTGCACCGGTCTACCCAACCCCCTACCCTTCCTATCTCTCAATAAATTGCCCCCTGCCTGCCATTCACCTGCAACATCCACCCACTGCTGTTATCGGTCGCTCTCAAATGTCACTGTTTCCCTTCATTGCTTGGACGCCCAATATCTTGAAGAGTAGATATCATAATCATGCAGGTGGGAGAAAATGCTGTTGAAACATGACCAAGTCAACCTGATTTTAAGCTTTCTTTGATTTTATTATTATTATACCCATCTGGTATATAAAAATAGATATTTAAAGGTGAAACCGTAAACTATTAGTGGTAGTGGACTTCCTTGGTAATACTTAAATTTGGCTATATTACCTTAACATCTACATCACACCTATTAACCGCTCACCCTGTCTAGTCTGTTCTGTGTCAGTGAATCGTCAGGAATGTCGATTTACTTCAAACAGTACGTTCTCAGCTCAGATCCTGTATGTGCAAAAGAACAATACTAAAGCCACCAACACTCAAATGAAATGAAATGTAGTCCATGGAGTATCATGTAGCTTCACTGGCTCATAGATGGGTTTATTATATAAAATATTGTTTAACTCAGTATAAAAATGTTATTTTATCCAACCACTTCTTTTCTTTAAGTCTTGAGCTACATTATATGTCCATATTTTCTTCAAGTGTTAGACATGTGCTGGCTAAGGTTTTGCCTTGAATGAAGAAACATTCCTAATAATTATATAACACTTTCCCTCCACTGATCATCTAAGTTCAGTGTGATTTTTTTTTTTTTCTGGACACGGTGTCAAAAAAGATCAGAAAAAATAGAATCTGGTCCACTTCTACCCACAGTTCAAGTGTGCAGTAGCCTGTGTGATGTTTCTTTCTGAGAAATGTTTGTACAGTAAAAGCTGTTATATTTAATGTGTGCTACTCCATCTGGCTGTCAACCTCAGTGCACCTTCTCCCTCCTACTCCTTTCATTTTGCTTCTGCCAGTAAATCCTCAGAGGTCTTTCTTGCAACACTAATTCACCACCTCTATTCAAAGCTGAGGAGCTTGTTTTATTAGCACCTGCATGAGTATCCTTAATGCTGTTATGAAGGCAATTAAAGACTCTGCTTTTTTCCCACTGAGGCGCTGAAGGAAAAAATATGGAAATGAAATACTGCAACTGTTCTGCAATATTTAGAAAGGCTTGGTGTTGAAATACTGGGCAGCTATTAAGGGCGTATAGGGGCAGTTATCTTCCACCAACATTTGTTTTTTGAATAGATGATAGATAGATAGATGACAGACCTGGGCCTGTGAATGTACTTTTTGTTTAAACCAGTGGTGGAAAGTAACTAAGTACATTTACTCAAGTACTGTAAGTGCAATTTTGACATACTTGTACCTGAGTATTTTCATTTTATGCAACTTTTGCTTCTACAACATTACATTTTGAAGGAAAACAATATACATTTTACTCTAGTACATTTATTTGTTAGCTTTAGTTACTTGTTGCAGATTTAGATATTTAATACAAAATATAAATCAACTTAAAAATTATGATATATTATAGACCTATTTCACAGCGGCCATTTTGACATGAAATAGTTAGGTAAACACAGGTGTTACCAACGTTACTAATCAAGGCTCTGTTCCAATTAGTGTAGCAGAGCTTTTCCAGTGAGCCAACATGCACAATAGCAGCACCCTGACTCTGTTTGACCTGAATGGGACTG
Organism: Dicentrarchus labrax; assembly: GCF_905237075.1. Classification (NCBI taxonomy): domain Eukaryota; kingdom Metazoa; phylum Chordata; class Actinopteri; family Moronidae; genus Dicentrarchus; species Dicentrarchus labrax. The sequence continues at coordinate 16,221,539 of NW_026136720.1, read as the reverse complement.
AACCTTAGTTAGTATCATTGGGAACACCTGTGTTTATCCTACTATTTCATGTCAAAATTCCATAAGGTTAGGTTGATTATCCAGGAGCATATAAAGCAATTAACATTTGTGCCACCTTTATCAGCTGCCACATCAGGGGTGTAGCACATTCATTCTGGACCCTGTACATTCTGTATGGAGCCCTGCCATCACTTCCAAATCATATTATACAACAAAGTAATATATATGGTTTTAAACAAATGCTAAAGAGTATTACTAAGAGGAAATTGGTGTGAGGGGGTTCAATGGGCAATCAAGGTAAAATGAGGATATTTATCTGTTAGATCATGATGATATTTGTTTGTTAGTTTATGATACATTAATTCGGAGCTGGTCTTTTTGTTTTTGTCTGTTTGTCTATAAATTGTGTCAATAGCTTTTGTTTTATTTACAGCATATGAGCATTACAAAGTGTTGTGTCATGTGTATTGTGATAAGTAATGTTTATATTTGTATAGTATAATGTCACCATGTAAGATGTGTGGAGCCCAGGAAGAATAGCAGCTGTTATGCAGAAGCTAACGTGGATCTTAATAAACAAACAAACAAACAAACAAACATCCCCTGCTATTCATTCTAGCATATTATTATTGTTCTACTTATGCCCCCCTCGCAACATTAAAGTGTACATATTAATACAAATTATAATCTGCATGATGAGTATTTTTTACTTTTGGCCACTTCTTCCACTGTTTTTCTTTTTTTTAGACCACCTAGTCTAGTTACTACGGTAGAGAGAATCCGACGCGCGCTTTGGTGTGAGCGCGGGGTATTACGGTAATGTTCAGCTCCCTTGGATTGTTTGCTGCTCCGGGGTTCGTGAAAGCACGGAGCTCTGCGCTGCTCCTCCACACTATCCGCTCTGTTCACTCAGCCTAATACCGGACAACGTTAACGTTACAGTCGGAAACAAAACTCTGGAGACCTCTCCGCCTCCCGCTGTAAGTTACACATATATTCTGTGGGTTTTTGTTTTGTTTTTAATTTAAATTTTTTTTAAAATATCTTACCCGCTAGTCTTTTCCCTCGAACTATACTGTTGTACTTTAAGGTGCTTTAAGCTGCGTGTTGTTGTCTGTTATATATCAGTCTTGGAGAGTTTAGCAGCTAAAATGTGAAGTAATTTCGTGATTAGAAGAGATGTGGACACATTATTATAACAGCAAGGGGAAGTTAAGTTGAGCGTGGTCGACAGCCATGAGAAATAAAGCCATTAACTTTACACTGTTTCCCTTCCTATCAGTGGCGTGTACGTTAAGGAAAAAAACGCTTCTCTTAATCATATCTTAGTTTATCTTAATCTCTTATTTTTTGTTGTTGTGTTGTTTATCTGTGTAGCCGTATTAACAGCTGTACTGCTACACCCCACCCAGCCACTGAAGTTATTTTGCAGCCAAAGGTTAATAACATTTGCAAGCAACTAATTATTACCCAGTCATGTTAAAAGCCTGAAAAATGTGCTGTCACTATTAAACATGGCAAAGGTTAACATTTTCGTAGTCTTAAGTCATATTGCTGCTTCTGACCACCAACCTAATTATTTTTATTTATTTTAAAATAAATTGTGTTTTTCTATGATTTATTAATTAAAGTTAACACGTTGAATAAATATTAGGTTTTTAAAAGGAGTGTGTTAGGGCAGCGAGAGCCACAACACACCAAAATCTGGATATTTCAGTGATAGAAACTGCCCAGTGTGGCCTGCACTTGAAATTATGTAATGAAAAGGAGCCAATGTACCAGCTGTGTTTTTACAAGGAAGAGGAGAATCATACACAGTAATGTGCTCTTGTGTTTATATAAAAATGAAAGTCTTTATTGGTATCAGAGTACACAGATCACACTTAATTTCCCCCTGAAATTCAAATTAAGGTGTGTGTGTGTCTGTGTGTGTCTGGTCACATAGTTGCTGTCTCATTCTTGGGAGACTTGAATCATTCAACACCAGTTCCAGCAGTTCAGGTTAGTGTTTGGTGTGTCAAGACTTGTCCCAAGTGCAGTTCAGCAATGCTGCAGACTAAACAGTCCTGTTGTCAGTGCTGTGAAATGAACTACAGCCGACTGTTTAGCAGTCTGCAGGGAACCCATCAGCCGTATTTCCCGTTAGTGTTGTTCGTTCGATTGGCTGAAATATAACTCATTTTCAACCTGTGTGTTTTTTAGAAGCAAGAAAAAAGACAGAATGAACAGTTGTATTTTTCCCCCCAAATGACAACCACTGCTGAATTCAGTGTGCATTGACATGCTACAAGCATTTCAACACACAACAAAACCTAACCCAAGATGCTGGTGTGGGTCAAACAGAAGCCAGTATCATGAGGGATGCAACATTGTGGCTTTTACGTTCCTTAAATCTCAAAAATTAGATGTCGAATATGGAAACAAATGAGGGATTTGTCCCCCTCAGCGTGAAGCCTTGTAAATTGCTTTTGTTTTTTTCTTATTTCATGAATCGAGCCTTATTCCCATGGCAGCAGTCGCACTGTTTTTCCTCTAATTGCCTTGTGATCAGGAATCAACATGTCATACACGCTCTGTGGGCGGGCGGAGGATTCTAATTGGCTGAGGAAATAGGAAAAGATGAAACGGGGCTTCCTTCTCTGTTCTTTGTGCCCATGGTGACAAAGTTTTCAGCTGTGTGGAAAATGAATAAAATTGATGTGGAGTGGATGTCTGGTAGATACTGAAGTATACTGTGGCTGAGCATGGGACCACTCGAACATTACACATCACGATTATGTCGGCCAAAATAATTAGGATACACAATATGATCACGATAATCAATAGTTTAAAATGGTACTAAAACACGCTGGAGTCACTTTACCTGACATTTTGCTCAGAAACACACATATTTATTGCATCACCGATAGACACCATATCTCCCTGTTGGTTCTTTATTTTTGAATCTGTACTATTTACACAAATCCGGTTTTAAATTTATTTAGTGAGGGATACAACAGGGAAGCCGAGCCTTCAGCCGTGGTGATTTGGGATTAGGATTTTTGAATGAAGATGTGGGCTCCCCCTTGTCCCTTTGTTCAAATTAAATCAGCAAATCAATATAGGACTGTATGCTGGCAAGCTAAACAGCTTTTTCAAGTCAAGCCATGTGAGGATTTTCACAATTATCCAGATTCCCAATTATCACGACAAGGGAAGTTCACTATAATAAATCTTTTAAAGTGTTTTTTTAATCGCGATAATCCCGTATATCATCCCGTCCCTAACTGTGACTGTGCTGAAGTAGCCGTCAGCAATTTTTCTGGCTGAGGTACATGCCCAACAGCATCTCTGTCCTTTTAACCTAAGCTAGCTTGTTCAGAGCATTAGGTTTCACTGTTAACACAGTAGCACTCTACTTTCTGAATGCAAGAGTGGCTCCGGTAAATGGGTCAGATCTGGCCTGATGTTGACCTTTTAGACTGTTTTCTTTTTCTGTGAATGCTCGTGACTGCAGAATGTTTTCACCTCATCCAACCCTCAAAGACTATTTCAGCTTTTGTTGCAAGCTCTTCTCCCTAATGGCTCTCATGCCGAACAAAAGCACGGCTCTCTGTCACCGGACACTGGTACATATTGTCTTACAACTGTACTTAATACCTGTCTGACCCATGGAAATGTTATATTATATTATGACCTCCTTATTCTATGGGATACTATTGGTGGAAGTAGCACTATATTTACTACAAAACTAAGTAGGAAAAAAAAAAAAAAATCCTTTTTACAAGTTTTGAGTGTGTCCCCATGCAATCCACCAGACTGGATTAGAGAGTACACCTGGTCTCAGTGGAGCCAGGCCGTGAGGCTGAACTGATCCTCGGAGAGTTCGGCAGTAGTATATGTAAATGGTTCTGTGTCTCTGTGTAGTTTTGTGTGAAGAGGCACTGGGGAAGGCAGCAGCACTGAGTACAGCCCTGGGAAGTCCCACAGGTCCTTCACACACTCTTGGCATGCTTCATGCTGGGTAGCCAAAGCAGATGCTGACCGCATTTCTTGTTTTAACCCCTCAGTGATTAATACTTCCAGTCACAACACAGTCCGGAAAAGTTAGACAGCAAACTGTAAATAAAGTTTTGATGTTTATTGTTAGTTTAGCTGTATAAATGTACTTGTGAATATGCCAGCCATTGAAAGTGTGACCGTAGTGTTGATGCTGCCTGGAGCACAGTAGTACGAAGAGATTTTTCTCCAAACATTGGCTCTAAAGGATCTTTGCCATGATGTTGTTTTTTATTACTATATTTTTTAACTGAATGGGTGCATTATGCTTTTTTTTTTTTAACAATAATAGCTCTTAATCTGGATGTCTTCTTTGTCGTTGGTTTGGTAATTGTCTGTTTAGATTTACTCTTAAAATAGCAACAAATATGATTTACCTCAGCAAAATGGTCATCAGCTATATTTAGTTTCATCTTTCTGTATTGACTTCTGGTCTGTCTCCAGGGACTACGAGCTATATTCTTCTGCTAGTGAGGATGGCTTTCTTCCCTTCGCTTTTAATTTCCTACGGTCTGGTGTGACAGTGGATTAGCCATAGGCTTTAATAATGACCCTACAGCAGATGTGCTTCTGTTAATTTCCAGTGGTCAAGATTAGAGAAGCCACCACCATATGTTGCTTTTCAGACTTTGTTGTTTTATGGCGACGTTAGGCTGCCTAACTCATTAATTACATTCAGGGAAGACAGAAAAGCAATTCCATTGTTGAGTGGTGGCAAAACACTGTGGACAATTTCTGTGTATATTTGGCAAGTAATTTCCCTCAGGCAGTTCCAGCTGTCCTTATAAACTCAGCAAAGTCTAATTTGGGATTCATTATCTTTGATAAACTCTTTACTTCATATTGTAATGTTGTGCAGCATCTTTTGTTTGACTTACTTGCTTCCTCTTTTGTTTGATCAAAAATATTTCTGTGTTTTTTATGAGACTACTCTGGTATTTGTATTTTTCTTGAGACATTTTAAGGAAAAGATTTTTTATTTTAAAACATGCACTATAATGTTCTGTTGACAGGTGAACTTAAGGGCAGCCCAATCGGACATTTGGGAGAGTGGAGCAGTGGCAGCACCAGCATCATCTTCTTCAATTGGGGTTAGGAGCTAGGCGTGAACTCCACATCTAATAGTATCTGTATTCAGTAAGTAAACGTTTTATTTTTGTTTCACTGAAATTATTTATTAATTGTTCAGCAATTTATATGTCTGTAGTAAAAGGCCTACAGTCACCTGAAATGGAAATATGGAAAAAGGAAAATGCCAGGCTGTGCCGGTCAGCTGCTCAGAGAGCCACGCTGTTGAGGCTGTATGTATTCATGCTCACAGTGGAGCATTGTGGTTTTTTTTGGCTGCTTGTGTGCACGCTTTGAGTTTTTTTAAATATGGTTTCACATTTCCCCCTTGCCATTTGAACAAAGTCACATTTCACTTCTCCTCAGTAGCACTGAGCACATCACATCTAACATTTTCAACACTTACGTAGTATGTCTGGTTAACTGACCTCCTGGCAGCCTTTTACTGGAAGGGAAGGACTCAACTGTTATGGTAAAAGAAATGGAAATATCTCAGCTGCTAAATGTTAAGACATCTTTATCTCTCCATAGGCTGACCCTGTCGCCTCAGAGCCAGCCCTATTCAGGTGGTTTAATCCCTCTGCTACAGGCGTTATGTCTTTCTCATTTACTCACTGATTCCATTTAGACGTTGGAACTCTGCAGCAGCTCATCACTGAACATTTGGTGTTGCTAACTGTTGCTAGTGTATAATGCATAATGGATCAATTGAAGGTCCAGTGTGTAGGATTTAGGAGGCTCTATTGGCAGAAATGGAATGTAATATTTATAGGTATGTTCTCATTGGTGTATAATCAACTGAATATAGGAATTGTTTTGCTTTTTTGTTACCTTTTTAGAATAAAATATTTATATCTACAGATGCTGCAGGTCAACTTCCATGGAGTGTGCCCTGTTGAACTGCCATGTCTCTACAGTAGCCCA